>NC_089978.1:123926182-124551182 GCF_036417845.1 Apteryx mantelli | reverse complement strand
CATCCTGAGCAGCACTATGCAAGTTAATTAACAACTGAGAGTTTATTTTTTCTAAATTGACTGTAACAGCAGCCTGCTACTTCACAAAAGTGTTTGAGACGACATAATTACAGGTAGTCCTTTGATTCATGTCCTCGAGTTGAAGGTGGTATAGGAGTGTGAAGCATTCTTGTCATTTAAAACATAACAGTCTGCAGCTTAGGGTATATGCTCTGTTCATGAACTACAGACACAGAGAAAGTGAGTAGCCTTCTAGTGCGACTTGGTAGCTTTGTGAGAGAGTCAATGAGTGGCACAGATTCCTGGCAATCTTCAGCTTCACACCAGAGGAGGATTTGGACCATTACTTTCCATACATTAAGACTAATCATTTGATATTTGAAACTGCACGCTTAAGTGACATATGCCCAGTCTCAATGAATATTCACAAGTATTGAATAAGGCTTTGGTATAGCAGAGATAAGTAAAGAATTTTCTTTTATAGAAGTATGTATCTCTATATAGCTATGTATGTAGTTGTTAAGCAATAGGTTTTGAGGAATAAAGTACTGAATGGTAAAATTTACCAGCTGATGTCAGATATAAAGGAGGTGACTAGACCAGCTTTGACTAAATCCTGCGCTATCTGGTTTACAGATTCTAAACACCACCTTCAACATAGCAGCACAGGGATAATTTAACATAGTTATGTTCCCTTGATTCTATGAAAAAAAAGCAGTAGTCATTAGAGTTATTTTCAAGAAATATCCCAGAGGTTAATAAGCATGCAATTATTTTATTCCATAGGTCTATTAACCTATCCCTTCTTGTGGGATTTATGCACAAAACTCAGTGGGAGTTTGCTGGGAAGGTTCATATGTCTAGTTCCCATTAGAGTTAATAGGAGGTGTGCTTGTAAATGCCTTCTACACTACCTTGACTTTAGCAAGGCTTTCGACACTGTCTCCCATAACATCCTCACAGACAAGCTCAGGAAGTGTGGGCTAGATGAGTGGACAGTGAGGTGGACTGAGAACTGGCTGAATGGCAGAGCTCAGAGGGTTGTGATCAGTGGCACAGAGTCTAGTTGGAGGCCTGTAGCTAGCGGTGTCCCCCAGGGGTCAGTACTGGGTCCAGTCTTGTTCAACTTCTTCATCAATGACCTGGATGAAGGGACAGAGTGCACCCTCAGCAAGTTTGCCGACGATACAAAACTGGGAGGAGTGGCCGATACGCCAGAGGGCTGTGCTGCCATTCAGAGAGACCTGGACAGGCTGGAGAGGTGGGCAGAGAAGAACCTCCTGAAGTTCAACAAAGGCAAGTGCAGGGTCCTGCACCTGGGGAGGAATAACCCCCTGCACCAGTACAGGTTGGGGGTTGACCTGCTGGAAAGCAGCTCTGCGGAGAAGGACCTGGGAGTGCTGGTGGACACCAAGTTAAGCATGAGGCAGCAATGTGCCCTTGTGGCCAAGAAGGCCAATGGTATCCTGGGCTGCATCAGGAAGAGTGTTGCCAGCAGGTCGAGGGAGGTGATTCTCCCCCTCTGCTCAGCCCTGGTGAGGCCACATCTGGAGTACTGCGTCCAGTTCTGGGCTCCCCAGTACAAGAGGGATGTGGCACTACTGGAGAGAGTCCAGCATAGGGCTACGAAGATGATTAGGGGACTGGAGCATCTCTCTTATGAGGAAAGGCTGAGAGAGCTGGGCCTGTTTAGCCTGGAAAAGAGAAGGCTGAGGGGGGATCTTATCAATGTGTACAAGTATCTGAAGGGAGGGTGTCAAGAGGATGGAGCCAGACTCTTTTCAGTGGTGCCCAGTGACAGGACGCGAGGCAACGGGCACAAACTGAAACACAGACACTTCCATCTGAACATGAGGAAAAGCTTTTTCACTGTGAGGGTGACAGAGCACTGGAACAGGTTGCCCAGAGAGGTTGTGGAGTCTCCTTCTCTGGAGATATTCAAAACCTGCCTGGACGTGATCCTGTGCAAGGTGCTCTAGGTGACCCTGCTTGAGCAGGGGGGTTGGACTAGATGATCTCCAGAGGTCCCTTCCAACCTCAACCATTCTGTGATTCTGTGATAGGGAATAACCTTCCTTTGAAGACTCTGAAGAAAGTTCCTAGTTCACTCTTGCCCTAGCTAGTGTATTAAACTGAACAGTCAGTTCACAGATTTTTCCTGTTCTTTATATGTCACACTAAAATCTTCAGCTCAGTAAACTCTTTCCATCTTTTTTTCTTCCTCTTAACACTTATTCATCCCTTCTGTTTTCTTCCCCTCCCACTGCTTTTCTTTCATTAACAGATGAACAGCTTCAAACTCTCAGCTGATGTTGGGAACAACATTGCTCTTTTCACCTCAGTGGAGTTACATTCTTTCAAGTCAGAAGAAAACCAAGGAAATACTCTATTCTGCTCCATTCTTAATACAGCAGGTAATATATCTGTGCAGTTCCCTCCAAAAGGAGGTAGTTGTTGCAAGAGGGATGATACATGATTTCAAGAGGAGTCTGGACAGGTACTTGTTAGAGAAACTCTTTGAGGGTCTCTAAATAGACAAACTACATCAGGCTCAGGAAATTCCCTGAACTGAGTATAGTTGAGGCTGGAAGAATACTCAGGAGAAGTATCACAAATGATTGCCCTGTTCTTTACTCTTCTTTGGCTGTTCACTTACAGCCCCTGTTGGAGACAGGATACTGATCTGAAGCAGTCTGCCTGTTTTATGTGATGTTGGGCATTCTAGAATTAGTCCATGTCTTTCTCCTTACAGTGTGCTGGCCCTGCAGAAGATTAGGGGATTAAATTTTCAAAACTGCAATACTGATGTGACAGGGAGGGAGCTGTCTGCCTGCTACTGCACATTGGGCCTGTGGGTATGTATGTCATATGCAGGAGTGCTACCCCCCTTCCCCAACTTTCCCTGGTTATTCTGAAGTCTGAAGGAGAGATAGGCAGCACCAGGTTGACCCTAGGAAAAGAAGGGAGAATTGAGCCAAGAAACAAATTCTCTCTGTCTTGAAATGGACTTTCTAGGTGAGGAGGGACAGCAGAAGAGTAAGCAACACAGTAAACGGCTACAAAATCAAGTTGCGAACAAGAGTAATGAGCATATATGCTTTAGCTACATGTCAGTGAGACTCAACCCTGCAAACTGCTTCTCAGAGAGGCATGCCCAGAGGAAATTGAAGGGCCAGGAGATTGTTGGTAAGTGGTGGTCTTCCTCTGATGTAGCACTTGCCTCAAGTCTCAAACACTGTGTTTTGTCCAATGTGCTGCTGGTGATTCCTTAGCCAGAAAATAAAGTAGAGGAGCTGAATTAACAGCTGGAGCATACCAGTTACAGATCCACTGGACTCAGCTGAGCAAAGCCGAATTTTCCGCAAGATCTTTGACCAAGTGTATCAACACCAGGATTTCCATGTCGCTTTTTGGCAAAGGCAAGAAGCAGAGTTCCCTTTTTGTTCCAGCTGTGGAGGTGAGATTTTGCCTGACTCAGTTCTTGCTGAGAATGGAGCTACTGTTTTACTTCCTGTGCTGAACTGTGGTGTGAAGTTGTGTGAAGCTGAACAGATGCTGTGTGGCACCCTAAACATACCATATGTTTCAACGCCAAGGATGTTGATTCTTAAGTGTATAATTTGCAGAGCAATTTAGTATCCTCTTGTGAGAAATTATTCAGCTCTTTAGAGCTCCTGTCTCTTGATCTGTGTTTGTATAGCAACTAGCATATAGTGCTTTAGTTCCTGTTTGGATCCTTTTGCATGTGGTGTGAGTTGCTAGCACTTAGCTTATTTAATTTGGTTAACTGCTTCTTCACTTGACAGCATAATGCCTGAATCCATGAAACAGGGCCACAGGTTATGTCATCCAGTGTGGTGTTGGGTGTAAGGAGAGTTTTTGTTTGCCTGATTTATTTTGTTATGAAGTGATCAATGAAAATATCACAAGTTGACAGTGGATCTCATAGTGCACCCTTGCATCATCTTCTCTCTCCCTCAAAACTCTTTCCCTCCTTTTTTTTCAGAATAATATTTGTGGAACAGATGCTTTTGGTTTGCAGTTCCCTATAGCATTGCAGAGGGAATGTGCATCTCCTAAGGCAATGCTTAAGGTTGTTCCAGCAGTTGCAGCTTCCAAAGGATCACTGCCTTAGAAAGGAAACAGCTTTAAATTAAAAAAAATCCCCTTCTTTTTAGATCTTTGGCTCCAAAACGAATATGTAATTCATTGCACCTGTAGTCAATTATCCATTCAAAACAATTGCTATTTCACAGTGATTAGCTGATTTGCCAATATGAGAGGCAGCTGGGTTTTCCATGGCCAAATAGTAAAGCACAAAACAATGAAATCTTCTAAGCCCAGATTCTTCTCCTTTTAAAGTACACACAGAAATATTCTTTCTGCTTCAAAATAAAGCTTCCTTCTAAAGTAAAAATAGCATTATTTCAGATTTTAAATGGAAAGTCCAGCGTAGGGGATTTGGGGCTTTTTTTTTTTTTTTTTTTTAGGTGAGATGACTGCAGTGGGCAGATGTTCTCTGTGAAGACTAATTGCTTTACCCTTTCTTATAGATCACATCAAAAACATTTGGGATGCTGTGTGTCCTGAACTGCTGTGGTACTGCCTCTTGGTCCCAGCTTCTGTGGCTTTGTCATTGCAGTCATGACAAACTTTATCTGTCCTTGCTGTGCTTTTCAAAGCTCTGTCTTTTTCTACCAGTTACCAAGACTGAATGTTTCGTTGTTGTTGAAATCCAAGGACCAGTTTGCCATCTCTTGTGCATTTTATTCATTGTATGAAATTTATGTTGGAAAAATACATGTTTAAGAAAACAACCTGGCCCTGCTGCTACCTTTAGTCATGCTGATATAAAACATGGTAAGCTCCACTGAAGTCAATGACATTCAACAGAAGTAAAATAGGTGAAACTAACCTAGACAGGAGGACATATGAAAGAACAGGCTATGGTGTTTAGATACTGATTTTTATTTTCTTCTTAAAAGGTGTAGAGTAATTCACTACAAATAAGTGTTTGAAGGAGGTACAGCTAGTAAAAATGGTCCTCCACCACCTACTCCTTCTGGATTCATTCTCTGCTGTTCTTACTAAAGCAATGAGGTTGTTAATGGAGGAAAAGTACTTCTCCCTCTGTTTGCTTTAACATATTGATGTGAATGTAACAGTGAATTATACTTTTCAGAGAGCTATCCAGGAACCTGGATAGCATTCTTGTACCCTACTTTCTGGGTATCGGTAAAACTTTGATCTCTCATATTTGTTATGAGTTTGACTATCATCAGATGAGATTGGCCTGGTGTCCTGTCCGATCCAGTGAGGCTACAGTACTCTTTTGCTGTCTGGCTTGAAAGAAAAATAGTTGTTGTCTGATACGTAGGCTGCAATTCAGTTACCTAAGCATAGGCATCTCGTGCTGTCTGAGACACCATAGGGTATGCAAGGTATCTGTGTTGGGCTAGCAGGTTTGACACAAAACCCACAGGAGACCCGTACCTTTTGGGGGCAGCAGTCAGAGGTTAGTAGGGTATCCCAGGGCATGTGTGGTGCACTGAATCAAGCCCATGATATTCTGAGAGAGATGTCTGACATGTCTGAGCAGTGAATTCCCAGTCAGATAGCTGAGGAAAGATCACAACTGATCAAGCAGGCCAAATAAGAGCTAATTTGATGTCAGTCATTAATCTCAGGACTCTTTTGTTGAGCGATATTAAAAGAAAAAGCAAGATCTAGGCATGAAAGAAGTGCATAAGCTGGAATGTTAGATGTGATTGAACAGATGGTACCTGGCACCAAATGAATATCCTGACCTCATGGTATCAGAGCCAACCACTGCAGGTTTTTAGACCTGGTAACATCAGAAGTAAATCCAATTTTGTGTATATAATTAAATTCTCCCCTGAGATTTTCTCCCCTGTTACTTTTGGAATCACTGCTGGCAATGGCTAAATTTCAAAGGGCACTAAGTTTGAGCTCAACTCGTAGCTTTTTTTTTGGAGGCTTATTGCAGCCTTCAGAACTAGTGTGACAGTCTTGCAAGGATAAAGGAAAAAAAGGGTCCTTCATGAGAATCAGATTTCCTTCTAGGAGGATATAATTTAAGACAACTTTTCTTCATGATAGTTTACATTTTTGTTCTCAAGAAATTAGAACTATAGTGACATTGAAACATAATAATAATATAAAATGTAATGAAACTTAATAAAAATGCCATAGGCTGTGGTTCAAATTTGGCTTTCATTTAGGGCAGTATGGATACCATTGCTCTTAAAACAATTTCCGTCTCTGTGCAGATCATGGAGTAAATCAGCTTTTAAGAAAGGCATTATAAGTTCTTGTCTTAATGGAAAGGTGTCATCTACATTTGAATCTCAGCACTGTGGGGTCAGTAGGAGGAAAATTCTCCCCAAAGCAGCAAGCACAGGATCCTTGGTGCTCAGACCATTCAAACACCAGGAAGCTGCATAGTCTAAACAGTAGAAATCTTTCATTTGGGCTGAGCCCTCACCAGTAACAAAGAAGGCAAACTTAAAAAGCTTTTTCTTTGCTTTTTTTCTCCTCAACCACCTACTTGCTTGTTTCTCTGATCTACATCTGAAAGAAGAGCTTGTTCAAAATCAGTTCAAGATATGACAAGATAGCACCAGATCTACATCTAAAGCATTATATTCAGTAGATGCAGTCCCAGTCTCCTTATAAAGCCAACAAAGGAAAAATCACACAAAAAATTTTGCAGTGATTGTAAGACAAAAAGTTCCCATCTTTCTTTTTCTATAGCAAATCTGACAAGAACAATTTTAGTAACTACAAAGCATTATATAATAGATGGCACTGTCTTCTTTCATATGTCCATTCTATGTCTCATCATGAAATTCGAACTACTGAACTTCTGCTGCGGGGTTTAGTTTGAGTACTATCAATCTCAAGGGTTCATAATCACAAATCAAGCTCAAAAAATGATATTGGGTTAAAATACGCACACATGCATTCAAGCACGCATGCACTAAAGAAGTTAGAGAAGTAATGAATAGTACGGGACATGGGAAGGATTTGCCTGGTCTTCTAGTCTTAGAGCTTTTAGAATCCACTCATTTCATAATTTAATGCTTTTCTCACCAACTATGGGGGATAGAAATTTTATTTAAAAACAATTTAAAAAAATAAGCATTGATATTCTCACATAGTCCCATGATTTTGGCCATGAGACTCAAGCTCTTAAAGAATATACTACAAATACCAAGAGCTGTGATAAAATCATGAAGGTTGGCAACCCCACATCTTCGGAGCAGAGCCAAGATCCCATGTGTTAGTTTGGTGGACTCAGAATATAAATAAGAATGATTAGGAAAGCTGCTTTACTAGAAAAAAAGGAGATGACAAAAATAAAGTGAATAATTCAGCAAAATGTTTTGCCAGTCAGCTGATGTTTACACACATATATGTATGTTTATATGTATACATATACATATACATACATACTATCTATATATATATAGATGAACATGATGAGACATATAGATGTATTTGACATAGCAATAAAATGGCTTATCTTGAAAAAGAGCTTCTGAACTGAGAAAATGCTGTGGGTATGTACTTCCTGGACATAATAACATTAAATGAGTAGATATGGTAAGCCAGTGCATCTGCTTCTCCTGAACATGGAGAGGTAAAAGTCATGTTTTAATATTTTTCAAAATGAGGATTTAAAATAAAGAATTAGAATTTTTAAAAAAGGGCAACAGGAACAAAAAGCTATTGGGGATGCAGGACATCTTGTGTATGTGGCACTTTGAAAGTCCAGTGGATGCTACTGCACAGAACAGCTCAGTTCTTGACTTCTAGTCACAGAAGTTCTTGGATCCTACTGAGGTGAAAGGATAAACACATTGTTTTGGAAAGAAACTGAGAATATTTGTTCTTCCTCAAATCAAAATCCCAACTTCAATGTCCATCATACATTAGAAGTCCTTAGTCCTATGATTCCTAGCACAGCTGGGGAAAGGGAAATGTATGGACCATCTCGGTTTGCACTCCCTTTCCCGTACCTTTCAGGAAATAAAGAACACTTTGTGTCTGCAGGTAGAAAACTATTCTGTGGATGACTTTCTTCACTGGTGATCTGCTACAGCTCTCTGTCCCCACTCCCCTTAGCGAATTCAGAAGAATATTCTTGATCCTGTTCTGCTATCTTCCTACTAAATGTTGCTGCTTCTTACTGCAACAACTGGGCTTTGGCCACTTATACGTTTAAACTGCAACTGCTGAATTCTTCTCTTTTGCCTGTTGCTCTGAGCACACAACTCGTCTTTTTTTCCCATTTCATTTGCTGCTCTATCTTTTCCTATTCCTCACTGCACAATCTGTCTTACCTTGAAGGTCATTCACAGCACTCCCTTCGTCCTTCCCTGTGTAGTCTAGTCTCTTATCTCAGAACATTAATTTAGCTTGCCTACAGTGAGTGAAAGTAATAAAAAATAATTGGTTATTTGCAATACTCCTAATCAGGGTTGTATTCATGAGTCTTTCTCTTTAGAGCTATATGGTAATAAAAAAAAAAGTTGCTTTCTGTGAAATATATTGGAAGCCATTGCATTCATCAATAGATAAATATTATACACAAAGATATTTGTTTTTCTTACACTAGGAAATTCCACATGAAAGTCTAGAAATGCTACATTTTAATTATTCCCAGAAGATTAAGTTGTCCACCTACTAAATAAAGGCACCAATTTAATTCTTGTATCTCTCACAGCAGAGTTGTCTAAGATTGGCATTTGAGGTTAAGATGGAAATTTAATAATATAAATAATAACCCTTTTGTTTACCTTGATGAAGTCATGATTCTTATGAAACATTTACCAGTTTTGTTTCCTTCATTTCTAAACATTTAAATTGCAGTCAGGATACAGCAGTAAAAATGCAATTGTGTTTAAATGCTGTTTTTCAAATCAACAAACATTAAACCATTACTGTAGACACAGACCTCACTGTCTTTCCAGAGTTGCGTGGTCAAAATTATGGCCAACCTTTACACCAGAATTCCTGATCTTGTGCTAAATTATTCCAGCTGGAAAAGAAACTGGGCCATGAGCTGAGTATCTTCGTAGCTGTGTTTCTGTTGTTTGGGGAAGTTGGGTTTTTTTGTTTCTTTTAAAGACCATTGATGCAAGTCTTTCACATGGAGGAATCCAGGTTTTTAAAGACATTTATCTAGGCCACAGCATGAATTACAATCTCTTTTTCAAGGCCAAACAAATAATGTTAGAGTTGAGGTGGTGGTTGGCTTTTTTTCTCAGTCTCTCTCTCTCTTTCTTTCGCTGTTGTTAAATTTGAGATCTCTTTTCTTTGCCTCTCACACTGCTTCACACAAAATAATACTCTGAAATGCTCCCCTTAACTTCAGTCTTTTATTTTTCCCAGCAGCCTTGCATTCTTCTTTGAGTGGAAAAATGTACCTCATATGTCTTATCCTAAATAAAGACACCATTTTCAATGAGGTGTGAGCCAATCCATGACAGTAACCTGAAATGCCAATGCTACACCATACTTGCCTGCTTACATTATTTTTCAGTCCTAAAAATCTGAGTATAAAATAGTGGATGTTTTGTATTAGTCATAGACTCAACTGTTAAAACTTCATACTTATGTAACAATTTCTTTTCTTTTCTTTTGGAAATGAGCTTGGAGATGACTCCTCAGTGCAAAACAGTTACATAGAAGGGATTATTTTGCAGTTGTATTTGAGTAATCTTTAAGCAAAAAATCTTTTTTAACTTTTTAACTTTTTTTAACACTTTTTAAACAATTGAAAACTATTTTACTATCCTATAAATCAAAATAGGTAAGCAGATTTTAGTCCACTTCAGTCAAAAAAACAATCACTAGGATTGAGACCAAGTATGGAGAATTCATCAGCAAATAATGCTGTTTTTCAGAAAGTTACAAGAAAATGGAAAGCAGAAAGAAGCCTTGAAAAATAACTTTGTCTAGAGTATTAAGCAAATTAATGTCTTGCCGAGTCCTCCTTGAGCTGTAGCTCTATTTATGAAGGATGAAGCAAACCCTAACATGCTTCCCTTGGCCCTGTGGTGTTCTCTGCGCCTTGTTTCTGACTTCTCAGAAAGCTTCAGGTACATTCTTGCTTAAAGACAGTATCAAACCTTCCATCCATTTCATTAGGAGCAGATATTCATCCTGGGTCTCTTTGATAGGTGATTCTGCGAGTTTTTGCTATGCCGAGCAAGAGCCAGATTCTACAGATCTTTTTTACTGCCACAAATTATTTTCTTGCTGAGTCTATTAGTATGTGCTATTCAACATGTGATAAGGTAATAACATTTGGTCACACGGTTGAAGCAGAACCAAACCCGAGATGACAAACTAGCTCAGAAAATTCAATAGCTCTGTGTAAAAATTTAGGTTCAAAAAATTTGCTAAATGAATGGACTTCACCATAAGGTATTTGATTCTACAAGCTAGTTTTGTGCTGTGACTGAGCTGTACTAAGATAAAGAATCATCCTTATCCACTGAAGTGTTAACTAATTCTGGTCTGACATCCTGGAAAATGCTGCCATCCTGAAGGCTACCAAGCACGTTCTGTCACTCGCATTGGGAACTGCAGGGGAAGAGGGACATGCCAAGCTGCTCCGCACATGCACAGCCATGTGAATCGACAATCCCCTAAGTATACGTAGGCATAGCAGATGGAGCCTGAGCCGTCTTTTCTGCCATTGATCCACAGATAACAGGAGCATTTCCTAACGCTGCCACCAAAATCCTATTTGCACAATGTAACATTTTCCTTTTATTTTAGGCATAAAGAACATAAAACTCAAGCTAGTGAAAACAGCATTAACAGGTTTTTTTTGAAACCCCAGGAAAAAAGAATATTAGAGCTAAAATTTCCTTTTTTTCTTTAAACTCTATTGTTAGCCATAAGAAAAATATCATGGCAACTTGTGATCTTTTGTAACTCATGCTGTAACACCTAAGAGAACAATGTAAAGCAAGGATGCAGTGACATGCCTTAAATTAGACCTCACTTTAGCAAGCTTCAAAAGGATATATTATAGCAGCACAATCTCAAAAAAGGAATACATTTGTGGGCTTTTTTATAATAAATGGCAATTTCCTTGGCTGGCAATTCCCAGTATCCCCTTTGCTATTATTTTAGCAGCAGTATGTCTTTGAATAAAAAATTTCCTCCCTGAGAGACCCTCAGATTCTTCTTGCAGTCTGGTCACAACCTGGTCCTGAAAGAGTGGGCCTCTGGATTATGCCAGAAAACATAGCATCACAGACTGTTGTTCTTAGCCATGCTCTGTTGTCAACATACGTTCTGTTGATTGCTATTGAAGTGATTTTTACACAGCGAATACAGAGCAGTCAAGTATAAAGTTTATTCTGACATGGTCTTGATACTGATGGATACCTTAAGATGCTGCCCTAATATAAATAATATTTTCAAACTGTCAATGAGAAGTGAAGGAAAGAAAATGCAGCCAAAATTCAAAACACATCACTCTGTTACTTACAGACTTTCCAACTTCTGTTTAGCAAAGGGTAACGCAGTAGCACAAACACTGTATTTCCCAATATCACTCCCTTTGCTGAATTACACATTAACATTCAGGTCCAAAATGAGAAAAGGCTAACTTCTTCTTACTCTTTATCACTGTATTAAATGGCTTAGATTCAGCAAGTTATTTGAGCACACAATTGGCCATTGAATTAAATGGGACTTACTCACCCGCTTAAAACTAAACATGCCCTGCAGGCTGAACACTATAACACTGAGATATTAAAAATAGATTAGAGTACGTCAGTATCAAAGTCGAGTCCCTCCACCATCTGGATTACAGAAAGAATTGAGAAGCAAAGGAACAAATCCAGCATACAATGTTTAATACCTTTAGACATTCCGGGATAATAAGTAATTATTTTTTTCTGAGCCATTAAAGGAATGCATTGGTTTTAGAGCTGTTCGTATTTGTAGTGAAATTTTAGTTTTCGCGGGAAATACAGACAAACTCTTTCTATGGCTTGCAATGAGTTTGCTAGAAACAGCCATCTGCTTCTCCTGCTTTCTCCTAAGGGGAATAAATTCCTTACATCTGGCCTGTATAATAGGACTTAGTGCCTGATCCAAGACACAATGAAGTTAAATGATGTCTTTCCCTTAGTCAGGAAAAAATCAGGATTGTATTGCTTTTATAGCTAACATCTCCTGCTGCTTTTGCTGCTTTTTGTTTTGAATGTTTCCTATTCCAGATAATCGGCAGATGTTGCTGCCCATATATCCTTATTTCTAGATTTATGCACTGGAATTCGCTTACCTTTCCAACATCGCTCAGTACTATCAATTTTAAACAGATCGGAAAAAAACTTTTTTTAATTGCCTGAAATCCAGAAATTGAAAACCAAGCAGTACCTTAAAGCTTTCTAGTTTTTCCAGTCTCTTTATTTTATTTGCTAATTAGATAATTATTTCTAATTTCTTGCAGCTTTAGATGCTTCTGTTACTTTTTGGCTAGTGCTATTAATTTCATTCTCCATGCATTTTATCCACTGCTCAGCTCCAGAAGCACAGGACCCCTATCACAGCCATTTCCTTGATAGTGAATTAACAACTTCTCTTCTGAGGACTTAGATTTTGCAGAGCATTTCACACCACAGGTAAGACAGAAGTATTCCCTAGGGAAAGAAGTCCCTAGGAGTTCTCTCCTCCTCTGCCTGTGGGCAAGAGCAGGGATCCATTTTAATATAGGGCAGATCTGTGGCAAAGTGTTAGAATCCTCCTTACTATTTTTGTAGCAGTTGCTTAAAGATGTGGAGAAGTTGTGCTTCCTCTTTACCACAAAAAAAAAGGTTTTATGGATTTAGGAAGATTTTATCCCCAAAACGAACAAACCAAAGAGGTGTTCTGCTATGTATTCAACCAGTACTTTTAAGTTGATTGCAGAAGTAGGTGGGGAAATTAAATCAACTGAAAAGTTATTAGTTTAAATAAATATTTGTTGCTATATTGAATATTGTGTGTGGTACTATTAAGCACTAACTTGTACTTACATATATTCAACAACGAGTTTGGTGAGAACTTTGTTGATTAAAGATATGTTTTCTCAGAAAGGACGGTGATAAAATATGGAATAGCTTCTACATGGTAATTCTTAAATAAACAAGGATGCTGCTTGAAAAACAGATAACTGAGGGGAGACAAGACAAAAATTTATAATATCATGAGCGGCTGGGGGAGAGGAAGAGAACGAATGTTCACTGGGAGTTAGCAAAAGGAACTGGCCCATGGCAGATTAAAGAAAGCAAAGGACATCCTTCTTGCAGTGTGTGGTTTAGCTGTGGAGCTCATTCCCATGGGATGTCAGGGATTCTCAAGGCTTATATGTGCTCAAAAAGAAATTGGACACATTCATGGAATAAAAATCTATGTGGGACTATTAAACACAAAGTCAGTGATCTCTAGAGCAGGAAGTTCTTGAACCAAAAAATTTCCAGAAACTGAAGAAGTAATACTGAAGTTTTACTGCATGCTTACATAGCTCCTAAACTCTTCCTTAAGTATCTACTGTTGTTCCTTGTTGGAGGCATCTTACAGGGCTAGACAGACCTTTGTTTTAACCTGTTTCAGCTGTTCTTACATTCTTAGATAAAGTGTATGCTAAAAGTGTTAGCAGCTGCCTGAATTTGTGGCTTCTCTGATGCAGCATTGGTGCAGTGATTGCTGGTGCCTCTAATGGGGCCTGGGAAGGAACCAGCTCAGACTCAGCATTTAGCCAGGTGATTTAATGAAGCAGGTAGAAGATTGTAATTCAAAATATTATTGGGGATTTTAGAGAAGTAGAAGTTACAAATGATTTAGTGAGTTAGAAATGCTGAGTAAAGGAAGTCATCCAAAGGGCTCGAAATCAGAAAAATATTTGTCTGTGATATGTACTCCATAAAATAAAGGTCAGACTCCATAATGTATTGCAATGCAGTGTATTCTAAACAGTTAGGATCCTATATCTGGTTTTAGGATTGGAAAAAAAATGCTTCTAGTGTGTTGTATTGCTAGTACTTGTCGCTATTTGTCTTTTTTATGGGACCTTCTGATAATTCAGTACATAAGAAGTTCTCATTATCTAATGAAATCACCTGGAAATTGTTTATTGAATTCAGGAGATTCACCCTTAAATGCTTTGGTCATTGTTTTCAAAGCACTGGTGGTAATTTGTTGTCAGTCCAGATCTAATATACATTGCTGAATGTCCCTTGGGATTATTTTGTTTCTTCAAGACAATCTTCCGAGCAGAGAATGCAATTATTAGCATTTAAATAGTAGTTTGCTTTGATGTAAACAGTCATAAGCAACCTACAAAAGAACATTCATTACTGCCTTTCTCCCCTGATGCATGAATGTAACCATAAAGGTTTATACCATCTTTACTTGTGTATTTGCTACCATTGTTTCTTCTTTTTAAATAGTGATTATGACATCTGTGATACATATTCAGGGAATATACCTTTTTTGGTTTTGGTTTCAAAAGTACTGTGTGAATATTGATGTTAAACGTACACACACACACACACACACACACACATACATACATATATATGGCTATATATATATGTGTGTTGCTGACTCCTGCATGGAGATTTCAGTGCCTGATTTTGCATATTCTACCCAGTACTGCTAGAACTGATTGGATGTCTATCTGTGTAGGAGACTGGTATCAGATGTGGTGCTCTAATTCAGAACAGCCACATAATGCCATAGGATGTGAAAGCAAACCTTCGGGTAGTATCTGATGTGAAAGTGTTTTACAGTACACTTTGCTAGCCAATGCACAGGATATGTTTCTAAATTGCTCCTCTTCTCAACTCAACTGTATTTCAGGTACTTCATAAACTGCTTTTCATGCTTTCTTTAATCTTTTTTTCTTGACTGAAAACAATCCCTCCACCCTTTGTACCAAATCAAACCCCCCTTTGCTCATTCAAATCTCACCTCAAGGTGCTTTTTCTTTGCAGAGCTCCTAATAATCCTCTGGCAAAGGTAGGGAGAGTATGCAAAAGATGGAACTGTCTGCACTTTGCAGAGAGTGCCAACCTGTAAAAGAACTATCCAACATCATAGTCATGTGATATCTTGCAGTAATGCTTACACCTTGACCTGTGTATGGACTGTCATTTCTACTTTCTCTTCGAGGATAAATCACCTTTTCCTCAGAGAACACCAGTGCAAGAAAAGTTTCCAGAAAACCAGGCTTTTAATTTCCCTCATGATAAGAGAGAAACAGGAGCTGGCTGCAGTAACCAGTACTGCAGGATACAGCCAGCATCCTCAAGTTCCAACAGCTCTGTAGTTCCCTTAGTGATCTCTAGTGGCCTTTGAGTAATCCCCCAAATAGATTATTTTTTCCCCAATGCATGTGTGCTAGTGATGGATTTCTACCTTCCATGCTATCGCCTTGGAGAGTCTTTCTCAAAGCGTGGCACAGCTGTAGTACCGCTTACCACAAAAAACAGCAAGGATGTTTCACATTTCATAGCGTGAAATTCCCCAGAGAGTCTCTTGGGTAGAAGACTGTGCAGCAGCTGGTAACTGAAAAAAGGGAGTGAGAAAGGTGCCCTAGATCCTTGGTACCTGCTCGAGCCTTCCTTGAACTTTCACTTGCCTTGTGCGCTACTGGACTTGTCTTGCCTCATAAATGTGAAAATGCTTGTAGCCAAGGCAGGAGGCCCATAACACAAGTTACCTACTTGGTAGAATAAATGTAGAAAAGCTTTAGTAATGATCACTTTTTTGGTCCTTCTATTGGGTATTATTACAAAACAAAACATATCTCCATTAATTTGGATATGTTTTGTTGTATTGCTACAGTTTCAAAGAACACTTATTTCTCCCTATGCAGATAACATTTTGTATTCCAATCGTCTTTTTTTTGAAATAGGCAAAAAAAAGCCCAAACTCTCCTTCATATTGATTTTTGCTTAAAATATTTATCTTGGATATTCCCCTCCATTCCCGTGAAAGATCTGAGTGTTCCAACCTGGAAAAACCTTATAAGAAAACATTTTCATATAGAAAGCATCTTGGTGACAAGTATTTTGTGGAGTCAAGTTAATTAATGTGAGTAAACAGACTGCATTTTTTTAAAACTATTTTTAAATTTAAATTACTGGAAATGCATTTGTAACTAAATCAGGAGTACAAAGTGACAAAGGATATGAAACTGTGATGAAGACACAGAGCTTGGATTAGATAAGAAACTTACATTTCTTATGCTAAAATAGTATTGCCTTTTTTTACTTAATGCACTAGTTGTTCTGTTTTCAGTAATATATAACAGATATTTAGGGTCAGATTCATTTGTGCTGTAACTCTTAGTTTCAAAAGCTTACAACAAGGATGAATTTGGCCCTTCATATTTATTATTTTACTAACCAAAATGCACTAAAAATCCTGGGATTTATTTCAATTATATGGATAAGTGAAATGAATACTATGAAAGAAATTTGCATTTATATAGCACTTCTCATTGACAAAGGATCTCAAAGCGATTTGCTGATAGTCATGTAAATTTCTAATTAAGGATTCTTTTTCCGATTATTTCTATTTAAATGGGTGTCTCTTTAATCACCAGAACTTCAGGCTACAGTATATTAACTATGTCATACTCCAATCTACAGCCTTGCAAATTATGAAGTAGATTTGTAACCCCGTGCTGTGCTAGCTGAATCCTTACTCAAATGAGTAATCCCATTGAAGTCAATGAAGCTACTCACATAATTGTTCAGTAGTATATTAAAATATTGTATAGCCTAGACCTATATAAGTCTGAGGCAATCAGTATGGGTTATTCTGCCTTCATACATTTTCCTTTCAATTTAGTAAACCATAATGCAATCCCACCAGAATAATATAAACTCATTTTTCATCTACAACCTAAGAGAAAGATTAACCACTCCATCAACAGGGATGCCATCTTGAAAAGGGTATGATCCATCACAGAAACATGTGTCAGTTCTCATGCTCTGTAAGTTGTTATTGAGCAAGGTTGTGAATGGTTGTGTTGCTTCTGACTTGTTACACAGTCAAAGCAGAAACATGAATTATTTTACAGATTCTCTTGTCCTCAATAATGAGACCCAAGACTGCTCTAAACTAGTATTACAGAGTATCAGCATGCATTACAACTTCTTATGTGCATATATTCTACTCTGCAGATATAGAAGAGGAGTTAGATACTTAATTTGCTCTTGTGAAAGCTACTCTGTAAGATTTTTGCGCTGATCTAAATGCAATGCATCCGAGAGGCAGTTCCACCAGGAGTATATGGATGAACAAGAGTCTTCCTTGTTCCCCATCAGCTAGAATAACTGCTTTTAAAAAAGAAGTGCTAAAACTTAAATGGCTTGGAACAATTGTTAGTGGCTCATTAAAAGGGAAGTGAGAAACTTTAGTTTTGCCTTTTCGTAACAGCGTTTTAAAACCAAAATTCAAATTTAACTTTGCACTTGAAACTTTCCACATGTTTTAATCTGTGTCATGCTCTTCAATATGTTTAGAAGAGAGGTGAGTACCTCACCATGAATGCACTGTGACAGAAGAGCAGGATGGGACGGTATTTCAGGGTTAGGGCTACACTTATGAAGGCAGAATGAACCTCAACATTCTTCTTTAAAGAATTAGAAGAATTCAGAGTCATACACTTTTAAGACCAAAGAGAACTATTACAGTTCCTAAATTGATCTCCTGAATACCACAGGCTATAGAAAATCATCTAGTCATTCTCATGTTGAATAAAGGGTCCTATAAGTTTCACTGTCCCTCAGCAAGGCTCTCCTGGCAGTAGAACCAGAAGTATTTACACAAGCGGTGGGTATTGCAGTCACCTTTCTGAGCTTTTATACATTTCACCTTCATCTATCAGTTCTGCATTTCCAGATAGCAATTTCACTTTTGACATATCACAGCCATTGGAGAGCTGTTACAGAGTTCCTCATTCATAGGGCCACCTTTGCAAGGAGATTGCATTTGATCTTCCAACACCCTCCATGCATCTGCTCTATGTGCCATCCCTCCTTGAGCCAATTTCATCTCATATTCACGTCTCATGTTTTCTGATTTCAGCAAAACTGTTCTGGATTTTTCTTCAGGGCAACTGAGATGAAGGAGATGGTGAAATGTTGGAAGCTTGGTCCTGTCAAATTACTTACCATCAGAATATGTTTTCTAGTTACATTAACTTTTAGATTTACCTTAAGAGTAAATTCAAGGAAAAACTTGAAAAATAAGTAGTGCTGAAATGAGGCAAAGATCATAACACAAGCCATGCACCATACATGCCCCATTTTATAGTGGTAAAAAGAAGAATAGAATCCAAGCAATTGGTTCAGTTTGTATTACCAGAGTCTTCCAACTCAAATGACCAGGATGCATACAGATGTTTTTCTCACGCAAACTTAACATATATTTGTTTTGCAAGGGAAGTAGCATGGAATAAGAATATATTTTTACATGATACTCTCCATACGTCCTACATGCCTGATTGTTGTTAGGGATACACACCAGTAATGAATACCAAAGGGAACTAACATTGCTGTATTTAGGATCCTGTTTTGAATCAAAATAAGCAAGAATACTTAGGTGAAGAATATTCTTATGCTAGACATGTGGAATGAGAGGCTCTGAATGACTTGGCAATGGAGACACTCTCCCCCCAGCCTGGAAAATAAAGGAGATACAGCAAGTTGGGGTGGAAGAACGGCTGAAAGGGAATTAGTGTATTAAGAAAAAGGGAATTAGTGTACTAAGAATCTGTATGAACTAAATAGTGACTACCAGTATTCCTTCTCTAGCTGATTTTAGTTTATCATACCCATTAGTCAACTTCAGTTCTCAAAAGCCTCCAGTCATCTAGACAAAGTCACCACATCTTGAAGAATGGACTATTAAAGCTTCAGTGAGGCTTGCTATAGTTGCACGGAGAAGGACACAAGCTGCATCAAAGAACAGATTCCTGACACACTGAAGACGTCCATATGGGATTTCATGCTCATTCTACTTGTGTAGGGGAGAGCGAGCTAGACTGGTGTTTGGCAAGATTGGCAAGAGACAGTGAACAGGACTGAATGATGGAGAGAGTAGGTCCTCAGGGTACTGCTCAGATAGACCTCTGCAAGGATGATTTAACTTGCACCTGAGTAGTATGACTGATAGGTGCCATTAGATGCAGCTAAATTGGAAGCACATCTTGCAGGTCATGAATAGTTAGTATTGACCAAAATAACATAGAATCATAGCATCATTCAGCTTGGACGGGACCCTGGGAGGTCTCTAGTCCAACCTCCTGCTTAAAACAGGGCTAACAGTGAATTCAAACCAGATTGCTGAGGGTTTTGTCCAATCAGGTCCTGAACGCTGCCTCCTCCTCCCCCTCCTCCCCCCCCCCCAGTTGAATGTGCTGCACTATTCCTCTTTTCCTTATTCTTCTAAATAAATGTTCTGTTTACTTTTGTTCTCAGTCCCCTCACACAATCTCCTAGTATGTACAAATCGAAATATTAGGTCCCACCCCCTCCAAGCGCTGCTTAGAGATAACAATCCCCTTTTTTTTCTTCAGGTAAATCCCTTCTTTTCTTCAAGTGCCAGCTCTGCACCACTTTCCTCTCCTGAGGCAGGCTACAAAAACTAAAAGGCCCTTCGTATCTTTAATATGCAGATGAGGTGCTATACAGAGGCATCAAATTACTAATGCAGAACCCAAGAACAAGATATGATTCATTCATTCTTAGTCCATCTAGTCCTGCACAACTATCTGATCAAGGTGATATTCAAGGAGGATAGTTTTACAGTGTAACAATAATTTTTATGTATTTTTTTTTAAACCTGTGTATTTTAATATTGATGCTAATTTTTGAAGGAGGCAGTAGATGCACTTTGAAAAACTAGGTGGCGAAGCAAATCATTCACTAAGTCTCCTTTGTTTCTCATGAGCATCAGAATGAACTGTCAAAATTTCCAAGGTTGGAAACCAGTTTGATTTTTGATATCTTGTAATAGACATACATTAAGTTATATCTAAGTACAACAAATGTAATACAATGCAGAGACCTCCATAAGGCAGTACCCAAAGAGCTAGTTCCAAACTGAGAGTAGACCTCACCTGATGGATACCTGCCTCCACTTGATGCTGTACCTGAACTAAGATACTACTCACAAGGCAGTAATGCAAGGCTTAGATAGCTGTACCACTCCTGGGTTTTCTTACAGCACAGTGCCGCATTGCACTCCATAAAGGTATTGGCTCTTCTGGAGATAGCTGAGGGTATTTAATCCATCACATTATTGGGTACACCCTAAAAGCAAAAAAAGTCTTTATTTTTCAAGAAAATTCAAAAATTCAAGGTTTGCCATTGACTTAATAGGAGCTGAAAGCAGGCCATTGATGCTGAGAGATATTTGTCAGGGTGCAGTATTTAACTATTCTTTTGAAGTTTTAGGAATTCCTCACTGGAAAGCATGTTGCATGGCAAGGCGATTAAAAGGACACTGTCTTTCAAAGAAGAGGCAGAGATTAATGAGCCAAGAAAAATGATGGATTAGCCAGGCAAGGACAAGATGCATTTGCCCAGTGTTATAGAGGAATGGCACCATGGAGCTATGAACACTGGAATAAGATAAATGCAACAGGTTTTTAAATTATTATAGGCATGAATGAATAAAAAAACTTAAGTAGACATATACAAAAATTGTAATGGGGTGTCGGGAGTATACTGGGATATCAAAGTTTCCCGCTCTGTGCTTATTCCATTTTACTACTTGGGCTAAATGTACAGTTCATTTTTTGGCAGTTGTAAACATTAACCGAAGTGCCAGTTTAGATGCCTTGAGACCAGCTATACTACTTTTACAATAACCAGAAGGAGTTTACAGTGAACTTAACTCTCAAGTGAGGTGTGAAGAGGTACAGGTTTAAGTTTATGTTTGCATTTGTGAGCTGTGAAGCTGCACAAAACCTATACTGATCAATCATAACAATTTTGCTATGCTTTTATAAAACAAAAGAAAGGAAGAAAGAAACCTGTGTTTTGAATTGGCAAAGGGTACTCTTAAATAGCAGCATTGAAATGATTTGATTGTTTTGTATCAGTGGAAGACAAGATAAACAATTAGGTATTTTGGTATATGCTTTTCTCATTTTTACTTCTGGTCAGAAAAAGCTCATATTAATTGGGGAATAAGTGTGTGGCAGGCAGGATTTTGATGTTTCCACAACAGAAGATCCCATAGGAACCATGAATCAATTGCAGAACTGGAGTGATATTTGACTCCAGCAGATTCTGAATGGCACAAGCCTGGATGCAAAATGTCAATAGGATTTTGAACTGGCAGTAGTAAACTAAATACAACTGTGGGTTATTCCTGACATTGAATATATATCTGACTTGATACAAGCTATTATAATTGCAGTTGATTACAAGTGTTGAAAGATGGCACTGGATTAGTTATGGATGAGATCAAAGATATTCTACAGCACCAAAGTGGTAGTCAAAATGACTTTTATATTGGATTAGCCTGTCTCTTCATTCACATTCTGTTTATAGATTTAAATTCTATTTCTGTCTCTAGGCCTTGTTTCCTTCCTCTTTCCCACCCTTCTGAAACTAGCTTCATCATTGTTATTCTTAATGGAATTACAATCCTTTTTACTCCATACCTTTTTTAGAAGATGCATGCATTTCCATACTAATAGCCTCTGCACTGCTAAATAATCCATGCCAGACCTAGTACACTTAATCTTTCTCCATTTGTGACAGAATTAATGGTAAAAACCATTTTGCCACAGTTGAGTATAATTTCCTATCTGTGGATATAATTTACATCTGACAAGATATTATGCAAATATTCAATATTGCATTGAGAAATTGTAAACATTTCCTAAAGTTACATAATTCATATTAATTAATTAATATTCTGCTAACAATACAACATGACCTGCTATGTTCAATTTAAAAGTTTCCAGGCTGGTAACATCTGACCGTCTTGGAAACAGCACAGTGGGAACTCTTGAAAGCCAACAAACAAATCCAAAACGCTCATCAGTTTTCAGTCAACTGCAGCAAATTGGATCAGAGAGCAGGAGCTCTCTCTGCCTTCATGATCCTTCACGCCAGGCATCTGGCTTTTCAGTCAGAGCTGGCAGGGAGGAGGAACATAGGGAATCTTGGAAATGATTTTAAAATCCCTAGGGATTTCAGAGTCTCTACAGCAGACTTGTAATGTTTCATATGGTGCTCCTCATTTAACAGTGAGCCTAAGAACAAGGTTTTCTTTGCAAACATTTAACATTTCTGTTGCAGTTGTATGTGTGAGAACCCTGAAAGGTGATAAGCTCCCTTCCTTCCCAGGAAGTGGCATTCAAGCCATAACAGAGCAGGGAAAGCAATACAAACAGAGACTCTAAATAATTTTGCTAGGGTATGGCTTTGCAGTTCTCATTGGTACTAATGGTGTAGCTGCAGGACTGTGTCCCTACAGTCATTTTAGAATTTAGAAACAGCTAGGGAGACAATTGGAAGACAAACTGAGCAGAAAGAGCTTGCTTAGCTTTCTTTCTATCCTTATGTGCAGGTAGTGTATAAGGCAAACAAAGAGTGCAACGGGAACTGGAGATCCTCTTATCTGAGCAGGCTGTTTCTGCCTCTGCCTCACGTAATTATTCATGGTTCTAATTATTACTGATATCACACCAAAACTATGTGATGCAAAGCTGTGTGAAAACCAGATGCTTGTCTTAAAAAATCCCTAGCTGCAATCCTAAGAATGATGACTTGTAGGTGAGATATTAAACTGCAGCCGGACCTCACAGATCTGTAAACAACCACCACCACCACAATGAACAAAAGAGGGAAACGGGATGACATAAATGGGTGACTATGGGACCGGGTTTGGCTTTGTCTCTTTCACTCCTTCTTTTTACTCCCCTTCTCCTTTCAATCCCTTCTCCCAACAGATGTTGCTGTGTCTTAAAAAAACAAATCCTTTGACTTTCTATTCATTTAGGGAAAAAGCCTAATCACTGTAAATGATGGTGTGTTTTCTCATGTCACCACAACCCAGCACCATCTTAAGAACAGAGGTGAGACCGTTCTATTAGAAGAAAAACTAAGACAAATGGATCTCTAAAACCCTAAGGATGATGTATCCATAGCGTAGCCCTTCCTAAACCATTTTATTATTTTAAAAGGCTCAGGTGACACAGATTATATTGGCACAAGAAACAGCCTATCAAAACTGTATATAGAGTGCATGCAGCACTTTGTGTACCAGAATCCTTTGGAGGACCAGAGTGCCAAGAAATTTTTGAACTCTGCTTGCATCTAAGTATGCAGAGACTTCGACTGCGTTTCTTGATGCTTACTCAGAGACTACTTAGAAATTAATTTGCACTGGTTTCCAAGGCTCCCAAAACAAAGAGCAATCTCAAAGTTTCAGCCCTTCTTACCTTTAACTTTTTCCCTCATATGGTTCGTATCTTTGAAACACAGACTTTATAGCCCTCTGAAAACGCTGTGTGACAAGGAGTGAATTTGCTCTATTATTATTGATATCTGAAGCCTACTTGTCATCAAGAATCTACAGGAGACGCTACCAAGTGGCACTGCCCTGCCAGACTAGCCATCTTTTCATTCTTTTCAATAGAGGCTACCTTTAAAAAGGGGGATGGAAACAGGCATGACTGGAATTTCCTCTACTTCAGTGATTCCCTCTTTCCCAGAGTCTAGAGGGACTATGAGGAACATAGCCTCTTTAAACCGTGAGCCTTTGGCATACTCCCACAGACTCAAGACAGATGATAACCACATTTAGAGCAATTCTTTGTACCATAACATGGCTCTGCAGGAATGTCATAGGGGTTTGCACAGTAATGCACTCCAGCCTAGAGTTCTTGAAATAGTATCCACCCTTCCCTTGTCAATACCACCACTTTTAGGTGAGTCTTTTGGGATTGTTTTTTAATTCAAGCTCTATCTCTTTTGATCCAGGATCACCTTTCAATTCTCTGGTTTCAGTTTCCAGTTGACACCCCTCCTACATGGCTATAATCTTCCCTTTGGTACCTGGAGACTGTCTTCTTCTTTTGAGGTCCAATTTAATCATATTATCTGCCTGTTGTCTGATGGTAGTGTTTTCCTGTGCTTCAAGATGTGTGCTAAATGAGTTGTGAGTGAACTGGACCCCTTTTCCTGGAAACTGGTTGCATCTGATAGAGCTTTAAAGGTATTTTAAAGCAACCTTTAATAGGTTTCATCCATTCTTGTGCTCCTAACAATATACACAACACTCTTCTGCTGAAATGAGGATTACCTGGATTTTTTTTTCCTATCGTTCGTAGTATGTTCATGTGCTCCAAAACTGGTTGACAGGCTGGAGATTAGGTTCAGGAGGTCCTTTTTTTGCAGTTACTGATGATGCTGGTAGAACCAAGGCTGTTCTGAGCTTTTGAAATACATTTTCACTAGTTCTTTTTGGTTTCCTTGAAGTTCTGGGAGAACAAGAAACCAATTAACTAGATAAAACTACCTCCTTTTAATCAAAAGCACTGTGATCTGGAACTCATTCTGAGAGAGAGGAAGGAAACAAAGCAATCTGAATCAGAGTATGATCACTTCTTTTCAGTGATCTGCCTCTGTGTGAGGAGGTGAAAGAGTATTCTCAATTCTGCCCAAGAGATACAGGCATCAAACATGGCTCTTCAAATACATTCTTCTCCTCAAAACACTTCATTAATCCCAAGATCAGCAGGCAGCTGAAAAGCTTATGTTTGTGCAAGTGCATGTTGCTATTACTTTTCATTGTATTGGACTTCCCTAAGGGGCTTTTTTATTGTATACTGAAGCATACAGTACTTCAGAGCCCTTTGAATCAACATGGCTAAAGAAATACCTGACAATAGACATACCGGTGGTTTCAGTGACTGTGAAACACTAGTGTCAAACGGATATACGTCTATGGCAGTTCCCTAGGTGAGTCCAGATTCAGGCTTAAGTCCTGTATAAAGAGGCATTCACACTTAGTGGAAGCTAATAAACCAGCCTAATGCCATTTTTGGACTCTGTGAGCTATTACGTAGAGTTTAAAGTTGGATGGGAAGACCCTGGGGATGAAGAAAATCAAATAAGATGGTAATTAATGTCTGTGTTCTCATGTCATCTTAACAGCACTGAGACTCTGGAGAATCAAATGTAGAAGTCCCCCATGACAGATCAATGAATTTTCCTCCCTTTCCCTTTCCCTTTCCCTTTCCCTTTCCCTTTCCCTGCCATCTTACTTCAAGGGCTAGCCTATGTCTTCTGGACAGTGGAAAGGGCAGAAAGTTTCTTCCTTCTCACATAGCTTGTGCTTAATTAGAAATGGATGGTAAGTGCCATTCTCTTCGGAGATTGTGGCGACACTTTATTCTCGTTAGATTGATTCATTTTTCCATTAACAGTGAAAGACAGGATGGGTGGCTGAAAGCAGCTGTAAGGAAAGGATGGACTCATGGGAGACAGTGAATGGGACTGAGCTCAGTTCATCTGGAGAGTAAGGAGGGACAACAAAGACAAAGGCTGTTGACTTTCTCTCCTAAATTTGCATTTCATGCTAATGTTAAAAACCAACAACTTTAAAATGATTCTGAAAGGGATAGGTCAGCTAGAGCCAGTATGAAAATTTCAAAAATGATGAGACAAAATGTTCTGTAGAGTGTTTCACTGAAATTTATTTTGTAACGATTAATGAAAAATCTGAACACAGATACAGCAAAACCATTTTTCTATTTTTAAAACTTTTGGGGGAGTTCTTTATTAGCCTTGTAACTGCATGGTCTTCACTTCCCCTTCTCTTCTTTCCTCCTCTTGCCTCATAACACTGATATATCTTTCCTCTTAAATCATCCCCCTCTGGTAGAAAGTTTGGAAATGAAAAATATGCCTGTTAGAAAGTTCTGTGGGAAAAGATGGAGTTAAGAAGAATTTTCAGTTAGAAGAATGGAAACAAATAGTTTCACTGAGTCCCATCACTCAAGATGGCAGAGCAACTACAGGGAAAACCAGGGTGCCCTGGGGCCTGTCTAAATCTAGGTCTGACTGGAATGGGAGCCTGGCGAAGAGAGTTGGGATGGGAAGGACATGAGGAAATTGAAACTGCAGTTCCCAAAGGGCTGGGTGGGAGCCTGCACTGTCACAGAAAGCATTAGGGACCCGTCTCTACATGTAACTTTACAGTATTTTTTTCCAACTGACATACCTCATAACATGTTCTTCTGTCAGAGGAATTGTTATTCTGGCTTTCTGATCTGATTCAGCAAAAGAACTAATGATGAAATAGAATTTCTGAATACAAAAGCACTGTTTTTCTGTGATCTCCAATTCTGGTGGTCTTAATGGACACAATCACATTCCCTCTGATCATTTCTTTACTAGTAGACCTGACAGTTTAAAACACTTTCAAATTAAAACAGATCAAGAAATAGATAGAATAAATAGAATGTCTCACCTACAAATGCTGATCCTGCTCCTTTTACTAAAGCAAAGGACCTTCGTAATTCATTCATGCCTATGCAGTCATGACTTATGGGCCTTTTACACTCATGAAAAAAACATAATACTCACCCTTCATGGGTGAAATTTTCTATATGTACTTGGGTTTTATTCTCTATTGGTCTCTTTCTGGAAATACTCATCTTAAAGGTCTGACCAAAAGTTTTGTTCAGGGATTAGATTTCTTTACAGAAATAAAAGCAGTTCATGTCTGAACTATGGACAAAATATGGCAGTTTCTCTCTCGCTATTTTGGATTATCCTGTCTTTACAGCTTTGTTTCGATTTTCTTTATGCTTGGGTTGGATGTGAAATAGCAAAACATTTTGTACAGGAGTTAGCTGAAGATACTGTACATAACTAATTCTAAACCAAGCCATTACCAAGTTTAACGTTTACCGCAGCAGATATCTAGGCAGCCTGAAGAAGACAATCTCATTAATAGTTAGGGCAGGCAAGTAGGTGTCACAGCATCTCGAGGCAAATGCCACCTAGCTGAACAGTGTGGTTGTGTGGCTTATTTCAAGAATTTCAGAATGGATTTTGTATAGACAATTTGAGAACTGTAGTTATGCCAGACAAAAGTGGATGAAGCAGTCAGAAACCTTGTGCAAGACTCATCAAAAGTTACCAGTAAAAGTATGTTTACATATAGTTCATTCTCTTATAGCTGTATGCACAGGCATGCATACAAGATAATGAACCACGTGTAGATAATAATCTACCTGTATGTGGTACTGGTACCAGTATGTGGCCTGTATCTACTGCTGTTGCTGCTTTCCCTGAGACTCCAATCCTGCCATCACAGCTGCATGCACTGTGAAATTACATCCATGCACCGAGTTAAGCATGTGTATGAGTATTTTCAAAAATAGGGTCTAAGGCCAAATACGCAGAAATATATAGCAACTTAAAGATGCAAATACATGGCTGGCAGGATTTGCACAAGCACATGAAAACTATGTAAGTCTCTTTAGATACCCCAAAATCTTTAAAACTCTGGCCTGAATTGAATGATTTTAGGCAAGCTATGTTAGCCTATTTTTACATTTCAAAATAGTAAGTAAGATCTGAGCTCTTCTGAAAAACTGGATCTGGGTGAGAGTGCTGGGATTTTTGTGAAATCTGATCAGAAGGTTGGAATATTGATTCTCACCATTTATTACTGAAAGCAGTATAGGCTACATACAGCTCTTTACAAATTAAGGAATTTGGGCAGCTTCTTTGTGCCTCAGTTTACCCTTATGTACCCAAACGTATGAACAGTATTCTCAGACATCCCTTGGTATTTTGAGGCCAACTTACCGTTCATACCACACTCAGAGAAGTTCAGATGAAACTGGAAACACATATACAAATCATGGCACAACTACGTTGTGGAACTTTTCTTATATAAAATGTCTGAGTCTGAAACAGTTATTAGAGTTTACCATATGAATCTAATTCTGATCTTGTAGACTTGAAGATTTTTATCACTTTGAAGGAACTTTTTTTTCTGTTTTACTTCTGCTCTTTTCTTTACTGCTGGCAAAAAATGTATTGTGTAACACCTCATTAGATAATTACTTGATTACAGTTTAATTTTGTCGTGTAGAATCTTTCAGAAGTAATGCACTTTTAGTCAAAAACTTTATGTGGATGGTATCATTAAGTTATTATATTTTAAACAGATTGCATGGATATGATTATTTCATTAAACTACACGGCTGTGCTTGTGTGTATGTGTGCTGGCAAGGAAATAATCAGATAATGGATATTAAGGCCACAATCTGAATTGCACACTACTCACCAGCTATCTAGCCTGTAATTCTAATGCAACATTTTCGCCTTCACTAACACACACTGAAGTTATAGTAAAGTTATAATTAAATTGCACAAAAGTCAGACAATTCTGAAATGAGGCGTTGTTCTGCTCTGCAAGGCAGTTAGGTAAAACTGGCAGTTTTTTCAGTGTGCATAATTAAAATAAGCTTTTACTATTCCAGGATTGCTACAAAAAAGAGGGGAACAGGTGAGAAGGAGTGAGTGTAGATTTTGCTTTTCTTCTTGTACGTGAGCAGCCAGACTTAGTAATTTCTTTGTCATGACCTCTGTTAGGCCCATTGACTGTGAAGGTGCCACAGGTGTAGCAAAGGCAGAGCTGTGGGGTGCCTGGAGCGTCGTGGGTGGGAATGAGGAACTTGTCTGGTACCTCCAGCTTTTATTACCAGGGGGGGCTGGGTAGCACGACTCTTCCTTCTCCTCTCTCAGGCTGAGTTTCTAGCAGTTAGAATTCATTTCTTTATTTTTATGCCTGTGAGATTTGTAGCTGGTTTGGATTTGCTTCTCAGGGCAGTCTAGGTGCTGATGGATGAAGAAAAACTTTTGTTTTCATGCAAGCCTTGTTATTTACTGCAAAAAGGAGGTTGTAGTTATGATTTAATAGGTAGCTGCATAGCAGTGAGTGATGTGTCCTGGGGAGGGCTGTCTATCTGTCTGTCTCTCTCTTTCTCTCTCTCTAATACAAGGCTTATGAAGTGGCACAGGTGAAACACAAGATGAGGACTGTTTCCAGTGCTACCAGGGCAATAGTTGATTCAGGCTGGAATAGGAGGGATGAATTAAAAAGAGAAGAATGACAAGGAAACAAGATGAATGAGTAGAATTTAAATCCTGGAAGGAGAAAAACCAGTTGGGGTTCTCTTTTCTCTCTCTTCCTCCTACCCCCAACATGCAGTCTTTCTAAGCTCGTATGACATGGAGAAAGCATTAGAAAGAAGGTACAGGGCAATCATCGACAACAGCAAATATTGGTCTTGATCTAGGAATCCACACGGAAGGTAAGAAATGGGGATAAATAAGATGTACTTATATAGGAAGAATACATTTGTCTGCTGAAGATAAAACCCATTAATTTTCCTTGTCTCTTGCTTATCTAAGAAACATATTTGGTTAGGCATCCAGTAAGGAAAGCTGAAGTTACAACCAAATTTTTTTGTTAATTGCTCTTGTTAAGCAAAGGTATTTTGCTTCACAGAATCCATGGGCTAAGCAGAAATGGAGGCAGAATAACTCCTGCCCTCCAGGTGATGGCCACAGCACGTTAGTGAGGTGGAATGAGGAACCAGGGTTGCCGCTCCTGTTCTTCCTTTCTCTAATTGTATCTCTTCTCATATCAACATGCTCTTGATAAGGTGAGCATGTTGTGCTACAGGAATCTCAAACCAGCTTTTCTAATAGTGAAATAGTTTATTTCTTTAAAGTAGAAACAAGAGCAACCTATGAAAATGGTTGCATCTGATTCTTCTTTCAAGGACTTTTTTTCCTTTAAAATGTGTATCTATTGAATTCAGTTGTCCCTGAAGGCAGGGAATGAAGAAAAGATGATCTGGAGACACCTGGCTACCCTTTGCTTCACATAAGGTTCTTTTACTCTTTGCAACAACACTGAGAAGCATGTGTTAAAGAAATGGATTGTGTGATATGCAGGGCAAGTAGTTCTTCTTGTAGCCAAGATTGCTCAACACTTCCTTTTATTAACAGCATCTTTTATTTCCCTAATTTCCTATAATTTTGCTCAAATGTAATCTTGTCAATTGACACTTGTCATGTTAAGTATATACCTCAGCTGGAGTTACTGAGTTGAAAATTTCAGCTACAACAGTTTAGCCACTTCCAAAAATGAGATTGGGGGAAAAAATCCTTTATTCCCATTTTGAAAAGTCTCTGGCAGCTTCTTTTCAAAATGTGCATGTACGTATAGAGGATTCTAATTGAGGCTGCACTAGTAACCCTTATTTTGCCTTTTTCCAACTGCTGAGTGCTTGACTCACGTTGTTGCCTAGTACATCGTGTTGGTGATATTATGTAATTTCACCATGAGTCCCCATAAAAGCATAGCTCTGGTCTAAATGGACAGAACAGGAATTGCAGAGAAATAAACCATCCAGTCCTTTTAAAGGGACCCTTACTTTGCTATTGCTGCACTTCCCCTGCTTTGTTTCTGATGAACATAAACCTGTCTCTTAATGCACCCCTTTCTGTATTAAGATCTCTTTCTTCCTGCTACAGTCTAGTGCCTATACAGCTATTCCTGGTGTTTCTTGTACCCAGTTTTAGCTGACACCTGTATATTAGACCTATGGGGAAAGAACAAAATGAATGGACTGCAGCTACTTTTTTAAATATGAGGTTTTCTCTGAAAAGTGTTTTTTCTCTTCCCTTATCACTTGTACTTTTGTCATCCATAAGCTTAGTTGTCATCTTCTTTCTTTTTAAGAATGAGGCATTTTCCTTGTCATTTGTACTCTACCATGCACGTGGCGTGGAATCTAAACATGAACTTTTCTGTGTTCTGCGCCAGGAAACATACTGGCAAGCACTTCCGAAGCATTTAGAAAGCATTCCCAAATCTCTTGGAAATCAAATGAAAGATCAGATTATGTTTCCAAACCTTCTCTGGACATAGAAGTTTTGGTCAGTCTAAGAATCTTTCTTGTTCTGACTTCAGGCCAAAACACGTTTCCTGTAATTACAGGATGGAAAGTGTGTATTTTCTAGCAGTGCAAAAGCCAGTGCCTGACTGCTACATCTCCTGACTACCAGTACTGAAATATTTTTTTTTAAATATTGTGCATATGGTATTAATAAACTATATATCTATATGTGACCATTTAAGAGTCTTGTTAGTTAAAGCTGTACAATCTTTGGCTGATCAGACTCTTCCTAAGCTTTGAAAGATTAGAAAATGTTTATTATCCCATCTTCTAGTCAGAATGAGCACAGAACTGTGGCTGAATGCTTAGGAGAGAACAATTATGGAATGCACATGCCTCAGATTTTGCAAATTATCTCCTACGAACTTTGACACCCTCCTATGATGTATCCTTCCTGTATAAAAGTCAGGTTTATTTTTTGAAGGAGCCATATTTCATGCTCTCCATGAGAAATTTTGGCAAAAAGAAAATTGTAGTTTTGCCTAATTTTGTTTAAAATTCCTTGGTTTTATGCAAAAATGCTTTGTATTCTGTGTTCCTCAATACAAAGTATCAGAAGGATGTGTATCTTCAAAAAATGAAATTTAGGAAAGAATTGTTGAAGTAGCTTTTAAAGCCAGATCTCCAAAACTCATGAATAATGAACAATGATTCTTTGTCAGAATGCAGGTGTAGAGGGAGAGTAGAAGAAACAACAGTTTCCTTAAAGAGTTCTTTGCAAAAAGTCTCAGCAAGAGAGATCACCAAACCCCTTTCAGAGTTTGTATGATCAGACTGTAAAGACAACACTAGATCTGTTAGAATCAGTGGGTGCTGTCCTTGGGATTTCATCATTAACATGTATTCCCCCCTTAAGGTTATTTTGGGGAAGGGAACTATAGTGGGTTTTGTGGAGGGAAGATGTGAAAACGCTGGGAGTTCCAGACCTTCTGTCTACAGGAACTGTAAGAATAAGAGGCTAAAGTAACTAAAGAAGGAAACAAAAGTCTAGAATCAAAATGATATGAAAAGCAGAACACAGAAAGAGGTAGTAAAGTGAGGGGGAAGTAATTTTACATTTGAGCATGTTTTTCTGCCATTGTTCTTGCTAAATGCATAAATACTAACCTTATAAATTGAACCGTGTTAATCAGAAAAGGTGAAGGTTAGCAGCAGCTCAGCAGCTGTGTGTAAATAGAGTTTAGATATTAATTGACAAATAAAGGCTTTTAAAAAGTGAATTGCAAAGTGATGAACTCAGCCTCATGAGGGCTAGAAGGAAAAAAATTAAAGCTACATTCAGCCACAAACCACTAACTATAAACAAATGATTGGCAGCACGTCTGCTTCCTTAAACGTCTTATTAACACGCTGTCTTTAACTCTTCCCTCATGGAACAACACTTATGAAGAGCTACAGTAAAATATCAAAACCTCTTTCTCAGCTTCTGAAACCAGCAAACCTGGAGGATGTCTAATTTTAAAGGGAAAGTAGCTAGTAATCTAAAGTTTGGGTTGTTCTCTTAAAGTTCATTCCTACCTTATGTCCTTAAGCTTAAAGCTCTGACAAGCAATGCCAACAAGGATTGGGTCATGAGCTGCTGTAGGTACCTGGAAAAGGAAACTCAGCACAATGAGTGGCACCGAGGAGAGGGGAAACTGGCTTTGTGGGAACAGCTAGACCCAAAGGAGGGTCCTGGATTTGCCATGTGCCCAGATGGATAGTAAGGCTTGCTTTTACACCAAGAAGTCTATGGCTTTACAGTCCTCTTGTTGCACTCGGTTTTCATGCTGTACAAGACAGAGCAGCCGTGGCTGGTTGCTGGTGGGGACCCATAGAAGAAAGCACCCTGTGTGTGCACAGGTGACCATGGGAAGGTCTCACAGCCACATGAAAGAGGCCTTTTCTCCCAGAGCATGAGGGTGGTGGTGGAGCCGTGACCCTTCTTTGAGGAAACATTGCACCATGCTTGTTCCAGGGTGAACAAGTATGGGGTCCTGCATTCATCCCATCTTCCTTCTGACACTTAACTGAAGCTCTGATTTTAGAAACCTCATTACCTGGAGAGCTTTGGATAGGCAATTGAGTTAGTCTCTGGAGGTACATATCTATCTCCACTGACTACAGAGGAAGCCTGGGAAGAATGGGAGCCTGAATTAAATACTTCTAAGTGCCTAGGTGAGACAAATCCAGGTCTAAGAGTCTGGAGCACTCTGACCAGGAAAAAGGCTCTGCTTGCATTTCCCTTCACCTGCTTATAAGGGGGCAGAATTAAATGATTAAGGTGCAGCTTGGAGCCTCATGTCTAAAAATGTTTCGATGAATATTCCTCCCTGACATTTTTTATAAGGCCTTAATTACACTCTAGGATGGTTGTGCTTCCCACAGCAGTTTCCCTCAGACCCAAAATCACAGATCATTAAATAAAAATAAAAAATAAAAAAAAAGCCGCTATGCACTGCTGCTTAAAGTTAAATGTCATTTTTTACTTACAGACTCTAACAGGTGTTGAGCAGGAAAAAAATCATGTACCAGGATAAGTGTGTTAGGGATAGAAAAGAAATGTGAATGAGGCTCACATGTCCTCAACTTGCTGTTCCAAAAACTGGTCCCAATACATGTGCTCTCATTCTCACTCCTATCTTTGTTCCGTACCCATATTTTTGTTTAAGTTCAGACTCCAGTTCCTCTCTGTTAAGCCCTTGCTTTCTTTCTGTTGTAATCTCTAGTACCTGATTTTATCAGGGAATGTGCTCAATATAACCTAAGCTATAGTAGCTGTTTTTAAAGATTTAATGAACTGAGGTTGATAAGGACAATAATAGAAGATGCACAAGGAGACTCTATAAATCTACCTCTTTTCTGCTTATATTACAGTCCTCTTGATTCTTCTGTCCCCTTAGAGTACTCCGGAGCCTAACAATGTTCATCCCTTAAACGATTTATAGGAACATAATCGCTTCCTTTCTGGAAAGGTAGAGAAAGAAGCATTTGGATTTGTTTTTAAATTGTTAGTGGTGTTAGAAGGAGCTACTCACATGACCTGGGATGTAGAAGACCTCTGTTGCTCCATGGAGTCAGGGGAGGGGGAGAAGCAACATCAGTATTCCTGTACTGTCTCCTGCACACCTCGCAGAGGGGCTATTTTCTCTGTTATAGAGAAAGCCTATTAAAAGGTGGTGATTTGATATGAAGGGAGCCTTGTGCTTTAAGATATTGATTAAGATCACCAATTTATTTCTGCACTGGGCACTGAACAGATCTCAGAATCACAATGTAATGTTTTAGTCCTATCTGAACTTCCTGGTGCCACCTGATCAGCTTCCCAGTCTCTACAGAATACACATCATTTAAGTTTTACCCTTTTTCTTCTTACTGCAGACCTTTGTTAACTTACTCTTTATCTGCCCTGAAGTGTGTAACGATAATAGTTTTGCTTATACAGCTCTTTTCATTTTCAAAGCACTTTACAAACATTAACTAATTAATGGAGAAGGCAAAGCATCAAATAATGAATTTTTCAATTTATGGGTGAACTGATTTAGACAGATAATACGATTTCTTCACTACCTGAGCAGTTCAGAGGTGTATTCTAATTTAAAATGCTGGCCAATTTGACTGTCACTGATGATGATAGGGGAAAAAAATCAGTTTATGTTTCTTTGAGATGTATTATAAAATCTACTATGTGAAGCACCTTTTTTCAATTGAATTCATGCTTCAATCCTTCATTTAAAATTAGTTCTGCTGAATGGGATGCCAGAAGTACAATGTACTGATTTGCACATAAACTAAGAAATTAAGATCCACACAATTATTTCCAAATTGTGAAAATCCCTGGATTCAACATTTGGGCTGAAAAAATAATTTCATACAATTTTGGAAGCTACTTTTATACAATTTCATGCTCTATAAAAATCCATTTGGAGACAGAACTGTGATGTTTTGGGCAAACAGTTCACTTATTGGTTAATCAGTCTGAGCCTGTTTTTTTTTCTATCTTTGCTTTCATTGATCACCTACCATCACTTTCTGCTCAGGAGCCAGAGAGGCTGCCAGTTTATAACCAGAGTTAGAGACACATGATTAAAATAGACCAAACTGGAAAAAAAAAAAAAAAACAACAACCTGACAGTGCTGTCATATGGCAACAAAAAAGTGGTCTTTAAATTTCTCTTTCAAAATATTTATTCTCTGATTATTGTCACAGTGATAGGAAGAATGAAGGAAGATTATCAAGTGGGGTTTCTTACAGTGGGTGTATTTATAAATATTCAGGAAAAGGACATCGGCACTTGAATGTTTAACTTTTTGTCTCCCAGAGTTATATCACGTCTATGCTGATTAGCCAGAGCCGAAACCATGCAAGAGCTGATTAGTGAAGTCTTGTTCTCAGGCCAGAGGTAATTCCAGTGGGCTTAATTTTTCACCCTTTTCAAATGTGTGTGCAGAAGAGCCAATGTTTGAATAGGTCATGGAAAAGAGATGAGCTGTTCTGATAGCATAAAAATAGTAGTGGGAAGAAACCTCTTACTGAGTTTTAAAAACACCTCAAACTCACATTTGGTTTGAATTAATATGTGGGTTCCCATTACTCATGACTGCTGACAACTGCTGTCAGAGTGTCTGAATTGCAAAAACATCAGGAAAATGATTTTTTATTCGAATGTGACTACTGGAAGACTGTTATTCAGAGAGTGGCACTAGGTATGGTCAACGTGAGCTGTTGCTTGGGGCAGCAAATGGATCAGTGCTGCACTGCCTGATTTACTTAAAACAGAGCCCTGGAAAGACAAGATTGAGGTTTGTGGGATGAAAGGTGCTGCTGAAGAAGGGTTTTCTCCCAGAATCAGCAGTTGCTGGTCCTAATCCTCCCATCTTCTTCCTCAACCCTCCCAACAAGTATGTCTTTTCAGGACTTTGCTCCCCGCTTTCTATTCAGCTCTGTCCCTTCCCGCTTTTGTCCCCTTTCTCTGAAAGGAGCAGCATAGTTCTGGCCTTCATCTTCAGGGCAGCTCCATTTTGCCAATACTACCACAGAAGCTTGAGTCAGCACTGGTTATTTGTTAATTGTTCTCTGTTACTCTTCTTTTAAAAGGATTCAGTCCTCCAGCCAAGGACCAGGAGATATACCCTGAGTTTTGGGTGACCAAACACACAACAGCAAACAGTCAGAGATATTGATCAATCAAAACTATTTAGCAAATACTTGTGAATAATGAATATCTTTCAAGATGAGGTTCTCATTAGCAATTCATTAGCAAAAAAGGAACCTGATTTATAATGACTTCTCTTTGCAGTGAACAGTCAAGTCACTCCGAGCTCTTAGAAGTAGCCTCTCTGGAACGGTACTGAGGCCTGTGCAGAGCAGTCCTTGTTTTGTCTGTATTGTACATCTAACAGTAGATGTCATTCTTCATGGCAGTATATCCACCATATTATCAGGAGCTCTAACAACAGGCTAAAATTTTCTGTAGAAAGAAATCTTTCTATTATCTCAGAATTACTGAGGTAATGAGGAAAAATTTGAAACAAAGAGACGCTTGAGTCAAAAGAGGTTTATTTGCACAATATAGCCAGAATACTTCACTAAATTCTACTTAATCCAAGTTGAGGAGAAGAGAGGGGAAGGGGGAGGAGAGGGAAGAGGCTTCTGTATTTAATTTAGTTCTTGATTCACTTGCAAATTGCTTGGCAAACAAGTTTATGCATATTAATTACATTTCTAATAAAAAATATTTGCAGGTTGCAGGTTGCATGGCAAAGCATAGATTGGGTTTGCAAAGCTAATATACATCATTTAGGAATTGTTGGCTCAAACATTTTGATAGAATATATATTACTGGAGGAGCAAATACTGTCACATGCATTTCTGCTGACATCCTAAATGAAGGGCTGACCATAAAAAAACTGTTGAGGAAAGTCCCCTAGTTTATGTATGTAAGACTTGCCACAGGATTGTTTTCACACAGGGGTATTTACTTGCTGAAACACAGACTTTACCACCAGAACAGGATCTTTTGAAATATGTCATCAGTGTTGATTCAGTTGGTACTGACTTGTTCTTTTATTGCAAAATGGCCCACACCATGCCACAGATGTGAGCTGCTAGTTTGATCCAGAAACAAAATATTGTTCCAGAGACCAAAATATTGGTCAAAATCAGAGCCTAGGCAAAGTGAAGATAATAGGAAGTACCTTGTGCAACTAGCATTTGTTCCTAGAGATATCTCTGAGCAACATAATTATTTTTACTGGTATAATATGGTACCATATGAATTTTGAACCCCATATTTGTTTGCTTTATCTTTTCTTTAAAATAATACAAAATGTTTAAATTAACGTTCACTGTTTGTTTCTGCTTCATTATATAAAGTGTTTATTCAGTACCACAATTTAGTCTTCACTGAGCTTGTAATGCATCTTGTATAAAATTGCAAGCACTATAATCTAACATTAGCAAATCTAATGCTAAATGGTGCTTGTTAATGGTTGAAATTATAGTTTAGATCCTGAGAGTATAAAAGCATAGGGAGATCCTTTGCACTTGGATATGGGTTTTGGAATTCGTATTAATGTTGATGGAATTTATGCTTGGGGATCCAGGAAAGAATAGTCACCATGAAAACTGGATGTCACATAGCTGTACTTCACCACAATGCTTAGTGCTATAATGATTCCCCTCCTGTTGCAAGCCTCACTCAAGGCATAGTAATTACAGTAATTAATGGCATTGTAAAGCACTACTTATTTTTAGTAGGTGTAATTGCCAAGGATGCTTCCTTTTGAAATGCTTTGAACTGTGTTCTCTGTCAGTAAGCACTGAGGCTGTCAGATATTTTTTTCTAATTGAGAAAAACAAATCAGTCATCAAAGTCAAAATTCTTAGGAACAGTGGAGCCATAGTTCATGCTGAGAAGGGACTTTTTCTATGAGGAATGACACTGATTGATTTTTAATGTGTCTGCTCATGGAGTAAGATACAGTTTTAACCTCTGAACAAGGATGGCAAAATCAAGTGCTTAGGGAGATTGTGACTAGTGATGTACTAAGCTTACCTCATCACCTAGTTTTGGTGCAGACCTTGCTTCTAGTGGCCTTCTAAGCTCTCTAAAGAGCTGCTCCTGGCAGGTGAGCATCCTGTTTTCTTTGCTGCAGGTCTTTGCTTTTTCAGAAATGCAATGCAGGAAACTTCTACCATTTTCCTGCCACTTAATGTGACAAAATAGAATGAATACAGTGAGAACAAAGAAAATACCTAGGTATGAGAATGACTTTTGGTTGCACAAATGGATTTCACCTCTGCAAAATCAAACAGAAGCATCATGATTTTCTGTAACATTTAAATGACTAAGTACCACACACAGAAAAAAATAAAACCAGCTAAGTGAAGAACATACGAAATGATTTATGGCGCATATCCCAAAACCTAGGAGGATTATGAGGCAAAGAAAGAGAGTGAAAAAATGTGAAAACCACAAAAAAGCTTATTATCCAGTCACAAGACAGCTGATTTTAAAAGATAGAATGTCAAGATGCAACAAAACATGATTTAATAAAATTGCACAGATGTTAACTAAAGAAAGCAACTATTAAAAAGAAATTAGAAACAAAAACAGTAAAATCCAAATGATGCTTCAGAGAGGAAGAGGAAAGTGTGATCTTGTGATTAAGGCTCTAGATGAAACATCAGGAGATATGAGATATATTTTAAACTCTGGCACAGACTTTCTCCCTGATCTTGAGCAAATAACTCTTTGCATCTGAGCCTCATTTTCCTGATAACAGTCATCTCCCTCCCTCATGTATATCTCCTCCATTTAACTTGTGATTTTTTTTTTTTTTTAATTCGTGATTGATTCCTACCATATCAGTGCAGGGTGGATTTCAGTATTTGCTTGGTGTCTGTTGCTGGTATTTTAAAATGAAAGAAGAATCATTATAAAAGACTGACATTAGACTGGTCTTGCAACAACAAACAGTGGCTGAGTCTTTTAGTAGAAAGGGGTCTCACCTACGTCCAGGTGTCTGGGTTCTGTTTGGCTCTGCCATTGTCTTTGCCACATGATCTTCAAAAATTTGGATGGCTTTTATCCCTTCAGATTCTTTGCGTGCGAAACGAGGCTTCCTTTTACCATCTCACAGGGACATAGTGACACTTCTACACTGCTGTTGAGAATTCCTTGACATGTTCAGATGAAAGGCACTAATAAATAGTGATACAGTTATATCATTCACTCTAATACTAGGTCAAGCTTACAGTGTAGTTTGACAGAGTGCGGGATGCTCCTTACCCTAACATGTCATTTAGAAGACTGAAAATTGGTTTAGCTGCTGAAACTTGTGTTGCCCAGTCTTTTAGCTTCTGTAATCACTGCATCTAAACATACTTCTTGAGTCTGGATCCACCACAGTACTGTCTCCTCGAGTAGACCCAGTGGGGATGGTGGGTGACAAGGTCAACAGTGTTTCAGTGCATAAAACACCCAAATCTAAGGATAGGGCAGAGCTCTGATCCCCTGTGTGAGAAGTTTGCCGTCCAAACACTCTGTGAAGTGCTCCCATTGCAGCATACCATTTCTTGACATTTGAAGTCTGCTAGTGTCATCTGTAGTGGAATGCCTCTAGCATAAATGCTTGTTTCTGTAGATCTTCAAGGTCAAGTCCTCTGCATGGAATCAAATCACCAGAACCTTACTGACTCGCAAGGAGCTAGCCCTCACTAAACTAACTGAAGATCCAGCTTTAATAAAGGGTTTTGTTGAGAGCAGAAGAATCAAATGAACGTATGTGGCATAAGGGATTAGTTCCATCCACACTGGTTTTATACCAGAGTAATTCAGCTGTATTTAGATGAATGACTCCTGGTTTCTACTGTTGTGAATATAACTAGTGTCTAAAAAGAGGGGACTCTTGTATAGTGAGGTTCGGAAAACAGCTGGTGATATGGACTGGTTTACAGGTAAAACTTAAAGGGAGCACAGAGCAGTCTTTGAGAAAGAAAACACAAAGGTTGCAGTTTTCTGGGGAGTGGGCTTTGACTGGATTTACTTACTCTCCTTGTTTGTTTCTTTTTTAAAAAGTTAAACACAAATAAGGGGCAAGTCTGTCTAGAGAGGGTGGGTTGGGCTGTATCATAGAGCAGATGAGAAATTCAGCTGCTTTGCTTTCAGAAGCTGTAGGCATGCGAGGAAGCAATGGAAGCTACACGGAGCTCTGCAGCGGCAGCTGTCAGAGCAGGACTGAATGCTGCAAGAAAGTTTTTAGGTCTGTTAAATCTAGTCCCCTCTGCTGCTATTCTCTGCAAGTTTTACCAAACTTCATTGATACAACAGCATATATATTCAGTCGTGCTGGAGGAGAGAACCAGAAGTCGGTGAAGAATTGGGAGCATTTAGTTCTAGTGTGCACTGAGTTTTAAGATATTCTTTTCATGGTTTGTTGTTTGTTTTGGGTCTTTGGAGTTTTTTTGTTCCTCGGAGGAAAATTCTGTCTCAGCTAATGTGGGCATTAATATGTGGAAAGAGTTAGTCTTGAAGCAGCCGTAGAGGCTGATAGACTAGGATCCCTTTTGTTGTTCTGTGCTACCTCTGATTTAATATCCACATCTCACTGGAAACCCAAACAAAAATAATGAGGAGGATTCAAATGGCTAATGCACTTGTGTCAATATTTCCACTTTCTGATGATTTCTAAAGCAGGAGTTTCCATGGCTGTGTTTGCAGTTCAAATAAAACTGTAGGAAATAATGCAAGTATAGTAAGGTGCTAAAAGCAATAGTCAACAAATAACAACTCACCATGTGTGCATTTTAACAAGGTGTTAATTGAGAATAGGGTGAACATAAACGGAGACCTCAGTGAAGGTGCTTGTTGGAAAAAAGAACCATCTAAGTGCTGGACTCTGTAATCCAGAATGAGAAGAAGCTCAGTTCTAGTTTTTCCCACTTCAGGCTTTGTTACAGTTATATTGTTTGGAACATTTATAATTGATTTACTATGAGCTATCACTCCAAGTTGAAAAACCAGATGGATATTATTTAATTGCTGAAGCAGGACGGCTCACATATTTACATATAGAAAATGAAAGAAGTAAAATATTCATTCTGACTGTGTCCTATTTTTAATCCTCCGGTTAAACTGAAAACTTGCCTAGGGCTGCGTTCCTGAAGCACATCACAAAACACTGAAATCATTTTATAGCCTTTCCTTTTCCTCCTGAAAGACTGCAGCAACACTGTACTTCCATATTTCAAGTGTTTCAACCAAGGAGAAAGTCATGTGAAAGACTCTCAAAAGTACTGCTTTATCTCTGTATTCACTATTCAGGCTTGAAAGGGAACCCTTTTTTTTGGCTGCCTCACAGAATAAAATATTTAAAGGCACGCCTTTGATTTCCTACTTTAAATAGAAAACAAAAGCACTGTTTTTAGAAAGTTAAATCACTTTTTACTCTGATAGTTCATTAAGCCCACTAGAGACTTGTGTCTCTCTCAATTTTCAAAGTATTGTAAGAGGTTTTAGTTTTGCAATTCCTCTTCAACTGAATCCCTTATCCCCTGCTTTGAAAATCTAGTAAAGCTGGAATGTCAGTCCTGTGATAGCTGGAAACACTTTTGCTTTTTTTTTCTTGCAAAACTAGTGTGCATGTACCTAACAGGGTAGTTTTTGAAGAAAATGTAGTGGGACTAACCATAGCAACCTTTGCAGTATTGTTTTCACCCCAGGGCTAACCAAGGGGAGTAACTCAAAGCTGTTCTGTTTATATGACAGACAAATGATCCTCCTGCATTGCCATTTATTAGGGAGAGTGAAAGATGCCATTTGATGTTAGGCTCTACTTTCTCCCTTCCCATTCTGCCCAGACATGAGCAAGTCAAAAAACAACTATTTTCGGCTGGAAGAAGAAGTGCCAGAATGCCACTGGGAGGGCTGTGCTTCTTGCATGTCCAGCCCAGCTGGAAGGCATCCAAGACCCACAGCATTTACAGCCTAGGCGGCCGGTCAAGATGGTTTGGCTCTCTAACACCACATTTCTCAAAATGGAGCACCCGAATTTCCCTCAGCCCTTTGCAGAATTGCTCAGTTGTCATCATGCTCAGAGGTAATACTCCCAAGCAGCCCAGGGTGGATTTGTGAACTAGCTGTTTGATAACATTAAGCCTAATTTTTGTTTGATCAGGATGAAGTTGGTTGCATTATAAAAAAAATGTAATATAGTTCAATAGACATTACTCTAAATGCCTGTGGAACTTAACAGAGTAGAGGAAAAAAATCTTATTTATAATGATTTTTGATCAGCCTGTAGAATTGTCTTGCAAAAATATTATTCCCTGTTAAATTTTATCAGATGGTTTCATGAAGCTATTTCAAAGTTGCTATTTTCTACAAAGACTTATATAGCACTATTTAATAGCAACAAAGCTAAAGACCAGCAAACAAAAGAATATGGGTAGATACAACAGCAGCAAAAAGTGAAGCAAAATATAGAATGTTCAATATGCCTTTTTCTCTCCTACACTATTCCTACAAATGATAATATCTGATTGAATACCTCCTTTACTGGGGAATCTACTACTATGGTAACAGACAAAAAGCCTAATATATTCTGACTAATCAGAATTGATGTTAATTAAAGAAGAGTTCAAGATAATGACTTCTCATTACTATGTGATAGCTAGAAATAGATTGTTCTACCTGTAGGTAAAATAAGAAATTGGATAACTTCTGTTTTTAAGGACTTCTTTTTCAGAAGTCTTATCTCATTCTCTGTTCTTTTTCTGTTGTCAAAATATTAATATGTGCATGTCTGATTTTTATTGCTGCTCATCTAGATGAATTTTTTTGGTGTGTATGTGTTCTCAGACCTATTATTCTTTCACTTCTTTCGAATTACTTTTTTCCCTGTTCCTATAAGGAAAGCACAGCTTATTGATTAAAAAAGGTAGAGACTGAGAATAAAGCCTTGGATTATATATTGCAAAACAGGGCAAATGTGAGGTAAGGGTAGGATTGAATCCCTCACAGAAGCCATAGAGTTTCCTTTAGAAAAGAAAAAAAAGAAAAACTTAGTCATTTGACTGTCCTGCTAAAACATTTTTCCCTTGTGTGCAAGAATGCATGGCAAAGCTAGAAAACCACCCTTTATTTTAGTAAAAAAATAAAAATAAAAATACTTGAACACTGAACCCCCATTTGGAAGGTCCTAAAGTGCATTTCTTGTTTCTGCACTATAGTAAAAAGCAAGAAGACCAAAAGCCTCTGAAAAATTATTGGCTTTCCAATCCTTTCCTAAAACCACAATGGGTGGTGGTTTCAGCATCATCAGTTGCATTTTGCAAGCGTGATGGTATAAGGAAAACTACGACTATTCCAGATCATAGGTGCTTATGAACTGGCACCATCAGACCATAAATAAATAAAAAAAATTTATATTTAAATTTAAATAAAACAGAGACCCTGTTCCAATGACAGACTGGTTCCAGTAGATTTTTTCTTTTTTTTCTCTTTTTCTTCTTGGACACTAGGTTCTTTTTTTCTTTTTTTTTCTTTTTTTTTTAAGTTCAAGAACTGCAGATATTGAACTAGCTGGGCTGCATCATCATGAAGTAGTAATCATCATTAGTAATCAAAGGACACTGGCTTAAATTCTGCCTTTCTTTGTGCCATTTATCAGTCTGATTACCCAGGATTGCTTCTGATACAAGGGCAGACCTGGAGTCACTTTCTGTAGAAATAAGCTGTTATACTCTCAAAAGAAATATTTTTAAAATGTTGTTTTGATGATTCTAGGAGTTTAACAAATACTTTCTATAGCCATGTACAGTCATTAGAGCTGTGCAGAATGCAATAAAGCCAAAACCTCTTTGGATTGGAGGTTTCACCAAAAAACAGGCATGTGTTGGACTTACAAATCTTTTGGCAAATTGAGTTCAAGACTTGAAAAAGCAGGATGAATGTTGAGAGGAACTGGGTTGAATTTTCAATAAACATAGACTGTTGCTTGGTGGAGGAATACCTGTAACTAAACTGTAAGGGTTTTCAGGACACTTTATGCATTACCACGCAGAATAGAGTAGCTTTGTTTAAGATATCCTTTGAAACCCAAGATTTATTCAAACCTAGAAATTTCAAATGATGCCTAAGGTGAAATATATGTGAAATAAAGCAAAATGTTATGTGATGTGGTGCACAGGGTAACAAAAACAGAGTATCACATGATCTGAAGGAAAGGACATAAGTAAATTAGAGAGGAAAAGACATACTAGTTTACCTATTCCTACCCATTTAGTATATGATAGTATAGAACTGTTCCTTAAAGTATGTCCTTCACTGTTTTATTTTGCCTTGCTCCAAGTGCCTCTAGAAAATTCACATAAACAGGATCACCTGATGTCTATGCAATTCATGAGGAATGATTGGAGAGATATTGGTTTAGAACCCATTAATTTAAGAATAAAATAAAGTCAAGCAGCAAAACACTAATGGAAATGCAGTTTGCAATAATTATAAAATTGCAGCAATATGTCTTTGCATATAATATGTAGAGAAGAAGCAGAAGCATTTACAGACAAAAGGGAAAAAGTTTTGATGTTATCCGTAAGGACAGATTAAAGAACAATTTGCATCCAAGAAATTAATGCATTCCCATTGTATCACTGGATTAATAATTCACTGTGTTCCATGATACAGCCACATGGAGCTGAACAGCAAAGATACTGTTCCCCAAAAGCAGAATTTGTTGTCACCTGAATTAAATGGAGAATGTTCACTAGCTGCTATCAATAGAAGGCCAGTGGAACACAGCTGAGGCATTAATCATGCACAAATTCTCCAGTCAGATCATTGTAACATTTTACAAAATTGTGCCAAGCTATATGGAAATCAATAGGACCCTTTCAAGCAAACCTCTATGTTGCTTTTTAATAAGGATATATAAGTACAGACCATTCTAAGTTGGGTGAGGTGATAGAGAGCTCTTTAAGTTTTACAATTTCAACTCCTTTAGAGAAAGTATAAACTAATGTATATGTGGCATTTGATGACATACGAATTTCCAAAGCACTCATAAAGCTTGAAAACAATTAAATGATCCTTGTATCACATTGGTCCTCCTCTTGAGCTCCTTGGAACTATGCAGTTGCCATCTATGTTCATCCCACATTATTTAAGGCCCCTGGCCTCTAAGAAATTCTTGGTTTACTCTAGGATTTCTGTTTTCTCACATAAATTATTGCCATAGATTGAAGATCTAATGGAAATGTTTCAGCTTTCATCAGTATTTAGTACCAAAGAATGTTTATCATGTCTGATGAGGAAGGGGGCAAGTATAAATGTTTGGTTACAGTCATTATCTGTCTGGGAGAAAAATAATGCCATAGTTTGTACTGAGTGAGCTTTAGAACAAACAAAAAATAGTTAGCTTTAATGAAGAAGCTGAAGCAAGAGAAGGATACTTAACAAAAAGGTGAACTAAGTTGCTGTTGGAGATCTCATTAGCAAAAATCACAGTCAGATAATAAAATGGAAGTATCAGTCCACTAATAACTTGCCTAAGCTGCCTACGTAAAAGAGAAAATTATCTTCAATGTAACTCTTTATGAAAGAACAGATTGATCAATATATCCCAATTTCAACACAGTCTGTTTAGCTCATAATGTGCTTTTCTTATTCCAGGTCAGGCTTTCCAACAGACAAGAGCAATAAGCACCCTGCTGCTTCTGTGTTACCAGTTCTTGCAAGACACAGAATATTAATAAGGTCACTCTGCCTAGTAAGTGCCCTACTAGGAAGGAACTAAGGCTGCTTTATGAGAAACAGACTGAGTTAGAAGTGATTCATCCAAGTAGCTGATGGCAATCCCAGCAAGAAGATGAGGAGAACCTGCTGGAGCCATGAACTCCAAGGAGTTGCCTGCAATTGGATTTGGTGTGTGGGATTTTTCCTGGGTAAACATCACGAGTGATGACTTCACACTGTCAGGCCATTCTGTCCATCAAATGTTTTTGAGGTTATTTTTCCAAAGCTTAAGAGCTTAGTGATCTTTTTCCTCTTGAGCATCTTTCCCTTACTTTTTCTTGTATTTTTCAGGTATCAGGAATGATTCATCTCCCTCTTTCCTTGTAACTTTCCCACCTAAGGTGGACCAAGCAGAAATGGAACATCATTTTTGACAGAGAAGTTTTTTGATGAAGGTTTACGGTTTCTTCAGCATCCTCTTCTCTCAGCAGAATCTTTTTAGAAGCAAGCACATTCTTCTCAACATTTTCACAAGCAAATTTCATCATTTCCCTTTTCACATTATTGGTTCCAAGGATTTCTTTGATACATCTATAGACTTGATTGAAAGCACTGAAGTCAATAGCAAGCTTTATGATTGCTTGGGCAGTGGAGTAGACCATAGGTGAACAGCACTATAAAGGAGTCTAAATGAAATCTGATGTGGGTCTTATGGACTATGAAATAGAACACAGATATAGCCTTCATATCTGTCTTATCTTTCCGTTGGCAATAAGATCAGAAAGCAGTTCATGAAAGCAGTATAAAACTAAACCTACTGTAGCCTATGGTCAGCCAAAAACACAGTAATATGCTTGTTCAAATCAGTGTGTTGTAGTGATAACTACTTGGAGTTGTCCAAGAAGCATACCAGTTTGGAAGGATTTGAGGGTTGTATGAAGCAAAGCAACAAGACCAAAATGTTGCATTACAGACAAAATGTAATAGCAGAAGGAAAAGCTGCAGGGCTTTAGCTATGATTTTTTATGTAGCAATCAGAATGGGAATCAGGAAATACCTCTGGAGTCACTGACATGATCTCAGGCAAAACACTGTCTTGGAGTTTTTCTCAGTTTTACAGTTTTTCTTACAGTTTTTCTACCTGTAAAATCTGAGAAATACCTGGAGATGCACAAATGAGAGGTGTTTTATACCTTCTAGAATATGCTGTTCAGAAGGGCTGTACCTATGGGCTATATGTCATTCTCCACTCATTTGCCCAGCTGCTTTTGAGATTAAAGGTGAAAGTAAAACCAGCAGCTCAGATTTTCATCCATTCACATTGTTAGGGTCAAGAAGCTTCATATTTGAACAAGCAACTACATTTAGAGCTGGAGGGAACCTAAAGGAAAAAAAAATATTTCTTTGGATTAACAAGAAATGGAGATGGCATATGGTAGTGCTTTTGGCCTGCTGCTTAAGTTATACAGGCTGCACAGAGTACTGTCTGCTCTTCTAGGAAATAGCTGTCAAACTGAGTAAAAGATATTCTACAACTGTATATGATGGGCGCATTTTTAACAAAGACAAATAGAAAAAGATTTACCAAACTTCTCTGTTTTTTTCCCTTCAGTTTTGATCATCTTCAACAATTTTCAGTTTTTAAAGAAACAAAGAAGACATTTTGAAATGTTCATGCTTGCTTTTTTCTGTCAAAACCTCGCAGTGTTGAGCAGTGGTAGCAGTCATAGAGCTCCTCCTTGTCCTCTCCTGTTGCGCTGCCTGACTCCCAAAATCCAAGAAAGTTTTTCTGGTTGGTACCAACCAGAGTCTGGTACGGAAAGAAATTTCTGCAAGAAGTCTGAGGAGAAAACTTAGGATGAGTTTATAACTCTTGCTGTTGTTGCTGAAGCTACCAAAAAGTCCAATCCTAATCTCTCGGTGTACTTTGAGAATTAATTCAGCAGTCCATTTATCCAGCTGAACTAAACTGGCATACCCAGGCTGATTTCAGTCTAATCAATGGAGATGAAACAATTTTCATTGGTTGAGGAGATGGCCCAAGATATTCAATGCTGTGGGAACTCTGCTGACAAAGAGCTGTTGTCATGTTGTAGTATCTCTAAGATTCATTGCATAATGTCACTTAAAGAGGTGGTAGGGGAAAAAGGAGACACTGAAAAATAGCAGCTGTGGGCAGAAGGCCCAGCAGTGAGGGAGAGATCCTGTCACAAGTGAGACCAGGGCATGGCTGGTGCTCAAAAATCTCTGAAGACTTGCCATGAGTTCACGCTGTTCTGTTTCTCTTGTCTTTAGGGTGACACTTTTTAAAAATGAGCTTCCAACTACTTTTCGCAAATGACTTCATGGCACATTTCACAAAAGCGTTGATCCTCGTGTCCCGGCGAAATTCCAGTTTGGGTAATTGCATCTGCTTTGGGTAATTACATCTGCATAAGCTCAGCTAGAGATACCATTCAGAGCACAGGCTGACTCCTGCATGCAAGCTGCTGACCTCAGCTGTGAAAACAGACCCTGAAGTTGATGTATATTGTTAAATAGTTGTTGTACTTTTTAACCCAAGGGTAGTAAAATCGGGGTTACTGTGTTGCTGCCTGCCTATGCTGTGCTAATCAGTTTAAGTTTGCAAAGTGCTTTTACATCCTTCAAGGTAAACAGAGTCATGTAAATGTAAGATACTCCACAACGAAAAGAGCAGGGTGCATATTTTAGGGAAATTAAAGACAAGAAGAATTAGGAAAGGTTGAAGCTATAGAGGCAAGAAAGAGAATGAAAGAAAAATGGCAGGGAGGAAAAACTGATTGCACACCTTCAATGTCACATCTAAGGTACTACAAAAAGTCTGTGAAATTATTATTACAAGAAAATATAAAAAATTGACTGATGGCTCACATAAAATTTATTTTTCCTATTTTATTTTAGGACTATTAGAGAATTACTAGGCATTGCACTTAAAATACAGAAGCAGAACTTTGCTTGCTATTATTCAAATATGAGTTATGCTTGATGGCTGTCATGAAATTCTAGTATGTATCCTTATATAAAGTGACATTTGAAGAAGGCACAAAACCTCACTGAAGTTCAGTTCCACTGCAACTGGGATTTCCTCAAAAGTATTTATAAATATACTGAGCTTGGAAACACATTTACTCATATTACTGTGGAGGGAATGCACTTTTTTATGTAACACTGGGAGTTTGCTTCTAAAATAGCTAACTGCTTATTCACAACTGACATCATCAATAGATTAGATACACTTTAGCCATTAAAACTGTATCTGTTCTGATTTCTGTCAATTTAATTCATGGATCATTGACATGCCAATGTACAATTGTACAGGAAGGTTATGGAATGCAGCAGTAATGAATTCTGAAGGAAACTTATTTTAAAAGTGATGTATACTGTGTAGGACATCTTTTTAGGAGGATGCTTGAAGAACAGGACAGTGGAAAGAGGATAACTTGGGAAAACATATTCTTGATGCATGGTTATTTGTCAGTTATTGCAATGGCAGAGACAGGAATCTCTTGTAATGAAATAAATCCAAATAACAAAGGCCTCTGGATATAAATAGGCTTTTTGTGCTTTGTTCATTTAAATCTCACCTATGTGGCTCGCTCTGGTTCCACAGAATGGAATCAGTCACCCAGAGTAGATACCTCTACTTTCTCTACAGTGCCTTTAGTCGCTAATCAACAGTTTTAAAGAAAGAAGGGGCAGAACTACTTGTTCGTCTTCCCTTTCCTGGCTGTGTTTTAGAATGTAAGTGGTGGACATGTTTTCTGTAACCACAGTCGGTTATACTGAGAGCATCCCAAGGCTCATCAGAGGGCAGAGGTGGATAACACTTCTGTTGTAGATCCTGGTGTGTGGCACTGGCCAGAAGCAGCTTCTGAGCTAATGAGTATTGCCAAGACTGAGACAGTCTTGGAAATGTGTGGAAGGAGACCTCCAGGTGCCATAAAATACTGACAGGCAGGAATGTATGCAGCTGGGAACATCAGGTACTTATATCCTTTTGAAGATTTAGCATCCAGGGTTTTTTTGATGCCAGCCTAATTAATCAGCAGTCCTCCAGCAGAGGTTTAGAAAGGATTCTAATGTAATGGGCTGCCCGATTCTTGGTTATGATCAGGCCTTTAATAGCAGTGTGCATGGACATGATCCAAATGCATTCGACTTAATTTTAGACAATTCATTTAGGAGTACAATCTCTCTAGTCAATGTAGAATGGTCAGTATGCATTCCCAAAGATAATTCATGTCTTAACAGGGCTGAATTACACTCCAGAGATGCCTATATCTTATTGCCATGGACAACTGAGGCCTTCTGTGTTGATTCTTTCATTAAAGTACCTCAGTGAAGTGTGAGCCTTTTAAGACATGGTTTTACAGCCAAAGGAAGGATTATGTTCAGCTAGTGGACCTCCAGCACAATGTAAGCCATAGAATTTCATTCAGCAATTAGTATGCCAAGTCTTCTGGTTGAACTGTAGCATATCTCTTAAAAAGATCGGCTGGAGAAACTGCCTGTTTAAAACCAGGATGTTCATTTTTATTATTATAGTTCCAGCATATTTCCTAAAATTGCTGGAATGCCAGATGCCACTTCGGTGAACTCCAGATGGTAGAACTTTAATCAGTAGTGAGATGTGATTTACTAGAAGTTTTCCTTTATAGCAAAAGTAGATCTCTATTTTGTTTTGCTTTTTGGAGTGTGCGTTTACAGTATCTTTATTGTGCATATTTATGATAAGCACCATTATGGTAAATAAGTACTGCAGAACCAAATACCACTTGCAACATAGGGTGGTGAGAAGAAAAATTCTTTCTTATAAGGATTACCCAAGAACCTAGAACATCAGTCTCTCTTTTTTTAGGATAAAAGCCTACTTTTGTTTTGTGCTCACAGTATGCCTTAAAATACTTTCCTTCACTTCTCAACCTCAGGGCATTGTTTCATATGGTAGCAGCATGCCTAGTTTTAAATATTTACATAAGGACTAGGTTCTCTGGTCTGCTTTGCTTTGCGCTGCCTGTAGCTTCACAGCTGGGGTTCCTCCATTGATGAGAGGGCATAAAATCGAGTATAGCTCTCTTCATCTTTCCCCTTTCCAACCCACTCACGGAAGTTAAGCAGCAGGCAGCAGCCAGAACATGATATTCTGCTATCCCCATCCATCCTATATTCTCTGTGATCACATCTGTCATCTTTATTTGAGGAAACTGAGCTGCTGTAGGGGACCCAAAAGATGTGACCGCATCTTTCTGTTGTGGAAACCTCTTATACTCTTTCTTTCAGTGAGAAGTGCATCCAGGTAATAGTGTGTCCCATTTCCTCTATGGGCTTAAGGAATAACATGATACTGCAGTGTCATATAAAAAGATAGTTACAGTGGAAGGGTGTTGATGTGATTCCCTGGTTATGCCTCCTTAGAGCCTTTACTCATAACTCTGTGTGAACACAGTTCAGAAGGCATAAGACTTTAGTAGTGAAAACCTTAACCAATATAACCTATCTGTGAAAACAACTAGAAAAGATTTGGGTGTGAGGGGCTGTGATTTACACCAAAGAAATTATAATCAACAGCTGGAAATAGCATAAATATGCAAAGCCAAGGTCCTCCTTAGAGCATATATAACTTTTGAGTGTTCTGGAGTTACTCCCACCATGAAGTCTAGTGCTTATCCTCTTGATTTCATAGGCTGCATCTAGTGTGTAGGGCTAACGTTAATAAGACTCACTCAGTTTTCATGGCCATCTAGCTGTGGAAGTGTGTCCTGATGCACAACCCAGGTACCCAAATACCTTACCCCATTTCTCAGGAGGGTCCTGAACTCTGTCCTTCCATAGTTGCCCTCGATATTAAAACTAACAGCTTTAATGCAGGATCAGACAAAGTCACAGAACACTCCCAGAAGTCGCTACAGTGACCTGCACCATGCCAGGTATACACAGAGCTGTATATAGGGGTCAGGGAGCAGAACATATGTTGAAAGGAGAAGCAACAGCAGAGGACTGGATGGTCAGATCAAATGATCACTGTTGGGACTGAACTTCTCTCTTAGCTTCTGCCTCTCTATCAACAAAATCATATGATATCTTTCATCCTCAATATCTTATTGCTGAGTGCCTTGTAAAACCTGAGCTGCCTCTCCAAGAATGACTTCATGCTGTGCTGAAACACAGTTCCTCTGGGATTGCAAAATACTCTCTGTTAAGGGACATACTGTGACATGAATGAAGCTGCATAAAGAATTAATTTGGGGTTGGCCAACGTATTGGGATTGAATCTCCATTCAAGTCAAAAGATTGTTGGGACAATTAAGGATACGAGGTATTCATGAGATCAGTTCAACACCTCACCTGAAATCTGCCACCTCCATCAGCCCCATCCTTTCTCAGAGTATAATGAAGTCATTAGTTCAGTACTCACTAATAGTTGTTGATCACATAATAACTGCCACCACCTACAACTTTTTAAGTTTTCCTTGGAAACTGCTAATTTTAACACTAACCGTGCTCCAGTTAACTTTTGTACGCGGATGAAATCTCAGCTTTCAGTAACAACACTGCAGAAGTGCACTTTCTTTATGCAGTATATCTTCTGCTGCTACACCAGTAACCAGACATTTATCATATAATCAGATCCTTGCTGAACTGTATGCCATATGTGATTAGATGAATGATGAATAAATTCAGAATGCAATTTTAGCTAGCCTATTTTTTGTTCATATTTCGCTTTTCATAGATTTGAGTCTTTTTGACCTTGTGAAAAATGGCTGCATTTGAACTAAAAATGTGTTTATTTCTAGATAATGGACTATGCCGACTTCCATTTCTTTTGGAATTCAGTAGAAACTGTGTGGTATATCAAGACATTTTCTACATCCTTATTTACTTTTTCTTCATTTCAGACTATAGCTAAAGATCCAATCTTTACTCTTATCTCCTGGCTCCAGCAATTCTTTTTTTGATTTCCATTGTTTTCTATGTGGTGGGAACTCTTGCTATCAAGCATTACATTTAGTTTTCCACTCATGTAGCTATGAGCTAAGAAATTACACCAGTTTCTTGAGGCCTTCCAAGCTAAGTGAATTTGGCTCAATATTTCCCAACTATCAGCCCTTCCATTATTGTTAGAGAATGCTTCAGTGATATTTATTTGTCATTCTGGTAATGCAAGTTCTTTTGCTTTGATGCTTAGACTTTGAAACCTGGATGCCTGACAAGATAGCACTTCCTCCAGAAAGAGTCTAATTAAAATGTGCTAATGCAATGACCCATGGTCACTTGTAAACTCTGAAGACATCTCCTACGGATATCTGTTTTTGTTGGATGTCAGCTTTCAGCAAAGCAAAAAGGGTTTAATTTACTCACAGTGTTGTGCAGAGGGTGATGTGGGCTTTGCTCAAGACAGCAACCATCCCTTCCAAAGCTTCTGGGGAACAGTGTGCTCTCCACAGCCCTTGGGGAAGGTGCAAACTGCTCCCATGATGTGGCCACTGAGCTTGGTGTAGCTGCTTATGAGACAATTTCTGCTGCTTCTTTAATGATCTGATTTGCATGTTTACCTATATTTTGTGCACAGCCATAAACATTGGTTTTGCTAAACAGCGAGTGTTTTGGCAGAAGTGAACAGTGTCAGATGGAGACTAGAAATGCCTGACAGAATTCCCCCAGGGCAGTAACAGCAGATGTGGGGAGGCGGAAATTATGGCAAGCCCCATAAGAAGATTGGGCAAGGACCTGCGGGAAGACACGCTTTCTGAGCTAACCAGGAGAGCCTGAGATGGATGCAGTTGCTTAGCAGAGGGGAACCCGCCTGTGAGTTTCATGAAGGTTATCATTAGCTTCAGTAACTTTTGGCACTTATGTTTGATTCTGTCCTTCCATTCTGTTCCCTCATTAACCCCTCAACCGCTTCTGCTTTTCTCTAGTTCTTCTAATTTTCTTCCCATCAATGTTTTCAGTTCTGTTTTCCTTCAGCATGGGATCTCACCGCATTTCCTCTCCCCATCTCTAGTTCTCCCCTTTGTCTGTGTTTCTCCTGCTTTCTACTTGCATGCTTCCTGTCCCTTCCTTTCCCATCCATTCCTCCCTGCCTATCTTTCACTGCTAATGCCTGCTAGGGGCACTGCTAGTGACACTGTGCTCTCTCCTCTTGTACATTGGACCTTCTAGACATGGGAACCCACTTTTAGAGCCCGAACAGCCCTTTGGTGCCAGGTCTGAACTTCAGTCCCAAAACACCAACTTGCTGGAAGCCTAGTGAATTGAAATACAGAGTAGATGGGAGTTGCCGAAGGCAGAGTGGGAGGAGTGAGCCTCTGTTTATGTGCCAAACAAGGCACATAATGTTTCATTAAGATTTGAATGTGGGACTCCAGGTGGGCATCCTGACCACTGGGTTGTAGCTTTGGTCACTCTCTCACTGAATAATCTTCATTTATAAAGGTGTATTGTATAAAAGGTGTAGAGGTGACAGAATCCATTTTGCTGGGGCAAGTTTTCCATGATACAAAATAGCAGAATGGTAGGTGTGCCACTACCCTTGATCTTAAGCACAGAGAGCAGAAACTAAGCGCCAGAACACCCCTGGAAATTTAAGGGACAACTCAGGGTAATTCACAGGCTGCTGATACTTCATGAAGGTTAGCCTCAGGCACAGCGTTTTGCAAGCATTAAAGGTGACTCACTGACAACATTAACCTCCAGTACAAGCTTTGCTAAGACAGAAGAGCTGAACCCAAACCCAAAGATAAGACATACACTGTCTGATCAGTCAATGTAGCACATATTGTTCCCCTGTTTCTAATGAATGTCTCTGAGACTTTTCTCTACAGGCTTTGTTTGAAAACAGTGGGCCATTCTGTGCCATTGACTGATACCATGCCCTACAATGTGTCTAAGTTCTTCTGAAATTTTCTTCCTAATATTTGTTATATAGTATGTTACTGCCTATAAACAGCACCACAGAAAGAATGCATTCAGTGACGTGAGTCTTTACTCAGGTATAACTTCTTCAGAGCAAAACTTGTTCAACAGGGAAGATCAGGAAAGCATTAACCTTATGCCACAGATATTGCACACGTAGATATGCTGAAAGGTGGTGCACCTTCCTACTGGCCAATGCCAGAAGTGCTCTAGATAGATCGCCAGCTTACACTTCCACACCATCATGTAAAATCAGTTTAGAAGGGACCAAAAGGTCACCTAATCCATCCTGTAACCTCTAAGGAAGATCAGCTCTATGTAATCAATCATGCTCTGTTTTATTTTTGCATTTCAAGTCTATGAGAGGTTAGAAATGATAACAAAGTTTTGATAGTTGAAAATCAAAAGGAAATATGTTTGTTTTTTTCTGATAGAAAGGAGGTGGTTGCTAGTTTAGGATGATGTACTTTTGCATCATTTTACAAAGCACCAAAATAAATATTTTAAACACAAGGGAAAAGTATAAGGGGAATCATAGTATGAAGAAAAAGGTTACTAAAAGCTAAGCAGATCACTGCTTAGCAGACTACAGATGCATTTAAGTTTACTGCAGCTGAGCAAATACTACATTACAAACACTGTACTCAGAAAATTTTGCTCTTTTTAATGTCAGTCTTGAACCAGTTGTGATATTTTCAAATTCAATCATTGATTTGTTTTATTAATGGATAAGGCCGCAAAAACTAAACAAACTTTTAAGAAATTATAGACTTTGCAATAATGTATGTGCACTTTACTGTACATGACAATAAAAGCAGTTGATAAAATTTATTTTGGTTTGATCCTTCAAGCCATCTGTTAGCTATCCCTGGGACCTCTAGGATCAGGTTCCAAGTTTAAGCTTATTGGTATCCTCTAGTCTGTGATCAGATGTCCAAATTTAAGAAAAAAGAGTTAACTTTTAAGTTCCCTCCCGCCTGTCATTCAGTTGTGGTAACAGGCAGCCTAAGAGCTTTGTAGATTGGAGGATGTTTGGATCTAGCAAAGGTACTCCTGGGGACAGCAATTTTAGTTCAATCTTGAAAGGAATGGAAGAACTCTTTGTTTCCAGAGGAGTGACTGCAGCAAGAAAGCAGAGCTATAGATCAAATGGTTAGATTGAACAATAAGTGAGATGATGTATTTTAAATTGCATAATGCTATAATGGTGGGGAGGTGCCAAGTGCTGTTTGGAAAGTGGTTTCAGATGTTTCCTACCCAGAACAATGCAGATTTTGGAGACTTCATTTAAAAGCAATCACAAGGCAAAAGGTTGTCGTGCAAGCTGACTAATTGGTTGCTGTCCAGATGGAAACCTGTACTTAGTTCATTTCAAGGACAAGTTGCTGCTGGCTAATGTATGGCAGATGGGGAGCCAAGGAAATTTATTTTCATGAGTCACGCTGATGGGAGGGCTACATAACACTTTGTATTGTGGGTCAACCCATATCTTGGTTTTCTCATTTGAAAGATAGTCTGTGCATGCCCCGTCTTAAAACAAGAAGAAAGATGGACATGCATGAGAAGTACATATCTCACCAACAGCTCTTATTTCCCTGCAATCTCAGACTCGAGCATTATGTGCTTATTGTCAAGGTACTGTATAGTTCTAACCCTCTTTGTTTTCCTGAGTCCTGATTAGTATGTATTTTGGATGACTAGTGAAATTCATCTTCATTCACTATTTTGTCACTCTCTCCATAATACCCTCCATAAATGGAAACATCTTTTGGGAACAAATCTACCAGATGACCTCCCTCTCTCTGATTCTTCCCAAAGACCCACTTCTGTTCTGAAATCTGCTTGGAACTGCATGGTAGTTTACTTGAGATATAGCCCTAGGTGATTGTAGCTTGTATGAAGTGGTAGTTAATATAATTTGTAAATCATCTGAATAATAATCAAACAAGCAAGAGCATTGGGTCATCTGATACATTTGTGAAGATCCACCCATTTCCACCTGGAACATTAGCTCTTCTGTTGCATTCCCTTCCACACTCTGCATGCATCCTTCGGCTTCGTCTATGTCTTTATTTGGCAAGAGCTTTACGGTAGCTCCTCTTTTCTGTTTGCGTTGGGGAAGTAAATGCTTTAGCTTCCTGCAGAACATATGAACTTCTCTGGCCTTCAGAGCTTTGTAAAGTTTCCCTTCCATTCTGTTGCTGTTTCCATGATCCTAGGAACAGAGACATTCACGTTTGAAATATCAAAATTTATCAGTTAGTCTTACATAAAAAATCCAATAATAAGGCCAAGACTCCAAGTTAGGTTTTTGTAGATTGTGTTGGCTTTATATTCTATTATAGGGAAATGACAGAGTTAGCAGCCAGCTTTACTAAAGCTCAGGAGAATGGTCCCATATGCATGCAACCAGAAAGCTCTCTCACAAGTTACATTCACATTTGGCAACCCTTCCTCCTGATGTGAATCCTTTTTTTTTTTTAATCCCCCGTTCTTTCTTATACAAAGGGTCCTCTAAAACTTTAGCTAGCTACAGAGCATGCACATACACAGCACAAGTGTGATCTGTGCAGGCTATGGCTCTGGGCACACCATCTTCTGTTTGCATTTTAGAATGAGACTTTTGCGGATGTTTTTCTCCAGTGACTTAGGTTGTAAATATGTTGATACACAACTGTGTGTCAAGCTGTGCTAATCTAGGAGACCTTTGGGAGGCAGCTCCCAATATGGGTCTCTATGTGTACAATATCTAGACTATGCTTTCAGAAGCATACACAACACTGAAAGCAAGCAGACACTGTGAGTTAACTACTTCTAAAGTTATAAAGAAAGTTGCTTACTCTTTAGACTTAGATGTAATTTTGACTAAATGAAGCATGAAGGGAAAAGCAGAAATGTTTAAAGTGTGAAGCAGGAAATATTACAATTTTTTTTCTGAAAATATTTTCTCCCCCCTTTTTTCCCCCTAATTTTAAAACTTGAATCCTTTGGCAAAAAGGCGAAGTCTAGAAAAAAACTCAGTGACTCTGTAACTTTTTTTAAAAAAAAATAAATGCCTTTTGAAATTTAAATTGAAACCTATATTTAAACAACTTACCCGTTTTTAAAGAGTTTCTAGAACATGCCACCACAATCATAGCAATGAATTAAAATTGCAGTGAATTATAGCAGCAGTAAGGATCTCTACCTGCATGTGCAAACTCTCAGTCTCTGAAGAAATGAATTATGCTAAAAGGCAGGTTTATACAGAATATGCACAAAGAAGGTGCATTTCATTCAGCAGCAGCAGAGGTTTGGCTTTTTTACTTAATACTCACAAAAGGTACAGAAATGTATGCTTAAAAAGTCAAGAATAAACAGTCTACAAGTCCTGGTACTAACCAAGCTGCCAGCCTGTAAATGCCCAGCTAAACCCAGGGGAGAACAAGTCAATTCTTAGCTAGGTAGGGGGGTAACAAAAAATAATTAAGTCAAACCAGGAAGAGATAAAAATAGGCAAGCTGAAACAGAGGAAAATTTTATTTTTTTCTGATCATTTCAGTATTTTCTTGATTCCGTAGTGATGAAATTGTCTAAAAAGTTGTGAGTTTGGGGGTTTTGTAACTGTAAACAATGAATTGTTTTTATGTCATTGCCTTGTTCCTGGACTTTTAGGAGTGACATATTGCAGAGTTTCTCTGCAAATGTGAAGGCCAGAAATTTACCTTAAAAAGAAAAGAGTCATTAGAAATTATTGTGTAATCCCATGACTCCAAGAGCTGGGGGTTTAAGAAAAGTGCCAAATGCTGGCAATCTTTGAAATTAAAGAACAAGTATTAGTGACACCGCTGCCTTAAGCATTTTCCCTCTCCAAGTCCGCAGCTCTGCCTCCTCAAGGGCAGGCGTCCCCTGCAATTCTGAGGCCCAGGAGGGACACCCAGAGCTGCCCAAATGCTGCCGATCTGCCAAATGAGCCGCGCATGCAACCTGGTTTTGTTCGGAGCAGGATATCGCAAAAGAAAGGCTTTGCAGTGAAGCAGCACGTGGCTTTTGCCAGCGCTCAGAGGAGCGGACACCCCTGAAGCAGCTGGAACATGTGTGTGACCAAAGATCGGCCCTTGGCAGGCTCTGCTTTGGTGTTAAGCTCCGCACATGAGAATCTAATCATAGTTTGCAACACAGCACACTGCAAAACAGAGCTATAAGCACTGTAACCTCGTCCTACACAGCACATAAACCCTCTGCTGAACTGGCGTCTTTGGCAACATCAGGCATAGAGCTGGGCTTTTGGGAAACCTCTGAGTGTTGGACTCTGCGAGAGGATCAGCGGCCTCCACCTGTCCTGTATCAGAGCTGAACAGGAAAAGGAAATTGATGGACTGAACAGTAAAACAGCTTTACAGGACTTTAAAAGCCAGCTTTCATCATGTGAGAGGTTCCTTTGGCTCCATATTGATTTGATTGGGCTATCTACAGCAAAGCATCTGTTTTAAGTTACAGCTAATGCTCCAAAGGCTTGAACAGTGAGTCAGAAATCTCCCCCCCACACACACCAAATGAACAGAGGTATTATCAACCTCTAATACAGTAAGTGAATGGAAAAATATGGATAAATGCACCTACTCTTTGATTTACAGATACATCATATGAAATCCAAATACATTTCTTTGCTATCACCCTTATGTCTTCACTGTCTCACTGTTATTTTACCAAGAGCAAGCATTAGTTGGAAATTTTGATTAGATCTGGGAGAAAGTTGACTGGAGTTCGATCCAAAATTTACCGGAAAATTCAAATTTGTAGAGGCCAAAGCCCATATGAATCTCTTAGACAACAGTTCTGGCCAGAAACATAGTGGGATGATAAAATAGTTGAAGGGTTTTTTTTAAAAAAAAAGTCTTCTTGTTTTGTAATGGATCTATTTGTTCAAAAGAAAGAGAAAATATCAACAACAGTAAAACAGATTACAACTCTAAAGCAAACAATGTTGGAAGTCAAACAAAATGTTTTATTCAACCCAAGAGTTTATTTCCAGGTTGGGCTTTTTGGTGTTGTTCATGAAAGCAGTGATCATTTCTGTTTTAGGTCAACCTAAATCAAAATTAATGTAAGTTTTTCAGGTTAGCAGTCAAACCAATGAAATCATTATTCATGTGGATATGTTTTTCTTGTCTTTTGTTATAGTAACAGATTTTATCTGTACACTATGCGAGCTGTTATTCTAATAACTGTTGTTATAGCTGGAAATATCTCGAATTTCCAGATTCTGAAATTCTCCTATGCAGAGAAAATTGGTCTTTTCATATTTTAGGTTTGTTTTGTGATGTAATCTACCTTCTGCTGCTGATGGCTTAGATTGTCAAGATGATTTCATCTGTGACTTTGAGTGCATTTGGACCCAGACATAGGAATGAAGGGTGAATTTCAGAACTCACAAGAGCATCTATGGCTGCATTTCTGCTCCTTGGCACGTTACCTCCAGCTGCACCTCAAACTGCAATGCCTTAATGAATCCCAAAATATAATTTTAAGGAAAGGTCTCACAATACTCAGATAGGTTACTGGCCCTCCAAGTGGTCTGGAGTCCTCTTTGAAACACGAGCACAGTGGAGCTGCCAGAAGAAGATCAAGACAAAATATAGCCAGTATGTGTGACCTTGAGAAAAGGGCAATACACAGATATGAAAAGGGGCACTCTGAGCCAATTTGCACATGAGAGTTAACCCAACACATGCCTGGCTTGAAGACTCTGGTTCCCCCAAATATTGGTGTTGACAGACTCAGCATGAGGGAAGAGAGGGTGGAATAGAAGAACTCAAGGAAACTTCTGCCAACTAGCTGTTGCCGGCCTGTTCTATCGAGCAGTAAAGTCAACTCAGTTGCTGTCATGCTCTATTGTCTTCAGAAAGTGTCAAACTCATTTTCTTTTTCTTTTCTGCCACTGGTGTTTTTGTTGAAATCTCAAAGGCTTTCAAAAGTGCTGATATAGAAGATTTGCAACTTGGTACAGCTGTTGACAGCTCTTTTCCCGAGTAATGAAGTCTAACAAAGGCAGTGCATGCTGCTGCCCCAAGCTGGGCTGCCATCACTTAGCAGGGCGACAGCTGAAATCTGTAAAGCAACTTATTTTATGACACACCAAACAAGAGCCAGGGCACTTACAGCCTGGGAACAAGGAAATAAAATATTGATCTAGGTATGACAAAGTGGTAAGACAAACTGGTCTGTATCTCCCTTCAAACTGCTGATCTGCCATCTGCCCTTTCTACTATTCATTTTCCCTCACACCACTGTTGCAAGCAATGTCCAAACTTCAGCACATGTTTTGCAAACACCAGTGCACCATGGGCTGTTGCTGTAATTCTGCCATCAGCATCAGATCTGTTCCAGCCTACTTACCATTTAATTTGGTATAGTCAATGTGGCCCTTTTGTTCTTCTCAACAACATGTTATCAGATCAAGAGATGACTGGGTTTCTCTCAGCTTTTCTTTCTTTCATGAAGATCATTTGCAGCTCACAGCCCTCAATGGGAATTCTAGGTAAAGTGCTGTATGCCTGAAAAAGTGTAGTTGTGATTGTAGGTATTGCAGTTCCACTTCAGAAACACTGTTGGGAAGTGGGGCATTGCATCTCACTCTATAAATACAGAATGAAAGTCTGTGCTCCCTGAAGGGAAGGCAAGGGCAAGATTTTACAGGTAAGGCAGGAAATAAAGTACGGGGATGGATATGAACCTGAGGGGTTTTCCTAATAAAGCAGTTAATAGGAAGCATGTTAAACTTATTCACAGAAAAATGCTTGAGAGTTTTATTCATTTGCCTTAATACTAGAACCCAATGAGTGATCCAAAAGCATTTGCTATTGGACAAAAGTCAAAGGTTGAGGAAGATGGGGTGTGAAAATTGGGGAACAAAACAATAGGAGAAAGAAACAATATTAGATCCTTAGAAACATTACTCACAAACATTCAGGATAGAAATCTCTGTCTTACAAATTCTACACTGCTTCCCTCCTCTCCACCATATGAATGCTCTGTGCACACGGTTCTTGTTCTCTGAGGGCCATTAGTTTGCGCTTTTCTTCTTCATGGTCTTCTAGGTCATCTGGTTTGATTTGAAAACAGGAACAGGCAGGAGTACATATAAGGCAGGGGGAAAGGCAGGGTTTATTTGCAGAATGGGCAGTGTGATTTAGTGGAAAGAGCATTAGCCTAGGACAGGACAAAGGTAGCTGTAAGTCCTGTTCCTGGCTCTGCCACTGACCTCCTGCATGACCTTAAGAAATTGCCCCTTTTGGTCTGTTTCTTTAACTCCTATAGCTCCAACGCAGGGCCCAGGAGAAAGCTGGCAAAGTCACTTTCACTCTCCAGTTGCACGTTTGCCTAATCTAATATTCAGGCAGCGCTACAGAGTTCACCTTGGAGTTTTCTACCCTTCTGACTGAAATATGAGAAACTTTTCTTTCTCCCCACAGGGCTTCTTAGATATCTCCTTGCAGGGAAGAATATCTGCAAGAGATTTTTTTCTGGAGGCGAAAGCGATCATGCAACAGAGGGCAGCCCTCCAACATTTCACCCAGTGTGGTTTGGAGGGGACTGTTAGGGAGACCATATGCTCACTGCCCCTAAGAGATGGAGAAGTTAGTAGTGGTAGAAGCTGGGGAGAGGCCTGCAACCAGCTTGCCTGGCAATGTGCTCTTGTGCTGCTATAAAGTTCACCCAACACTGGACCCAGTCCAAAGTCAGGCTCACTGCCAGAGTGTGGAGCTGAGGCAGGGGCACGCATGGTGATCTGTAATGGTCATCTGAAGATAGATCTTCCCATCTTACAGAAAGAATTTGGAGTGCTTTGATGAAAGGCAAAAGACCTACAGTTGCAGTTACATTTGGAAAACACCGTTTCATTGGCTTTGTAATATGTGCAGGGGGAGACTGGTTATAAAGATGCAGTTTTTCCTCTCTCACTATGTTGAATTTGGTCACTCACAGTGTTTTGTCTTTTTAACTTGCCAGTTTGGAAAACACCATTCAGCATTGTCATCACAACTGTACTGCCAGCTTTTAGTTGAAAACAGGGGTCTGAGGTCCTGCTTTAGGAGCTGAATTTTATAACCCATGTTGAGTCATGAGGCTCTGGGCAGTATGTTGTGAATTTGGAGGTGACTGCCAAATCTGTTATTTTTTACTGTGTGGATTAAAATAAGTGTCACTCCTCCTTCAAGCTCTATTCCTTACGTGCAGCTGGATAACCTTTTGTGCCTATTGGAAGGAATGTGGGTTTTGGGCTCCTGTAAAGACAGTTTCATGTGATAATTGTTACTTGGAGATTTTTTTATCATTCCTACTGCTGTTGAAGGATCTGCCAAGATGTTATTATATGTATTTGATAGCCTGTTCCTTTCTGTCCTCATCTTGACCAGCTATTTGCATCTTGTCTTTTGGACTGCTCTCCTGGAGCAAAGGCTAATTTGTTACACATTTATACACTAGAATACTAAGCATTTAAGAAGATTTACTATTTTATGGTCCTTTGGATGCCATCACAATGTAATTATTGCTATTAGTTACTATAAAATGACAGGTCACTAAAGTTTATCACCAAACAGAATTCTTAAATTATTGATTAATTGATTAGTTAAGTTAAATGTGCTCTGTAAATTCAACAATCCTTGTTCAGCTCAGGATTTGGAAGTTGCTAGATATCCCATGTCATACCATAAGTCTAAAATACATTAATGATTTTTTCTACCTAGGTTGTTAACTCATGTTAGTTAATTCCCTGAAAAACAATGTCTAGGTACAAGATTCTCTTGCTTATGCAAGAAGAAGGGACTATATATATGGCAATCATAAAATACTGAGGACAAAGTATGTTCTTTTTCTAAAAGTCAGCTGTCTTACACAGGTCAGCTGAAGTAACCACAACCATAAATGTTAGAAAAAGACAACCTCATTGTCATGCTCCTTACAGTTCAGAGCTGAGTTAGATTAGTGTGGCTTTGCAGTAGAGTTTTGCACTCCCATTTGTCCATGCTGTGTACCTGGCGCCTGTGGGAAAAAGGTGGGTTGCAATCCCAGAGCTGTCAGGCTGCTGTCACTCGCTAGTGTTGTGCTCACTTCAGGGAGATGAAGGGTACCACGTTACACTTCCTGCAGTGGTGTTATAGCAGCTCTGCCCTCTGACTAACGCTTAGACTTGCTCACTTGGTAGCTAGTGCAAATTGAGGAGCCAAGGGAAGCAGAGTGACTAAAGAGGATCAGAGGCAGGACTAAGAAGTGTGTTTTGTCTACGAATGGATTGAGTGTGAAACTAGTACTCCAACTGATCTGTTAAAGCAGAGTACTGTTGCAGCACACATGGAGCTGGTCTTTCCTTTCTCAGAATTAAGTGCTTGCTACTGACCAGTGACAATTACACTCTCCAGCCTTTGATGAAGGGAGCAAATACTGTGGCTTGTGCTAAAAATACTCTGCTTTGGCTGAAGTGAGAGGATGAGTCTAGATAATAACAGAATGCAACATTAACCAGAGAGACAAAAATGGATAGTCAATTTAATCCAAAGCTTACTGGTTCATTATTTCATATCAACAGACTCTTTGAAAGAAATTACAACATTTGCTCAGTGGAAGCTGGAGCCTGGCTGGTTACAACAGTCTCCTGGATATTCTTTAGCCCAAGCAATGTGTTGATATGTGTGTTCTGCTTTGGTCAAATGAGGCAAATTGAATGCCCTAAAGGCTCAACACATTTTGCAACTTTCCACATACCTTTTCAGTACAGCCAGTAGCTAAAAGTGAGGACTGGAGACACCCCCAAATTTAGGGGCTAAATTAAAAATATTTACTAAAAATGTGAGTCCACGTGCATAAGAAGTAGAACTAACAAAAGACTGCCTACTGCTCAGAGACAAGGACTGAATTTTGTTTCAGTTTCTGCAGGGCAGTCTAATTTAAAGGACCAATGGTGGCTGCAGATCTGATCTAAATTAGGGCAGCGTGGAGCTCTGGCTGTGTCCCATGATAAAGCACTAAATCAAGATCGGGAGACAGAGACCATGAATCTGTTCCTGCCTCTTAATTCTGTATTTTCCAATAGTTGGAGCAGGGCCTGGTTAATTATTTTCTGTATTAGCATAGTAATGCTGCAGCATCCTGCCCATAAGTGACTCTGGAGTCACTGTGAAAACACCTGCAAAGAGGCCATCCTTTCACGAAGGCATGTACAGCTGAACTAAGGACAGGCAAAGATGAGCAAGGGAGTAGAAGAACAGAAGAAGAAATAACTTGCCTCAGTTAACATAGGGTGACTGATAGACAGGGCTTAGTTTCCACTTTCAACAGCTTCACTTCAGATCCTAGGAAGAAGGCATTTATTACCCTGATGCTTCCAGAAACACATGGCTGGAGAGATACAGGCTACTCGCCCTCTCTCAGCCTCAGGTTTTCCAGTGTCAGGCAGGTGGGACCATTGCTCTGACACATGGGTATTAAGACCTGCTTAGCAAAGGAGAAAAAAAGAGCTGTTTGAGTGATGTGGATGAGCTGCCTAGTCTGGTGTTTACTCAACTGTCAGATATATATTTAAAAGAGGAGTAAACAACTCCCCATCAGCTGATTTTCTTTTCGGCTGGCTGAACCTGGCACGCTGGCACAGCCTGACTATGTAGTCTGTCAGGTCCCCTCAAAGCATCCAGCACAGCAAGCAACAGCAAGTTTTTGCTGTGGTGTCTGCCCATTTTTTTGTCGGGCCTGTCCCAAAGGCAGGCCCAAAGGCCACAATTAGAAACACTACATTCAAACCACCCATATCTAGCTGTCTCCATGTAGCATCTGCTCTGTGCAAAAGCTGTGATTCTAGCACCTGTGATAAGACCAAAAGGTGCCCAGAAGCAAGTAAGAGGGAGTCCATGGAGAAAAGCTCCACAGCGGTGGGGAGAGGGAGCTGGATGATGCCAGGAAGCCCGCAGCAAGGACACTATACGGGCCTGCATTTGCTGGTGCTGAACTCAGCCTCCCTTTGGAAGGCCACCTGCTGTGGCGTTTGACCCTACCCTTAGCTGCAGGCTTTGCTTGATGCTTCTGCTTACCTTCCATTAGTATTGATGAATGGCTCACACTGGTGTGTGAGCATGGGCATGTACTTTCCAGTCCTTAACAGTTCATTTTATCCTTCCCAATGTGCTGCTGAGATTTTTAGACCTTTTTCTATCTGCATGCCTGGCAACTTGATCAGTCAAAGGTCTAAAATGTGGCAATGTGTGTCACTGAGGCAGCAGTGAAGCAGGGAATTAGGTGACATTTTCTTACCTTTTTCCTTCCACTTACATTACTCTAGCTTCTGTCTTTGCTACTCTTACAGATATTTCTGTGCCACTGCTTGCAAAGCATCAGCGTTTTTTTTTTTGTTGTCTTTTCTGACCTGTGGATATTGCAGGGTACATGATGAACTATTCACTTCATATTTTTTGTGATCTAGTTGGGATGTATAACTCCTTAATGTTGCACATCCTCTTTACCTTTTCTGGGAGCATAAAAGGGGCTATAAACCTAGCAAAAATGAGAAATGGTCTGGTGTAAAGGAGTGACTTGAGAAGCAAAGAATCAGCATCCTCAGAAATATGGAAGGGGCAGGGGGTATTCAGTTTATTACCACCTGAATGGCTCCTGAAGTTGAGAAGCTGTTAAAGCAGTGTTGAGTGTACCCTGGCTAACATCCATTGCTCAGCTTAGAAGGAAATCAAAGCTTCTTTTGTAGCCTTCTCTTCTCCTCTGCTGTCTTCTCCCTCCCTACCCCCATTCCTGCATTAATGTTATTTGGATAAACCCTACTCTTCACTAGGAAAAAAAAGGCGAGGAGATAAATAAGGAAAGGAAATGATATGGAAGGCCTAATTCAATTGTCCAGGGAAGATATTTGTCTTCTCTACAGGGACTGTGATGTACCATAAGATTCTCAATGTCTTGTTTCAGTAAGTGTAGTGACTTAAAAATTTTGACACAACATGATACAGCTGATTGTGCTTATGAATTTTTCCCCAGTCAATAGAAACTGAGCAGTAATAACCTTAATTAACTTTTGCATAATTATGATTAGTAACTTCCAAAAGAACTGTTGTAGTGACAATATAAAAGATTACTTAATGGTTATTGAATTATGCTTTCTTCTTCATTTAATTTTTTTAAAGTCACAGTGAGCAGCAAGCAGGATGTGTCTAGTTGATTATGTAATTAACTATATTAAGTAGCTGTAGGCTGAAGTAATTAAGAAAAGTCTGAGCACTTTCTAGGGCAAATAAAGTCCTCAAGAAGGCCAAGTGTTTCACAGTGAGTCCACCAAAAACATCAAGGTTATTTGGTTTGAAACTCAATTCTAGGATGTTCATCACTGTTCACTGATAGTTTCATATGCTTATTCGCAGCAAGTACTACTTGAGCACTAATGCCTGATTCAATTAGATGATAAATTTTTTTATTCACTGCTCAGCTTAAGCAGTGGTATAAGAATTGGGGCCTAGGATAACTCTTTTTTTCAATGTCAAATTACCGCAAGTGTCAGTTGTGATCTATTCAAGACCAACTTTGGACCAAGACTGAAGCTCTATGACTTTGTCCTGTATGTTGAGGAGGCTTTGAATTTTTATGTGAATGCTCAGAAAGCAACCAACAAAGGGGAAGTGAGTACTGAAGCAGTAGGGAGATAACACCTGCAGGTCCCTCCAGAAGACCAAAAGACAACCCTTCTGGCTAACAATCAGCAACAGGTTACTAGAGATCTAATGCAGAAACAAGGGAATTATGTCTCTTGATAAGGCACTGTGGGAAGTATCAGCTTTGATTTTTGTTCTGAGGTTTGAACATGTTGAAATGATGGTGTTGAAAAATGCAGAACAGGATAAAGAGAGAGAAACCTGTACTTTGGTTTTGCAGAACTCAGAATATATCAAAATTTTAAAATGATAAGAAGGAGAAAAAATACAAAAAATAAATGAAAAACGATGAGTGTCAAACACAATAAGAAAGTTCATTTTGTTCCCTTGACCCAAGGGTTTGATATTAGAGAATAACTTATACACATGTACATGGAGTACTGAACTGTTTCTCCATCATTTACAGACACCTCAGGAAAAAAAATATTTCAGGGCTTGAGGAGTTATTAATGGACTGATACTATTGTTAGTGCCGCTGAAGAGCTTCCAGCAAATGTGACATTATGGAAAGAAATTCAAAAGATAATGATAGAGCAGTTTCCCATAAAGTTGCCCACCTTTGGCTTTATGGCTGTTTATCTGTACTTACAATTCAATGCCTGATCTTCACATTCAGCACTTTTTCTTCCTGCCTCTTATTTATCTTGTCTCTGTTACGTTTGTGCCCAAGTCCTCTGTATTTCATTCACAGTATTCTACCTTTATGCTTCCTGGGTGCCTTATTTTCCTTTTTCCTGTCAGCATCACAGTGATCTATGTGATAGCACATTACCAGAGAAGACATTGTAGCTGGCTGCACTCTATGTCTGTCCCATCCCAACAGCCTTTACTCTAGTTCTGTTGTTCTCAGATATTTTTGGTCACATTTGGAAAAGATTTTTCTTTCCAGTCCCAGTTAAATGTTAACTTATTCTGATTTTTTGTAAGTTGAAAGTCACTAAAGATACATGTTTTCAATTAATTTTTCAGAATCATTCATTCTGACTTTGCACATCCTCAACCTGGGCTTTCTTTATTCTTTGGCAGCAAGCTGAAAATGAGATAGACCAGGTGAGAAGGAAGTGAATTGACCCTCTCAAAATGCTAAGAACATCAGCTAATGAAAACACAACATTTTGCAGAGATCTCTGAGAAGTCTGGTATGTAGTTTAGAGGAGCCACAAGGAAAGTGACTGAAACATGAACTAGAAACCCAGGGTTTTTTTAAGTCATGTAACTAACTTCTAAGCCAAAAAAAAAGCCTTGAATTATGTGCCTCACAAATTAACCACATGAGGGTTCAGTGGACCACTTTGTACATTATTAAACACTCACATGTTGGACAAGAGAATCTAAAATATTGTTCCATTTTAGTATATAGGAGACCCACAGATCTTTTTATTGCCTGCTTTGTTTATGCTTGCGTGTGTTCCCATCTATGAATTTTGACTGCAAGTTAGGTTTGGGGTAATCAAATTTTGCATAGCAAAACTTGGCAGACTCAATAGAATTTCCCTGATTCAGACACAGGATATTTTAGTTTTGTATAGATTCCACTTCAAACTTGAAATTTCTCTTTAGGGGACAAAAGCTACAGAAAAACAGCCTGGATTTTTCTGAAGCTGGTCACCCATCCATTAAAATGGATAATAAAGCAAAAGTACAGTTAAAGTTAAAGCACAGTAAAAAGAGAAAAATGTGCCACCCCTATTGGAACAAATGAGAGGACAAGAGCTTCATTAAAAATACTATTGATAGGTGTTTTATTACTGGAAAAACCCTTTTGGGGGGGTTGGATTGCACTGCGCTATCCTATGAAGGCAAAGTCTTGCTGCTGTTAATCCTGCTCTTTGCAAATGAAAGTCTGTGCTCTGGCTCTGTTCAGCCCACTCCTTTTTGAAAGCAGTGACCAAGATGATAAATTTCTACTCTGTTGGATCTGTGGCCCCCTATAATCAGACACCCTTCAAAGACTCCCACTGCCATAATTCCACTTAAGTGTTTCTTGAGCCAGAAGTGCCAGGCAGACATCGTGGGACAAGGCTTTCAGCCTTAACCAAGCTCCACTTCTTGAGCTGAGCCAGTAGGTTCAGTCCTAAATGATGGAGTACAAACTGGGCATCAACCCACCACAGCCAGTGCTGCCTTTTGTTAATAGTGCAGCCTCCAGATCCAGCCTCCAGGTGCTGCTTTGTGTGCACTTTGGCTGTCCCTGTGGGAAGGCAGCAGCATCTGGGAGACTGATGGGCAAAAAGCCATAAGGGGTGGCTGGCCCCACTTCCCCAGCTCTATCAGCCTGTGCTTGTGTATCCGTCTCATAAATCTATTGCAGTCTATTAATTAGGCCATAGAGCCTGCTAGTGTACATTGGTGATTGCTCATTAGCTCGTATTCATGACAATTATCCCTATGGAAGAGGGGCTATAGCCTCATTTTTAGCATGCAAATTAAGCAAAGTTTGGAATTACTACACAAAATCACCAAATGCCAGGCTGTCATTATTGCACTTGGTTTTTCAGAATACAGTTTTAATTGAACTAATTATCACAGACTTCCACAGGTATTTTGAGACTTTAACAGCACACTTTATAAGAATTTTAATCATGCTCCTGTTGAAGACAGTGACAAAAGCACTTCAGTAGCGTAGGATCAGAGTCCATGTAGTACAGATTATTTATTTTCCTTGTATAACTAAATAATGACATAAATTGGCAGCTGGTACAATAGGAAGCTTTAAACTCAGGTACTTGTGACTCATTTTAATTGGAATATTAAACAAGTAGAGCCTCAAATCCGAAACTAAAGCAAATTATTAGCTAATTTAGGATGTTACCAAGAATAATATCCTGAAAAGATGGAAGTACCACATTCATTCTAAATAAGCTAGCCTGCAAACACCAGTCCTACAAATGCAAATTCCCTATGACACAGTACTTACTGCAAAGGCAGATTTGGATTCTACCCTACGCTTGTTGAAGTATATGCGTCTAACTCAGACATGTCAATTAGGACTCCACATGAATTAATAATAATAATCTTATTGATTTCAGCAGTATAACTTATAAGATTGTCAGCCAATACGTACAAACAGACGTGCCCAGAGGAGTGGATATGAGTATCAAAAATGATGAGATCTGGTTTCCTACAGTCTTTTACTTTGCATAGTCATTTACACCCATAGAGAGGTAGACACAGCATGCTCCCTTTTTGATCTGATCAGGTATTCCTCTACACCTGCTTCACACACTGTTCGCGCAATTACACAGTGTGCAAAATGAGCACTATTATGTATTCAGTAATTTCAGAATATATGTAGGACAGCAGTAGCCTCTCTAGAGGAACAGTTCTTTTAGCTATAGCTTAGGCACTACCACAAAGTCACATGTGAGATTCAGGTGCCCAAGCATAAGATGGCCTCGGGTGTCAGACACCTTTACAGGGCTGTCAGATATGACCCATGTCCTTTTAGAGTGGCAGCCGGAGGCCAGGCAGGGTGCTCCTGAAACAGATCCCACTGTGTCAAATGGTAGTAAACACCCATATTTAGACACTGGCACGCTCTCTGACTCCTGCTGTATTGGTAACACTGAAAGAGGCTGGAAATGCAGCCAGAGCTCCCCAACAGATAAATGTACAGGCAAAAGTTAATGGCAGGCCCAGTCTTACATTTCTTTAGCTAGAGCATCTTGAAAGGAGGAAGAGAAGCTAAATTAGCAAAGCTTTCAAGAAACACCCTATGGGTGATCTAGTGAGGGATACAGTGCCTGAGGGCAGTAATGATGCAGGATCGCAGAGCAACAGAGCTAAAAGCAGTCAGCTGGTCCTTCCTGCAACCTCTGATCAGGATCAAATTTCTAACAGATGTCTGCATCACCTATCCTTAAAAAACAACCTTTTTGCAGATCCCTTAGTCCCCCCAAGCAAGTCATTCAAGTGTCTGTCTATCCTTAACATTAGATAGGCTCTCTTATTTTCTTACTTAATCTCCCCACTCTAGTTTAATCCCATTATTTCTTCTCCTCATCCCAGTGGTAGCAGCTTTTTGTGTATTTGAAGACTTACTATGACATCTCCCCACTGATGTCTTTTCTTAAACTGTGCTACTTCCTTTCTGTGTTTTTTTTTCTTTTTTTCTGCTAGATTATGTCTTCTAGACTTGTCATAGCCTAGAAACCTACGGCGGTTGCCAGTGGTTTTCATCTAGCCTCTCTCCAACACTAAGAGCCCTGACTCCTTTCAGTCTTATCTCATACATTTTACTAAATCCTTTGTGGAGTGTATGAGGCTGGCCCTTGCCCCCAGTGTCCACATCAAATGTATGGGTGGCATTGGAAGAGCCAGATATGTGGCTTATACTAGCTGCCCCAAGGGTTTCACATGGCAATTGCCACTGAGAAAAAGAGGTATTTGCAAAAAAAGATCAAGTAATGAAAGTCAGTCAGAAATTACAGAAAAACCTAGAGTAATGGACACTCATTCTTTTTTCCCATTGCGTCTCAGCTGATTTCAAAGTTCAAATCATTTTCATCCAGTTCAACGTTTGACTCTTTTTATCTGACCTTGCATGTAGTTCTTAGTGAAACACTAGAGCAGCGTGAAGCTGTAAAATCATTGCAGGGTTGCTTTTCTCTTTCCCCTTGAAATTAGACATCACTGTCAACTCAGTGCCAGTGCAGTCACCTCTAGAGGGCCCATCAGTTTCTGACAACTTTAATTTTTCATACTCAAAAAAATGAAGCATTTAATTGCAAAGGAAGCATCTCTCTGAACTGGTGCAGCCCAGTCTCGCTGCATCCACAGACAAGCAGACATAAACAGTAGCTCAGAGAGAAGTGTGGACTACCCTCATCTTACTCTGCCCACCAAAGGAAATAGCAAGTCAAAATTCAAGAAAAGACTATGTAAGCGTTAACACTGTCAGTGGTTTAAATAGGATTCATTTAGTTTCGGGGGGGGGGGGGGGGAGGAGAGCAGTGGATGGAGGAGTATTGCTATTACAGACAAATCTAGACTAATGGACCATCATTATTTTGTCCATGATGTCTCACATCAGATATCAGAGCTCAAAGCTGTCAGTCTCCCTGGCCTTCAGTTTCCAAAATGGGTGGGTAGGAAAATTTTCCAAATAGCTTATTTTAGCAACTGTTTAATTTCAAGGATTTGTTTCTCTTGAATAGATTGCAATTTGCCTGTGATTGTTGTGTTGAAACTACAACAAATCACGAGGATTAAACACTTTCTTCCAGGTTCCAGTCTGATTAAAGAGAAAATAGGTTGATATAATATATATAATAATATGCGTATAGTACATACCTTAAAAATACCTTCCAAGAAAACCATCACCAAAGCCACAAAGAGTCATATTAATTTCTGGCATACTGCTTGTTCAGATCAACAGGAGTTATATTTGCATCTCTTCTGGATGAGATCTTAAAGCTGAAAAATTGTGAGAGGTAGGAGGGGGTTGTTGAAATAGCTAGATTCTGTACCAGGCACTTTAAAAGCATCCAAATGGCTTATTTTTCAGCTGTGAAATGGAAGTCTTTTCCACTGTTCTGGAAACATGGGATTCAAGGTGACTTCACGGGGTGTTAATGGACGAATGATCTGCATCCTGCTAACAATATTTCATGAGCAATGGTGTAGCAAATAACATAGTCTATTACACTGTGCTACCAGATGCCATCTGAAAAACACGTCACTGGCTTTAACATCGCAGACTTAAGCAATTTTCCACAGAAATGTCAGTGATGCCAACTTCAAAACATAGTGTATCTCCAGCATTAACTAGCAGCTCCTTAGAAGTGGCAGCAGTAAAGGCACCATTTCTAGTCTCTCTCCCACCCATTAAATCTCTGATGGCTAATAAATGGTGAGCGCATTAGTCTTTCCTTCAATAAGGGCACTTTTTTGAATCCCCACAGATTTGAGGAAATAACCACCTTTGAGAAAATACAGCTGATTTTAAACAAAGTCTTCAAACCTTACCACGGAGGGGGTACCCTGAAAGGCAAAGAGACCAATGGAGAGCACGGGATAGCACAAGTCCTGTGCCATTAGGAAGCTAAGGACAGATGATTATAAAAAAGGAGGATGCAGCTCTGAAGATTCCCTGGCAAAAGTGGAACAGTAGGTGGGACTGCAGCTTAATGCAAGTGTTAAGAGTAGCTCGGGTGTCTCGTCCCCCCCAGTGGCTCCCTGCAGCCAGCACACATCCACCTCCATGCCACGAGCACCATCAGCACGATTTGGAGCCTCCTCCCGTTTGCCGGAGCGTTCGTAAAAGTCTTTCATGGTCCTCCTCCTCTCCTCCTTCTGCCCTTGCACAGTCTTGGCTCTCTAGGAATGACATTTTAGAAGAAATTTATTGTATATAATAAGGCAATTTATATTTATATAATAGGCAAGGGAAAGAACGAAGTTGACACTAACTGCTTTCTTCAAAATACATGTTCTTCAGAATATAGGGGTTTTTTGCTTTTTCAGTTGCTAGACACTACCATTTTCACTACCAGTAAATTGCCTTTTGTTGCAATTCACTTCTTCTGGAGTACCATTGGAATGATCAACATTTTAAATGGAGTCAACCCATTCCTAAGAAGAATAGAGGTGGTGACATGCCATGCATCATGCTAGTGAAATCTTGTTCAGGCATGCTCCCAAGGGCTTATGACTATTGTTAAGGGGACAGATGCACTTGGACATGAAAGGAATTTTCTTCAAATGCTTTGACTAGTGATTTGTTTGAAGTTTGAAATACCTTTCCAAGAGCCAAGGCCTTGCCGTTTATCCTTTTTGTATAACAACAGTTGCTGCTGTTGTTCACTTCTACCAAAATAAATTTGCCAGGCAACATTAGAAAAAATTATCCCCTGCAATACCTACTCCTGCTGATGAAGGGTAAAAAAATCAGAATCTAGACCCTCTGTTTAGAGCCTGCCTGTGGTGAGTGTTACATAGAAAATGACAAAATTTAACAATGTTTTGATGGAAAAAATAACATTGATCTCTCACAGTGCTGGTAACTGTTGTAATTGTTTTGTTTTTAAGTTTAGTTTCACATCAGGATGAGTAAAAAGAGGTATAAGTTCCCCTGAGGTACCTGGAGGTAGATAATTAAAGTAACAAGCTCCAATAGTAGTCACTGATGATGGGCAGAATTTAATAGAAATTCAGGCATAAAGAGGGGTTAGGGGATTAGCATAGGAAGAAGTATCTGTAAGCATTTTAGGAATTCTGAATTGCATCTTTCAGAGCTTAATGAATATGGGGAGTATATTTTTTGTTAAAATATATATTTTTAATGCCATTTTTTTCTCCTTCCCCCCCTTTTATTTTTATTTTAAAGGAAGACTTTAGACAGAAAGAAAGCAAAGAAGAGAGAAAATAGTAACTCCAGCTTCCTTTTTCCAAAACCACAATCTGACATTGTTTAGGAGTATGAAACACCAGTATAAAGATTTCCTGGAGGGATGACGAATACAGTGGCCAGTGTACAACCCCCTCAACAAACTCCATTGCTTCTGCCTCCTCTCTCACTTGAAACCCATTAGGCTTTTCTGAGTCCCCAGGCACAATGTCTTTACCTCTCTAAGAACTGCACAGTATAGTAACTTTTCTCTCCATTTTAAAGCACACGTATTAGCATCAGGTGAGATTTTCTTTGAGAGGAATCTATCCCTTTGTCTCATTCCTCTTTCAGCTTGCAGTAGAAACCTTGGTGACTACTTGGGTTTTGTCTCCATCATCTTCTTACATTTCTCTGCAAAGCTTCACACTCTCACAGCGAACTTCTTTTCAGCAATAAAATGCAGCAGGAAGACTCTTAGAAGCAGCCAGAAAGGTAATATTTGCCTGCTCAAGTAAATTCTGCTTGACATTTTCTTTTGCTGTTCCTCTTGGTGCCCAAGCAACCTGTTCCCCTGCAGAACTCAGCATGAGCAGCAGCCTGTAGAAGCAGAATAACTGCACTTAATCTGCAGCAGAAGCTTTCAGTACCTGGTACTTTTCCTAATGCTTGACTGGGGAAAACTGACTGGAGAACTGTGGAGGGTCATGACAGGGTTAAGTTGGAGGGAAGTTGCAAGTAGCAAGCCGTGGGAAAAGGGGAATGGGGGAACTGTTACCAGCTCGGACAAGGAGTCTCAACAGGAGCCTCAGATAAACATACCCAAGGACACTGGTGCAGCCGGGAATGATACATCCTGAGAAAGTACAGATAAACCAGCAGAAGCCGGTGGGAGCCAAGGCTAAGAACAAGACAGCGTTTCTCCAAGTAGGAAGCAAGTAGCAGAGTACAAGGCGTGATCGCTGCGTGCGTGATCGGTGCAATGACTGGCTCCCTGTGACATAATCTGCACGGTGATTGGCTTAGCAAAGGGTGTCTGTGAAACCGCTGAAGCGGCTAACTTCGTAGTATAAATATGCTCAGAAACAAACAATAAATGTCTCAAGATGCAGCACTTCTTGAGTCCGTGCCTTCATTCGCTACAGAGAACCAGAAACCTGAGTCAAAGAGAGAATGTAGGTTCTGAATTGCAACCTCCTTGTTTTAACACCTGAAGACAGAGCCCATGCAAAGGGAGAGAGTGGGTTATTGAGAGACTTCTATCAGAGGGGTTCTGCAGGACCCACAGCAACCTTTTCCTCCTGTTTTATGTTTTAGTTACATTGTCATTCTCACTCCTGTGAAATTACAGTGACTTGTCATGTAGTGATAGTGCCAGGATCCCTGTAGGAAAGAAGAGGAATGAAGATCCTCCCTGGGATTTCTGTCCTCAGTTAGATAGGATGACTGGTCACTGCTAGTGCATTTAGTTTCTCTCAAGTTGGTACCCTGACAGGCAATGGGCAAATTACTCTGATATCTGAATTTCCCTGTCTGTAAAGAGAGGTAATGCTTTAATGTGCTCCCCTGAGAAGTGTGTTACAAGGATTAATTAGCTCCTGTTTGTAAAGCAGTTTGCAAAGAAGAAAATTTCTGTAGGAGGGCCAAGTACAATACATTAATGGTTGGTGTTTAAGCTAATAGCTCTTTTCTAACTGTAGCTTTATCAAAGAAATAGAAGAGACAGGTCTCCATTTCATCACTTTAAATCCAAAGATAATTCATTGCTCATTTAACTCGCAGATGAGTTCAATTGTTTCCCATCATTCTCCAAATCTTCCCGCAGGCTGCGTTTACCAGTGTCAATCTGAGACAGTGTAAAATGACAACACTCCACCTGTGAAACTGCACCAGGACACACCAAAGCAGGGTCTCTTCTAGGATGTCCTTCAGTTCTTGGCCTGGCATACGCAGCTATGGGGTGACAAGGTTACACGCAAGAAACTGGTCTTACGTTGCTCTGACCTTTCTCTGGACAGTCTTTCAGTCTCAACACACATGTGCAAGTAATATGTTTTCTCTTACTTCTGAGACACTTGAAATTCACCCAGATCTCTTAATTCTACATTGCCCTGTGTCTCACAGTAGGTCTTTTTAACTCCCATCTCTAAATGAGGCAGAACTTCCCGGCCAGAGGCAGTTCATTTAAATATAAATGTAAAAGATGTGCCGGAGGAAATGGTTTCTGCTCAGCTACTTGATTATGAAATCAAATCATTTCTCTGCTGTTTTCAAATTGGTGGCTAATGGACGGTGACAGTGAAAAAAGGGGATTGCAGGGCTGGGTTTACATGAATTAAAGACATTCATTCCTCTGTGTGCTTTAATCTATATTGAAAGTAGTGTGTTTTCAGTTATGACCTGAGCCTATGGGATTTCTTTTTATCTCTAAAGCAACAGAGAGAAAAGCCTTTAACCCTCAGGAAATTGTTAAATGTAGGATTATACACCAATGCCATCAATTATTCTTTCTTATGTTCACAAATGATAACAAAGAGATGAATTGATGGGTAAGAGCTCTACTTCAGGCAACAGGAAACAGCAGCTACAAGTAAAATAAAGCAATGGATAAAGAAATTGCTAGCTGAACTTCCCTGAAACACAGAAATAAAACACTGAAAGCAGAGGAGTCCACCAGTGATTTTCTGATTTCTGCTGTCACAGAAAATCACTCAAGGAGTTGCCTCTGAATAAAACCAATGGATGGTTCCTGTTCTCTTTTGGATTAAGTCAGAGGACAGCCAATACATCAGTGTTTTCTTTGACATCCAAACATGCTTGTGGTTTCAAACTCAAGTCACAATAGTGAGCTCTTCCTCCATCATAGTTTGGATTTCGGAAGGATCAATGCAACTTTCGAAATCCAGGAAGTGTGGACTAAAATCCTGTGGTTCCTTGTCCTCATGCCATCAACTGCCTTGTTACAAATTTGCTTGCCTTTTTTCTCCTACAAGTCACTCTTCCCCTACTAGGTGTCTAAAAATCTCTACTTCTTTCATCTCTTGAGAAATAATTAATTCCTTTAAATACATTCTCTTTTATTTAAATGTGTACCCACTGCAGGGGCCCACAAAGGCACAGATACTGTATTCTCCCTTTAGCTTAGTGTTTTGCAACTCCCCTGATAGAGTGAGCTATCTTACTTTCTAAATCTTTGCTCTTTATCTATGGAAATCTATGATAGCACATGTAGGTGGTCTATGGAAAACTGTCCAGTCCTGGGGTGTTTACTCCCCTTCTTTCATTCAACTGCTAGAGTGGTTTGCAGAAATCTAAGTGTAAGGATTCTTCTAATATTATTTTTCTATATAAACAATCATTGCAATCACCACAGGAGTGATAATCACTTGCTACTGGGGATTAAAGTGAGCTATGTAATGATGAGCAGAAAGATGTCCAAGAAGGCTCCACCACATTATGTAATATCCTGAGAACCTATGAACCTATGAACCAAATAACTTAAACATCCTGTGTAAAGACAAGTGAATAGAAGGGGAGCAAATAAATGTATAGCAGAGTAGATGAGTAGGGATGATGTGGATATTGTCTTTCTCTTGAAGCTTTTTCATTTGTAAGCTCTAGGAAAGCATTTCGGGAATTGACAGCAGAGTTATTTCTTGAGCAACAAGTGCTTTGGTCTTTGTAAAAGCTTACTCATTTTTTGCAGTTTAGGCCTATGAGTATGGAACAACAATCATTTTAGCCTCTAAAAATGCATAGTGTTTCATAAGAGCTTGCTGTGTGTGGACATCAGCAGTCCTCAGGGGATGGTAGCTTCCTGAAAGTCTTCATTGCCTGAAGTTCCTCTGTGGACTTAGAGGAGCAGTGGTGCAGACTGCAGGGGTAAAATAGCTCCCAGAGAGCAGGCTTCAGGCAGAGGCAGTTGCTTTGGATGGCAGCCTCTAGGGGATAGAAGAATCCCAGGCACCCGCTGGTTTCACAAAACAGCAGCTGCTCCATGTGCAGCAGCAGCAGCTCCTGTGGGCTCTTGTCTCCTCAAACAGCCATGGGCGAGCTCCCCAGCTTCGGACACAGGTGGCCACAGCCCTGGCGCCTGCAAAACCAGTGTCGTGCTCTGCCAGCCTGCACTGCTGCTCCTGGGAGGGGTCGCAATTAGCACACCACCCTGGCAGTGAAGATGAGACTGAAGACAAGGGTTGGAAGGTGGCCGTGCTTGCTTTCCTTTTCCTCCCCCAGCCAGTGGCACTAGCAAGTCTCCACAAAGCTGGGCGCTTGTGCTCTTGCTCACTCTTGGCAAGGGAACTTTGGCAGAAGCAGGTAAAAAACAGGGCCAGGCAGACACCAGCATCGGTAGGGTGGATGCCTGTAAAAGCAGAAGAGAGCTTCCTTGGTCTCAGGACCCTGAGGTGCTCATGAGGACAATGTCAGGAAGAGGCACTGAGCAATTTTTTTGCCTCACTCTTGGCATGGCAAAATGTAGTTTAATTGCCCCTGCTGGGAAGCCTTGAGACAGCCCTGTCAAAGGTCTGCTCATAAAACATAGAAGCTCCCCAGCCGGGCATGGAGGATGGGTATATGGTTAAAGTGTGCTGGTAGAGAAGGAAGAGCTTGCCTTCCTCCAGCCAAAATAAAGGGAGAAGCTGTGCAGCTGCCAGCTCTCCCAAGCCAGGCAGGAGAGGGTGTTCTCCCTCAACTTTCAGGTGGGTGCTAAAAGCCTCCCTGCTCCTCTCCTCTCTCATTTTAGCCCCCTGTACATAGGGGACTCTTGCTTTCCTCATTCAACCTGCTGGAGTGCCCCTAAGCAGTAGGAGCACTGCCACGGCTGCCTCAAGGATTTACCTGAAGGGCACTGCTCCAGACCACAGCAATGGAAAAGGGATGGAAGTCACCCAACTTGCAAAAACTCACAGTATCTTTTCCTACCTCACCTTTATTATTTTTGGAAGGGTTTAGATGAAAAGCATCCAATCAAGAATATCTGATCTGTTCATAAATGCATGGGGACAGATTCTGCAGAACAACTTCCACAGGTGGAGTGTTTTGAGGTGATACCAAGCAAGTGCCATAGGTCCTATAGATACTGAACTTAGCAGAGGGCCTGGGCATGATCTACAAGTCAATGTGTTATGAAAAAGCATGTATTTCTGTTCTATATGATTCCTCAAACACATCAATACTGTTCCTATTCACTCAAAATATTTGTAGTTCCTACTTCTATAATTTTCCTGATACTCTCTGTTCCAACCTTCTGCACTCTTTCCCAAGCAGATAGCTCTCAGTCTTTCCACTCTGTATCTGCTCCTCTTGTCTGGATTGACTAAAGGAAGAGAAAGGCTTGTTACAAAGCAGTGGTTTTAAGCTATGTTCTTGGAAGATCAGCAGAAAAAGTAATAAAAGTCACAAAAATATGAGAAAAGGCCACTTATGCTTATCTCTAAACCATGTGTCAGTACCTTGTTTATTATGAAAGAGGGTTTATTCATAGCACGTTTTATAGTAACTCCTTTCTTTATACTTTGCTATAATTTGTTTGTCTATGGGCTGATTGAAACTGTATGCCTGTCTGTTTTTTAATATCTGTGGTTATGCAACCCTTTGAGAAATGCTAAGAATTATGGTCTGTTTGTAATAAACACTCCCACAGCTTAATAAAGAGGTATGCTCATTTTTTATTCTTACCTTAAAGATCTAAACAGAGACTCTCTTGCAGTAAACTTCTATTTCACTCATTGCTTCTTACTGCAGATGAATTGTGTATTCAGAGGAGGGTGGAAGGACTTCATGTAGATCCTGACTTCATGATCATTGCCTGTAATTGTCTAAAAAGTTTGCAGCGGGCATTAACTTCATACTGTTGCTTGAAGTAGCCAAGTATTTTCTACGTTAGGGTTTGTCACAGTACTCACACACAGTGCATAGCAAAAGGATTTGGTTTGACTGCATCTAGTTGTAATTATACCTTGTTCAGGAAACTGTCTTTTAATTTTTCCATTATTTCCATGCACGGTTTCTTCAGTATGTCAGATCTCATTTCCCTTTTACCACTTAACAAAAAATATTTCAGAGTTAATCTCTAGTTGGTGTTCCAGAGATATATATAGTATCTTCAAGTTTTCTGTTCTTTATTCCATTTTGGTTCTGGACCTCAGTATCCAAAACATTTTGATGTAACAGTGGACTGGCAAAAAACATCTGGACTGGAAAAGCATTGTAGGAGATAATCAGGCAGTGGTAAAGGTAAATAACAGAGCATCTGTTATTCATCAAATGTAAATTTAGTAAAGCAAGATAATTAAAAGGAGTATATAAAACTAAAAGAGGAAAGGCAGGTCAGTGGATAATTCCATTGAATAGTTTAAAAAAAATGGTGACGCTAGCCTGTTTTCCTTCAGCTGAGTGAAATTGGCATTGTGAAGGCTCGTCTCTGTGTCTTGAATACTGTGCTATAACTTGCACTTCATTGCACCCTGCAAATTCTAATCTGCTCCCAGTTGGCAATATATTTAAAAATGAGCACTTCACATAACAGGACTGTAGCCAAATTTGTAACAGTTGTAACATTTAAAGATGAATCTATTTGGATACATGAAAATGCAGCAAAGTGCTCCATGAGGTTGATTCAGAGTACCTATATCTATAATTCCCACTGAAATCAATTATTCCTCCCTGAAAAAGCACCAAAAAAAAAAAAAATTCCCAGGATGTTTTCAACAGCTGCATGTGCGTAAAGACTCAGATACTGAATAGCTTTAAGCGTCTGACCTATTAGTCTTCAAGTTCAAACTTCAGAAATACATGCTCTTAGTTCTGGTGGTTCCCATAGCAATTTCCAGCCACAGTCAAGGTTAGTAAGTGTGTCCAAGGCAGGCAGCTTGGAACTTAATAAGCAAATCTACTGATGCTCTTCCGTCTTGCTCTTCAATAGCACTGCTGATTCTGTGGGTCTGGGACAGGTTAAAAAATCCCAGAAAAACAAGGAAAAAAATTTCTGCCCACTTGGGGAGACCTGAATATTGGCAGAAAAGTTGCTTTTCAGAGTGACTTTCCAGAATAAACTCATTCTTTTATCCTTCTAATTGCTTGCTTATGTGTGTCAGCAGAATATCACATGGACAAAACTTCTCCCTCCCTCTTATCTTTTCTTCCTCAAAAAGAAAGGTAGACTCTTGATCTCTGGCATAGGTTCTGCAATATCTAAGCTCAGTACTTTGCCAAAGACTTCCTGTGTGACATAGGTTATGTTGCTTTATTCAAGCGATAACCCACCAAACTCCCACTGATTTCAATATATCTGAGGATTTTTAGGCTTCAACCTTTGTGTCTCGTTTCCTTATCTGCAAAATACAGCTAACAATACTTTCCTTTGGCTACCCTTTATGCAGCGTCTTTGTCTAGAAAATAAACTCCGTATGGTAGACACAACCTCCTGCTATATGTTTGATGATGTCTAGCACAATAGGTCATTCATCTTGGCTAGGAAGCCCTCTGAGAGCTATAAGTGTCCAACAACAGAGCTAGGTAGGAACACCATTTACACTTCTGTGGTTTTTTTATATGAAAAAGTTAGAATATTTCATCCAGAACTACAGCAGATCAAAAATCAAATTGAATTTCTTCTGAGAGAAGAAAAATCTGCACATATTTCATCCTGGTGTTTGTGGGTCTGGGCAGGGGGGTTGCATTTCTGAAAAATAAAAACTTAGTAAAAAATGAACTAGCCTCACCAAATAATGGTAATATTAGAAACTGTAAAAATTAATGAGACTGACAGCTGAAATGGCTCATTCTTTTTTTGCAACATAGGCTTGCAATGTTACAAACTGTCTCCAAAAACAGTCTTTGCACATAACAGTGGGATCTAACACTGCTCTGCAACAGTTTGTCAAAAATTCCAGAAGAATGCTGTCTGCAGTCGCCCTACTATTTTGCACTGCTTGGTAAAAGCAATTCCCTCGAAGAACAAAGGAAAAAGAAAATGAGCAGTGGGTCCCACAACTCATCTCAAGTTTCCTTTTGTGACTTTCTTCCATTTCTTTTTCATGAGATCTTTGACAAGCAGCAGCAGTTATAAGATTTTCATTTCCTGGAACATTTCTTGCCAGGCTAACCTAAGAGCTGACTTTTTTTTTTTTTTTTTTTTTTTTTTAAGATAGATGCTCAGCATGACTGGAGAAGAGATCCATGACCTACTTTTCCTAAATTGAATATTGAGCTTTGTGTACTTTCTGATATTTAGTAGGGAGTTCTTCCCCTTAGAAATCTCCTTAGGCCAGTTTATGCTAGCCTTCCTATGGCAGTACAGTAAGGCAAGGTGGGCAAGGTGTAACTCGTGTTGAGAAGGAAATCCTAATGTGATTCTTGATGAGTAAGAGATTGCTTAATATCAGTGAACAAGTTTTTGTATCTTCAGGAAACAAATAATAGTCCTAATTAAAATAAAGACAGATAATCCCCCTTGTCAGTTAATTGCTGAAGGGAGTTCATATACAGTGTTCAGTCAGGACTAAGAAACCAAGGTTTAGGCAGTAGAACAGGTCAAGAATAGGTTCATGCAAATCCACTACACTTCAGAGATAGTAAGCATGTAAAAGAGGCAATTAGGCACAGAGATTAATCATTTTATATAGCACTGAATAAATCTCTGTACCTTCAGCAGTGTTTCATCATCACTTGTGAATCAAGAGGACCTTCCGCAGAAGACCACAGCATGCCAGCAATTTGGCCATGCTGCGTAAGAATGTCTCCCAACTAGAGCCGTTCATCAGATCATTGGGCAGCAGCAGTGACATTTCAGTAGATGTGTTTAATTACATGGGTGAAGTAGGCCCATCATCAATACTGCTGACATTTCAAAGAGCTATCACCTCAGGATAAGCCAGCTCTAAAAACTAATCTCTTTTCTGTCCTTCTCCATTTGCCCTGACAAATAAAGCTGCATGACTCAGATTTTTAAGCATAGGTAGTACCCAAAGAGAGGTGCAGAACACAGAACAGTCTATTTAAGAACACCTAAGCCCACTGAAATCCTTGGTGCCTTGGCAGTTCTGAACATTTCTGCTGTGGTTGCCCAAATACCTTCAGAAATCATGAGGCAGAAAGAGAAAGGAGAGTGCAAAAAGCTTGAATTGGCTTTAATCAGGTGGTAGACAAAAGAAGAATCCAAATAAATACAGTTACATTGGCCAGGAAGAAGCCCGAAAGCTAAGAAAGAGACCTAACGCTTATCCCACTATGGAAATGTGTACCCTGGAGTAGAGGCTAGTACAGCGACTTTTTCAGTAGGCCTGTAGCAGCCTACTGTAGCTGTCTCTGAAATGCAGTGAAAATCATGCTAGCACTTTTCCACTGCTGCAGAATCAAAATGGTGTTGTCAGCCAAAGCAAAAATTAAAATCTCTAGTCTCTGAAGAATCAACAAACATGCTGTTGGAAGTTAAAATGTGAGATGTTCTAAGGAAATAATGCTGTAAAAGCAAAGAGAAGGCAAAGAAGCATGCTAGAGATTTGCAGATATGGGAAAGACAGTACATAGCCATCTTTGCTTTAAACACACACCATCTTAAATAGTAATGATAAACAGGATGTAAGTAGGAGCCTGTCATATTGTTGCTGACTGCTGAATTGTCACTTTGTGTCTTGCAAGCCTTCCATTAGATATTTGAACCAAAGTTTTGAAAGGTGAAAATCCTAACATTTAGTCTGAAAGATATTGAAATAAAACAGTCCACTCTTTAAAAAAATGCCCTCTTGTATCGTCTTTTGCCAAATTTTGCCCACATTGGCAAGTAATTCTTTAATAATTAAAATAATTTGGCAAAAAATATGTTTTTGGTTTAAAAAAGCCCTCTATGATATTTATTTTATTCACTGTGGCAGACAGTTCCATTTAAGAGAATTGTTCTTCTCAGTTAAAGTTGTTCCCATAGGGTAACTCTGTACAGGACTAGATCCTTAAAGTTGAGGGCATATTTTCTGTTTATGGCCATACAAAACCAAAAAAGCTCTTCTGTAGTGTTCCCAGGGCACTTCTCCTGAACTGAGCCATTGGTTGTATGTTTTTCCAAACAATTCAACCATATCAATTTGCTACAGTCTAGAAATTGATTTTATTTTTATTTATTTGGGGGGGGGGGGGGTTGAAGAAAGTTATGATGTTTAGCCACTGAGCCCCAGTCCTACTAACCTGAACAGCTTCTCACCGTCTGTTCCCTGCTGCTGACTCGGCATTCCCTTCAAGGGACACGGTGAGCCATAGCGGCCAGACTATATGGAAACATACTTTTACAATGAACCTGCACTGCAGACTTATACACATGCACATATATCTAGTTAGGCATAATGAAAATGCACTCAGAATACCTTTTCTACAGCCATTTATTGTTCTTATGTTGTCTCTGTCCACACTGACTTTGTGCCAAATTCGACCAACGTCTTTCAATTGCTTTTAAGTGCTCCTTTCAGATCAAAAAAGTTGGGTGGAAATAACTAGTAATTTTGCATCTTATAACATCCAGCTCCATGTTATAAGTACATTTCTAAATGCTTTTTATATCACCCTTGTGGCCTGTAATTTCCTTTTTTTTCATAACCACAACTGACTGGCTGAAGCTTAAAAATTGCTGAAGGGCATTTCCTATCACACTTTGGGCAGCTGCACACCAAATTGATGGAAAATTAACTTTCCAAGGTGAGGTGAGCTTAGTTCCTAATTTGCTGGAAGGGAGGAAATATTTAAGACACTTTGGCCTTGAAGAACCTGGGAGGATCATGTAAGAGGGCAAGAAATTCTCTGATGAACCTCATGGTAACAGACTTTCCTTCAGCTTGTTCGGTGCATGAGTAACTCTTTGATCCTCTTTGAAAGGAAAGCAGGAATGACCAACTCTGAATATATGAAAATCACCTTTTTTATTATTATTATCATTATTACAAATTAGAAACTGAAATAACATTACTGACAACTTTTCATTCAGAAACATTTTGGTATGCTGCTTTTTGATGAGGTGAGATGTGTCCTGAGGAGCAGGGTGATTTTGTGAGGGACAGTTTAGATGGTGTTGACAGTGAGAAGCTTAGCTGGTAAGGGAGGACGGGTATTTGAGGAATCAGCTACAAGGTAACAAGAGAAAGACTGCACAAACTGAGCGTAGAATTGCCAGTAGAGTAGCACCTTCATTTCTACGGTCTCTCAGGCTGCTGAAGACTCTTCTTCAGCCTCTGTGCTCTTCCTCTGCTCTCCCATCTCCCTATTTGATGGCATAGAGCAGGACCCTCTCATACCGAGCTGGAGGCCTAGCTGCTTCATCTTCACAGTGTTTCTTCTCTATATGTCTCTAGAGATGACTTGGCATTTCTAACTTGGGCTTAGAACACAGTCCTCAGTGTTACTCATTAGTCCTCAGTGCTAATTCTGAACTTAGATCTATCTTCAAGGCGCCTGAGATCACAATATTGCTTCCCAGCACTTTTGTTGCCTCATCGTTCATTTCCCTGACCACTCGCAGATCAAGTCTCTTACAGTCTTTCAGCCATCTTAAGTGCCATCTTCTGCCTTCCCTCATCTTCTGTTTATGTAGAGTGAAGTACGGAAGTTTAGGACAGAAGTCTGATTTTTTTTTTTCCTCCAGTTCCATATCTTGTTTTTCTAACTTATCCCAAGCTGCATCTAGGATATTGAACAAGAGTTGATCTACGTCAGGTCTTCATCAGCCAAAACCATAATCATAATAGTTTGCTGTCTGGCAAACTTCAGACACCTTATCTGTACTTTATACTGTGCTATTCCAGCTCTTTGCTGACATATGCAGTGCTGTGTGCTTTGGGTATTAAGGTAGGTACTATGTTCATGTAGGACAGCTGTCTTTAATGGGTTCACGAGATACAAGCATTTCTCTCTTGGGCATTATGACTTCATTGCTAGCTCCTCTCATGCAATCCTTTATTTTGGGTCATGATGGGTTTTGCAAACCCAAGGCATTTCCTGCTGACTTTGCTTTTTATTCTGGGTGACTTATGTTCTCAGTATATCTCTTAAATTTTAGGGCAGCACTACATTTATCATACTGACTAAAAGATTTAAATCACTGTTGACACTGTCATTTTTACATCATTATGAATACTTTGGCTCCAAAGGATTCAGGCTGTGTGATGAACTCTAATAAATCTCTTCCTTAATATTGTCTGGGCTTGAAATGGAAATGCCTGCAATAAGGAAAAGACGGAATTGTTGAGGTATCATAGTTATATCTTCAAAATAAATGGTGAGTTTTTTAATCTTTGCCATCAGGAATGATAAACGCAGTTGCTTATTTTAGTGCTGTACTGAAGCCCTCCTAGGCTCTCTCTTGGTTGTGTAGAATTATTAACTTAGGCCAATGAGGAGTATTTTGTATTTCAGTGCACAGAATTAAAATCTGTGGTAAATAAATCAGTGTTTGCCCTTCCCTCAGTGTCCTGAGTCTCTGCAAGAGAAGCACAAGATTCTCGTTGAAACCAGGATCACTTTGTACTATGCTGACAGGGAGAAGTGTTCTTAAAATAGGAGTAAATTATATTTAAGCACCCTTTGATGTTTTTTATAGTCTGGAGCAATTTAAGGTGGCCTCAGTGTAAATGAGAATCAGATTCAAAGAAATGTAGAGATGATAAAAAGAAATACCATTTTTCATTTTTGCTGTAGATGTATGTGTCTTTCTATAGTGTGTTTTAGTTTATGTATGTGAAGGGTTTTTAGTAGAAATCAATGAACATTAGTAATGACAAAATAAAGTAAGAAGCTGCATTTCATAGAATCATTTTTATGACCAAAATATCAGCATACTGGCTTACAGAATTCACAGCACAGGGCAGTACTAGAGAAGGAAGAAACTATAAACCATCTGCCCACACTCGTCTCACATAATCTACACAGAAATCTAAACACAGACCACTGACAGCTTTAAAATGGAACAAAATATCTTCAGCAGTCTCACAAAACTGAGGGAAACGTCACATCTAAACCAAAACCATAAAAAAAGAGGAAATAAAGCACAAAAGAAGCTGGGGATCTGTTGGGTATTTTAATAGCTGGATAGAAAAGATGAAAACTGGACAGTGTTTTATGTCAGCTTAAAGGGGTATGCTCACATTAAATAACACGGGCCCTGAGTACCCTGCCTGTCCATGGTCTGTTGGTGCTTTGACGAGGCATCTTTCCAAAGCTTTCCTCCATGAGGGAATTTGAGACACAGGACTTCTGAAGGCAGATGTAACGTCTGCCATCTGTATTTCTGCCTAAGATGAGATGTATTAGCCAGTGCTTGCTTTGCCATGCATATAAACACCGGCTAGGACTAATAGAAAGTATGAGTGTCTTAGCTGTTGCATATTGCTTAGGACTCTAAAAGTCTCGTTTTCACTTCATGGCATTCATAACCTGATAGTTCTCTGTATTTTCCATCATGGCAATCTGATCTGACCTTCTAAAGAACACAAGCCAGAGAGACTAACTAAGAGAGAGATTTGAATTACTGTTTCTTGCAGGAGTGTGGTACAAAACCCATGCCACAGACCCTGAAACTTAACTGTCCAAGTGAGTTGTGTCAAGACTAAGACTGGAACTTATCCACTCCATTTTTACCATCTATGCGCCAGTGAGTCAAACCCTAAAAGCTGATACTGGCGTCAAGCCTTTTACAAGAAATGTCTGTGTATATCAGATCAGGTAACAGATAAAACAGTGGATTCAGGAATATGTAGCATGATCCTAGGGGATTTTGTACCAGTAAAACTTGATATTTGTTACAAAAGGCTTCTTCTGTGCAAGTTCACCAAGTTCTTGACAGCACAGCCAGCTTCCAGACTCATTCCTATCTGCGGCAATTCCCAGCTGCAATCTGGGAAAATTGTGTTTTCCACCTTAGCTCACCCCTTACTGCACTGGTATTTCCACAGCAGTTAGTGCAGAGAGGTGTTGTACTACTTAGGGAGAATAAGGCATATTAGTACCTTGCTATACTGTAAGAAAATATTTCATTACAAGCACGTAAAATATTCTGCTAAATTGTTTCATTATGTAAAGTCTGTTAAGAAAAATATCCCAAACCTCAAAACATGACATTAAAATAAATATCAAATGTAGCTTAAAAAAGAAAAAGGAGAAGGAGAGGGGAAATTAAATATTACTGACTTTGTTGAATGTCTCCATTCAAATATCTTGCATAAGCAGACATGTCACTTTAATCAGATAAAACCCACCAGGGAACATGGTAATTATTTGTATTACTTCTTGACAGCTATAAAAAGCTAAAATGTTACTGTGCAAATTCTGTCTGAACTATTTAAACAATTGAAAAATGTGATTTAACAGCTAAAACAAACTTGATTCAGTCTGATCTCTCATCGACATGTGTGAGATGAACTCAGCTGGCTCTTTGTATGGGGAATGGAAATGAACTGCGCAATATTCTCACCTAGCACGGTTAAAACCTGGTAACAAATAAGGACCTTGTGTTATGACATTGTAAACAGTAGGTGACAGCAGTTTCTATACTGAGGCCTTTTAAAGCATAAGCTGTCCTAAAACCTTGGTTGACATTAGCCAGGGTGGTTCTTTGCCCTAGAAATTCCCAGGGAGCTTTAGCAGCACCACCAGGACCAGCGGATGAAATTGCCTTGCACAAGGCAAAGGAAGGGGGCGAAAAGCAGGAGTGAGGTTTTTCAATATTATTAGCATTACGGGGTCTCTTTCAAGAAAATGACATGAAAAGGAACAAGGCATGAAGACTGTAAAACTCCACGCCAGGACTGGCAGTAGACCGTGGGTCTGGGGCCCTCAGGAAAGCCACGGAGCAGGCTTGCTGGCTTACCCACAAAGCCAGCATGGGAGAGATTTTGTAACTGTAACTCTAGGTTTTAAGCCACCAAATGAGCTTCTGAGGAAGGGAAAGTCTAAAGATTTAATCCAATCCAGCCCTGGGGAAAGCCCTAGGCTAGCTATCACTCACAGGAGTCATTGCATTAAGGTTTTTTTTTTTTTCTTTCTGAAGTACTACCTTCCTTAAGGCTCTGATACTTGAGCTGAGAATTATGACAATGCCAGGAAGTGGGGTGATTTCTGACAATATAATCTTTGTGGCTGGCATGAAAAAGACACAAATGCCATTATCAGAACTGTGGTTCTGCCAGTGGGTCACATGGTAGGTAAATGACCATCACATAGATCGTATTAAGGACTTTTCTCCTCTTTCTTCATCTTCACAGTCTCTGCTATGCTCCTCCTCACTTTCTCCTTGTAACAATACAAGAGCTGTTTTCCAGTTCTGCCAGGCCTGGACAGGCTTGCATCAAAATCTCTGAAAACAAGTGTTAGTCTTAAAAAATCTGGACAGAAGAAAAATGAAATGAGTCCCTCCACAAGCAGTGGGATTAATAAAGCCTGGCTATCTAAGGATTTTTCTTCTTTCCCTTTAAGCTCTTTACTTCCATCAATAATTTTGGTTCCCCTGTATCCTTTACGCTATTGTCATGGCACAAGGAAAAGCCAGCAAATGCTTGCTAGCTGGACTTTGCTACCTGGGCAAGGGGCTCCATTTCAATTTTTATGCCAGTAAGCATATGTCTCTGTTCTCAACCATTTCTTCACTCTCACCAGGGCTAGAAAAATACCATTAACAAACGCCAGAACTAGGATTCCTGCATAGTCACCTACTTCTAATGACTACAATATCAAAAGGTTCAGGAGATAACTGCAAGTCTGCATCTGAGCACTCCTTTTTCAAACAAAAGAAGTGTTAGCTAGACTTGACACTCCAAGCATTTTCTCTTTTTTACTCTCATGTTTTTGCTTTCACCTTGTGGAAGTCTGGCTCCACCTGCAAGTAGCCCTGTCTCTGCTGCATGGAAAGCCTACAACTCAGTTTATGTAATCTAAACTCAGCAGCACGCAGAGAGAGTAGTCATAACAGACAAGAAAACCATCCTTCTCCTCACACCCCCGAGTTGTTTTAGGTGAAACATGGAGGTTTTCTGAACCTTTCTCACTACTATTGGTCTGACTCAGTGTTGTAAATCCTGTTTCGCTGTAGTTGCTTAGTCACGAAAGATGCTCACCTAAGACACAGAAGAAACAATATAGAAGAAAAGCAGCAGCTGAGGTCTATTTCAAAGTGATGTGGATGGAAATAAGGAGGTAGCTTTTGGAAAAGCACACAAAGAGGAAAAAGTCCTTGGGGTAAGCCTCATGTACCAGACATTTATTGCCACAGAGGAAAACCCACTGAAAGACAGTTTCTCTGCAATTAATGGAGGCTTAGTGCCCTTGGAGGACTAGCAGCTTAAATAGTAGGTTCATATGCTACTAAATGCTCCTGCCTACTTCTCCAGGTACTTCTCCAGTGTCTGACAGGGGCTGAGGTTAGGACTATTGGAACTGATTTGCCTATCTGTGGAAAACTGAAGTGTTACTTTTTTTTCTGCTGGCAAATGTTATCTTTAAAGATCTTTAAATCCTTGCTGCCAGTCAGACTGATGCAACAGGAACAGATTTTGTTTCAAGTTCCACCAGTGCGGTGCACTGAACTCGGCCTCTTTTGGAAGTTTTCTTTTCATCATTCTTCCATTTTGCGGCCTCCAGCCAGATTCTTGCAACTCTGACATCTTCCTGCCAACCCTCCACCACCTTCATGTGCATTAGATCTGTGCTTTTTGATGTGCTATCTATTTCCTGTAAATGTTCTAGTACGTTTGCTCCTTCTAATGACTTGCTTTTCTCCTTTGAACAACTTCTTCCTCATGTTGATTTCCTGGAGTAGTTATCATTTATTGATGGATAGCTAATTATCACCAGGCAATAGATCTTGCTCAACTCCCTGAAAGCAGCAGCTGACATTTTGCGTGCCTCACTACCAATGATCTTTCACAGTCATATAGTCTTCATGGCAGATAATACATGAACCTGCATTTAATGACACTGAAAGAATCAAGGAATTTTCTTTGTCTTTGGTTAAATCTCTGCCTATCTGCAAAAAGTCCTGATCAGTTTCTAGCCTTGTCTCTGTTTATCGAATGATTGATTGCAGGCACCAGCTCTACTCTACAGGCAAAACATTTTACCATACCATCAAATTACTGATCACAGTTTAGTTTTCCATGTGGTTACAACTACTCATCAAAATTATCTATTGCCCCTGCCTCGAGGCCTAAACATCAAACTCCCTTGCTCTTCTCCTTTAATGTTCTCACTTTTAATATATTGCACTTCTGCCTGTTCTCCATGTAGAAATTCATCCAGAATGCCAACGCTGGACTCTGCATGCAACACAAGTAAAATATTGGAGGCTGTGGAGGGGGTGGGTCAATTAAAAGATGTTTTAAGATCACTGTTGCAATCCTACAGCTGCAGGGCATTCTTTGTATTTCTTCTGCCTTTGCTCCCTTCATGTGAAATCCAGGCTACCCCTTCCAGACCTACATGGGACTTTCCAGGAGATCCATATTTACCCAGATTTCCTCACTGTGTGGCATCTCCCCAAAAGGCTGGGAGTTGCCCTGACCCCCACCTTGAAGCACAGCCCTCTGACACACCCGTAAGAGAGAGCTGCTTCTCTTCAACCTGGCTGTCTTCTCTCCGCAAAAGCACAGACAAATTTGAGCCATCCCCTGCAGAGCAACAGTGAGGGAGGCAGAGTTTGCTTCTCAGTTGAGGCAGATGCACAGAAATACACATACAGCTTCCCTGCCTACCCCACTCACCATCCCATGCAACCACACAAATCATACGCCCTAAAGATGTCTTTGCTGCTGTTAAGACTTATTTGGATCAACTGTATTTCTTTCTGCAAAGAACCTTGCTCTGCTTTCAAAATGCAGGATAAGTTAAGTGATAGATTCCAAAATGGTAAAAATTGAACACCTTCCAAAGTTGGATGCAAGCCACTCTCAAAATGTATTTTACGGTTAAAGATGATTAACATCAATTTATGGGTCCTATTTTGAGGATCCATAAATTGATGGTATGTGAAACAAGATAGAAGTGTTGATGCTGATGTCTGCTTTTTCATAAAGCTATGTCCAAGTTCTGCTGCAATTCCACATTCGCTGTACAAGATGGAAGAGCTTATAAAACCAAATACGAGGTCATCAGGAGAAATGTTGCTCTGATATCTGCTAGGACTGTCACTGTGGTTTTTAAAACAAGGTGGAAGTTCCCTGAGGGAATTGTCCGATAACAGACAGAGCATTACTCATAGCTTTGCACTTGGTAATTGAACTGGTGCTTCATACACCATATATTTCATTCACTACTATCTGCTGGTGTCCTGACTAAATTCAGAGCACAGGACTTTTTTTTAGATAAAACTTTGTCCTTTGACTTTGCCACACTGCTTCCTTCCAATGCAAGACTGGGAGAATTATACATATTGCCTCAGATTGATGACCACAGGCCTATTGCACTGAGAAAGTGGTAATAGACGTACAAAACCTGTGGCTGTTCATGAATAGGAAAAGCCTGGTTAATCCTTTGTTTAGACTTAATGATATAGATTTTGTTTTTAAACATGTCTGTCAGATTCTTCTCTTGATATGGCATTGATATGGCACACGTACCTTGCGTGGTGTTACACATATCTGACCTGGACTCTCCATAGCTTAGCATTTTATATATGCAAGTCCTTTTAATAGCTAGGTGTGAAATGCTACCATAAGAGACTAGGCCTGTATTTTGCTCTTAGTACAGGTGCATGTGACTATGAAGTCATACCTTAAGTTTTTATACCTCAACATGTGGCCTCAGCCTGCTCCTATTGCATTAGAGGAAGATTTGCCTTCTGCTGGATCAAAAGACTTTGTGTAGAATAATAGCTCAAGGGCTGGTCTCTAGATTTATGAAAACTCCATCAAATGACAGGAACGTACTGCTCTCAGATTTGGGGATGTCATTCATTTCTTTGTTGCCAGCTCTCGCCCCTCTCTCAATTAAAGTATTCATTATGTATGTCACACCTTAGGTTTCATGCACTAGCAGATGTTAAGAAGAAGATTGATTCAGGCTTTTACTCTCTGTTTCGTCTTGGCCCCAGCTCTCTCCTTTGATATATATATCCAGACAGAGTCTGGATCTTTCTGATTCTATCTGTTCATCTTTGTGCCTAACCTGTCCCTCCTTCCCACTCTGCCAATGGGGCCTTCACGGCCTCTCACCTTCATTCTCACAACCATCTTCTCATCTGACTTTTACAGTTACAACCCAGATTCCCTGAAGTTCACATAACATGCTGCTAAGATGAATCTAGGACTTGCTCCTGTGACTATGTTGTCCCTGTATTGGTTCTCACTCTTCAAATACAGTCATTGAGTAGGAGCCTTTAAAGGCTGCCCAATTTATTTATGCCATGTTTGACACTTCTGTTATCATGTCAGTCCACACTTGTGCACCAGCCACATTGCTTCTTCATCCTCAGTGCCTCTCTTGTCTATGCCTGGCACTGGTACCTTGACATTTTATCTCCTGCCTTACTGTTGCCTTCCATGTTCTCGGTCAAAAACCTACCGTTACCATCTATTGTCCTTCAGCTCCCTTGTAACAACTTACTTGTACCTTAATGGATAGAGAAAACTGCTACTTGTCTGCTAGACAGATGATTTGAAGGGGTTTTAAACTATAGACAGAGTGGATTAATCTCCCCGAGCTATCTACAGCTGTATTGCCAGTTCTGCTGTAGCCAATGGAGAGGGAGGTGTGTTGATTTGTTTTTGAAAATGTCTGGTTTAGATATCTATCAGAGGGTGATGGGATGAATCACCCTCCATAGCATTGTCTGTTGATTGTGGTGGTTACAACTAGCTTAGGCTAAATATTAGCTTTAGAGAAAGCTGAGAGAAAGCTAGAGAAAACATCCTAATAGCTGTTACAGCTCATCCTTGACCTACTGTCTTTGCTAAGTGCACTCTGTGTACACCCGTACTGCTTTTTAGAGGCCCTCACTTGAGTGAGCACATCCACTCATCCTTCTTTTCATGCCTGCTGGGATCAGGGGTGTCAGCATGGAGGGGAGAGCCGCAGACAACTTCTCTCTGTCCGTATGCTTGTGAAGAGGGAGCGAGGTCCAGCTGCTGGTGCCTGGGCAGACCAGCTGGGTGGGCTGAGAGTGGGGACTCTGGCACAGCTGCTGATTGTGCTGAATTAAAGCTGTGCCAGAGCCCAGCCGGGCACCCACCAGTGAAGTTGGTGATAGCAGGACCCTTGGTACATGGCAAATAGCATTGGCTGAACAAGCAGAGTCATTTTATCCTTTGCACAAAATACTGTGCCCTAAATCCTACACCAGTAAGGGGAAATTAGCTTCTGTATGACAGCAGAGAAAATAATGTTCTGTTTTCACACATACACAGGGATAACCACAAAAGAAAGGGGAGCAAAGGAGGAACTGTGACTTTCTGTTATATGGTTTTCACTCTGTGTTATTCCGCCCAACTCAGAATAGCTAAATGGAGCAGACTGCAGAACAGCAGTATAATCTACAGGGTACATAGTTTGACTCCACATCACTGCATCCTGTCAACAGTGAGCTGAAAGTACGTGCTCTTCCCTTAAGATTAAAAGATACTGATCTCATTGGTCAAGGAAGGGAAGCAAAATTTGTTCAGGCCATAGTTTCAGATGAAGGGATGAAAATAACTTGAGAGGGGCATTCCATTAATTTCACAACAACATTTTGTATACATTATGCATTTTTTCCACAAACCAAAGGATAATTCTATAGTCAGAGAAAGAAAACCATTGCAGAAAAAGATTACTGTTGAAAACCAGTTCTGAGACTTTTGAAGAAAAAAATTCCTTGTGTCCTGTCCTGCAATAAACAATGAGGAAACCATAAAGTTTGTAGAGATTTCCTCTGTCATGCATTTGGTCAGTCAGAGCACATAATGTATCACTTGTGATCAAAAGATTTCTGGACATAAGCAAATTCTTGGGTTTGACTGGAAGTGTTGCCAGACAACAAATAATAGGGGTTTATCAATAAAGTAAGAAAATATATATATGCAGAGACATATACAAATCAAATATATAAAAACATTTAGCTCTGAAATCCAGACCAAATCCCACCTGAAGGCTTGTAATTTATTTTACTGGGGAAATGAATAACAAAAAGTAAGCTCATACTTAGAATATGATATTTGCAAAGAACACCAAAGCTACAGTCCTTATCTAGCTAAACAGTTATGGATGTGCTTAAATGCCACATAGAATGGGGACATCTGTACAGAACAGCATAGACATGGAAGTTTTTACCCACTTTTAAAATTATAGGTAGAGTTTCCTCACTAGAAAGTGCTCTGATTTTTAAAAATGCCTCTTTTTTTGCCATTCAGTACCATGGGCAGATGATGCACAGGTTTCCTGTGTGGCCTGTAGGAGATGGAGTCTCATTATGGTAACCCCTTTGGCAGAATAGGGCACTTATCCTCTAGGCCCTTTGTATCAGTGTGATTTTTTTTTTCTTTTAATCATTGAAATAGCAAAAGAAAACCTTTATTTAAACAAAGGCACAGAATAGTGAAAATTGTATGTGTTTCACAGTTGCTGAGCTAACAACTTCTCCTCTCTGCTAAAAAAATCACATTTTCTGAGTTTCTTAAGACACTCAGAATCCTTCCAGATACTCTGCACCTATACTCATTCACCCTTGGACTATCACCTGATGACTAAATTATACACTGGATTCCCTAAAAGTGGCAAGTATATATCAACAAAATAAGAATGAATGGATGCAGTTAAAATCCGGTTCCAATTTTCAATATACTCTGACATAAAGCATCTGTCAATCCTTAGCATTTCCTCTTACCATCAGTAATTTTAGTGTCAAACTCATGATACTGAAACTCTTACTGGATTTCACAGAACCCTATTCTTCTCATCCTTAGATGTGACTGAGTCGTTGCTAACCAGATCCCTCACTAATCAGTTCTTACACTTGTGGAGCTGGGATCCTGTTTCAACGTTCAGAACAGTTGGACTTTTCAAGCCCTCCTTGCCCATCTTCACTTCTCTTATTTCTTTCATTGATATCACAGTGCCCACTTTTTTCCCTTTTTCCAAAGTACTTGTGTGGGTGTCTGTAGGTATGTGATTGTTTGAGTAATTTCTAAGTTCGATTCAGTTCGCTCGGTTGGACAATGCTTTTCAACTGTGTGCACCATTCACAGTAATGAGGAACTGAGATTTTAAAGGTGGGAAGAAGTTCACTAAGAATATGTCCTTTTTAGGTTTTGCAACTTGGGAAGAATTTTTGCTTTTAGCCTGTTCCTCAATTCATACGATTGTGCCACAGCAAGGTGGGCACCATGCACACTGTTGCCTCATCATCATCATCATCCTGAAGAATTGCCATCACGCCCATTGAAAGATGAAAGACATATGTATGATCTAGCCAACAAACCATTATGACTGATAGCTGATCTTGCCTGCCCATTTTTTTCACTCTGCTTTTATCACACTTTGTGCTACATGAAAATACCTGTATCAATAATAAATCAGAACAAATAAAACTCCTCAGCCATGAAAACTAGACTGGACCCTTGTGCTAAAATTTACTAGGGATGATTTAGGTGTAACAAAATTCAGTCTTTTACTGATGCAGGAGGCATGGTAAGACAATCTACTACAGATCCCTTCAAACAAACTGAGACCAAGATTTATGCACCAAGTTTTGAGGGCTCCTGTCTTGAGATATTAAAGGATGATCCCCTCTACAGTTTAAAAAATGACTTCTTTATGTGACAGCAAGAGCTGACCCTGAAATTTCAATCTTCATTCCAAAAATTGCCCTTTCCAAATGTATACTGCACACTGGAGAAAGTTATGAATATATTTGAAATACAAGTCGCAGTTGAAAAATCAAGATCTTGTCTACTCACAGCCATTAAAGTGCACGTGGTACACTTTTTCAGAGGTAGACAGTTATCCCTGATGTCCTGACAAAATAAGTAATTATATTCTGCCCACCTGGCTTCCCTGTGGGGCTTCAAATTAAAACAATACTTAATCTCCTCTAAGTTGTGAGGCAGTATGCCTGAGTTCCAGCCAGGAGACTTTACATTTCTGCAGTAGATGAAGTAATTATCATTATCCCTAGTGCCTGCATAATCTGAAGGAAGAATATCTTTTCTCCTCCTGTGTCTGCACCTTCTGGGTCCCAGAAGGAACCAATATTTCCTAACTTGAAAAAAGCCTTTCAAGTCCTATCACACTGATATTCTTCTCTTTCACTTTTCTCTCACTTGTAGTTTCAGGTTGAGCTTTCTAAGTATTTTATTATTTATTTGAAGTACAAAGCCTTTTTTAAAAGCTTGGCTGCTGACAAAATGGCTTCCTCTAGGATCATTTCATCGTCTCCCTCGTACAGCGGCTGTGCCAAAATGGGATGCAGCAGCCGTTGTACCCTCACTGGAGCTCTCTACGGGGAGCAGGGGTGAGAGATGGCACCTATGGCTGCAGATTTCATAGTGAGTGGGTGACCTTCTCCATCAACACAAATGGGAGGTAAAGATCGATGTTAGCTCAGTGCAGCTGTGGACCAAATGGCTTACAAAACTCGGGCAAAAGCTGAGGAAAATGCTATTGTTTTGTTTCAGGATCACATGGAGGGGGTTGGGGCATGCCTCAATTGTCAGAAGTCTGCCTTCTCCCTTACAGGAACTAATTTCCTTTCCTAGGCAGCCCAGTTGCAGGTTTAGTTACCCTTTTCCTGCTCTCTGCATGTACACTCTCAGGAACATGCTTATGTTTATGCTCTCCATGCCTAATCGCCTAACAGCATAATTCTCTTCCTCTTAGATGAAGATCCAATTACAACTTTCCATGTATGCCAACTGCTTTTACCCTTTGGCAAGTTTGGCAGTTTACCTTGGAGAATCGGTAACCAGTAGTATGCAGTGGCCAGCCAAAATTAGTGAAACAATAGTATTTATTATTCATACAGCAGCGGGAAAAAATCACTAAAGAAAAATACAGTTCAAAATAGCAGCATGCAAGTCTCACTCAGCTAAAGCCCAGGCATCCAGTGATGGCAACTGAGAAATGTGTGGCTTAACTAGCTACCTCCAGGTAGCTCCTTCTTCAGAGCTCAGTGGGAATCAATGTTCGAGTACCCAAGTAACTCTTGAAAATGGGACTCAGATTTAGAGGTCACTGAGTCACCATGAAATATTCTACCCGAGACTACAAGTCCGATGACTTTAATGATATACGTTTCATAGGTACAGAGAAGAAGAAGGTACAGAAAGCATGTGCACACGTATGCACCCTCACTCTACTTGTTCTGCCTGAGCAAAGTTTAGATAAAGTTTAAATAACCGTGTCCGCTTTTAATTAGTGATTTCATACATAACTGGGTAGCTCCTGACTGAAGTTTTCTTTCAAAACAGCTTAACCTGCACAAGCTCCAATTCAGTTGTCCTTGCATCCATATTAACAGAAATGAGAATTTTGTCCACATAAATAATACAGTTTTGCCCCAGAAGGCACTGCCTTGACCCTGTGTTGACAAAAACTTTCTTATGTAGTTTCAAGTGTGTTAGCAACCTCTAGCACTGGTTTTGCGCTGCCAGGGCGAGAGTTGACTTTCTGTCAGTCATTTGTGCTACTATTCTTGTGCCTCTTGTGCCTAGTGTTAGATAGCACCTTTTTTTTTTTTTTTTTTTTTGCTATTGCAAATTGTTGAACCTTAAAAAAATTAATTGCATATACATTAATGATGACTTCCATAGTCGGGGCCTTAAGGCAAAACACACAGATGAATAATTTGCATCTTCCTCTGACATTTTCTGGTTAATGCTACTCATGAAATTATGAATAAAATCCACCAGGACCAGCTGCTCCTCTTATTTGTGTCCTTCCAATCAGACCAGCTATTGGAGTCTTCTAATGCAAAAGTTTCCTCAGTTCAGGCAGAATCTCTGCAGAGCAGTATTATTCAAAGAATACTTTCAATTTATTCTGCAATTGCTTCCAATAATCTATATAAAGATAATTTGTCTACTGCTCCTTTTTGCTGCTCAGCCACCTCTATATTTGTGTTCACTGGGCTTTGCTTTCCATGCACTCACCCTCAGAAGATGGTGTAGAAGTGTCTGCAAACATGGTAGAGGCTCATGAGGTCCCTCCGTGTGTTACAGAGTTCCCCTCAGTTTTGAACCACATGTAGGATACGTGGAGCTCCTGATGAAGGAAGCTCTGTTGCCATTGTAAAAGAAAGTTTAAAACCGCAGGTATTGGGATTCAGAAACTCCAAGCAGAAGAACTTTTAATTCTTGTAGATCTCAATGTCTGAAACTTCTGTTCATTCTTAATGAAATAGCTCTCCTGAAGAACAGTCCAAACTACAGGCATAGAAACCTGGATCTGATATTTGGTCTATCAGCACTGGACAAGAATTGATGCTTAGAGATGAAAGTAAAGTACCTCAGCTAGCTGCCCAACACTGTACAGAGCAAAAGCTTAACCTAGACATCCTACCCTGCCAGAAGCTAGCCTAATACCTTGAAATACAAGATTTACTTTATCACCTTGCATACTGGATCCTCACTGTATAATAAAGGATCTTTTTCTAAATCCATATTTTATTCATCAGTACTCCTGGTATGAAGGTTCACTGGAAGAGATGTACTCCCTGCGAAGGAAAAATGTCATGTGCTTTCTGTAGCAGTGAGCTGCATTCGTATCTCGCTGTTCCCCACCAAAACTGAAACTCTGAATGAAAAAGTCTTTATGAAATGTTTATTGAGAAAGAACATAACCTTCCTGTAATTTCAAAAGCAAAATGAGTAGGCTGGTCTAAAGCATTTTAAAAATAAATATGAAAAGTTAACCTCATATGCCATATCTGAGGTGTTCCTGTGTTATTCCAACTGAGATAATTTACAAAACAAGTATTTGCAGTGGGAAACTGCGGTATGATATTAATTCATGTGAATACATTATAATAACCAAGTATTTAATCACTTCTCAATTCTTGTAAAACAAAGATCATTTTCCCGCATTGTCTGAACTGCGCTTGCTGTAGTCAATGGGTGTTCAACTGCTTTACACGAGAGAATTGAGTTCACCGCCTTGCATAATGAAGACCTACTGTATTTTAGACTTTAACTCAGCAGGTGATTGAATATTATCTGCTTCACAGAAACATACAAGTAAAATGAGCTCTTTGACTGTAAATAATTCAGTCACGAAAAAGAAAGCCAATGTACTTCTTAGGTAACTGTCCCGGCTCTGCTGCATGGTGTACTGATTCTCCCTAGCCAGTGCTGGATTTCATATCATCAGCCACCCCCAAAAAAGGGAATGCTACTGAGGATTTTGCTAAAAGTCTCTTTACTAAACTAAACATGAAAATTCACATGAATAATTTGGTGCAGAACATGGCCTGATTGCAATTTTGTCTCACTAGCACAATGAGAAGGAAGAGAGTGCTGGAATAATCTTGTCATCTAAAACAGCTCTTCCTTCCCTCTCCTCTCTCCCAAAGTTAACCTGATACGGTCTGACAGCCCTGGAAATACTCTCACAGGCTTTAGCAAACTTTGGTTCATAATATAATAAAAAATTAAGGTTTAAAGATCATGTTTTGCTTTTAGAATATACATAATATAAAAAGGTAATGGACATCAAAGTAGTCAGCTAATCCCTTTATCCAGAGTCATTCAGATCAATCACTGAAACACCAGGAGGTTCTGAGAGGTGCCACCGTGACAGATTTCTTTCCCTCCATGTTGTTATCATTGTCACAGTTTTCTTGATTTGGGTCATAATTACATTTAGGCTTTTGGTGACATGTAGTTGAATTTCTTCATTTTGAATGTTAATTTCCTGAAAATAATTGAAAACCAATCCATATTTTTAGTCTGTGGCAGGTGCTTGACTACTACAGGCTCCTTTTGTTGTTGTTGCATTTGATATATAATAAATGATCCAAGAAAATGCCTCATTCCCATGGCTATCTGCTCAGCCTTGCATTCTTTAAATAACCAGTTTCATCTAGCCAGATTTTGAATGCTTGCAATCATTTATTTGTAATGCTGCTTATTGCATGCTGACATTTCGTAAGGTGACTCTTCGGCACTGGTAACCTCCTTGCATTAGCACTTCTCTTGTAGACAGCCCATTTCATGGTGTTTTGTATCCTGATGACAATTCCCCAAAACCCTTCATAAAGTCCACCTGATAATATGTGCAGTCTCTATGCTGCCATTCACCTGAGCACCACCGTAACACAGCTTATGCTTGAATTGCCACAATGGTAGTGATAAAATACACCAGAGAAGAAGAGGGGTGTTTTAATCAATGGAACTATATATAGCAAATTGTAAATATGCTAATTTGTCTTCTTCCTTTACATTTCAAGTTGTTACCATACTACAGAAGTGAGACAGGTTTTGCGGAAAGAAGTAATATCTTTTTTGAAACCAAGAGAATTTGCTGGGAAAAGCAAACAAGTGTTCATGTATACAGGCTGTTCTTCAGGTCTGAAGCCAAAATGTTCATGCAAAGTGATTTTCAACAACTTAGTCTTCAAGAGTTATGCACAATATTTAACTCTTCTACAACCAACCAGACTGCTAGAAAAAATGTGGGGGCACTTCTCATAGAATTTCGAGTAGTAAAATAGAAAATGTCTTCATAGCAAATGCTGCATATGCATGTCTACACAGCATACAGCAGTCCCAAGAAGATGTAATGGTTCTGGTTCAGAAAGTAGAATTAATTAGCTGCTCTACAGTACATTGACAACTTTTCCAGAGCAAGCTTAAGTCTCTCTACCACTGAGTGGTATAGGTATGCCCCACAGAGCCCAGCATGGCTTCACCCCGGCTTAAAGTTTGGGGTGTACTTCAATGCTTTGCTGGGCTATTTAAAAACACTTTCACTGCACCCTACCTGTTAGAAGCAGACCACAATAATCCTGGAGATGGGAGAAAGTGCTCTTTAAAAACACTTTCACTCTATGTGCCTGTGAGAGATTTTGAAATTATTGCTGTCAGCCTATTTTTCACAGGTAGGAAATGAAAATGCTTTTGCTTAGCATCTTTCTCTTCTTTTGCTGGCCCATCTCCCCCTCTTCCCAGCTCTCCAAATTTTCTTATTCATTGCTAATAAGCAGATGCAATGAAATTGCTTTAAAACAACCTGCTTCCACACCATTTGACCACAAGCTCTCCAACAGTGTCACAACCTCTCATTTTCGCTCCTAAGGACACGTGATTTTTCAAACAGTCTGAATATATTTGATCTCTTCAGTTTGTAAAGGGCCATCAGGAAGACTTTGATTGTTCCCAGCTAATTGCAGAGAGAGAAAGGAGGAAGGGAAGCTGGCTGTTAATAATAGAGAAATGCCATGATGTCTGGATAGATTTAATTTATGATCAGGTGCAAGGTTCGGAGCCTGATTTGGTGTATTTGATCCTATATCAAGAGATTGTACAAACTGAGTCCAATTCAGGCAAAGTCTTGGTGCTCAGTGATGTCTTTGGAGGCTGTTTTAAAAAATGCATATCCAGCTCAAGCAGGATATGCTTCAAGATTTCTCCAGACCCGGGGTCATCACTACTGGAGACAACTTTTGAGAACCTGGCCCCTCCTGTGGGTACTTCCAGACCTTAGCTCTGCCAGAAGCAGCAGAACAGCAGCCAGTTGTGCCCAGACCAGGGCTTTCCCCTCACAAAACCAGCCAAGGCGACAGCCTTGTGTGCCTCCTCTGCTTGTTCTGTGTTAGCACAAAGGACATTATCTCTGGGGTTGCTGCATCCCTTTTTGTGGTGGGGAAAAGATCCGGTATTCAAAGCTGACAGGATGGCCTAAGAGTCAGAACAGAGGATTTCTTTGTCATACTTCCAGGTTTGCCATCCTGAGCTAAAGAGCAAAGACGGCTGTTTAAGAGGTGTAAGAGGAGGAGGCTGCTTCTCTTCTTCCACACCTGCTTCAGCAGATGCATGAAATGGCTTCTCTGGTCAGGGTGGACTGTTCAAAGGCAAGAAATCCCAAGCAGTAAGACAATTGGAGCTATGCCTGCATGCACATCACACACCAGTGTCCCCTCTGTCTCCCCAGGGCTATCATTTTCTAGGATCACAGAAGCCTGAATCTTCTTGAACTCTTTCTTGTGCTGAAAGGGAAGAAATGCTGGTGTGTATTTAATATGCAAATACTAGCCTGTAATAGTGACAGGAGTATTGTAAATGACCTGATCAGCGAGGTGAAGTTACTGTCTAGCGAGGGTAGGTTATTAGAATTTCCTGTATGGATGTATCGATCTGACTTAATAGAGAGCGGTGGGAAAAGTGGACAAGGACACCACACCATAAATCTTGATAAGCTGCTGCAAGCACATGCTCTCAAAACAATGTGCGAGCTATTAGTTTAGAGGAAGCTGGGAAACCTGCAAGGAAGACACAAGATTTTTTTGTCAGGCTAGAAGCTTGGAGGTAAAAGAGAGCCAGAGGGCTTCTAAAGGAAGCTTTTCCCCCAAATGCCAGGAATAAATGATTCAAGTTAATGGTACAGATCTTGCCAGCCCAACTGCAGGACTGAGAAGCAGTTTAGATTAATCAGGAACCTCTTGCTATCTGATTAAAAAAATAAACAAAACAAAACCCTTATATCTCATAACAAATTTAGTATATTGTTTAGATGAGATTTGCATATAATTATACACATAATACACTTGCTTTGTAGCTTTAAGATCTACTTTTAAAGGGACAGCATTAGGCCAGGAGGCTGTGAACCAAACTTTGCCTAGCCAGTAAAAGAAGGATTTCCTTCCCTAGGCTCAGGAGACTTGTACAAGCCTATGGCCTACTAACCTGGAAGGACCAAGGGTGTAAAGACCATAACCTGCAGTTTATGCCAGCTGGCAAAATAATGCCAAACAGGCCACCAGCTGACCCACATTCGTGCCTAATTCAGCCGTTCTTGGCAGCAGGTCTGACTCATTTCCCAGTTCTTCTCGCAGGCATCTGGTGCCTGAGAGCTGTTTGAACGCACACCATTGTAACTGCTGTTTGACTGAGAGTGTTGCCTTGACTTTGTCCATATGACAACAGTGTTGGCTTCTGTAGCAGAGCTGACTTGCAGCCTTGCTGTGCTACCTGTGAGAGACTTTGAAAACACACACTGGGGGTAAGACAAATAAGAGGAGGGAGGAAAACAGACCTGGAGAAATACATGTTATCTGTGCAATTTTTTCCCCACTTGGAGACCTTGAAAATTGGTTCTTGCTGTTTTGGGGTGATTTTCTCTTTGTTTTTTGTTCTTTTGAGGCTTCTTTAAGGAGTTCTTAAAGAGTTTTCCTTAAGCAAAGAAAATAAGCATTCAGAGGACTGTATCATTGCTAAGCTGCTGCAAGGTATAGCTCTAGCTAGATAAGGCCTTGGGATAGATTTTAGTTTGTCCTGGGCTTCTCAGTAGGTTTTATAACACTTTCATTTTAAAGGTATTCTGCCTGTATATCTGAGCACGAGAGAGAAGAGAGGCTGGCTAGCTTCTCTGCAGTTCTGAGTTTGGTAAAACATGTTTGTGATCTGCAAATGTTCACTCTTTATCTCTTGCGGCATCTTAATGATGTGGCTCACTGAGCTCTGTCACTTGCCCCTGAATTTTCCTCTCATGCTTCTGCTCAGCTTATTTTCACCTCATTCAATAATTGTTAACATAATGCTATAGTTAGAAGCCAGCAGGGACTTATTGCTGCTCTTCTGCAGCCGTTCACTGCCCTGGTACAGTCACCTGTCTGCATAAATTCAGCCAGTAAAGAAAAGGCAATTCCCAGGACACAAAGATTTTTTTAACAGCTTGGTGTAAATAAGCACAGGTCTGCAGCATGGAGTTTATCCGGCAGTGACTCTGGTTTACCCCACATGAGGATGTATTGGACAGGAGATTAGAAAGTACTGAAGCAAATTAGCCTTTGTTTCCTTTGGCCTTTCCTACTAGCATCTCCCAAGCTGCCATCCACCCAAGCATTTGGGCACAGACTTTCCACAAAAAACAACCTGTCTGACTGCCCCTGTTTTTTTTGGGTGGTGTAGACTCAAACCATGCTCTCAGCAATGGCTCTTCTTGTACTTACCAAGTAGCTGTCAGCCTTTAGGGGCTGCACTGAGCCATGATGGTAGCTTCATATTGCTCTGATATTAAATCTCTTTGGAGCATTAGTTATTTAAACCTAACACTTTGAGACCCAGTTGAGCAGATGACTAATGCGCGTGATTCATTTTTAGGCATCATGATTCAGTAGGGCTGCGGCAAAACCCACACTGAGGTGTTTGTTTTATTTTTAATTCCTGCTTTGGTGAGCCAAAAGGTCTTGCACAGCAAAAAAATGAAAGGAAACATCTACATTAACCTCAGTATAGTCCAATTTCTAAGCTTTATTCTTTTGGGCTGTGACACTGTAAGTAACAGTGACTATGGACTGGTGTTAAACAGTTGTTTGCTTTTTCTTCCTGTCATACACAGATAATATCATTACACAAGAAAGTGATCTAATATCACATCCCAGAGCCAACTGTGTTATGTTAGCGAGGAAGGTGGGCCAAATTCATCTGTTGTGCAATTCATGGCCTTTTGTCTTCGGATTTTCCATTTATTTCTTATATCTGCCAAGAGGGTAATTTAGAGAACATTATATTATGATAACATTGTATTCCATTGGCAATATTCCTTAATTATAGTAATAATGCATAATCAGCCATGTATATACGCATTAATATATTAGGTGCATAGCCTCAGCACTAACTTTTGTTACAGCCAACAACAGTCATGCTTGGCTGCTTTGTTACCTAAGCCTCAAGATGTGAATTTCTTTCTATTACATTCTTATATTACTTTTATAATATCAGCCAATGATGTTTCTGTCAGAAACCTGTGGATTTTTATTGCGGAGCCTATAATTTGGCTCCAGAAGTGTTTGTACAATGAGATTTCCAGAGGACTGAAAGGTACTTTTAACAGCATTGCGTTGATGTGAATAACAAAGGGTGAACTCCTGGCACAACCACAGTCGAAAATTTAGGGACACCTAAAGATGCTGCTGTCTACCATTTTCTCCATTTCCATGGAGGCTAGCTTCAGCTGGTCTCTGCCACTCATTGGGAGTGCGTGTGATTTAAATATAGTGTCCAACTCCCCCTGTTCTTCGTTGTCCCAGGCCCAGATTTGGGCACGAGTGTGAGCAGGGGCCTACAGGAGCTGAACGGCATGCCACAGTCCTATGTGTTACGGTTACAGACCTGCCTCTGAAACCACTGAGTGTCAGCTGAAGAAAAGTCAGTGGTGTCTGTGAAGGGTAAAAAAAGATTAAAAGACACATATGCTATGAGGTGTACTTGAAACATTCGTGCTAGAAGAAACGACAACAGGAGAGGTAGCAACAATTCCAGAAGAAAATAAATAAGGTCAAACAACAGAAAAAAACAGCAACATTTGTCTGTCTCTGCAAAAGCTTTAAATGACATCTGCTAAATGGTAGTGCTACTCAGTTTGCAAAGTCTTATTTTTAATTGAAGCAAATAGCTACAAATGACTTACAGAAATGCAGAATAAATGGATAACTTTCTGCTGCATTTTGCAAAAGTGAAATGTTGGACTATGGAAGGGGGTGACATTGGTGAAGGGATTAACTTTGAAGTGATAAAGAAAAATGAACAGTGGAGGAGAAGAAAGGGAATTGGAAGAAATAGAGCAAGAAGAACATTATTTTGTGTAAATTAAATTTAAATAAAAAAGGATGACACTGGCTCTGATCTTGTCAGGTTGAGGTATTTTAAGGCCAACAGTAATAAGAGAATTATGTATAATGCGAGCACCCCAGGACTGCCAGATACACCTTTTTTCTTTTCGAATAATGAAGCTGCTGATGCACATTTGTCAGGAAGACAAATAAACACCTTTAATATTGACTAAAAAAGGTAGCCTGGGTCACTGAACATCTTCAGAGCTCGTCTGCATCAAGGCGAGGAACAGTGAAATCTACTGAAAGAAACAAAGGAAATGCCTCAGGCCTGTTAGGTTGCCATTTGACCTGTCTTTCCAGTCTCTGCCAATCCTCTTTTAATAGCTGGGCACAGCAGAGAGTCTTTTTCTTCTCATTTCAGATTGCTGTAGAATTTGATTTCCTCCACTCCAATCCCATCAGCTCACCAGTAGCTGTAGAGAAACCCTACCTGAAAAGTGACAGCCACAAAGGCAAACTCCTGTGACTCCTCCCTGTGTGGAGGGTTGTCATGGGTGCTAGTGTATGTACAGTGGATGGGTTCTTCCTAAGGGCTGGCAGACTTTGTCACTTAAAAAAGAGAAGGAAAGAAAGAATGCAGGAATATTCAATCACATGTGTATAACGTGGTTGCACTGAAAGAACGATTCCCGCTTTTCCCAGAAAAGCGCTTCGTAGTAATGTTATTATTAGACGTGGCTCAGATTTCATCTGATGTTGTCACGTGTCAGAACCTACCAAGGCAAATGTTTTTACCTACCCCGGACAATCACATAGAGACATATGGGCTGAGTGGGGCACTAATGCATTCGATCACAGAGCAGAGGGAAGGCAGAACAGGTAGCAACCAAGCAGGCAGGCAAAATCTTGCCTCTGGTCTCTCACATGCCGGCTTTGCAGGCTTCAAGGAAGAAACAGCAATAAATTATTAACTTGCTGAAGTAAAAGGATCACAGTCAAAAAATGACCTGTGACTGTAAGAAAAGCTGTAGAACTCATAGCTACAGGATGTTGAAATCAATTATATATATTTGTTCAAAAATATTTAGACACATTCATGCACATTCAATTATTGCTAAACCTGATGGTTTGGATGCAACTTCAATGTATTAGAAAGTACCTAGGCATTGTCAGATGTTCATTGTCAGAGGTGTGTCATTTTATCCTGGCCCTTTTTCTTACACTCTTTCCCTGCGAATTTTCTATTGAACAACGTTAGGGCCGGGCACTGGGATAGATGAGGCTCTGATCTGACCTCTTGTGGCCTTTTTCCATTTCTTATGAGGACAGGTCCACATGTACTGAAGACAGAAGATGGTTGTGTGGCAGCGCATATTCATTGTGCTGTGTTAATGCATGTACCCAGATGGTGAGAGGTGGCTGCCCTTCTGCCGTCTTGGAGCATGAGCAGAGAAAATCTAGGTCAGCCCTGAAGACTACATAGACACAACCTTAGGGAGACAGACACATCCTTACCACACAGGCAAAGGTATTGGTTATTCCCTTGTCTGCCTCTGAGGTAGTGTAGTTATAGCCCGTTACTTGCTGTGTGGGCCCCCCGTCCTTCAAAGCCTTGCATGTCTGCTTAGCTCCGTGCAGTACGAACAACCCTGCTGAACTTCAGTCAGGAAACTCACAGTATGTGACATTAACAGAGTCAGATTTTGCAAGTCCAGCACTTAAGGCTGCAGTCTAGCTCAGAAAAGTACGTATGTACAGTACAGTTTCTAGCAACACATTTTCCTGTAGGAGTAGTACTGACTTTGGACTAGTATGTGTAATGATAGGGCAGTTAGTTACACTCACAATTGATTTTCTCATTCAAGAGAGGCAGTTGTACATATAAGCAAATACTTTTTCAATAACACCTAGTAAGAAGAAAAGGATATCTGTATGACAAGCAGTTTCTAAACAAACTTAGATGTTTGACTCAAACCCAAATAGAAGCAGCAATCTTCAGTATGGATTAAACCTCAAAAAGATCTTCTTTCAATCTTTTTCCTCTTTAAGGAACCCTCCATATTTTCCAGTGGATGTGTGCATCTAAGTTAAATCTAAGCCCCCTGTCAATCAGCTTGCTGGGTTTAGTTACCTTTCATGGACTCCTAGATGTAGTCCTTGGACCACACTGGTCCATGACCACAGGTTTTGAAATCACTATGCAGTTCTTCAGCATTTGGGAGCACCTTGAAGTGCTTAGAGGATGGAGGCGTAACGCTGCATTATGAATCTCCTCATAAATTCAGCCCTCAGATCTGGTACTGTGGTCGAGCCTTTCCTTCCTGACTGCACCAGCAGGAACTGATAGAGCAAAGACCTCATTTGCTGGGCAAGAGGAGAGCGTGGGAAGCATTGCATGGAGCCAGTCGAGCTGGTGGGCATGGTCCTCTCAGTTCCAAATCCCGCTCAGATTGTCACCTTTCTTCCCAGGTGAATATGAAATGGATAAAGATCCTGTGTTTAAGAAGAATTTGCCAACAAGAACAGGAAGGGAGGATACACTAACAAAACCCCACACCATTTGCACTGTAAGGGGAAATTACAAAGCAGAGCTTGTTGCTCCTGTAAAATAAACTATCCCATGTAAAGGTGTATTTAGGATGTTCCCTTATTACAATAGAGACGCCAAGTAATAGCTCGGTAGGTTAAAGTTAAGCAGAGTGGTACCTCGGTGCCCCTGAAGTGCCACTTGCGGGGTGAAGCACTTAGGTGTGCAGCTCCATGTCACACACTGACACCTAGTGGCACTTGGGCGCACAGGGGGACAGTGGCACCCAGGGACAGCAGGAAAATGCAGAATACCCCCAGGGCCAGGGGCAGGAGGTGCCAGGGCCCTGGGGTCAGGAACGTGCTCCTGGGCCAAGCAGGAGTGGGAGCACCTGGAGCATCAGGTCTGCTCCTGCGGGTCACAAAATACAGATCTTCGCTGGAAGTATACCCAGAGCTCTCAATGCCTTTTTTGCCCCATTTCTTTCTTCTCCATCCAGTTCAGTTAACCTGACCCTCAGGTTTGATCCGTGGGAGGGTGAGTAAAGTAGCCCACTCTCTGTCCGGGTACACATGCCCTGCAATAGCACTGCAGAAGTTCGGGGAGAGCGTACAGTGGTGCTTTCCCAGAATATTTTCTACCTCCAACAACTTTCAGTGCAAGGACTTTTGGAGGAAAAAGGGGTGTCTTTATTTTTAACAGCCCTCAGTAACAATTTGTACAACCACTCTCTGAGTCCATGTGAACATTTAGCATCCCCAGTGCTCTGGAGCTCTACAGCTAAGCTATACCCGCAATGCATTGCATGGGCTCTTTTTTTTTTTTTTTTTTTTTTTGTCTGTTTTGACCCTGGTATGAGCTAGCTTCACCTGATGCCTCCATTACCTGGGGGGCAAACACTGCAGGTTTTCTTAGACTTTTTTTTGCTGTTTATTTGCTTTCAGACAAAGATTTGGAGAGAGACTTAATAAATTCCTGCGTCCTCAATGACTGTGGGAAGGGCCTTCCTTCACTAATCAAAGTGAGTGTTTGGAACCAGGAGAAGTGGGCATTGGATGGACACATTCAAAGGGGAAGAGAAAGGGGAGCATGAAAGGAGTGAAGCAAAGCCTGAGCGAGGCCCTGTTGCCCTCTCTAAATATGTCCGATAAGCTCCAGGAAGGCAGATCTGTGTGAGGTAATGGACAAAGCTGGTAAAATCAAACAGGTACAACCTGCCTATGAATAAATGTAGGCTGCAAATAAGAAGGTTTCTGATCATCAGAAGAGTGAGGCTTGGGAATAGGCTGCAAAAGGAAGAGCAAGGACAAGATCTACTATCTTTAAGGTAGGGTATGCAGTACATACCATGGTAGCCAGCAGTCACAGCAGACACATTTTTGGTACACATCAGGCCTCTTCCAAACTCTTATTTTGTTATGAAACAGAGATGAATCCACAAACCTTGCTGTGACCAAAGGATTTCAATTGAGCAGAGCAGAGGTTTCCATCAAAAACATTTAGTCAGGAAAGTGTCTGCTGCCATGCAACAAGCTCTTTGATGCTGTGTCATACATGAGATATGGGAGGAAGTTTCATGATGTCTGAGGAGGATCCAGACCCTGGGAGCATTTCCAAAATGAGATGTAGTCTTACAAGCATAAATGTCTGTTCTGCCATTGAATCTCTGATGCTGAAGAAAGCTTGCAGAAAAATGACATAAATGTAATAGAAATCATGCATAGGTGTTGCTTTTGTTTTTTAGAATGTGAAATAATGAGTTGAATAATTGCTTTTTGTCTTTTATTGTTATTAGTCTGTGTGTATTAGTGTGTTGCTTAAGTTTTCTGGTTAGATTTTTATTGTTCAAGCCCAGCCACAAATTAGGCAAGGTAAAGAAACAAGATCAACAGAGCAGCAAGTAAACAAGTAAAGGGAATCAGTGCATGTCTACAATTAGGTTTTGAGTAAGGAAGCATGATGTGAGATTTCTAGACTTGCCTGAGTTGCAGCAATAGTGAGACTACGGGTAGGAAGCCAGGACATCCTGGGACTCAAGGACAGACCTGCCACCTGCCAGGAGTGTGGGCAGTCCCTGGGATAATCGTCAGCATATGTATGTTGTCAGCTGCACAGGTCTGTTTGGTTGAGAAAATGGTAAAAATTTCCTAAGCAGTCAGGGCTGACAGGTGGGCTGCCGTCTGGACTTTTTAGAAACCAGAAGGCTCATACCTGAATTCATAATTAGGGGTAGCAGGAACCAATCCCTAAATCATCTGACCTGCTCAACAAGCAATGACCATTCTTATCTGTAATTTGGTATTGTTCCCTGACATCATCTAAATGCTGCCCTCTGTCTCAGGAGCCTAAATGCACTGACCGCAATGGAGTAATTCAGAGACTGTGGTTTGGCCACATTGCCTTCATTTCTGCAAGTATATTCTTACAACTCCCTCATGGAAAAAGGGATAGGAAGGCATCATGATGAGTAGTGACTTCAAGTTCTCTCAAGTGAAGCCATCATTTTCCTTTTTATTGCAGTTTAGCATTTTTATTATGTAGCATATGTACTGTAGTTGCATGTTTTTAATCATTCACCCTGTCTTCTCCATGCTTCCAGGCAGACTTTTTTTCCTTATTCAAGCAGCTCTCTTGGGCTACATACACATTCAGAAAGTATTGAGAATGTGTTCTCAAAGCATTTGACAAAACATTGTTATCACTCAGGAAACACTTCAGAAACAATTTTTAGAAGCTTATTTCACCAGATGAAAAGCCAAGAAGTGAGCTACTTATCCGTGACTTCTATAGTCATTTTCATAAGTTCTCATTGTAATACAACTTGTGTGTGGTGGTGGGAGGAGATTAGTAAGGGCTGCTGGCTATATCCAAAGAGTTAAAAAATAATTCAAACAGTAAACTGTATTATAGGTGTATCCAAGTCTGATCACAATATAGGGGCAAGAGCAGCTATTCAGAGATCAGCTGGCTTTGTGTTTGAAACACTAGATAGGAGCTAAATCTTAATCTCTCTGGCCATGTCTACACTGTCTGTTGATGGTGCCCCTCCTTGATATCCAGAAAGCCTGCAAGGGTAGGAAAGGACAGCAGAGCTGGCTGTGTTTGCAGCCACCCTTGTGACACAAGTGTCTCAGTCATCCATTCTGAGTGCACGGAAATAGTCCTTCCTTTGCTTGTCCTGTGCTGTCCCATTTGGGAAAAAGAACTTGGGAAGCACTTTGTTGGGGATGGACTTCTGGAGCTGATTTCACTAGGATATGTAGTGCTAGACAGAAGTAGTTAGATACCTGAGTGCCTTAGCAAAGGGCCTGGGCCTGTAAGTCTTTGGCAGGGGGAACTTTCTAGCTTTGTCTGAAAAGCACCTACATCTGTGAGCCCATAATCCCAATGAAGTCCCAGGGTGGTGTGGTATTAACACGCCAACTACATTAACTAAATGACTACATTAACTCCATTCATCTGCTGAAGGAGCAGCTTCTGCAGGAGGGTTGATGCCTCCTGACAAGTTCTGGGGGCTCCACAACCGACAGGAAATGAACAGGTCACTCAGCACCCTCGTGGGTTTAAGATGTCCCTGCCGGCCGAATCCTACACCACTGAGGAGGTGCACATGGGGGTAAGGGGGTCTACTTCTGATGGACACGTGAGCTGCTAAGCTCTGCAAGAGGGACACAGTCTCCGTTGCTGTGAATAGCTTCACTTGTTGCTCCCCAGGAGCAGGGTTACCAGTCAGGTATTTTTAGAGGCCGTCTTCACTCAGTCGTCCCTTCTTCCTCCTCTGCCTCTGTTAATTGCCTTGTGAGCAGGGCTGCGACAACAGGCACCACATGGATACTGGGCTTATGGGGCTGTGCAGCTTACTAAGGCCCATAGGATATGTGATAAAAACGTGCGGAAAAAACGATCCCTTTCCATGACTGGGCCTGCATTTTCTTACTAACATGCCACCTTCTGAAATGAGTTTTTCAGCAAGAGGTGAGTCAGACCACAGGAGCGGGTTGACCCCGATCTCTGGTCATGGCAGGCACCCGCCAGGTCCCCCCTCCTGTATGCGCTATCCAAAGAATAAAGCTGTTGTTCCTTTTCATCTTCTCTTCACTCACAGCTCAGGTTCTCCTGCCATTAAAGACTGGATTCTGTGGGTAGGGATGCATGAAAAATTAAAATGTGTTATTAATTACGCCCCTTTTGAACCATTTCCTTCTCTGAGGGTTATCTGCTTCTTAACTGTACCTGGTGACATGGGTGCATTGTTCGTTTCTTTCATTAATTTCCCCCCTACACAAACCTTGCTGTTCAGGGAGGTTATCAAAATTAAAATATCAGACTTTTGTCTGAGAATGTTTCTTTACCTATTATCACACCAAGGATTACTAGAATTGAAAGAAATGGGGAGATATGGGAAGGGTGGAAGAGGGAGGGGAACAGAATTTTTACGCAGGAAGAGGGAAGAGAATTTTTTTTAATTGGAAAATGTGGTGATAAAATCACAAAATTAATGAAGTGGGAGAGCTCAAGGTCAGTGCAGTACCTGAAGATACTTTAAGCACATTTTCTAACTTGGTTTCCTATAAAAACAAAGCTTGTATGATCAGCTAGTCTGTTCATGTCTGTCTCTGCTTTTCTTTTCCCCTGCCCTCCATGATTTTCAAACCAGCTGGCAGATTTCAGTCAAATCTGACAGGGGATGGAGGTTTCCAAAATAATATAGTTTCTACCAGTTTCTTAAAAATAGCCACTGGCAGAGATGCAGAATCTGCATGGTTCAAGCAATCACGTTGTTTTCCCAACTCACTTTTGATGCTCTTGGCTGACTTTAAATTGAGTCCTCCAGAGCACTCTGCAAGGGAGAATGGAGATGATTTTTTTAACTAATGTAATTAGTTTATAACTAAAGGAGGAATTAATAATTGAAAGAGAACTACTGTCTTGTAGTTAAGTTGAAAAGTCACTCAAGGAACAGAAACAAATCCACTGGAAACTCAGTTTCATTACTTCTTCAGCTCATAGAGCTCTTCGACCTTTTTAGCATCACAGCACATCAAGCTGATGACAGCCTCTTAAACGGCCTGAAGTATCAAGCTGAGAAACAGGGCACTCCTGCATGATCAGTGACATTAGGAAAATGCAACTTCCTGCTCAGCATTGCTGCTTTGCACTCCCTCTTTCAAAGGGCATTGCCCTGTGGCAGACTGGCGCTGGAGGGCAGGTATGTTGGTGCAGAAATATGGCAAGTGCTCAGGGGGGCTCGACCAGATGCGCTGTCCCTCTGGGCTGCCGAGATGCTGGCGGGGAGTTGCTTTTGCGGTCCCAAACTCCTGCAAGCATTGGCCCCAAGTGTGCAAAGACACATGCATGTGCTTTCTGGTGAGGACATGATTGTTGCTTTGAACAGTGCCTGTGCAGGGGCAGGGTCGTAGCTTCGGAAAATATGACACGTGCCTGACAGATTGTGAATAATTGATTCTGATGACAGCAACACGCAGATGTGACATCACCGGTACGTACATTAAGGTTCAGAGCATCCCTTAAGGGATATTAGGATTTAGATGACCGAGGGAACTCAAGGATACTAATGCATAATTTATTTCACAGGGGAAATAAGAAATTGGAGCAGTCCATAAAACTTTCATCATTTCCAGTTTCTTCTGTTGTGTCTCCCGATAAGAGCGTTGCAGTGCAGATTAGCTCTTCTATAAGAATATAAACACTTTTTGCAGGGCACATTTTTCTCTATGTGCAAAATCCAAAGTCATTATACCTACAATTAACAGCTAGGTCTTGTTTAATTATTGCAGCTTAATAAAGCGGGAGGTCAAAAATAACAAGTAAGCCAAAAAAAGAAAACCCCAAAAGGCAAAACAGGCCACTGAGCTTCAGTAACTGGAAAACAGCTTGAATTCAGTTTCTCAAAGAATCCTGCTGAAATTTAGTCTTGTAAAATCACATGGTGTCTCCTAACCCCTACACCAGTGACATGTTCTGCAAGAGTATCTCTCTCTACAGATGGGATTTGGTGGTGATATCACCTGCAGTGCCTGACTTCTGGATGCTTTCTGAGGTTGAAAATGTCTTTTGATGCTAGCTTTTCTCTCCTCTTAGTGGATATTCTTTGCTATCCTTTTTGGAGTGAGTTTCTTTTGTTCCTCCTTTTTTCCTCTGGTTTTGTTCCTCTCATTTCTCCCCTAAATTGCACAGTTTTCTAGTAGCTTTTATCATCCCTTTCTTTTTTCTTACAGTTTTTGAGTGAAAGAGGAGAATGCACTTCTTAAGATAGTTGGTTGCATGAAAGGTTATCATTTTGCAATTGGATTAACTCTTCGATTGTCAGATATGCCTTCATATAGTATTTGGGGCAATAGGAATCACAAATTCTGTTCACCTTTACCTAGGACCATCTACTTTGATTGACACACCTTAAAGTTTCCTCTTGTATTCATTCTAGACAGTGTATTTTCTCAGTGTTACATCCATGGAAGTCTTTCACTCTGTATTTCACTAAGTGTGTAACAGTGGGTCATATATAGTAATGTTCTTTTGGTATTATATAGAACTTTAATACTCTTATTGTTAGATGCCACGCAAGCAAAAAACTCAATAACTGAAGCTTTTTCTGGTAACAACCCCTTGGGACTGCCCTGGTGTTCACATTTGTTAAACTGTGTAAGATTATCATGTAAGCCTCCATTCAAGGCCAACTTGTGCCAGCCCGACATGCAGACGCACTTTAGAAGCGTTGCTCAACCATGGACCATGTCACTAAACGCGGTACCAGAGACCTCCCTCCTGCTGGCTCTGCCCCAGAGGAACGCTGTCCAGATTGCAGCTGCAGCAAACAGGAAAGGTCGGAGCTAAGGCCAGACAGGAAAACCTCATTCAACCCTCATGTCATTATGCTGCTGTCACCGAGTCCAGGGTCATCCACAGTTTCTCTTCTCCTCTCCCTCCATGCATGCCGCTCATGCAGCATGGGGCTGAGGGGGTATGCAGGGACTGGAGGGGGACCCAGTTTATCAGAGGTTTGTGGCGGAAGCTGGAAATTATCTGGAGATTAGGGCTGCTCACAAGAGGACGAGGACGGATAGCCTTGCTAAGGCTAGTTACATCACTGTTGTGGACTTATGCATTACTAGGAGACGTACGCTTTATGACAAATGTCTGTTCTTATCAGTGGAGCATTAGCTACATATAGCAAGAAAGAGGGGATGTCTATATTTCGTAGCCATAAGAGCAGGTCTATTTAGCTTGTAGGCTTTTTTTATTTCCCGAAATACAACTTGCAAAGACTGTGAGCCAACATTACCCAAAAGCACAATACATAAGGATATATCTGTGTACACTTTATTAAACATTAAAGGTAAAGTTAGATTAGCAATAGCACAAATGAAATGTGTTGTGATTGAATCATTAATTTTAATAATAATAATAATAACTAGTACAATAATTTTGATGTTTTTTTCTTTTCACAAAGCTCTTATTATTCAGTGTGAGAATGATCAGAGGACTGGAAAACATGACCTGCAACGAAAGATTGAACTAATTGGTTCTGTGCAATCTACGGAAGAGAAAATGAAGCAGAGACATGGTAATAGTTTTCAAATACATAAAAGGCTGCTGCAAAGAAGAAGGGAGTATTCTGTTTTCTACAGCCATAATGGATAAGAAAAAAAAACAGTGGGCCTTATTTGCAGCAGAGAAGATTCTGGCAAGACATCAGGATGCACTTTGGGTCAGCTAAGGACAGCAAAGGAGGGGAATAGTCCTCCTGGGGAACCTTGAACCTTAGAGTTCTTACAGGATGGTTTAGACAAATGTCCATCAAGTTCTGGCCTGCTGTGGGTGACGTTTTAAGGTCCCTTCCAGCTCTATTTTCTATTTTCTCTTTTTCAATTCTCGATATCACATATATTTATGGACACCATGTTTCTGTGATAGTAAGCCTCCTGTCTCACAACACTGCACTTAATGAGAATCCTGTCATTGCTGTCTGTAGGAAAAGGATCAGGCCTTTCAGGAAATGAGTATCAGTGGTGGTGTGTGGATTAACATTTCTGTTTTTTTTTTTTTCTTCTTTGTGCATGTCAGGCCTTACAGCAGCTTAAGCTCATGGGATATATTTGTGGGTGAATAAAGTCTGGTACACACAGTGAGTATAGCTGCCTCACAAAACTGAGCCTGGCATAAGAACACATTAATAATGTGGTAAACACCTCTGGGGCATGTGAACTATTCAAGCACTAACTATGAGGGGCATTTTGTGTGAAATCAGTACCATATTTCCTGTTGGCATAATCATGAATGAAATATGTAATTATGCTGTATAAATATCATAAATACTACCTGCATTTGTAGAGTGCCTCTGCCATCAAAAGATGCCTTAGGGAGCAGGGAAAAGCAGCCTCCTCGACCATGGGGTGCAATACAAATCTAGCAGAGTTTGGTAAGAGCACACAACTGCTTAACACAAGGAGGTTGAGAGAAATGTCAGGACCAGTTAAAGAACAAGAGAAATTACAAACCATGGAGAGCAGTTAGTATGTTCACATCAGTTATTTTAAGCTCTTCTACATGTTTAATTTTGAAGCTTTGAATTCCCCTGAGGGTATCAGTTTTTCTTCACCAAATCTCTAAGTGGCTTAGGAACCTAAATTAGCTCCTAAGTTATTTGGTATAAGAAGCTCCCTGTGTAATTATCCTGATGCTTTTCTGCAATGCTATGTTTAACATCCCAACTGATGAATATTAATTCCCTGAACCCAGAACTGATGATCTACACATCCTTGATCTTCAGAGAAAGTTTATCAGTAGCTGGATTTCAGTGTTGTGGCTCAGGGCCAGTTTCAGGCCAGATCAGTGCTGTTAATAGCTGAAATATCTAGAGGCATGATCGTAATATCTTGCTGTCCAGTGACAGTTTGTTTATGAGAGAAGCCTGCAAGAGGCATATTATTTAGTTATAAAACCTGTTTCTTTCCACCCAGCCCTGGTTCACTTGCCTTTGCTATTTCCCATATGCCTGGGTTATGTGTCAATAAAGCTCATTGGAGGTGCCCTTCACACAGCATGCACCTGGCTTGTGATGGACAGGGATGCTCTGTAGTTGCAAGCTGACTAGGGAGCAATGGTAAAGGCCAACTGACTCGCAGGCAGCACGGCTGTAAATGCTTGCTTCTCAGAACAGTAATCCAAGACAGGAAAGAGGTGTTTCTGCATTTCACAGAGCTCCTGCTTATGAAAGCTGTATGTATGCTTGATAAACTGGGAAATTTGGAAGCACAATGAGCTCCTGCAATGATCCATCTCTCTTTTAATGTGATTGGTAATGAAGTACCATGGTGGGATAACAGTCCAAGGGTCTGTTTGGAGCAAAGTCATTTGGCAGTGATTCTTCGCAGAGTCAACACTGTGCAAGAGGCCAACAGGCAGAAATCAGTGTGAGAGATGCACATATTATCCCCTCATAACTTGCTGTTTTGCAGAACTTCACAGTCATTCCAGCAGGGACACTTACAGCTTCAATTTCATAAATATTTACCCAGAAAAACTTCCTGGGCAGAAAATGTCATCCCACGGTTCAGAGCACATTGTAATCCTGTGTATGTGCCATGTGCATGAGACAGTGAGGTTCACTCCGTCACAAGTTTTTGGAAGCTATTAAAAGACATGCAGCTTTTAGCCAAAAAAATAAGTTAGCGTTCAAAGTACTTAAGCGCATACTCAAAGGCATTAGTACATGCTTAAAGTTAACCCATTTACTGGCCTTAATTGATGCCTTTCTCTTCATAAGTTTCTTTTATAGCTACATCAAGGCCTTCTCCAAAGTCTTGCAAGGTCAATAGATTTCAGTGGGATCTGGATTGAGCCTTGAGCACTTCATCTTAGGCATGGCAATGTTAGCTTTAATATCTTTAAAAATTGTGTGTGCCAACCCTTACTTTCATTTTCTACTACCTCTCTGATTGATGTATATAGGGATTTGCTGTCATCTGTGGGTAACTGATGGACCTTGAGGCAAAATTATATTCTTTGGCTCTTAACTGTCAAGAAGCTTTATTTTTCCCCCTCATTATTTGAAAAGTTTCCAATTTAGGCAACAAAGTAATTAAGGGCACTGGATTTAACATTGACTGTAACAGGACTATCCATCCAAATTTGACTTACATTACTTAATTTTGATTTTTCTTTGCAGAACATTTACAAGGCCAGACAGGTGTATTATCTTGGCATTCTCTTCATTATCAAGCATGACTGGAACAGGTGGCCCCATACTGATGTGTGTTTAATAAAACAGATGTTCGAATGCATATTTCAAAACTGGGCAAATGATTTCCTTTGTAACACTGTCAAATCATGAGCAGTGACAATTTCAGGAATATGCTAGCTCATCCCAAACTGTGTCTCACTTTCATGTCTAGCATCTGCCAATTGGTGTTTTGTTTTTCAGACTTTTGCCGTCTTCACTGGTGCCTGGTGTCCATGCTTGGAAAAATAAAATCAGTAGCTTTGGTGCATAACTTAATTGCTTTGAACCAAGAGCATGTGATCCTGCCTGGACCAAATGGCCACCACATGATGTACTGTCACCTTGTCCTTCTGGGCCTTTCAATCCACTAGCGTTTGAAACCTATGCTGGTTGTTTTTACGTCCTCTGCACAGTCCCTGATGAGGAAGTTAGCCTGCTGAAGATGTGCTCCTGCACGCTTGGGGACACTGCCTGGTTTCCAAGGCAGTCCAGATGGCTCCAGCTGTGGATAGAAGCATTACCTTGGCATTTCTCCCAGCTGTGGAACCAATCTGTTTATGTGTCCTGTTAAGATAGGTGCGTGATAAGATGTCATCCTCCTAGCTGTGTGTCTTCCTTCTCCTAGGACAAACATGGAAAAGATGGGAAGTTTGCACAAGAAGTGGAAGCTTATTAATACTATTGGCATTAGGTGAGTTTAGATGTCTAACCTAAGTGTCAGTGGCCCAGTTCTCTGTATAACCAAAGGAGTGAGGTGTGCACTTCCAATACAGAGCACTGAAGAGAAGTGTCCAAGGCACTTTTAGGTAGACAGTTAGTCATGCCTGAGTCTCTCTCTAATCATTCACACCCTGATCCAATTTCCCGTTACTTCAGCAGCAGTAAGCCAAAACCCTCAGAGAACTTCAATGGCTTCAACAAAGGTTGAGCTCCTTTCTTCAAATAAGTACAACTAATTTGGGGCATTTAAATTCTGAGTCCTTCATGGTTCCAAGAGTCATAATGGACTGGACTCTTCAAAGGAGCCCACTTTCCCAAGGAGGTTTTCACAACAGCCTGTATGCCTGGTAGAGATCACATTGGTGTCAATGAGATGGCTTCCTGTCTGCCGTAATGTTCTGTCTGCCATAATGTTATAGACAACTTTAAGTGCCTGGCTGACCTGAGACCACCAATAGACTGTTTTATTTTATTAACTTCATTTTAGAGGCATACAAATTTTTTTGTTTAACTGCAAGCCAAAAATATGTGAAATTATAAATATTGTATAAGGTAATTTTTATAACTACAATATTGAGAGCTGTTTAAATGAGCCATGGTATTTGTAGCAACTGACCTAATTCTTGAAACCAGGATATATTTTTAGAAAGAAAATATAATTAAATGTAGCCAGGAGATACATATTTAACCAATATCAGATATTTTGGAAAGGTAGTTATTTGTAATTCTCTGGGGTTTTTTTGATTCCTTTGAACTTCATTGTCAAACAAGTGTAGAGTTAATTAATAGATTTCCTTCAGAATCAGGTCACAAAGTGAGTTAAAACAATACAAGTTATAAAACAATATCTATTGCCATAAACTCCCCACAGCTCTGAAATCTTAATGCCATAGAATATTGGCAATACTTTTAACTATATTTAATCCTTCTTTCACTTGTGACTTATGTTTTCTGTAATCATGCTCTTACTCTACCAGCATAGTCACTAGACGTGTTCAGAAGCTGACAGGTTTCAAAGAAAATGTCAAAACACAGTACGAATTGATTTTAACCCATCTGAAGGCAATGGAGGAAGTGATGATTTTAGACATTTTGAGCAGTATGGTCCAATAAAAAAGACTCCAGAAGAATCAGTGACCATTTGACAAGTTAGATGGACTAAACACTCCAGGTATATAAAGGAAAGGGATCAGAACTGCAGCAATTTTAACAAATTGTAATGGAGACAGGCCTCTGTTTTGCTTTTGTAAGTTGGAAATCAATAAAGCCATCATTTTTTCAGGGCCACATCGAGCAACTATGTTTCATACACATGTGCTAAATCTCTAGCTAGCTAACTACCTAAAAGAGGAGACTGACAGCATTTAGCACCTATTTCCTCTCCAGCTGTCACTCATTGAAACTCCCGATCTTTAACTTGATGTCTAAAAGTAAGGGCTCTCAGCTAGCTAAAGGCATTCAGCTCTCATGCTTTGACTGGGGTAGTTTCAAAAGTGGACATAAATACACAAAGAATCAAACAAATTCCAGCAGGAAAAGAGCCTAGAAAGACAAATGCTTGATCAGATCCCTTTTTTGCATGCTGCATATCCAGCATAAATTCAGTTACTTCCTTGAATTTATTCTGGATTCAGGAGCGATGCAGAGATGATCCCATGAGAAGTGAATAGCTGGTAGGGTTTGGAGGCATATGAAATGACTTTGTAGAATGGTTTAGACCAGCTTCAATATTCATAAGGAAATTGACCTGTTAATAAATGCCAATTAACTTTAATTAATCACCTGACTGGCAGCTTAAATGATCTTGTTATTCACAGATGCAAAGAAGAAGGGAAAAAAAAAAAAAAAAAAGCAGGAGCTTGAGAGATAATGAGCTACTTCCATGCAGCTTCTCAATACTCAAACAACAGCACCAGAAACTCAGAATTGCAATTGGGAGGGAAAGCTTCTAGTTTGTTCTTTTCTGGCTATTGAGCATCTTTACAATTTTTTGGTGGTGCTCTGAACACAGTCAATTTTTGGATGATGTCTTCACCTCCACTTTCATGAAAACCGTGGAGCCCCTCCTTAGAAAATCTGCTTTATATTCTGCCATTCTGTTATCCTTCGTGGGCTTCACTCAAGGAAAAGTTACCACCAATTACTGGGAATTCATTTGGCAATCAAATTAGGCCAGCAAAGTAGGTCACCCATATAATAGCTGTGGCATCAGTCTTTGCAGTAATATCCTTCCTCACCTCCCATGAGGTAAGTGTCTCTTCCAGATAGTTGGAGGGATGGGACAGAGATACTGTTAAAATTCTTTAATCCTGACTCAATCACTTTATTCTCCAGCAAGGTCATTAATATACACAGTTGAATGTATTTTGTGTGCTTTATTTTCTCCATAGCTATTTCATTAGCTAAGCTGCCCACCTTTATTTACTATACTTCAGACAAACTGGGATTAGATGATTTCTGTGTAGCACGGGTCTGACCTCAAGTGCTGCACATGAGGCTCACACAGATGATTTCTTGGACTGCTGGTTGCCCAAATGTTGCTGGCAGCTTGCTTGCTGCAAGTTGTTTGTCTCAGTTACTTGATCACAACATACCTGCCAGGCGATAAACTCATTAAATGGGCATATTGTGTAGTATCTAGAAGAGTCTCTTTAGGAAAAAAATGCATGTGTAGCATATCACCTCTTGCTTTCAAGAAAAAGACCTGCCTCTCTATGGTGAAGTAAAAAGTCAAAAAGCAAAATCAACCATGAAAGACCCAGCCAAAAAGGTCTAAGATGAGAGCTGTTGACTTACCTCAAGATAAAAATCCCAAGCCAAGGACACATAATATTGCCCGGCTGACAATATACTGTAAAGTTCACCGCCCATATGGCGCAGCAAGGAGACTTTTGTGCTTGCCCTCCCATGTTTTCTAGCAGATAGGCACACATGAGAACTCAAATTGTTCTGTAAACTAAGTTTTTTATATATATATATATATATATATATATGTACACACACATGTGTATCTCTTACCTCACTTTATATCTCAATATCATCTAAAGTAAGCGAATCTGGATTATGCACAAAGAGGAGGAGAGCCTGGACTGTTTGGTTAGTGAAGGTCATGTAAGCAATAAATTTGGTTCTCCTCAGCAATTTAATTGTCTGTGAAGTGTTGTCGCTTGATCTCAAAGATCCTTCTTAGATTTAGTTGAGTTGCTACTATGCCATGGAAACGCAGGCTTCATAAGGATCATAGCTGGTGTGAGGTACAAGAAGGTATTTTTGGGGAAGGGTGTCTGACTCTGATGTTGGATGGTGGCCCCCCATTGGCCTCGCCTTCACCCAAGGCCTGTGCAGTCCAGCTGGAGCCTCTGCTAACAAGATCACCTCTCCCTGGCTTTGCTTCTTCCCTTACAAACAGTGCCTGTAAATACTACGGGCATTCAGCTCACACAGAAAAGCCTAAATTCAAAGGGCGAAGTCTGTCATACTGACTAAAACCTGAGGCTGTCTCAGAGCAAAAGCACAGCTGTACCTTTGCCCAATTTACAGTACATTTTGAAATGTACTTAAATAACAGTCTTTTTCACTGCAGTCAGTTATAATGGTCATTAGAGTACTCTGCATCAGCTTCCCTTGATGCTCTCATGAGTCTCAATAGTAGCAATTTATTACCCACAGGACCATGCAGCTTCAATCTCCAGCAGCACAATGAATTTTCTTTCATTACTATAGCTACATTTCGGTATATTCATTCCCTTTCCCTGAAGAGAGCAGGACTGCCCTGGTGTGAATTAAGTACACAAAAGTTCCATGCTGTACAGTATACCTACCAAATTTTTCCCTGCTATTTTGCAGGATTTAGAGGCAGACCAGACCTTTTTCTGATTCTTGACTATTTTTGCAAGGACTGGTCTGCACATTCATCACACCTTCATGCCCCTAACAAGCTGGATAGTGTGAAGGGTCCATTTATGTCTCTCTCAGTCCAGCTTCCCCAAAAAAGGACACTCTGGAAAGTAAGCAACTCTTATTTTTCCTGAGTGAGCCAAGGGTCACTTATGAAGCAGAGCAATGTCTTACAAAGAAATGCAGGTCTTTTGACACCTTTGGTGACTCAGGCCCATTAAAAACATGGCTAGATGGTTTCTGCAGTCTTGTAGACAAACTAAGTACTGATATGGCAATGTTTTTTGTTGAGTCATCTGCTTTTTCTTGAAAACTCTGCCTACATTTGAACTATTTATTTAGGACATGTCCTGAATATAGGCAGAATGTAATCTAACTTTTTTTTTTAAGTTAGTTTATTCCACAATCAAAATCTCATTGCTCCTTTTTTTTTTTGTCTTTTTAAGCAAAATAGTGAGAATACAATGTGAGTTTCACCAGCAGTTGCCTTAAAGATTACCAGATTCTTCCAACAAATCAGTGAATACCTGAGTGATTTACAAAAAGAGAAAACACTGTTATTAAACCATTACAATTCATTGGTGGTTTATTCTTTTGGACTCAGAGATGACTGAATAATGAGTCAGTCATAAAGTTTGTGGCCTGTGCTAAAATCAGAAAGGGATGAGTTACCTATTCTAATATACTCATTAGGGTCAGAGTAAGCACATCCCTGTATACTTGAATAGAACAATTATTTTCTGCTGCAATTGAAATGAATTATCAAATGACAAGTGAAAAGCTCCATTCTGAGTCATCATTCATCAAGAACGATTTGTTCACAGCATTATAAAGGTTTCAAGATGAAAAGTTTGTATAGGAACTCATTCTTCGTACCAGTAATCAACGTTTCAAGCCCTCACACACCTGAATGAAGTTTGCTTTCATCTTCACTACTAGCACTCACAATATACCTTAAATTATCATTATCAAGAAACAGGTGTGGGATTGTTGCATTCATTGATATTTACTTCATCTTTACTGAAATTTCCTGACTGGCAACATTATGCAAAACCAGTGGACTTCGTAGTGTTTAAGCTGCTGGGACCTCGGCCAGAACATTTTGAGGAACTCCAAAGGGAATCCAAAGACAAGGCACAATCCACAGCCACCTGCAGACCTGTTTGTGGTAGGTTAGGGAAACCCCAAGAGGTCACAGACTCAAAACCACCTACTCTTGTTCAAAGGTTAAGGTGACTTTGTCCACGTAAATGGCAGTGAGGTCTCCGCTCCCTGCTTCAAGGTCATAATGCAAGCTGCAGTATGTGTGGTGTCAGAAAACAAGGTTAAACTCCCCCTATTACAAGCCACTTGGTTTTTTGGGGGGCACTTTTGAAAATAAGAAAAGTAGACCTAAGCTGATTCATATCAAATTCTTGGTAGTTCTTATTCCTTCTTATTTAGCTACAGATGAAGTTGATACTACTGCTGAGTTTATAAGCCTTATTAAGTAAATTACACTGATAGATAAGAAACTACAGAAAGTAAAATAAGAGTCTTACATTATACTAATAGCATAAAATCCTGGGATTTAACATGTACAGTTTAAAATTTTATCAAATAACAATAATCAAACTTGTTAACACATTTCACAGATTCTAAGCACAAAGTGGCAATTTTACCAAAATGATCTCCCCAGTACCTAGTGTATGCCCTGCCAGAACTAAAATAGTGGATCATTTTGCACTTTTTTTTTTTTTTTTGTATGTGAGGCATGCAAACATGCATCCTCTCAGTCACAGGTTTGCACTTCCTAGAAAACAGCTTTGACTGAGAAGTTCTTTCAATGCCTTGGTAATAAACCTTATTTTAAAAACCAAAAAACATCCTGCAATTCAGTCACTAATGCTTTCAAGTTGCATACCCAGGGGCATATTTTCTAAATGGTTAGCTGTTTCAGGTAAAACCAAATAGGTACTCAAGAGCCTTGCAGTGAGCCTGGGCACAGTTTAGATGGCCTCTCTCTGTGCCCCACACATCTTGGCATCTCATGGTCACCCCATGAGCCTTGACCCTCTCTCGTGAGCCTGCAGGGACACGTTGCCTCCAGCTCTTGCAACCCTCTGTGAGTCTAGGTCTTGCTGTCTCAGGCTTTTCCTGGGATACATACCATGACTGTGGTCACCTTTTTTGCATGCTTCACGTATGCTGCCTCACGTGTTGCTCCGTCAGTTGGTTCATGGTGACTTTTTCAGTGCCTTTACTCCTCCTCTAGACCTGTTTCTGTGAAATGGAGGACTCAAAGACCCAGCTCTACTTCATTGCTGCAAATCATCACTTAGGAAACAGTCTCTTCACTGCAGCTGTGGGTGCCCCATTTACCACATTGCAGTGCCCTCCCCATAGAGCTCTCGGCTCTGCTGTAATATGGTGACATGAAAAAGAGCAAAAGGGAGCAAAGGAAAAAAAGAAGCATCAGGTTTTCTTCCTTGTTCTGTAATGATTTTTGTGACTTCATATTTCTCATTCTGTTGTAAGTGCTAGTTCTCATCAGAAAAGACTGAATGTCTGAAATTATCCTGGAATTTAAAAAGTAATGAAGAAATGAACGCATTAAATTGTAAAAAGTGCAAAGGCAGTTTCAGAAATTTTGGGGAGAAAATGAAAAGGAATAAGGAGGTAAGGGAATATGTTATCATTTCCCACAAAACCAGTTTCCTGTTCTACTTAGTTCTGTGGTTGCTGTTTGTGGTGATGAGAATCATACAAGGTTTAAAATGGCAGTGGTCCTTACGTAATGCCTGTTTTTTTGGTCGAAAACTAAAGCTATAATTCAGACTAGGAATTAATACCTTGACAACTGATAAACTCATAAATGACACATTCAGAAGAAAGCTGTGGCACGTAACTTCAAAGGAATCCTGATTAGATTCAGAGCAGTTATGCAGGACTGAAAGCCAGAAGATTTTCCTTGAAATTTTTCTTTTAACTCTGTGTAGGACAGTGCAGGGCATATGACTGAGCTCAAGCTCTCTCTTTTCAGGCACTCTAAGAAGAGCTGAGCCCATATGTAGGATGATGTTACCATCTGCTGGACTTGGGTAGGAATGCAGCAGCCATGCAAATCCTGCTGGCTTTCGGGTGCAGCGAGTCCCCACCAGCATCCCATGCTTTCACTAGTGTCCATAAAGGAACATGGACAGCCAGCTCAGTCCCGAAGGGTTGCTCAGCACTGGCTACGTGCCAGGGACAGGAATCCCAGCTGGAGCGCTGGCATTTTTCCGGATGCTAGGGTTGAGAGCTGGCCTTAAGAGGCATTTGCTGGAAGCTTGTTCTGAAGCATCGGCCTGCAGGGTTACTGCTGAGAGCGTCCCTGGCAGGGATAAGAGCCAAATCCATGTCCCCCCCCACTTGGTCCTTGACCCAAAAGGGGTTGTCTGAGTGTCGCCGTCTCCCCCCTGCCCACCCATACTCCTTTGTATGAGCAAAGGAAGTCCTGCAATGCTACATTAATTAAAGCAAAGAGCGAAACCCATCCAGGCTCTGCCTTGTCCATCCCTAAGACCTCGGCTCTGTCTCCAGCCACCCATACGAAAGGTGTTGGGGTGGCTGGGGCCACACATGGAGACATCACAAGCCACCAGCATGCCCTGGAGAGATGCACCTGAGCGGTGGCTGGCAGCCTGCCCAGGTGGCCGGGGCAGTTTCCAAACTGCTGTACAGCATGCTATGCATGTCTGGGGAAATATGCAGTAATAGGGAGGAAGACCTGAGTGTGGTGTCTAGGCTTAAAGCTTAGCAAATGCTTGCAGGCCCTCTCTGGGTCAGGGCCAGCACGAACGGGTACATGGACGTTAGTCCCTGGTGCCTAAAAAGACGATCCTGTTCCACGTCCTGTCCACACCAGGAGCTGGATTTTTGCTTGGGATCTGCTACGCTTGTGAAAAATTAAGATGAGCATTTAACACATTTTCTGTTTCCAATCAGAATTAAAAAATGACAGAGAGTAATTGCTAGCTGGAGCAAATGACAATTTTGTAATCTCTCCCAGTTGTCAGGGGAGAAACAGTAATACAGTGCTGCTCAATATTTTTACAGCTGGAAGAAAAATTAAGAAGTCACATTAAGCTGATAGGTAGAATACTGTACATGGCAAACCGCTCTATTTCAGTTACCTGGTTTATACCCCTGTATACCAAGATTGCTTTGATAAACAATGCTTCCTGGGAACTGACTGTAATATATCTCACCTCATCAAAATCACTGGCACATCCAGTGGTACTTCTCAGAACAAGCATCAAAGCTCAAGGACTGTATATTATGTTAAGCGGTTTAATATTGGGTATAAAAATGTGGTGGTGGTGCTGGGGAAACAACTGTAGCCTATTTGAAGAGTAGTACGAGCTGAGGGAGGTCATGAGCAATCAAGGAGCAGGGGAGAATTTAATATGTGACTTTCTCTCCCATCTGCAGTATTTAATCATTTGGTATAATACATAAGTCCTTGATCTTTGATATTTGGAGTACCATAGGAATTGTCAGATTTTCTGAAGCATTCTTTTCTATCCAAAAGAACATTAGGTAGAAAGGACAAATCAGTAATGCTCTGACTGAATGAAATGCTGGAGGAAAAACTCGAAGTAATAATAACTACATTCAGTATAGGTGCTGTCTAATTTTCAGATTCCAGATACTTATTTTTTGTGTGTTCATACTACTATTGATAGTCTGTTCAAGGTGAATCTGCAGAATAAAGCCCTGATATTCACAACAGGCATCTTTTATGCATTTTCTATGGATGTTTAAATTAAAAACAAAAACAAAAAAAACAAGGGGCTGAGGCTACAATACCTTTATCTAACTATAAGCTGCAAGATTTGTGTTTTCATCACTTTGTTTAGTTAAAGTGAGATATATTTTCATAGTAGTACAGATCTATTTAGGGGAAATTGGCACCCAATTTGTCATCCTATTTATATACTTTTGCTTTTTCTTTTCCAAGTGGTATTTGGCTTCCCCCCTCCTAGGGCATTTCTTGCACTAAGCCAACCACTGCACTGAAACTCCTCAGTTTCATCCTGAGCTGGGATATGAATAGATCACAGATCCTCATGTTCTCCAGTTATAGGCATGCATGAGCCAAAGGAAGTTAAAAACACACACAGGTGTCTGAAAGGTTGATTTCTTATTCTGTGGCCTGCACCAGAGGTACAAATCCAGGACGTATCCACAGAAAGCAAAGAGTGACACCAGTGGAAAGCCAGGGGAGGTGACACAAGCCCAATTCTCTCATGCAGCAATACAACCAAGCAAATGCAGGGAGTGCAGGGCTACTATTTTGATCCATCTTGAGATATGGAGCTGTCTACCCCTAAGACTGTGGTTACACACACTTTGTAAGCTAAGGGCTAGAAAGGGAGAGTTATTTCTCATAACATCCATTCAAACAAAAGTCTAAGAGGTTCAGATTAATGGTGAAAAGGAGTCTTTTACATCCCAGGCCCTAGTCTGGATCAACAGAAGCACATCCAAACTCATAAGCTTTGCCACTCCTGGGGGGTCGGCAGCAGCAAGCCAGAGAGGGGAGGCTCTCTGCTCTCAGGTATAAAGAGCAAAAGGATCACAGCCATCCCCCTGGCCTTAAAATCTCTGAGTGCAGTGCGAGCTGCACAGCCAAATGTGTCATAAGCATTGGCAAAACAGGCAGAAAGACAGGAAAAATTTAACAACCCAGGCCATGCTGCTGCCACTGCTCCTGTTAGAAACAACTGCCTGGTTAATCCAGTTGCTATTGCTTTAGGAATGAAGGTATTCCCTCTTGCTTACCTGTCTCCTGACATTTTCTTTTCTTTGTATTTTTTGGTTCTTTGATTGACTTTGCCTCAGTAGCTTCTTTGAACTATTTGTAGATAACTTTCCCACAGTCACTGATCAGACTCCTTGCTCAGTACTGGCATTAGCAGAGGATATGATCTGTCCTTAACATTTAAATGTTATTGCATATCTTCTGGAGTTTTCCTATAGATTGCGTCGACCCTGCCCAAGGGTAGGGAAATGAACAGTGTGCTTGTTTTTGTAGTACTCTGTGTCCCAGCAAGTCTTTCTCTGCAGCACAATCACACAACCTTATTTCTTCCAGGGTAAAAAAACTAAGCAATTTCTGCAGAAATCTGACAACTACAGACAAACTACAACTCACAGGGTATTTGGGTTCCAGATTGAAGAGCTGCAGAACCAGAACCAATCATGTTTCAGAGGGAGGAGAAATCCTTAAAACCAATTTAGGAATTGCAAGAAATTCTTCACCCTGTGCTACACAGCTTCTCAGACTTTCTACCCAAGGCTTGATTTGCTTCAGCTTTGTCATATGGGGGGGTATTATGGGGTTTATGTCTGAATACCTTTTCCAGGAAGAGAATGAAATGTGCAGACTCAGAACTACAATAATAAGAATGCCCAGCTCAACTACTGTGCAGAGGAGAAAGCGAGCATCAGTGAAAGTTCATTTCATTCAGATAATTGGATCCTGCTGACATTTTCTGTGGGAGTAAGTTGAGGAGAGCCAGTGATTCTAGCTGTTGTTCCAATACCAAGAATGAATATGAAGTAATTGCAGCTTACCATAAATAAAGCTGACATGGAGCAATGCTTATTTTAGTCGTGACTTTATTTTTACAAAGCCTATGAAGATTAACTTTATCAGTGGAAAAAAATCTCTCTTCTCTAAGTTAACCTAATGATTTTTCAGGGTCATGTTCCACTGAGTTGCACTGGATAATCCTGCCACATGACGCACCAAGGCTGAGTCCTAGCTGAATGCAGTAAGCTGGCAGGGAACTCAGAGCACTGGAGAGCTGACTAAGCATAAGAGGAAGCAGAAAGGTTAGGACAACTGGAAAGAGTGGTGGGTTCCTGAGGAGTGCTGGGGTATGTTCACCAGCAGGCTGAGCCTTAATGAGGAATAGGATCCCCCAAAACTTTGAAAAGATCTGTCTTGTGCAGAAGTCAGAGGGAGTTTTGCTACCACTTTCAAATAGCGCAATCTCAAGCGATGTAACTTTAGGGACAAAAGGACACTGGGAAAATAATTGGATGACTTCTTTTGTATGATCAGCATATTGTCTAGTGGTTACCACGTACAACTGAATTAGAATCTGAGGTTCTTCCTTCTGCCACTAGCTTGCCACACAACTTTCTCACTTCCGTTTCTTTTCGACAAGGTATACTGCTAAGGAGGTACTGTAAAGTTTGATGTTTGTAAGATGCTTTGAGATTCATTTGTGAAGGCCCTTCACAGATGCAAAGCTTTTTGTTGTTCAAAATCTAGCAAATTATTGTGCAGCATATTTTTTTTAAATGAAGCCATCAAAACATACGCTGTGTACACTAAACTCTATTCCTCCTGACACCTTAGTCAGATGGTGTGCTACAATTCATGATAAATGTGTTTGATTCATGATAAAGATGGCTGGAGCTTTCAGCAGAAGTAATCTGAGAATCTTTGCTAATCTGTACAAGTACAATGCATAAATTCTGTCTGGTAAGTTAGGAAATTGCTGTATTTTTTTAATGCATATGCTAAGAAAGGTGTGCCCTGTCTCTTTCAGATGCAGCATCATTCATTTTGTTAATTGTATTCCAATAGCATAGCTGTGGCACAAGCTTTTTCTCTTTTTCTATCTACAGTTGGCAAGAAATGAAGGTATTGAGATGGTGATGTATAGCTTCATACAAAGAACTAGGAAACATGTGGCAGGAGAGGGGAAGAAGACAGTAGTAAGGATACTCTTGGACTTTCCTTTTCTGTGCCTAGCTTCAAGCCCAACCACAGCTGGGCTGAGAGGTCTCCAAAGCTCAAGAACAAACCCTGGTCACCCCACAAGAATCCTTAACCCTCCCATAAGAAATGATCTTCAGCCCAAAAACTCCTCCAAGGCAGGGAGAAAACTGAGCCAGAAATTGGAGTTCGTGGTTTGTTGCTCTATCTTTTCTATATTGTATTTTTTGTGCTGGTAGGTAAAAAATGATAGGTTTTTTGAGAAATTCTATCCCTTCCCAATGAGAATAAAGTACAAGTTATTCAACATAGTTTGAGGGCACATTTTAAAATACATCTAATCACTTTTTATGTCTCCAGTTCTGGGTACCAAGTCTGACACACTTGAGTAGCAACAAGATTTTTTGAAGAATTGAGCATCCATGTTCTTTAGATTATGGCACTTCCCAGCTGTCTTAAGTCAAGTACATAAAAACAGAAGAATCCTTAATCACCGGTTACTTTTAAAACCTTAACTGAATATTCTTGCTGTTTAATACTTTGGGGAGATCACATTGTTATAGTGCTGCTACTCATTGAGTTCTTTTATATGAGAACACTGACTGTGCTTGCGGAAGATCTTTAACTGGCTTTATTTGAAATGTTAAATCAGTGAAGGGAAAGTTAAATACAAGAAGAAAATTCTGTGTACACAATATCTTTCTCTACCCATTCTAAGACATTATGTAGTCTGCAACAGACAACCTCTCTTTATTTCAGGTCCAGCTGAGTGTAAATTTTTGAAGGAGGAATATGACTCTTAGACCCCCGCAAACCTGTATGTTTAGATATTTTACTTACCTCACAGATGCAATAAATTTTCTCTAGAAGATTCACACCGTCACCCACGCATTAACTTGTCACTTTGAATAATAAAGTTCACAAACATCGTTTCATCTTTTCCATGCTAAGTTGCCTGAATAATATAAGAGCATGTCACAGCCCTTTGATTTGTAGTTTGTATACTTTGTAAACAGCTTTGCCACAAACAGCCTGACAACATTAAGGTAAGTGGTCATTCTTTTCAAAGTCCCCACATTAACCGTCCTCATTATGATTTACATGTATCAACATTAAAATATTGCAATTAGTGGGATGAAGTTTGGAGAAATGCATCCAGAGGAACAATCAAGGGATGATCGTTTTGGAAGATGTGGAGGCTATTAGTGATCCTGTGCAGTATTAGAAATGTTAATCCTGCTTCACTAAACAGCTTGGCATTTCCAGCTCTTGCTTTTTACTGACAAGGCTATCAGAAATGGCACATTTGTCACATATAATTGAAAAATGGCTATCTGCCTTCTCAGAACTTCCTTTCATTTAGGTTTACTCTGTGATATGCAAAGCATTTCTATGCCTGGCACATTTGAACATTAAATTCAATTTTCTAATGTCTACCACTAGCTTGGGGGAAAAGAACACACAGGTTCTTTCACACACCCTGGGGACCATCGAGGAAAAACAACAGTTCCAGAAACCACTTGTGCCGCTGTGTTTTTAGGGCACTGAGGTTAAGAAGAATCTGTACAAGAAAACAGTTACAAATACACTGAGACAGTCAGCTCCTGTAAATGCTTTTGAAGACAGATGCAAAAATTTTCAAAGGTAGACATATGTATATATTTTACATGCACGTTCTGTGTATACCTCAAGAGTGAGCCATGGACACACAGGTCGGCTGTTTGGATAAACTAGTTCCTCAGATAGGTGCATGCAAATATGGGCAGCCATCCTGTATGTTAAAATTGTGAGACTGACTCCCTGTAACTAGCATGGCCCAAAACCCCCAGCCACAGGCATCGTGTGCCGCTTCACCCCATGACATCAGTGGGATAGGCTGCAAATAGCAGTGCCATTCAGGACAAAAAGGGAAGAGGAACAGAGCCCTATGGAAATAACCACATTTGCGATCCAAGTGTCAAGCCGACTCATCACCTCTTACAATTGCCCGATTTGTTGGTTTATTTTACGATGTGGTCTTGAAGCTAACTTTGATTTTGTCGTAACAGAGCCCTATGGCACAGAGCCAGAGGTCCCAGTCATTGCTCATCATCCCATCAGAGGACTTTCCCGTCTCCCCAGGTGAGGATGAACTTTCTGTCCTGGAGCACAGCATCTTCTCTAAATGATCAGGCAGAGGAGTCAGCATCCCTATAGTACACGAGAAACAGTGATTCACTGCAGCAGAGAGGGAAGAGACATCACCAGTTCAGCATTATGGGTTCACTGCAGGATGCAGGAAGGAAGGAAAAGCTGGGCTGAGAAGGAGAAGAAGAGAAAAGAAAAGCCTTCCTGCAAAGAGAGTGTGTGAATTCGCACACACACTGACACTATTCACCATTGCTGAGCATACATGTCTGAGGCTCATCTCAGGCCTCATCATCACCCGGTTGTGTGAAGCAGGGCACGAGGAAACGGGGACAGTTTCCCTGGGGCAGTGGCGAGGTGAGGAGCCAGCTACATGTGGCCGTGTGCTCCCAGGGGCCTTTCAGAGAAGCGGCTCCCATTGCATTTGCTCCTTGCCCCTCACACCCTCTCCCTGCAACCCACACCACGGGCAGCCCTGCATACCCCAGGCACCCAAAACTGGGAGCAGCACCCTGGCCGGAGCCTTCCTCTGCACAGGCAGCACTGTGGGAAGGACTGTATCCACCTGGTAGAAATGAGAAAGGTGTCAGCACTCTGCAATTTTGATGGTGCTTAGCAGCTGCATGCATGCTGACAGAGCACCAGTGGGTGTTGGTTGTCATGATAAACCCTGAAAATGAGGATACAGAGGGGAAAGATGCCATTGTGTTTTGGAAACCTTTTTCCAGCTGCCAGGACAATTTGTTGACGTAGCTGGCAATCTCTGAGGATAAGAAATTTAACAAATCAGCTGCTGCTTACTGCTGTAAATGACACAGCAAATCTCTGTGGGTGTAAGCAGCACACTAGTTCAGCTTGCTGGTGGGGTAAACTCATAAAATATTAGACTTTTGGGGGATTCTTTTTTTCCTCTGAGCCATTCAACTTTAATGAAGTGGAAGCTGTGAGACTGTCTCAGACACACCTGCCTCCCTTTCTCCCACGTCACCTCATTTCTTGCTGTGCAGCCTCATTGCTGCATGCATTCAAGACCTTTCACAGAATCACAGAATTGCTGAGGTTGGAAGGGACCTCTGGAGATCATCTAGTCCAACCTCCCTGCCCAAGCAGGGTCACCTAGAGCACGTTGCACAGGATTGCATCCAGGCGGGTTTTGAATATCTCCAGAGAAGGAGACTCCACAGCCTCTCTGGGCAACCTGTTCCAGTGCTCTGTCACCCTCACAGTGAAGAAGTTTTTCCTCATGTTCAGATGGAAGTGTCTGTGTTTCAGTTTGTGCCCGTTGCCTCGCGTCCTGTCACTGGGCACCACTGAAAAGAGTCTGGTCCCATCCTCTCGACACCCTCCCTTCAGATACTTGTACACGTTGATAAGATCTCCTCTCAGCCTTCTCTTCTCCAAGCTAAACAGGCCCAGCTCTCTCAGCCTTTCCTCATAAGAGAGATGCTCCAGTCCCCTAATCATCTTTGTAGCCCTTCGCTGGACTTGCTCCAGTAGTGCCACATCCCTCTTGTACTGGGGAGCCCAGAACTGGACACAGTACTCCAGATGTGGCCTCACCAGGGCTGAGTAGAGGGGGAGAATCACCTCCCTCGACCTGCTGGCAACACTCTTCCTGATGCACCCCAGGATACCATTGGCCTTCTTGGCCACAAGGGCATATTGCTGCCTCATGCTTAACTTGGTGTCCACCAGCACTCCCAGGTCCTTCTCCGCAGAGCTGCTTTCCAGCAGGTCAACCCCCAACCTGTACTGGTGCATGGGGTTATTCCTCCCCAGGTGCAGGACCCTGCACTTGCCTTTGTTGAACTTCATGAGGTTCCTCTCCGCCCACCTCTCCAGCCTGTCCAGGTCTCTCTGAATGGCACCACAGCCCTCTGGGGTATCGGCCACTCCTCCCAGTTTTGTATCATCAGCAAACTTGCTGAGGGTGCGCTCTGTCCCTTCATCCAGGTCATTGATGAAGAAGTTGAACAAGACTGGACCCAGTACTGACCCCTGGGGGACACCTCTAGCTACAGGCCTCCAACTAGACTCTGTGCCACTGATCACAACCCTCTGAGCTCTGCCTTTCAGCCAGTTCTCAATCCACCTCACTGTCCACTCATCTAGCCCACGCTTCCTGAGCTTGTCTATGAGGATGTTATGGGAGACAGTGTCAAAAGCCTCGCTGAAGTCTAGGTAGACAACATCCACTGCTCTCCCCTCATCTACCCAGCCAGTCATTCCATCACAGAAGGCTACCAGGTTGGTTAAGCATGATTTGCCCTTGGTGAAGCCATGCTGACTACTCCTGATCACCTTATCCTTCACAGGCTTGGAGATGGCCTCCAGGATGAGCTGCTCCATCCACCTTTCCAGGGATGGAGGTGAGGCTGACTGGCCTGTAGTTTTCTGGGTCCTCCTTCTTGCCCTTTTTGAAGACTGGGGTGACATTGGCTTTCTTCCAGTCCTCAGGCACCTCTCCTGTTCTCCATGACCTTTCAAAGATGATGGAGAGTGGCCTAGCAATGACATCCGCCAGCTCCCTCAGCACTCGTGGGTGCATCCCATTGGGGCCCATGGATTTGTGGGTGTCAGGTTTGCCAAAATGATCTCTAACCCAATCCTCCTCGACCAAGGGAAAGTCTTCCTTTCTAAAGACTTTCTCTCTTGCCTCCAGGATCTGGGGTTCCTGAGGGCTGGCCTGAGCAGGAAAGACTGAAGCAAAGAAGGCATTCAGTATCTCTGCCTTCTCTGCATCCTTCATCACCAGGGCACCCACCCCGTTCAGCAAAGGGCCCACATTTTCCCTAGTCTTCCTCTTGCTACTGATGTATTTGAAGAAGCCCTTCTTGTTGTCCTGGACATCTCTTGCCAGATTTAATTCCAAACGGGCCTTAGCCTTCCTCGTCGCATCCCTGCATACTCTGACAACGTTCCTATATTCCTCCCAAGTGGCCTGTCCCTTTTTCCCCATTTTGTGTACTTCCTCCTTCTGAGTTGCTTGACTTCTTACTCATAGGGATGCATCGCTCTTGAGCCTGGAGGAGGTGATGTTTGAATATTAACCAGCTCTCTTGAACGCCCCTTCCTTCTAGGGCCATAACCTATGGGATTCCTCCAAGTAGGTCCCTGAAGAAGCCAAAGTTTGCTCTCCTGACATCCAGGGTTGCGATCCTACTTAGTGCCCTGCCTCCTCCTCACAGCATCCTGAACTCCACCATCTCATGGTCACTGCAGCCAAGGCTGCCCCCGACCTTCACATCTCCAACCAGTCCTTCTTTGTTTGTTAGTACGAGGTCCAGCAGCACACCTCTCCTTGTTGGCTCCTCCACCACCTGTGCCAAGAAGTTGTCACCAATGCTCTGCAGGAACCTCCAGGACTGTTTGTGCCTAGCTGTGTTGTCTTTCCAGCAGATATCAGGGTGGTTGAAGTTCCCCATGAGAACCAGGGCCTGGGATTGTGAGGCTACTTCCAGCTGTCTGTAGAAGGCCTCATCGACTTCCTCTTCCTGATCAGGTGGCCTGTAGTAAACACCCACAACAGTGTCCCCCATGCTAGCCTGCCCTTTAATCCTTACCCATAAGCTCTCGACTCGCTCTTCATCCACCCCTAGGCACAGCTCAATACATTCCAGTTGCTCTCTCACATAAAGAGCAACTCCACCACCTCGCTTTCCTGGCCTGTCTTTCCTAAAAAGCACGTAGCCATCCATGACAGCACTCCAGTCATGCGAGCTATCCCACCATGTCTCTGTAATGGCAATGAGATCATGGCCCTGCAACTGCACACGTATCTCTAGTTCTTCCTGTTTGTTCCCCATGCTGCGTGCATTGGCGTACAGGCATTTCAGGGAGGTGATCAAGCATGCAGGTTTCCCAGGAGGGGTAAAAGAGGGTCCTCCATAGCCACATCCCATGCGCACTTCCCTGGCTGCATTCACCTGCTGGAGGCGTCCTGACTTGAGCTGTCTTTTGCCAACTACCCTGGCACTATAACTCTCCCCTTCCCCCGTCTTTCCTAGTCCCATGTTGTTTCAGCAGTCCCAAGCTTATCCCTTTAAACAGACTTATTCAGAGGTCTTATTTAGTTATTTTTAACAGTCTGATTCACCAAGGAAGAGGTCCAACAGGAGGGTAACAAGGTGTGTTATTAACTGGCAAATGAGTTAAACCTGTGTTCACTCCACCTAATCAATCTGGGAGCCAGCTGGGATTGCCCCAGGTGATGGTGATAAACAGGAAGCTGCTATAAAAGCAGTGAGGAAGGGCAGGGTGTGTTTTCTAGGTTGGGATAGAAAGTAGCTGAAAAAAGTTTAGTTTCCTCTTCTCTCTGGTCTCCTTTAACTCTTTTATGTAGTTCATGTGCTGTATGAGGGGACTGGGGCTGTGGACTGTGTTTAGGGAGTGTAGCATTTTGAGAGTGGCGGTACTAGAGAAAGCTGTGGAGGGAAGGGATGCTTGTATGTATGAGACATCTGAGATTACAGATAAACACTACAGAAGCACATAGGACTAGGTGGTGGCAGGAGGAAGCTGTCTGACCGCAGTCACTGTTCTGTACTTGAGGTCATTTTTTTTATGCTTAATCATGCACTCTTTAAAAATTGTAGCATAGGCCACATAGGAGGATTCCTTCTGGCTGCCTGAGGTTTCCTCTTTTTCTTTACTCTAATTGCCACTGTAGCTGAAATCTCCAGTTTATTTAATCCACTGTAAATTACTATCTCCTTTTTGTGATATACAAAACTGCTTACAAATGTTGTTTTGGACTCAAAAAGCAATTAAGACTTCTTTCTTTCTTTTTTCCCCCTTATCACTAAAGGCTGAGCTAGTCTAATTCTACTCTGATGTTACCATCTGATGATCTTCTGCATCATTAAAAAATATATGGTTGATCCCTTTTGAATGCACATAATGGCATCTTGAAGAATGAAAATCTTGATTTTTGGGGGGTTTTCTTGTTTTCCTCTGATCAGAAGATTATAAGGATGGAGCATATCTGCTTATCTTCTGTGCCTCTGCATTCCCCTTTTCAAAGCCAGTGTATAAGCAGAGCCTGTATGTACTTTGTTTCCTTCAGCGCTCAGATCTGCTTACCAGGCCTGATGTTAAACAAGACACGGGAGCTGTATCTTCCCCCAGAAGATGCAGCCTCTGGTTAATTGAATGAGAGCTCTCCTTTCTGCAAGGAAGGAGGGTGAAAGTGTCATTTTGAACAGTGTGGGAGGATAACACAGTCTTAGCAGGCCACAGTAACCTTCAGTAATTAAAGCAGCCACCTGACACTAACTTCTCACACTGGCCCAAGAAAGCTGTTACAGGATGTAAAGAAAATTGCTTGGCTATAGCAATGGCCTTTGCCATATTGAGATGACCCACTGTGTGTCTGCAAACCTTGATACCATCACAAAAGTCTTGTCTGTGCAGGGAACCACTTAATGGCTTCAGCTGGTTTAATGATCTCTGAGAAAGGGAAGTGCTTTAGCTAATAACTGTAGGACAAAGCACTTCAAAGGTATTGAAGAGAAGGAAGGTGGAGCAGAGGTGTTTGCTCCTTATTATCTCCAGTGAGAAAAATATGACCTTTATCAAAAACGCTCACTAAAGGATTTCTTCCAAAAATGATGAGCATGCATAAATTCCTATGTCAGCAATCAGGGCTTAAAAATATTTTTTACCTAGAAACATAATATAAATATTTGCATTGAAGCACATGTAACTTATGAGCTATTCCATAACAAGCAAAAGCATTGTTCAGCTTAATGAAAAGCAAGCATAAAATAAAATAAAGAAACAAATGACTGCTCAGGCACAGCTTCCTGCTCTGGAGAGGCCATAGCTGCAAGATTGCTTCCCTGCTATCAGTTGCATATTTTAAAAGTGATTATTTGCAAACCAGAAACAGATTTTCTGGATATATTTGTGTCAGAAAAGTAAGGAGACAAAGCGCACTGAAAAGCCCAGGCTGGACTTCCATTTCTTAGGTCAAAAAGTTTATAAAATGAGCTCTTTTTGCTTCACACCTCTGGGTGAAAAGCTGAAGAGCTATTCTGCCAAGCTCTGAAACAATAAAAGGTTTCCCACTAAAAAGCAAGAAAGAACATCTTTGACATATTTTGAGAGTTAGAGAACCTGAGGAGATGCATCTTCAGATGTGATGTCAGTCAGAAATAAGGTACCTTGTATGAACCCTACAAATGAAGTACGCTGTATGAATTAGCAATAAAAAAAATTCAGGTGTATTTATTTAGCCATGCCACAGTTAAGGTGGGAGTTGGTTTCCAAACAGAAGCGTAGTCTTCAGGTCCTCTCCTGAATTTCTTCTTTTCCTTTCTCCTCTCAAAAGACATAGCGCCATGAACTGGACCGTGTGTTTTATTTGAGGCAAGACTGTTTTCTAGAATGTAGAATTAAAGAGAAACAACCAGGAATAGGGAAGTTGTAATCTGACCATTTTTTTCTTTTCTTTTGGACTTATATTCACTATCTTTTCTTTTTGACATAAAAATCAGCTACCTGCTTTATCTACTTATAAAGACTTATTGATTTAGGGGGAGGGAAAATTCCAAACCTTACAGATGTACCCTTAGAAAGGACCCTTATATCCACCTTGCAAAAAAATACTGAGTTATGACAATCTGGTATCTCACCACCATGATGCTGGACCTTGCAGGGATGAGCCATCCCAAAGCTCAAGTCTCCACTGAGTATTTTGGCTGGTACAAGGAGCCTTCATGCACGGAGGTATGAGCCACAGGGCCCACACCTACCTTAACAGGTCCTTTAGATATTCATGTCACAGCCTATTTACACATTACACTTGGGACAAGACTCAGCAGTTTGATTCATTCCTGTAAGCGTCCCTAAGTTAATGTACCTTATGGACGAGTTCTCAGGCAAACAATACCAGTCACACCAGTTTAATTCTAGTCTGCCTTTGCTAAGAGTGGGTTGATGTGATCAGTCTCTGTCATGTCGCAGGACAGGCTGCAACTTAGTGGAGCTTACTGAGTGGAGAAGAAGCAATTTAAGGAAGGAAGGAAGGAAGACCATCTACTTTGTGTCCCTCTGCACACCTGAGGATCCAGAACAGACTCTGCAAGTATTTACGGATGTGAGTTTCTGATGCTGTGACACATTTTTCAGATGTGCTGATTATAAATTCTGTAGCCAATATTCATTTCTTAGCGTTAGAAGTAATATCCTCTCACCATCATCCTCTCATGATTTACTCCAACTTTTAGCTGGTATGTCACATAGATGGTGGTCACACCATCAGCAACAGGATCTGAGATGAAGAGGACTATCATTTCAGTCCAGGAGAAGATTTGTTACATCGAGGTGGGGGAAATAAATCAGGAACAGCTAGCGGCTACACCTGAACATGATTTTTCCACATCGAGCTCTTATTTATGCAGAGATAGTTGCAAATATTAATGAGAGATCTGAATTTCACTTTTCAACCCTGCCCGTTAGCAACTAGTCACACACGATGGGCACTCTCCGCACCTGCAGTTTCTGAACACATGCTTACTGCTTAGCCTGTTAGGAGGCGGAGCTGTGGCCTGATCTCTGCTCTCCTCCCGTGTTTGGTGATTACACTCTTGGTATAAAAGCGTCAGAAGTAGCAGAGCAGCTGCCTTTGCTCCTCCACTCATCTCTTGTAGCTTCGGTGTCATTTGGATTCCTGGGTCCATGCTTCCACTTTATCTTAGTTTCCAGAGCAACCAAGTCTCATTCTCAGTGCTCCTTTTCAGCTGATTTGGTCATATCTCTGCTTTCTGTGTATTTTGTCTTCTCTGCAGTACTAAAGACTGATATCACAGGTTTGGAGGAAAAAAAAAACCCAGTGCCTGAGTCCTTCTTTTTTCTTATTCTTTAGTTTTTAATAGACATTTACTTTTGTGGCTTCTTTTTCTTTCAATGTCTGCCACTCTTAACGGTGTCTTGAAGGATTGATGTTGTATCTTTCCCATTAGATTTCTCTTTTAATAAGGCCTCAGTGATCTCATTGCACTCTCCAATGGAACAACTTTTTATACTTCTGTTTGGGGATCATATCAGTGAAACGATACTGTCAGTGGAACTGGCATTGTAGATACTTTTTTCTTTTCCGCCACCAAGTTTCTGTTGCTGCTGCTTTTCTTTCCTGTGCATGTGAAAGTGTCGTAGAGCTCTTTCTAACTCTACGACATCAGAGACCCAAAGCTATCTGTACAACTCAGGGAGGCAGGGCATCCCAGGCAAGATGCAGGGGGTATCTGGGCCGCACGGTGCGTGATGCACCCAGGATTAGGGACTCACCCAGCCTCAGGGAAACCCGGCAAGATCAGCCTCCTTAGATGTGATTCAGCACAATTTTACGTTTACCCTCTTAGCCCTTAAATACTCATTCTCTGAAAGTCCAAACCACGGACTCTACATCAGAGACATCTCTTTTTAATGCCTAACATATTCAGTTCTCGGTGTCCACGCAGATCATTTGTTAAACTCAAAAAGAAAAATGGCTGGAGAGGCAGCGAAACTTCTGTAGTTATAGAAGAGATGTTCAAAGCCAGAGTGCAACAGAACAGTTTTCCTTCAGCCTTGCAGTAAAGCTGCATTATGGGCCTGTCAACAAAAAAATGTTCATTTTCTTTATTTCTTAACCCAAATACACTCTTTCCTCAACAGCTAAAATTCAAAGGGTATTTCAGTGGCGTCTAATGATTTCCCCTCTCCTCTCCTCTGCATGTCTTTTTTTAAAAAAAGCACCTTTAAAAGATCAAGTGACAAATGCACGGCTGCCAGAGAGGGTACTTGTCCACTGTGCTACTGACCCCTTCTCAGCTCCTGATGAGGCAGGCACATATTTTTTCTCCTCCCACATATTTATTCTAATGTTATTTTTTCCCACACATTTGCTGTATTCTAGACAGAGGATAAATCTGCCTATCTTCTCTCTCTTTCTTTTTTCGAGCTCCACTTTCCAGTACCAGGATCATTTACAGGTGGGGAAAGATTAAAGCTGGTAATTGGGTGATTTGTGCAGGAATGTGTGGCTGAGCCGAAAAGCACCAAACATCATCAATCTGAGTTTGGGACTGCTACCACCACACCAGCCCTGCTTTTGGATGGTCTATGCATCCTCTTGCTGCTGTTCAGTACCTTCGGCTCTTCAAGGAACTGTTTCCCGTTTGCCTCTTAGCTTCATTGCGTGCTTCCTGACTTTGACATTTAATAATTTTCTAACCAGGTCACCAGCACAGCTTGCCGCAGCTCCAGCCTCTGATCACCTGCCTGCAGCTAGCCCATGCATCCCATCCCACCCTGTGGGCGAGCAGCTGTGCCTTGCCCCACATGGCGCCGCCCCTGCCAGCAAAACCCATCCTGCCACCAGCACCGGTTTTGCTCCGTCTTCCCGCGGGGTCCCTTGAGCAGCACGCCAGCACATGGCTGCCCGGCATGGTGGTTGCAACCTCACGGCAAGGCTCTGCACGAGGAGAGGGGCCCGGCAATGACCCCACGTGCCCCCGAGCCAGTGCGGCAGCTGCCTGGTGGCATCACAGTCTGCAGGGGTCTGGAGGTGGGCAGGCAAGCCCACAGCAAGCAGTAGTGCAGAGGGTTTCACACCCAGTCCGGTGCAATGGGAGAAGGGAGTAAATTCTGCTTTGCTTCAAAAGTGAAGTGATAACCTGTGTGAAGGCGCCTGCCCTTAACAGCACCACTGAAGGGATGCATGTAGAAAGTGGACAAACTCATATTAAAGGATGCCACGTTAGCAAGGCAAAGCTGTACTGAGCGCTGAGGTTTGATGTAAAAGAAGCAGCATTTGCAGGGACAGGCTGTTTTACTGGACCAGTTCAAGCCAGCTGAGGAGGAGGATGAAATGCCTTCAAAGTTGTAAGTAAAAAATTCTTATACAACTTGATGAAGCCAAGAAAGCTGAGCAGAAGGGAGACAAGTAGCCTAATCACTTAAAGATCAAAGCAAATAGAGACGATTTTTTGTGGAAGTGTGGGACAACCCTTCATTCATCAAGGCCAGACAGAAAGGCAAGGCTTGAAAGAGCACTGAACAATCTGGTGGGGGGAAAAACAAACAAACAAAAAAAATGTTGCTGTTGAAGGTGTTCTTAAGAAAAATATGCACGCTTCCTGATGTGTCAGTTTTAAGTAAATACCAAACGCAGTTCGAAAAGCAAAGCCATGCAATATGTGGGAAGTCTTTGTGCCCACTGGCTTCCAAGAAAATGCCGAGGACCATGAGGGTGACAGCACACTGACCATACCTGCAGGGTGCTTAGGGAAAGTGGGCTAACACACAGTAAAAGCCAGTCATATCAGCAAAAGCAAAGGTGGGCGAAGCACTGAAATTGGTTCTGAGCCTCTGTTATCCAGTATCTAAATATGTTTGTGTAAATAATAATAAGCAAATGAAGGTGTCAGCAGATTTTTGTTTTACTTTCCCTGATGTGTAAACACCTTGTAAAGGGAATAATTATGCTCAACTCATCTGACAAAAAAAATTCAAAGTTATACATCTTCCTCCCAAAAGTAAGTCATAGTACGGGTGCCACATGCCGATTCCTGACAAGACATTACTTTTCTTGCAGTGTGGTAGCTTTCTGCCTTAAAGACATTGAATAAGACTAAGACTAACAACATCATTTTACATTCTGTAAAAGGCTATATACAATAGCCAACACCAAGCAGAACGAAGCAGCGGCATGTATCCACGTTGGCCTGCCATTCACTGTTTGTCAGTTAATCCCATTTTTAAAGTTTGGACCTGACTGATCACACTAATGACACTCAGTCACTTCTACCACACGGTATTTTTGCTGAGCTTTGGATTTTTTATTTTTTATTTTTGATGAGTCATTCTGTGAATTTTTCCTATGCACTGAATCACCAGGCTGTCGGAAAGGAGCTGCGGCAGCCATGACGGCCCTGGTGTGCGGCTCTGTGCTAACAGTTGGCAGCAGGGGGCAAGAGCACACCAAAAATGCAGCCGGCTCCCCAAAACGTGGGCGGCCGCTCTGCAGCCTATCCCTGATGTGCCTGGCCACGTCGATCGGGTGGCGATAACCATGTCTGCTGTTGGAAATTGTCGTAACACTGAGCATTTGCATCTGCATCTTCTCGAGCCGGCTCCTTCTCACTGCATATGGGAAACCCTTCTGCACGTGCAAAATTTTCAGGCTGTAGGTTGTCTCATTCGCTTCCAAAAGTGGAAAAATCTACCCTTACCTGAAGCATCCGTATTCAGCCCATTTGTGGCTAAAATCAGCTGGGCAGTAGAGATCACATTGATAAAGGTCTTCAGATGTTCATTTTAAATCAGATATTTTAAAATTGCTGCAGTACACTTTCCATGAAAGCACAGCCCACATCTCTATTTGTGAGTCTTCATTTCCATTCTGTAAATTTCTTGAAGGAGGAATACTTCGTTTGCATCCTCTTTTTGTCAGTGTGTGTGGTTTAGTTTTAAAAGCCTCTAACTTTTTTTCTAGTAAGAATTTTCATCAAGAAATTTTCCTTCGACATTTTTTATGTTTGAAACTTCTCTTTCATGATGGAAATTTGCAAAAGGAAAAGGAATGAAGTTTTTGGTCTACAGCAAAGCAGAATCTTGTTTTGGTTTGGTTTGTAAACTGGAATGTTTGCAGACAAGTCCCATTTTCTTATGCATCTTCATTTAGGAAATGAATATGCCAGGAAGTTTTGGCACTACCCTGGCCCATTCCAGACTTCAATATTCACAGAGAGTGAATAATTCCCCATTTATTAGATGTTTACACACTGTTTACTTCAAGGACATGGAAATTCATATTTATCATATTCATCACTTGTTATTATTTTTATTTCCTGACTGGATGTCTGAAAAAAGGAAATTAAGTTGTGCTGAATGGCATGTGTTATTGATAGCACAGAAAAAGAAGACACTATTTGCTGAGAGAGCCTAAATCATTACAGGCCTGTGTTGTTTATAGGTAACTAATCATTCTTTGTAGAGGTGTTGCTGTAGCTGTGATAAAAGTCTCAGGATACAAAAAGGGCAAGGGCGTTAAGGAGATATGTTTTATAGATTAACTCTTACAACTGGGAAACCAGATAACCTTCTGGGCTTGTAGGTACTTCAGTTCCATAGAGAAGGACTATAAATGTGTATTTCCTTTACTTTTACTATGGGAGGTGTCATGCATGGACCACCTCCTTTGGAAAGGACTGTGCCACTATTGCTGTGCCATCACAACTGCTGTCAGCCTAACTTGCATGGAGCCCCACCGCTCTGCTGAAGTGGAAAACAGGAGCTCCTGGTTTGCTCCAGCTCAGTGGGGACATTTCTGTGGCTCTCCAGCTTCACTGGGTTAGACCATTGTGCACCTCCTTCTCAGCATGGACTTGTACAGCTCCTAACACTTGTTGCACCCTAGGCTCTTCCCTTTCTGTCAGTATTACTGCGAGCAAGGCTTGAAGGCAATTAACAGCCCTCAATGGTCCAAAGCCTGAGCCTAGTTCAGGTTCTGCTACTCAAGGCTTGAGAAGTGCAATTACGCCTTCCTGTCTTTTGGGCTTTTATAAAAATGTGTCACCTTCACTGTTAATTTTTTACAGCCATGACATTGCCATCCATTTGGATCTGGATTTATGTTACCAGGAACTTGGTTTTGCCTTTCACATACGAATGCACAAACCTATTTTGGACTGAGGAGAGAAGAGTGAGGGAAGGCACTTAAACATCATCCAATACTCAGAGAGGTCAACTGGATTTTTTTATCTGGACAATTTGTATAATTCTTTTTTTATGGTCCCAATTCAGTGATCTTTGAAGTCAACAACATTCTTTGAATCAAAGACTGTATAATATACAAGTACTATAGCTGTATAAGCTTTTAGAGGGAAACCCCACACATCAGTGTAATCCAATTTAGGAATTCCTCCTTTCCAGACTGACATACTGAATGTATCTTCTCCTCACATTAATAAGGACATATGGAAAGAGAGGAAAGAACTGTAAAAGCAGCTTCCCTCTTTCACTCTAGGAGTTGTGACATTTGGAGACTATGCATGCAAACAGCTAGCTCCTCTAGGAAGCCTGCCGTCACTTTTCCTAGCTGTGGGAAAAATTTGGAGGCCATCAGTTGATGCTATTTTTGTCCACACAGTCTGTGGAAAGCAAAATAGAGTTTCCTGTGAGAACATGCTGCTTCTGAATCCTTCTGAGCCTGCCAACCGACTACAGTGAAGTGACACACAGCTAATCTCCTTCGCTTGCTGCACACACGTTGTTATTAGACAAGGGTGTCATGGATGGAGAATGGCACTCATGGGCAGGTCAACATTTTCCTGGTGACACTTTACATAGGTGATGGCAGTGCTCGTCCTTAGGGACTGTCTCTCACCCAGGCTGGTAAGGACAACCAGCAGGCTCACGGGTGACGTTTGTAGCTCGGTGAGGCGGCGGGCAAGAAGGCTGCTGTCGTGGCACCGATGTCTGCTGCTGCGTTTGCTGCTGGTCAGTCAGCAAGCGTTCTCCAAATGAAAATGTTCAGACTTGTGTCGTTAAAATGCTTACCCCTAAAATGGCCACAGCATGTTGCTAGGATGGTTTTGTAGCCTCACTGTAAACCTGGAACCCCCCATAGCTTAGAGACACTTTCAGTTCAAGAAAGGCCAGCTGACACAACCCCTGATTTTCAGTAAAAGCTGTGGCTCAGAAATGATCTTACTCAAGTTGCCTGGTTTTAAATTCACTTGCTGCCCCTTACTTCCCAAGGGAAAGGTAAGATTTTGAGCTAGTGATTGTCCCTGCCCAAAACATCCATAGGAGCATGACCCAGCAGCCACAGTTTGACTAAGAGGATGGAGGTTTATCCAACTATCCTGTGAGACATTACACAAACAAATGTGCTGACCATGCTTTGGTATGTCATTAGCTGACACCTTCTTTGACCTTTGTTAGCCACCTTCCTGTTCCTCTAAATGTCAGATTCCCAGGAATAGCAGATAATCCTTTTGCCTCTGTCCTGGCACCTACCGGCAAGACGTCAGCAACGCATGGAAAAGGTAAGAATGAAAACCACATAGTCTGACCATATCAACCTAAGGCATTTCAGAAAGTGAGATAATGCAGTGCTTCAAGCAAGCACTTCCTTCCTTTGGGCTCTTCCTTTTCCCACCAGCTTGCCTCTCTGCATTACAAGACCTGGCCATATCTCAGAAAGTGCTGGTTTCCTTACAGGAATTCAGAAGTGTGTATCATTTTTTCAACAACCAACTTTTTCAAATACTTGAAACTGCCTGTAGATGCTATAAAGAGGAATTAGTAGCAAAGCGCTCTTCCAAGACATGAAGCACAGCCCCTTGCAATTATGGGCAACAAACCCTACAGTGCCCTTTACAGATTATCAAATTATATCTTCACAGTAGCTGACAGTGGAGAGAAAGAAAGTTAAGTATCTTCTTGTTTGCAGCCTAGGCATAGATATGAATTGCAGCTATCCATTTGTCATCATGCCAGCATTGCTTTTTGGCTTGAATGGCTCTTCACCTTTCTCCTTCCTTTATCTATTGCAAACAGCAATAGTATTCAACAGTATTCACGCTCCTCCTTCATTTTGTTGCAGTGGCCAAACCCTTCCATCCCCCTTCACACCTGTAAAACACGTCATTGTTCTTCCCTGACACAATGGCCATGAATGATATTTTGGCTCCATCTTTCCTAAGATTCTGGACTTCGGAACCAGAAGAGCTTATCAAAGGTACACCTACAGCTGACTCGAGGACCGTGTTTCCTGATCAGAGACAGTTAATCATCAACAGTATCCAGATGGCGTGTGGCTGGGCCTGGTGATGATGCACATACTTGGGGAATTTCCAGGTTTTGCTCATGATTCATTCAGCTTTGATTTGCCTGGCTCAACAGAGAAGATCTCACAGAACATAATCATAGTTTGCATTATAGAGCACCTTACACACTCAGCTTTGCACCAATTGAAATGGAGATTTCGAAATTACTCCTTCCTGGGTGAGGCATGGTGTTTGTTGCATTATGAGGTTGGAGCTGTACCTTTCTTCCTCTTCTGTGTGTACAAACACAAGAACCTTTTATAGGATTTGCTTTGTCTTTCTCCAAGGCTATTTACTGCTGCAACGGGGGAGAGTTTAACTTCCCTTAGCAGTCTGTGGTTCTGGTTGTATCCCTGGTTTAATAATGACAATAATGCAAACCCTCACTCTCCTTTTATTCCAAAGACAGCTGACTTTTTACAACCCGATGCCACGTTTGAGTCTTAGAATACAGTTACAGTCATGCCAGCTGAGTGACAAGAAAGGCAGCAGAACGTCCTTTAGGCATCAGGAACATACACAGCTACTGTTGGCACCTCACTGCTGATGAGATGCACCTTCCCAGAGTGTTATGTGAGCATCTGCAACATCCTGAAGACATTGATTCCACTTCAGCTAACCTTCAGGTCCCACTTCAGATAACCACAGAGAGTATGCTGTAGCCAGAGGACATGGAGGTAGTTTCAAGGTCCAGTCATGCTTATTGCTCACAGTCACTGTGCTTGATATATTTTGCAGAGTTTTGATGTAACAGATTGGCTTTTGTTCTCCTTCTTATGGAGCAGAAATTTGCGGAAACTTACAACATGTCACTTATCATGGACTTGCTCAGCTACATGAACATTGTAGCACTATCAGCAGCTGCGTGAGTTACCACAGCCTGGTAGCCCCTGTGCTTTCTGCTCCCACTGCCATCACCACGCTCACACTCCCTACCTTTCACTGCAGACTGGAGGATGCTTTGGAGCCCCCCAGCTCCTGCCCTCAGGGCACGTGTCCCTCCTGGCACCTGCAAGCACCCGGTCTCCATCTGCATCTGCAGACCCCCCCCCCCCCCCCCCCAGGCTCAGATGCAAACCCCCTCGGCTCGTGGGAGCCTGCGCCTCGGGGTGGCAGGGAAACCTCCTGGGAGCTGTAATGTAGCCTGTATTCTTCACAACGACAGCACCTTGTTGTGCTCCCGTACCTTGGGAACACTATTCCCCATCGTTTGGCCTCTGCTACAATACTCTGGAGGAAAGGCAGAGTCCTCGAAACCACCACAGCTGTCATCCCATACCCTGTGCCCCGGCCTCCTTTGCTCCTCCAGCCCACGCGCCCCCTCCTCTCCAAGCAGCCTCTGTGGCGTGCCCCATGCCATTGCAAAGGGCAGACCCATTTCTCCATCCCACAGTTCCCCTCCCCTTGCCAGTGACTCACTCTGGATGTGATTCCTTCAAGAAGCAAGTTAACAACAGCAATTAAAAAAACCAACAAAACAGCCAGTCCTTCCAGCTTTCTCAGCTGCTTCCTTTTTATTTAGATCTGTAGCTCTCCGAGGCATGTCACTGCGCGTCCTGAATGGCATCAAGTACTGATGCCACTTTCCCAGTTACAGAAGCGCTGTGATCTACTGACCAATGCTGCCTGTACCTGGGGGGATATAAAAGACCCTGCAAGATGCTTTATCCCTGTTCCTCCACGTGCGAGGGAAAAAGATTCAGGCATGTATACTAGGGTGGCAGTGCCAAAATGTTATCATCTTTTCCTGTGCCATGGCCTGGATGAAAGTCCACCTCTCGCTCCTCGGCGCTCGCCACCTGAATGACACAGGCAGGCAGCGAGGCATGGGGAGAGGCGCAGCCTAGCTCAGGGACCAGTGCAGCCCTTCAATATTTTTAATAGAGTGCTTTTCAGCTGTTGCTTGAACTGTTTCGTTGTTTATGACTATTCCCCTCTTCTCTGGAAAAAAATCAAAAGGCAAAAGTGGACAGCCAAGAACAGAAGGAAAAGGGTGAGAATATAAAGATTTAAAGGAAAACCAGTGGGACACCTAAGGAAGTCTGCCCTGGATAACATGATCAGTCTTCAGCAGCTAACAGTGGCCAGCCAGTAACTGAGGTGAGCCTTCTCCCTAAAACTCCTGGCACCATCCAGGGGGCTGTACAGGAGAGCCCTTCACTGCATGGGGTCAGTCAGAAATTAGGGGGACGTCTCATCCACCCAGAAGCAGATCTTGGTCTCCATATGCCAAAGCTGTCCTAGATGGTAGCCGAGATTTAGTTGTGCTCTGAGGGAAAGATAATTGAAACAGAGTTAATGCTATTATGCATGTGGGACAGGAGAGCAGGTATGCTGAGCTCTATTTTGGAAGTAGATGAAACGGCAGTTTTCTTTCACAGTAGGTTTTTTTTTTCTTCCCACTACAAGTTGGCAACTTCAGCAGCTCCTTTCAACTCTTTTCTTAACTTATACTTTCTTTCTATGGTTCAAAATTCTCCTGCTTTTCCATAAGAGTGATAATGGCTCTACAGTACACTGTTCTTGTATCATATCCTTCCTAAAAATACCCCTAGAGAGGACAGTTTTCAAATAAAAAGGCCCCCCTTCCCGGTTCAGTGAGCAGTCAGCCTTCCAGAGATGTGAGCTGGCAGAGATTCTCTCGAAGCAGCCCTCGCCAAGGCCCAGGCACGGCAGCAACAGACCCCACAGCTTGTGCCTTTCTTTCATATGTTCAGGAACCACACAATGCCCCTGAATTATTATTTTTGTGTGTTCTCCATCAGTGGCCTAACAAACATCCAAGAAAGCCCATTTTGGTCTGCAGCCCAGCAATCTAGTCCAATACCTTTCTTCCTGAATGTATTCAGATTAATGGGTTTTAGCCACATGCAGTTTGTAGAACATAGGAAATAATAAAAAACATCTTTTAACTACCATACATATACTTCTGACTACAGCAAAGAAATATATCTTCCTGTTAGTGCATTCATTTCATTTTTATTAGACTTGTGCAAACTTGAACTTTGGTGATACCCAATTCAATTTCTTCTGCGTTTCAGAGACAGTGGCAGAAGGAAAACGAAAGGACATCTGAAGAACATCCCTCGCATGATTACTGTTCCTGGACAATGCGCCCTATTTGCATTTGGGCTGTCAATATCACTGTAAAAAGCACGATGAAACAAATAGTTGTCCTTTAGATTTCTCTATTCGGAAAACCAAGGTTGTATGAAACTGAAATGTCCTCCTTGAGGAGAATGCTGATGATCCAAATATCATCCTTCAGACCGCTACAGATCACTGATGTTTTATGGGGTCAGCTTCTCCCATCATTCCCAAATATCTAAAGACAGCACAGGTAGCACAAGAAGCAGCCCCGTGTTCTCACAGTGTCTTGCAATATGATGGGAGAGTAATATTTAAATAAAGCCAATAATAATTCTAAATACCTAAAAAAAAACCCCAAACTTTATTTTAAATTGAAAGATCACACTTTTCAGGCCAATATTTCATAATCACTACAAAACACACTCCTTCTCCTTGGAAGACCTGCAATCCCAACTGATCAGAGAAATAAAACTTGAGTAGTGTCTCTCCTACTGCACAGGATTTGATTCTCTCATGGCCTCTATCTGATGTGGTTACTTATCCCTGTGTAACTCAAACTGAAAATGGGTGGTATGCAATGCTTATGAATGGAATAGTAGAATGATTGCAAAATATACAGGAAGACCAGCCTTATTTCTGCATGTATTTTTAAGGCAAGAAGGTACCAAAATAAATAAGACTATTCGTGGTGCAATCCTACCACCAATCTATACAGAAATTAATTTGAATCTGTATGGTATTCGGTGAATGACTGCAACTTAAATTTCAAAGAAATGTATAGCAGTAAGGATAGACTTGTGGTTTAAGCACTCTAGAGATGTGGGTTTATTTCTTTACAGCATCCTGAATATCTCAGAGCTTGCTACTCAGTGATTCAGCTTTCCAGCTCTTATGATAAAGATGTTCTTTCACAGATACAGTATTGGAATATTGTGGTGATTTGACATTTTGTGAGCATTTAAAACATATCCCTTGGATTTAATTCTCTATATTGATAGATAAACCATAAAGCTAGACAAGAAACAGCCTTGAAGTAAGAAAAACAATATATACAGTGTATCAGAAGTTGAGACCAACCCATACAAGCTCTGTAAGACTAAAAAGGAAGAGATGAAATTACTCATCCCATATTTCCTAGAATTTTATAATTTTGTTGCATTTAGTTCTTGAAAAAAAAGCAGAAAGTAGTGATTTTTAGGCCATAAAGAACCACTGTCAAACTTCTGACACTTTGGAGATTTCTTTTCAAGAAATGGCAAACTTTTTGTAGATTTTCCTTACAGTATCACGGTCAGCACACATTCAAGTAGAGGGAAACAGAAAAGCAGGTACTTGAACTGGAGTCTTTCTAAAGTTCTCAGAAATTCAAGGAAAGCAGATTATCAAACAGTTCCCTCCCCTGGAGTATCCTTGGCCACTTGGAATATATTGTGTAAGTGTGACATTGCTCTGGATTACTTTGGTAATCCAATAAACGCGAATTCAACCCTAGGGAAATATAACTGCATAAAGATGTATTATAGGCTTATAAACATCATACCTTCCTCATATTCCATTACTCTCCCAAGAGAAATGTATTACTTTGGGGATTGAAAGCTATATAGATTTGTATTTCCTTCATCCATTGTTTCAATATTTGCAGTTTACTGCCACATCTATCTACAAGTACAAGATACTAGACTCTGAGGTTTCCTTACAGTAGCAATTCCAGCAAAACCAGAGGAGTTACACTAAACTAAATCAGCATGGGTTTAGATGAGAATCAGAGCCATTCAAACAATTTATTTTAATACCATTACTGCTCTGTACCTCACACATATGTCTAAGCTTCATCTTTCTATAGAGACGTCTTGGCTGTAGTGGATCTACACCAATTTACACTAGGTAAAGGACCAGAATATTCGTATTTAAAACTGGCAAAAAGACTGTGAGTGGAGTATGTGAGAAGGAAAATGCTTTGATGTGGTAAAGACAGTGGTATGCTGTTTTCACCTTTCCTGCAAAGAAATGCAAATCAAAATCATTCAATACGCTGAAGAGACTTAACAAAATGACTGTTCTCACCTCCGTTGCCTGTAGGCAGACCTTGAGATGGAAGAGGTTAAATTGGCTGTCTGAAGAAAGAAGACTAGCAGTTTTTGTTCTTCCTATGTAGGCCAGCCGGAATAATCTGAACTTTGGTATGGGTGAGGCAGCTCGGTATCTAAAAACCCTCGTCATATGCGGCCTCCTGTCTTAGCCTGTTGCTCTTCGTAGTTTGGACCATACTGTGGGACTGAGTTCACTCCAAGCCTCTGGCACTAAAAATAATTAATAATGATCTTGAAAGAAGAAACTTGTTGAATTTTTTGAAATAAGCAGAGTAGTTCAAACTAATATAAATAAATAATTTAAAAAAAACACTATGTTTGGAGTTTTCCTATCTAAAAAATGAACAAAAATTCTCAAAAATAGCCACTTAAGGAGGTAGAATGGTAGAAGGTGTTCAATAACTTCTTTGGTCTATGGTATTTTTTATCACAGTATTTCATGTGATTCTGTGTATGGTGTGTCTTTGCACACAGAACATCAGGTAATCATCAGTAACTGATGCTGGTTTTCAGAATCCCACTCTGGAATATGCAACACTCATGGGTTTGTGCCTAAGGAACTGGAGATAGCTCCGTCACAGACAAACCTGTCTTCTCATTAAGAGCATTTCTTTGTACTTTATAAGTTCTTAAGTCACTTAGGGTTTTTTGGTTGTTTTTTCTCCCCCACACAATTACTATCCTAATATGTTCTGCTAATTCAACAGCAATTACTGCTAACATACTTCCATGGCCTAATATTGTAGCATCAAGTTAGCTTGACTGCATGATGATTGAGGGTTTTTTGATTTGAAGGTGTTGCCTTGGGAATTCACGTTGTGCTGTGCAGGTAAGACCCTACACTTATATCTATAATAAAGCAAGGGGGCTCCTGAGACCTTCCACGCTAATCAATCCATCGATTGAATCAACTGAAAATGGAATTCCTGCTGCCAGACAGTGGCAGGATCATTGGAGGCAGCACCTACCTTTTCATTAAAAAGATCCCGTGTTTAAAGCAGAGAGAAGGTGCCAGAGTCCAACAAATAATTGTGCAAAAACACAGCTTACACTCGCCTCCTGCTTCATACAATCATTTTGCCTCTTTTAAAAAGGAAATGGGGCCTCTCCCACCCATTCCTCCTCTACCTTCACTGACCCTTACCACCTATCTTATCACTTGGACCTCCTGAAAAGCCTCCCTTCCCACTACTTCTGTGGCTGTGCCCTATTTCTCTTAGCAGCACTTTATATATGGACACCTGCCTATCCCTTTCCCCTTTCGAGCACTGGCTCTAGGGCTGCTGTTTGCATTGCAACTATTTCCTAAAGGTTTAGGGTGTACATTAGACATAAAGCCTGGCACAGCTCTGAAGCAAATACATCTTAGGTGCTATCTGAGCTCATAACTCAATGTTTTCTTTCCCCGTCCTGACAGCCTTTCTGTGGTCCCCTCCACAACAAGGAAGGAAGGGGATGCGTTCAGCAACCGCCAGATTCGTTGTGCTGTTTTGCAGCATCTAACTGTGATGGTGCTGGCTGCGGATGCAAACCCCGGTGACAGCAAAGACCCAAGGCCTGGTGGTGGTGCCAGGCTGGTGGGAGCCCTGTCCGTGCCGGTGCGATGTGCCCGGGCCCCCTGCTGGGATGGGGCTGTCAGAGCTGCATGCGCTCAATGCATATGGATATCCTGGGTTTGTGACTGGTTTCATCCACAGTATGGTGGAAAATGCAATACATTTTTTCTCTTTCAAATAAAGAAGAATTACTGCAAAAAGCATGACATGAGAGATGAAAGGGAGGGTGTATCACTCTATTTTCACCCACAAGATTAGGAAACTGCCTGTTTTGCCTTTTTCTCCCCCCAGAAAAACATTTCACCATTGGCCAGGTTCACTTCAAGGAAAGAGGCAGAAGCAGCTGCAAGCCAAGGCATCAGCGCCAGGCAGACTGCAAGGTATGCTAAACCTGATTTGAGTGAAATGAGGGAGGCTTCTTGCCCGTATCATTGAGATCTATAATGCCTAGACATTAGGTCACCTTGGCCTCTCTTAAGGAAAAGCATGTAATATTTGTGTCCAAGGAAAGCTGATTGGCCTGGCTGTCAGTTCTTGATATACCCCTTATTCAGTATTTTCTATTCAAAGTTGGCTATCCTAGCTAAACCATGCTTGGATGATTGACATTTTTATAAGAGAATAGCAAATAGCAGATGACAAGTGATTTACATCTCCTGCAGATTTATGAAGCTCTGGATTCACAAACATTTTCATGACTATGCCACAGCTATCTAAATGTTTCCAAACAAAAAGAAATAGAAGCTCCCAGAGGGCAAAGAACTAAATATTAGCAGGTTATTCCAGAAATTGGAGTTTTATTATGGAACCAGGCCGAATACTTGCCCCTTGTCTTTTACTCTGTGGCTGATTCCTTTAATCTTACTTGCTCCCTTCCAGTGCCCACTTCTAGTAGTTTATACTCGTAGTTGCCCATGTGCTTTCACCCCTGTGGGCTTTAATTCAAGTGTGCAGAGGTCTTTCATAATGTCGGTTTCTAAGACATTCTGAAAGCTTATGGATAACATCTTTGAAAAGCCTTAAATGTGAAAGCAACCTATGCATTTACAGGTCTGTGACTGCCAGTGAAATGCAGGCACTTCACTTTCCATGGAATAGACTGTTGTACTCATTCTCTCCTCTCAGCACTTTACTGATAAACACATACCCATATAGCAAAAAATCAAAGAAATTTATTTAATCAGAAATCTTGTTGCACCAGCTTGACAGTGTCACGCTGTGTCTGCAGTCCACAAAACACCTTCCCACAGCTACAGCTTCACCACTGTTCAGTCTTTGCAGAGCCATCTGCCTCCAACCAAACCTCCCCATCCATGACTCAATATCCCCCTTGCCAATTCCATTGCATGTCTACTATAAGATGTCCTTGGCTATGCAGTTCCAAGTTTTGGACAAATGAGTAGGCTCAATGCGGTGGCACAAGATGCACCAGCTGAGGTTGACTATCTTGACTGTAAAGCCTTAAGCATGGTTCTGCAGCAGTAGACATGACCTATTTCCATTTAAACACCAATCTCCAATAAGCTTCCCTTTGCCAGTTAGTAGTTCACTTAATTAACTGTAGGCCTTTCTTTTCATATAACCTTGCCCCTTTGCTAATCTAATTCTCTGCAGCCTCCTCAAAACAAAGTGGTTAGCTCCATCACTGAAATTCATGAGTGAACTTCTAACCCCATTTAGTGGTCCAAATGGGAGGACAGAAGCTCCAGCATGGAAATTCTCAAGTCCTGATATAATGCTATTCTAGCCCATTGCTCAGCTGTAGAAAGTGTCCCCGTATTTTATGATGTGCCTGGAAGGTGTACCAGCCTTTTCTGCCCAGGGATTGCGCTCTCACTGAACTCATGAAGGTCTGGTCTAGCAGACACTGTGCTCCCAGTGCAGACACTGGGACTGTGTCTTTTCACTGGCTTTATCATATGACCCTATGGTTATAGTTACCAGCAGAATAAGAGCTCAGATTAACATCTGATGGGATATTCCTTCACCACTCTGTCTTCCTGGAAATATATTTCCACCCAAAGCAAACAAATTCCCCTTAGGACAGCTGCAAGTCTCTGTGTGAATGCCCTACTTGGAAGCAGGCTATGAAGAGGTGATTGAAATCATTGGACATCATTTTATTCTGGTTGTGCGATTTGGCAACACCTTCTCTTACATTGCCCTGGCTGCTGCAGGGAACCACAAACAAGGGAATCACCTACTCATTTAAATATGTGTGTCAAAGCCTGAGCAGCGCCACTGAAAGAAAGGTAAAACTTCCATCCACTCCATGTGGCAGTGCCAGATAGCTTGCTTCTGCAGCCTGATCTGTCCACAGCTGCCATTTTAGAGTTTCTCTGCTAAGCTGCAAGGTAGCATCCTGATGCTGAAAAAATCTATATTAAGACACATCAGAAGTGCCACATGGACAGCAAATTCTGCTCAGAGTTGCCAGTTCTCCCCCCAGATGGAAGACAAGAACAATAACCAGCTAAAATAAGCTTTTCAAAAGGTCTTTTCCAGCGAGGAGAATATCTGTCTTTTGGAGCTATTTTCCATGTATCCACACTAGAAGCAAGCAACAAGCTACTAAAGTACACATATGTATGTGCACATACATGTACACATGCATATGTGCATATATGTATGCATATATATACATATATATATGTATGTGTATATATGCATAGCCAAGAGATTTTGTTTTCAAACAGCATCAAGTTGTGTTTGCCAACACACAAATTAAAGGAAAGGCAGTATATTAAGCAGGAGAGCCAAAACAGAGACCTGCAGGGAAACACTGGTATCTTACCTGAGTAAGAGTCTGCTGATTGCTGAAAGCAGCTTTCTCTCTCTTTCTCTTCTAACACAAGATTTTCAGCCTTTAAAGGGAAGCCGTTCCCCACAAGGCTTCGCTAAGAGGGTAACAATGCGAGAGAAGCATTCCTCCTGCCGCAACGCTGCCGGAGTCTGATAGCCTTAATTGACCTTTGGTGTCTTGATGCTCCAGCACTGTATCTCATCTTAGCTCATTTTGCAGCTACTTAACCTAGTTACAGAGGAGAAGACAATTCAAGTCCATGGCTGGCAGTGAAATGGGGGAGGGTGGACGACACATGCTTTTGCCGTGTCTCCTCATGCGTGATTTTTACAACACTAAAAAATTCCTTCTTGCTTGAAAAGGATAAACTCTATCTGTAGTAGCAGCACAGGACAGACAAGCAGGCAAGCGCACCCACCTCAGCTGTGCCTCTGCCAAGCGACACTCCCTGGAGTTGCCAGGGCAGTGGTGAACATTTTCTGCGGCAGGCACCATTGCTCCATACTGTGAAGACAAATTATGTGGCAAATGCAGACCTGCCTTGGCAGGTAATGTCCAGTTTCCTGCTTTTTCTATAGGTGGAGTCTAAGGACAGACCATGAAAAATGAGTGGAGGATTGGTATGAGTTTCCTGTGTGGAGATCGTGGTGGCAATAGGACCATTAAGTTGGAGGAAAGATGACAGCTGTGGAAAACAGCAAGTGAATATGAGGTGAATGAACAGTTTTTTTCTTTAGTTCTCGTAAAAGAAAAATAAGAGGGCATCTCATGAAATAAACCTAACAAAGTTTTCTTTCTCAATTTTTCTTGAGTTACCTGCAGTGCATTATGAGAGCAGGAGGTAGGATAAAAAAAAGTGTCTCAATATTTCTTTAGAAAACTCTTGCTATATAAGAAAAGAAAAAATATATAAAATGAAGGAAATCCTTCTTTAGGACATACACAAGCCAGTAACTTTCTGCAATCAAAAAGAAACGTCTTCAAAAGGCAGCTTATAAAAGGGACAAATTCTCCACGAGAGATTTTTTTGACACCTTTTGCTGAAATACTTGGTTTAGCCATTCTTGAAAAACAGAGCAGTCATAAATAGAGGGGTGATAACAGTCAACAGGACAGTATCCGTATATCAGACATTTCTGAAGGCAGCTCATCAATGAATGGGACAAAACACATTCACTGTAGTATCACCCACGCTGTTGGGTTGTTTTTTGATAAGACATGTATGTGTAATTTGCATTTGCCTTTTGCAGGAGAAGTAAGGTCGACTACTTCAGCTATTGCTGCATGCAATTCTGAAGTTAGATGAAGAGAGGATGACACTTTTTTTCTATTGAAAGAGGAAGGGGAACCTCCCCTAGACTTCTTCCTACTTTTTATGTAAGTAGAGCTGCAAATAAATTTTCACAGCAACATACTGAACAGTTCAGCTGTGGAAATCTTGTCATTTTGCTGGATAGAGAGCCACTCGGTACTCAAGGGGAATAATAATCATGTTTTCCCACCCCAGGTTGCTAGCACCACAGGGAAGACAGCCCTGCTATTTCTTTGCCCTGTGTCTAGTGTACCAGGCCCTGGAAAGAGCTGGGGGCAGAATAAAATCTCCAGCTTGTGACAGCTCTCCAGATTCGCTCACATTCTCTCTTGGAGTCGAACCAAACCTTCAAAGTGTTTATTTGTGGCATGGGCTTTTTTCAAAATGGTTGTTTTCAGAACAAACAAACACCTCTGCTTTCCAGCTGAAATGCCAGGCACTGTCTCTCACGCTCTCTCCTCTTCTTCCAGCCAGTCCTGCCCGGGGAGCCCCACACCCGGTAAACACCTTTCCGTTGAAACTTGGATGACACCACAACATACTGACAAAATACTTCAGCTTCAATAAAACTGCAAACTTCAATACATTTTCTTTTCACCAAAAATGTCCTAGCCAGCTGCAGCCCTGAACTGAGTTGTAACCTTCAGGTACTGTATAGTAGGAATAATAATGACAATAGCACATATGATTATGATCTAATATAAAGTGGAAAGGATCCTGACCATGCCAAAGAATGTCTAACAAGGTGATTTGACTGTATTCCTGAAAAATTGCAAGGCAATGTCTCTGGGAGGCTTCATAGTTATTGCCGTGGGATATCATCTCTTCCACAACATCTGCTTTTCCGATCTGGCTCATTCCAGACCTCTACTTGAAGTGTGTAAATCACCAAATATGTAGAATAGCATTTTTGAAGAAAGCAGTGAACAATGAGTGTGGGCAGGGTGAATTTAATTCTCTCAGGCCTGAGCTCTATCCCAGCTCTTTACAGCTGATTTAACCTGCAAAACCCTGTAAGTACAAAAGCAAAATGTCAGGGGAGGACCTCAAGGTCTTGGCATAGCCTCTCTGTTGCTCACCCTGCCTGCTGGGAATGGCCTCACTTCCGGGGACCCAGCAGCAACTCCACGGAGCAAGAGGTCAGGAGGAGAAGTGGACTCTGAAATGTCATATCAGCAGGAAAAAGGCTCAGATAAATGAAAAGGTGTGTCTGCTCATTAGTTTCTCCATGTAAATGGTACAGAATTACTTTGACCACAGACACCACTGAAGAAAGTAGCACCAGTCATGTAATTTGTTTCTAGTAAATATATTATATCATCCCTATGCCTTGAAGTTTTCTCTTTCAGAGAGGCAGCAAATTTAGAGATCTGGTCATTCCTGCTTCCCAAATTTCAAAGCCCAACTTCTACGACTACAGAAGTGCCCCATCATATAATCTGTTCAATCCAACATGGTTCTTTTTGTGTGAGAGTTTTATTTAATGATTTGATAAAATATTGGCAGTTGCTTAAACATGTTCGCTTTTGAATGGGTTTTTAGAAGGTCCTGAGCATGCTTATGACTTGCAGCTTGATATAATTCACACTGGGCATTTTCTTGTTTGGCGTATTTAAAGGTGTAATTCTGCCAGAGAGCTAATACAGTAGATTTTTCCCCTTGTTTGCACAAATTGCAGATGCCCTGACCTCTAGCGGCAACAGAGATGAATTACGGGCTTTTTTCATGATAATCGGTGTTACAAGACCAGAAACAGTAAAACATCAGTATGCTTGTGCATATGCATGTGTGTGTAAAATTAACAATATTTTAAATCAGTTGTGTAAATATAAAGCTGCATGAATAACTAATGTTTTGAAATAGCAGAGAAAAAAAAATCAGGAAAATATTCTCTCTGAACTAAAAATGGAAATGTTTTGCAGTCTTACAAAAATTTTTCCTTTTTACTGGTATTGCCCTGATTGGTTCTAAAAATTTCATTTACAGGTAACTACATGAAAGGATAATTTGAACTTTTTCTAGTTTTTGTTGAGAAGCTACTGGCTGAACTTGCCTGGAAATTTCTTAAATGATCCTGTTCCATACACTTTCAAAAAAATTACCTTTGTGCAAAATCTCTCACCAGCTTCCACTGAACAGCCCAAAAACATGCTTTACATAAGCAAATACAGTTTAGGCAAGTGGGGTTTCCCAGGATTATTTGTTTAATGCTGCTTGGCAGGAGAAGAAGCGACCCCAGAGGAAGTCGTGGCAGCTCTGCCGGGCCATCAGGCCCCCTGCACGATTACTTTTGATATTACAGTTGGGGTGCCTTTACTGAGTTGGAGTGACTTTACAAGACTTTACCAAGCATAACAGTCTGGTGATGAAGTAAATCACACGCTTGCGAGAAAGAGAAGTGCGGTATGAAGAGCAAAGGATAAGGAGAACATGTGTGAAATTTCCTGAGAAACATGGATGCTTCAGGAGCTGGAAAGAGTGATGACCTCTATGAGGAGAAGTGTTAAAAGAAAACAGAGACGTTGAGCTGGGTTGTGTCCCCATTTTACAGAGGAGGTTCTGAGGTGCTGAAAAAAAACATGATAATTCTGCAAAAATGCCTTGTGATTCGAAAATGAAAACCACGGCCCCTGAATCTTCGCTCACCTCAACCTGACACTTTGCCAGGAGCAAAAGTGGGCGGTGGGTGGCTGATGCTCCCTGGAGTTGGTGCAAATTTATGCCTCTCTCTCAAGACAGCCTGGCTCCTGAGCGCATGCAAAACATTGGAAAAACTGAGTGAAAGCAGCTAACAAGTAATTAAGATTATTAAATATTTGCGCAAATTCTAACCCGAACCATGATAAACAGCTCTGAGCCATTTGGCCATTTTACACTTGTCCTCCCTAAATAAAAGAGCTTTTTTCCATGATCCGAACAAATGTATAATAAATGCTTCTTGAAATATTCTGGGCTCTGGACTCAATGATATCTGCATGACAAGCTGATCTATAGATTGATGACATTAATGTATGCAATGTTTCCCTTGTAACTGAGTGAACTGGCTCATAATTTGATTGAACAGACCCACCTGGTTGCACTGAAACAGATGTACATAGTAGATTGATGAGAAATAGCCGAAATTTCGTGATTTTTTTCTAGTGGGCCTATATGTAGGTTTCTGTGACAGTTTCCACAAATTTTCTAGCAATGATGTAACTGATGACACTTTATTAAAATCATTAACCAACATTAACCAACATTTTTGACTTATCAAAAATACAGGGTAAAAATTGTTTGATGCTATCTCAATTTTAAAATCAGTTTAGAATGATAATGATATTTTGGCACTGTTACAAAATACTGAAAATGTCAAATGCAGTGATTTTTAGTGAAAAGTCCTGTAGTTAAGAAGAAGGGTCATTTTTCCCTGGAAAGCATCAGCTGACCCTGACAAATACCCCCCCCCTTCACTTTCTCCATATCATTTCCTAGGGTACATATCTTTGCAATATCCCTTGTGTTCAGCTAAACTAAAAATCTGTACAAGCTTCAAAATATTTGGACATATAAATAACAAAGACCTTTGCAGGAATGACTTAGACAGGAGCCTCAGTTTTTTGGAAATAGGTGTGCTGTAAGGCCTTGAGGTTACTGACTTATTTTGGGGAGTGTAATCCAAACTTCTCTGAACCACTCAGAGTTCTCAGGAATCTTAAATAACTGCAAGTCTCTCCCAGGCCCAGTGACCAGAGAAATGTGTAATAAACACTCTGCATTTTGTCAGATTTGGGATTGCAGGAAGATGTCCTTGGTTTTTGGGAAGTTAGTCAGGCGACACTCAGATATACAAAGGAAGCTGGGCAAACAGTGCCTCCATCACATGCAGTTTCTTTTGATTCCTTGCACTTGAATAAAGGAATGATTATTTCTCTTCAGAAGGAATAGAAGTTGAAGAAGAGGCAAATGGGGGTGCTCCCTTGATAATGAAGTCCTGCTTTCGTCCTTCTTAGAAGAGGTTTATTTCCAAACACCCATTCTGCTAAAGCTTTAAAAGCCCTCAGCTTCTGACAATGCAGTGTCCTCATTGAAGATGACCTGGAACGGACCTCTATTTACCAAATATAAAGATGCTAATTATTTTGTGTATAGGCCTTAACGTGATTACAGCCAGCATGGACACTGTTCGTTGTTATAGCAATCTGAATTAAATTACGCTTTTGCCAGCATAATTAGGATCGCCCCGTGAGTTTATTGGGCTGGCATTTTTAACATGGCATTTCAGAAGCTTCATAAAAAAGATGAGAGTTTCACTTTAGCACTGGCTAAAGTCTGCAGGCCAGTAGCCAGCAAACAATGCTGTTTCTTTAACAAATCCTGCGGAAGGAGTTCAGCTCTTTTGTGCAATTCCCAGAGATGGCTTTCCCGCCCTTGCGAGCATTACAATAAATACTCATTAAAAAATGGGAACTGGTGTTATAAAAAGTAAGCTTACGCCAGGCCTTCCTTATTAAGTAAACGCCTTCACACGGTGGGAACAACTGCAGTATTCAAGCCCTTCGACAGAAAGGGCGTAACAAAGTTATCAAGCAGTGGAGCTGGCACCAGGTGCATGGCGTGGGCAACCCCGGCCCCAGCGGGACATCTTGGTGCATGGCTGGCGTCCCAAAAGCTGGACGGGGAGAGGGTAATGGATTTACAAAGCCCCAGGTGGAGCTTTGCTGCCTGCTGTTAGTTGGGTGGCCAGCTGAGCCCATCCTGGCTGCAGACGCCACCTGCCACAGGCCTCACCTGAAGATCATTCAGGCTGGAGCCACCACAGCCGAGGATTGCAGCAGGAAAGGTCAATGCTGGGCCTCTGGCCAGCCCCAGATAAAAGCTGTGAACTAGCCCAGTTGCCTGGCCATCCAAATCTGGTGTTGCAACATGTACCTCTAACCAATGTGGACCAAGGAGCACCTTGGTTTCACTATCCTTTCCTCTCCCAGGCTGGACCATGCTCTTTAGGATGGGACCAGCAGGCAGTGCCTGCTCAGCTCATGGCTGCCCCTCTGCATTTCTCCCATACTTTCCCTGTGGCAGAGATGGAAGTGGAGGAAAAGCAGTGGTGAGCAGGTATGGACAGAGCAGCATGTTAAAAAGGATGCTTGTAAAAAGGCTAATGTTCCTCAGGGATGCAAAATTTCTCAGGAGGGGCCTCCACACCCAGATGCCAAACAAGGGTTTCACCCCACCCCACCCCCAATGCAATGCCTTAACTCCCTACAAGGTTTATTACTTACTATTTGTATTGTGGCTGTGTGACTTGGTCTCTTTGTCTCTATCTTGAGAAGAAATTCTGCTTTATTTTTATATTTATAAACTTACATTTATATTTATAAATATAGCTTTATTACTCACTGGTATTTTGGGAAAAGCTGGAGAAGGTGAAAGAGTATATTCTATTGCCTTTCGGCTGTTTTGGCAGAAACTTTGCTGGGAGCTTCCCAAGCACAAGGCTCTTGGTGCATGGTCTGAGACTGCTAAAAGAGGAGATACCTGTCTGCCTGCTGCTCAGGGCTGCTGGTGCTCCTGGCTAGCTGTCCCCACGGACAGGAGCACAGAGGCACTGCTGCTGAGGAACTGGCTTGCAGGAGGCTCTGCTCACCAGAGCAGAGGCCCAGCCACAGAAGCAAACCCTGAGAAGTGATGACAGAGAAGGGACAAGTCTAGGAATAATAAATGGTGTGTAATTGTCCAGGCCTTAAAACTTCTCAGTGAGCTCAAGAAGGGAAAGGCGCTAGTTATTCACAGGAACTCCAGCGTGAATAGTTCAGACTTTTAGTTCAACTTTTATAGTAAAAAGATTTTTGCCCTTCAGAGGTGTGATTTTTTTTTTTCTGGGTGGTGGTAGCAATGCAAGTAATGTGTTTAAAGCCTGTGTGGTCAGGTCTACAGGAATCTTGCCATAGCAGAAAATAGCACTGTCAGGTACTTAGAGGGATGCTTAGCTTCCAGAAACACAAGCTGGGGCAAAAGGAGCAGAAATCTAAGCAAATAAATTGCAGTCAGTGGGATTACACACATGCTTTGAGCTACACATGTGCTTAAGGAAGCTGTGAAACTGAGGCCTAATGCTCCAAGACTGTGGTTTGTTTTTATTTCCAGCACTCTGCATAATTTGATTTTTTTTTTCTGTATTTATTGTGAAGCAGCAATAGGGCCAATTCTACTATATAGGTGAGAATTGCACAGCTATCACATACTTTCCAGGAACCCACTTGGAACACTGAACATATGACCTTGCTAGTGGTTCACCAGGGCTTATATTCTCTGGGATCACGGTGCTCTACAAGTGGAAAACAAGCTGAGAGGGAACCGATTCAGGGGGGAAATTCCCACGCAGCAGAGCTCACTGATTTAAATGGTCAAAGACTCTGCCTTCAAAACTGTGAAAGGCTGCAATAACAACAGAGCAACAAATACAGCTTCACTGCTCGTTGCGATGTCTCCTCCTCCCCATCACCCCCTAAACGGTAAAATGAACAAGAAAACCTTATGATAAAGGCTAATACCTTTCAAGCTGTCCTAGGACCTGCCTATGGGCAAAGCCAGTCCTGTGCTCTGCTAGTATCACCCAGCCAGCAGGGCTGAGAAGGTGCCTTAATAACCATTAGCAATGGGGTGGGGGGGAGATGTTAGAACAATTACTCATGGGGGGGGAGGGATACCCGATTTATTTTTTCCTTTTTTTTTTTTTTTTCTCCCATACAACCCCCAAAACAGGTTCTCCAGTACTGCTCCACTGAAGGCCACGCAGTTGGGTCACAGATTCATCTGCAATGGGCGTCTCAGCGCAGTAATGCTGGGGGGGGGGGGGGGGGGGGATCTTCTTGCTGTCAGCAATTGCAGGGGCTGCATTTTATCCGGATTCAATCTATGGATCTTTATATAGATCTTTGTTATGTGAGACTGAGTAGCATTCCTGTGAAAGCGCTGCCTTTTGGAACAACATTTCAATGAGTTTATTATAAGAGCACTCATCAAATTGCGGGGGGGGGGGGGAGCTATTTTAGGAATCAAAACTGAACTCATGATACTTAGGATAGAGCAGCCTTATAGGCACCTTCAGATTCAGAAATAAGAAATAAAAGTAAGGAATCAGGCTTCGCTAAAAGCAGATACAATTCTTTGATGTGCGGCAATTCCCAGTGGCCACTAAAGGCAGCTCAGGGTAAGCCTGACCCTATGAACTCATGCAATGGCTCTTACAAGCTAAGCTGACTCTGCAGGACGTAGACTAGATGCACTTGAGTAGTTTACTGAACTAACAGGACACAGAAGATACGGAGAGGGCATGTGTAATAATAGTTTGGTTTCATTTTCACGTCGGCAGGGCACTTTGAAGGAAAGGAACGAAACTGGTTCATTATTTCTCCAAAGGTCTCCTGACAATAGTGCAGTCTAAATGCCATTAGCATTAGCAGGGCTGGCTGCTTCACAGCGGCCTGACTTCTGCTGTTCCTTCCTGAACCTGAGGAGAAATATTTACCTACAATTCTCGTCCTCTCTGCGTACGTAGAGGCCGTGTCTCAGGGCCGCTGGGCCCGAGACCCGAAGCGAGAGCTTCCTTAGCTATTAAATTCTCTCCCCGCTAGATGGCCTGTATCTCTACCCGTGAGCCGCAGAGAGGAAGGTTTCTTCCCTGCACGTAACTCTGCTATACGGAGCCACACCGTGTCTCCAGGCAGACTGCAGCTTTGCAGCTTGGCGTGGGGGAAAGTGCTCGCTGTTGGCCTCCCCGTGGCACCGCTGAGTGCTCTGTTTTGGAAATCCCATCCGCGGTATCGAGGTACAGAGTGAGGGTTCCCAAGCCCCACAATACGTGCTCCTTCACATACAAATATCCACCAAAGAACCGGTGCCAATTCTGATGGTGTTTTTTTCCAGCAAACTCTGTTTGGAAACTCATATTCTGAACTTAAAGGCAACTCCCCTGTTCTTATAGCATGCAGATATTTTACCCACACATGCCTGTTCCTCTAGCTGCTACACAGTGACATTTATGCAGCATTACGCAGATCTGACACTGCCCAACAGAAAGTTGTGTGCACTCTCTTGCATGTACACATAAGCATGCTTAGGTATCTAACTCCATCCTTGCATTTGAGAGGAAAAGTCTGCAAAACCAGCCATATTCTCTAGCTACATTAATCTGAGAAGATTAAGATGTAAGTTGCTCTTTGCTCAGATCAGGACAGAAAAAAGCAGCCATTGTAAATGTGTTTGCTTACATCTAGAGAGCAGGGGGAATTGGCACATTTTAGACAAAAATATCTGTTCAGGAGTGAGGAGCTCAGATGTAAAAATGGGAGCAGAACAGCATAGCAGCAAAACACTTTTGTTTTAAATCAAAAAGCTTGGATCAGGTAGATTAGAAGATCTTACACCCCCACCCCAAAACCAGAGAATTCATACTAAGAAACAAATCCAACACACACCAAGGGAAAAACTCTCCCATTACAGATTTTATGACATGCCCATCTTTTTGCATAACATCAGCACTGCTCTCAACTATACCACTACATCAAAATCATATAGCCTAGGGAATTCATGTCCTTATGGTGGAGGCATAAAATATGCATACACATTATTAAAGTTGCATTAGTATTGTTCAATCACCAATGCAAAACCTTGGAGGCACTGTTGTGTTGAAGAGTAAGCACCAGTTTTGGTAGCTATGGAGTGCGAATGCTAATTCCTTCTCTGACATTCACTTAACTTGAAAATTCAGCTAGGTCACTTCACTCTTGTGCTGTAGTTTCCTTATTTGTGAAATAGGGAGGGAATAGTGCTGTGTTTGCCTTGCAGGGGTGTCTTGAACCGCTAATAGTTGGGTTATGCTTTGAATGCATAGGATGTTGCTTAATAGCTCTCTGTTTTTAAAACGCGCTTTGTTTTCGAGAAGCCAGAGGTCTTTTTAGTGATTCATCTGGTTTTGCCTTGATCGTATTTGTGACAGACTGTAAAGTTTTCCCAGAGGACAAAAGGAAGGGATAGCAAATGATAGAGTGCAAGTACAGACACGCTGTCTTTCAGAGGTGCACCGCAACTGCCCATGTAGAACAGCCTGGCGATGCATCAAGCCCAGTGCACATCTCGGGCAGTGGCCCTTGCAGCATGTTTCTGAGGAAATGGTGGAGATTCCTGCCTAATGCAACCAGTCAGGTGGTCAATATTATACTGTGGGGACAAGCTATACATTCGTGATCTCGTCTGTCACTCATGCTAAGAAAGAGTATTAATGACCCCCATAAGGAGCAGAATAGAAACTCTTCTAGCAAATATGAAACTTCCTCCTTTCTGTTCTATCCTGCTCTGTACCTTAGCACAGACCAAACTTGTCTCTGAAACTTCCCAGAGGTGCTAGCCAAAAGTACCTAAATCCTCATGACAGCCTGTAGGTTAATGTAATGTGCTCCTACATCCCCTCAGTGCCCTGGGAAGCTCTGTCTGCCCCTCTTCTTGGGGTGGTTACTACACCAGTGCTTATGTCTGCCTCATGCACCCAGGATTACTGTTCTTCGTGACCCTTAAGGAAGCAGTATCACCATCTCCAGCCACCATACATCTATAGAAGTTTGCTCTAGCCATTGCCAGGAGGTCTTTGTCTCTCAAGCTGTTGACAACATGAACATCTTAGGTCCATCCAAGATGGACCACTGGATGGTGACATGTCTGGTCATGACTATGCTGTGGAAAGGCTTCAGATCCTCATGCCTTAGAAATCAAGGATTGTGCTGACCTGATAGAACATAAAATACACTGCTTAAAATGTGAACAGTCTGCTACTGACCAGAACAGAGGTACTGTGTAAAACCTCAGAGAGACTGTGCATAACTTCAGTGTAGCTGGTGTGGGACTGCAGCCTTTCTCCCTCTCTAACAAATGGGGCAGAGAGCTCTTTTCTTCTTCAGTAACTAGAAGTGAGGCTTCAAAGTGAAAAGCAATCAGTATAATACAGCTGCAGTACTGATGTCAGATGTGCATAACACACAGCATGGAGAAAGAAAGCAAGAGCACATTACGTATGAATAACAGCAGGTCTCTGTGAAGTTGTATGACCAGTCACTTGGTAGATTAACAATTTTAGCAGCTGTTTCAGCCAAACTGAGTCTCCTGAAGAAAAGCACAAAAGAAAAGCTAGGGCATGAGAGATCCTCTGTACTGGACTCCTCAGTATCAATTAATGCATTGAACTCTAACTGTAATATTGATTTCCATGATCTCTCCCACCCAGCAAGAAATCCTTTGAAGCACCAGAATTTGTCACTGGAGAAATGCAGTCTAGGATAATACAGATACATGTAACTGGGTGAATGACTGACACAATTGATTTTCACACTTCCATGATGCTAGACCATTGAAACTTGGTATACTCATACATAACGGAGCTGCATGCAAGCACTTGGAAAGGAAGCAAATTTGATCTTTGACCTTTCTTTCTGAGATTTCCAAAAGATCATTCTTTTTGTTAAGTCTGGTTTCAAACACTGACACTCCTTTTAAGTTGAGATTTTGAAATTCATCATGATCCCCTGATGATGGAAAAAACAACTTTAAAATTAGATATTTCTGTCACTAAAAGGTCATCAGTCTAATAATTTATCATTTGACTTTATATTCCATCTGCGGGCCATGTAAGACATGAAACCTCTAATTTGGAGAAATTAAGGTCATTTGAGGTCACCAGTTCAATCTATTGAGCTTTAGGCGAGACACCTCTCAAAGGGGAGCAAGCACATTGTATACACTGATGCTGATTTTCACTGTGAGCCAACCAGTCAGCTGCAGTCTATTAATAAAATATAAGCAGGCCCTGAGGTCCATACAAAGAAAAACCTCATTTTGAATGAGTCTGAGCACACATAAGCAGAAGCTTCCTCAGCAAATAACAATTTGACAATTACACTGCTGGTTCATATCAAGTTCCTGTTTAATAACACTAATTCAGCAACATGCTAAGATCCAGAATCTGAAGAGTATGTAGGTGCCTAATGAAGATTGGAATCACCGGATGAAAAGTGTCTAAAAGCACCATGGAGGATGCTCTAGATGTCACATTTCCATAGAAATTTCAGCTTGCTGAATATCATGTTACTGACAGCCCTTTCTCTCCCAAAAGCCCACCATGATCTTTTCCAAATGGGTCCTTCTTCTAAGAGGAGTTTCCACATTCAGAAGCAAGAAGTGACAAAATCCCACAGAGTTCATGAGGAATTTTGCTATTGCTAATGATTTTGCGGGATGTGTTCAGAGCCTGTGGCTTGCAATATGAGTCTGTACTTAGGCATACGCTTAAGTCTTCTGCTAAGTAAACCGTGATATGTCAATCGGAGAAGAAGTCAGAGCTGATGAAATATCTCTAATGCTGAGGAACGGTGTAGTGAGTGTGAAGGTAGTTTAGGTCAATGATTATGAAATTCTGCACCCAAAAGGACATACGGATAATCTACATAAATCTTTAAGGCCTTCACAGGATTAAATTCAAAATAATCTAATATCAGGCTAATGCTTTCCTCTCAAAGAAGGAGATACACTGCTTTTGACCAGAAGCTGTAGGCAAGCTTCAAATCATCACTTTCCAGCTAGTCACAAAGGAGTGGCTCACTAATCAAAGCTTTTGTTCCCCTGCCTCAAGTGTCTACTTAATAAAAGGCAATTTTCAGAAGAGACAAACTGAAAGACCAGAGGAATGTAAATGTCCAACATCTCCCAGATTCTACAATTTCTGAGGCAGAATAAAAAAAGGCAAAAAAGCCCTCTAAGAAACCCATCCTTAATTCAAAAGCCTGAGTTGCTCTGAAATGTAACTTAGGTAAATTTTCCTCAGCACACCTTGAGTCATCACTTCTCTCTTACCTACTGTATTAATTCTGAGCAGGAGCCATATTGGAATATGTTGGAAAAGTAACACAGATTGAGGAAAAAAATGGGAGGTGAGACATCTTCTTTGTCAGAAACTATGAAGTGTCCTCTTCTAATTCTAGTAGATATTCTCTGTAGGCATCCCAAAATATTCCACCAAAAAAGAGCAAAACTCTAAGCATTTGCCCTTGCAGCAGCTGTTCCGCCAAGGGAAACATTGCTCTCTGGCTTTCCTCTAAATTCTTTCTGCGTGTCTGTCCTTAGACTGAGGGCTTCTCTGATCAGAGAGTGCTTGGCACATTTCTAACATGTACTAGTGATTAATTAATCATAATCAGAGAGACACCTGTAGGTACAGACAGATTACTCACCTCCTTGGAGAAAACATTGCCTTTCTCGTGTCCAATATCTGCAAATGAAATAAGAGCCCCAAAACACTGCCCTGTCTTTGCGTTCAGTCTGCTGGAAAATTCACATTCAGGGGCTAAACGATGGGAAAAGCAGCGGCATATCCCACCAAAGGGCTCTGATCAAGCTCCTATCCCCTTTTCTGTAGATGTTAGGCCATTCGGGTGCAGAGAAGGTGTGCGTCTCTGTGCTATTGGAGATGGATCCTGGCAAGCTCCCTGCCATCTGTGGGCAGTACAGAACTAACACTCCTCAGGAATAACCGATAGCACTGGCCCTATGACAGCAGTTTCTGCGTCCTAAACAACCCTCGGCAATCAAAATTCTCCTTTCCCTAAAAACCTCTTAGCATAAAAAGCAAAAAAAACCAAGCAAACAAACAAACAAACCCAATCTCTAGAAGAGCAGAACAAAAGAAAAGAGGCTGTGGGAATGAGTCTAGGTAAGAGTCCTTTGCATGCTCATTTCCCTATCTACCTTAGTAGAGCATACCTCAGAGAAAACTTGCTCTGCAAATGAAACGCACTGGGTACTGTTTCTCTTGGAAGGTTTTTGGTGCAAAGGTACAACCTGATCAAATGCTTATGTCTCTCAGAAGCTGCGTAGTTCTGAGGCAAATCAATAAATAAAGGAGAATCCTTTATCCGCCGGCCTGTTGTAGCAAAGATCTTGACAAGACAGCAGGTATAAGTAGCTACTCATGGGAAAATGATAACAACTCTTCTGTGACCAAAACTAGCCTGCATGACTTGGTCACACTGGACAGTGAAGCATGTGAATATGACACACTCGGTTATGTCCTTTTTCTGCACTTTGTGAATACGGAGTATAACAGAGGATATTTTCAGTAAAAAAAAACAGTTTCTTCAAGAAGAAGCAGCCCTAACATGCAGCAAGGATGATTACTAATGCCAATCAAATTAATTTATTTGCAACATTTGTTTTATGAGAAAACCCAAATGAGCCTCTTTAGTTCGTTTCCAGAAATCAGTGTTCTTTACTGCTGATTGATTTTTTACTGATGACATTCTTAGAAATCCTCAGACGATCAGTTTGGGGTTTATCAATGTGATTATTTGCAAGTGATGAAGAAAAGCAGTAAATAAAAATATGATTTGACATTTCATCTCTAATGCTAGAGGTGGCTGTGCTCACAGCAGAAGCGATGAATATTGCATCCGCTGGAATGCAAGCAATAAAGGCAAACACATAGCCTGCGCTAACCTCTAACCTTCATTAAACCCAGAACAATATGCCATTCCCTGTATCCAAAAGCACACTCTGCTTCTGAGAGCTGCAAGCAGTGGCTGGATTTACATCCACCCAGCCAGAGTTAAATTGCTATGATTCAGCTACCTCCTTTCCTTCTCTCTTGAACATAACCTGTCTTCTAGCTAGACTGCTGCCTTTCCAGTTGGGAATAAGCCACTGTTTTAAAGCAAAAGAACTGTGTGGGTGGAATGAAATGCTTGGAGGATATATGCTCTGCCATTTAGATTTTTTTTCCCTAATAAAGAGAGCGTGCAAGTAAGTTGCCAGAATCCAAAGAGCAAACCCAAGTGTGCAACTACATCTTTGAGCTTCTTTCTTGTTCTTTTAGATAACCAGATAAATAAAGCAGAAAGCAAGGTTCTTGTTCCCAGACTAACTCCAAGCAATCAGCGGTGACTTGTCCAAATATTATTAATGGTAACAAATATTAACATTAAATTAATATGCCTCTATGAAGCATGTAGCAAATCCATACAATTTACAGTGCTATAAATGAGATCAGACTTTGTCCCTGTACGAACATATACTCAGTCAGTGAGTTACCCTGTGAACAAAAAGCCATTTCCATGTACTTGATACTTGAACAGATTATGACAAAATTATATGTTTTGTTCAACACATAGCATGCAGGCTTGTACCACTGTAACTTGGAGGAAAAGTTACATTCATGACACATTAATACTAAGAACCTCATTTTTTTTCTGGCACCCAGTTCTTTCCTTAAAAATAAGAGCATCTAGGAAATACCACATTGGTTTTGCATCTGGTGTGCGTAATAAAAAATATTTCCCATCTCCACTCTTGTACTAACTGCCCACATTTGGCTCTAACAGGATCAATGGTCAGTCTCAATGACAAGTGTGATAGGAAAAACTGACATTTTGACTCTGCTCTCCCTGGTATCTACTGGCAGAGACAGAGAAGCCCAGCTAAGTAACACCATCTCCCTGCCCCTCTCGAGCTCTTGGTCTAGTCCACACAGCACCACAGCTGGGTGCATCATCATGGGTAGTCAAAAGGGATTCATGCTGTGGCTGAGTGCGTAGTGGCTCTGAGCTTACCTTGGCTGAGGAAACTAGATTTATAGATGCATATGTCTATATAGAAAGATATATAGTGAAAGATACATGCGTATCTATTTAATAGATATACATCAGGATAGAGACAGATATATATATAGATATAAATAGAGATAGATAGATAGATAGATAGATATAAAATAAATAGAAATATAAAATATCTTTCTTCGCAGATAGGATGCGACATAATTTTTGTGCTTGACAATTCTTGCCTCCCCTTGGAGAGCTGGGCAGTCTGCTGGCCTCTGCTTGCTGAGTGAGCCCGCTCTCTGTTCCTCTTTTGGCCAGGTCCCTCCAAAGAATAAACAACTTATATCTCTTTGACTGCCTGACTTGATTAATTTCACATTCCAGTTGTGGATGGAAATTGATTCCCTTGTTGACTTGGCTGCACATGCGCGCACAAGCACCTTTCCAGGTTGCAATTCAACGGCACACAGGAAACTCAAATTAAGGCACAACCTAATGACTCCTGATAGTGATCTCAGCTCTGGAGCTGAAGAAATTAAACGAGTTCCCTGCTGGCAGCTAGTGAGGGGTAACTGCACTTGTGAAACACCACCGCACAAATGGCAGCCCCCTTCCTCGAGACCTGGGAGATGCACGAAGTGCTAGGTACAAGCCTGTCCATCAGTTCAGATCTGAAGCTATTTGATCTGTATCCTGTTTTCAGCGTAACCATGCTCTATAATTCGAAGGGGTATTGCAGGTAGTGTGGAACATTTCATTAGTAGTTACTGAAAAAGTTGCGTCTTGAGGCACCCAGTAGCATCACATTTATGGCATTCATGAGATGAGTGGGAGACGCAAGTGAATTCCCCCAGGCACAAAGAGGAATTGAACCCAGGTCCCATCGGACAGGTAAGTGCTGTGACCACAGAGCTCTCAGATCTACCCACAACTGTCCCTTCTCTGACCCCGCCTCTCCCCCACATGCCAAACGATCAGCAAAAACTGTTCAGTTAATATGAACGATGCTTTTGACAGCAAATAAACCTGCCTGCTAAAAAAAAAAAAAAAAAAACTCAGTGCTACGCCTGCATCACTTAAATGTTAGTGAAAATATTGCCCTAACCAAACAGAATCCCTTGGCTGGTCCCAGGATAAAACAGAAGGAGAAGTAAAGGCAAATAAAGAAAAGGAAGCCTCTCCAATAGCATAACAATTTCTTGTTTACTTTTAGAGAGCAAAGTGCAGGTGGGGCATCTAGCTCTTGTTGATTTTCAATGAAAGTTAGCGTTTTTGTGCCTTTTGAAAATTTTCCTTATAATTTCTAACCTACAGCCTAGACAGTGAGAAAGGAAGAAGTGTCATGCTAATTTAGATAAGTGAACTAAATGTTTCATCTTACTTCAGCACCTCTGCAGGAATTAGTCTGAGAAGGCTGGATTTTGAGCTCTTATAAATAACGTTTTAACTCTACAAAGTAGTAAAAATGACAGTACCTAGTCTCACATTTTGCTTACAATCTGTAGCACTCAAAGTGCTTTATGAAAGCCCTCAACAGGACTAATTCTTTGAATGACCTACTTAAATATGGAGTCCGGAGTTCACAATTTGTTCTCCAAAGCAGGAAAATGAAGTAGCAGCAATTTACTTGTTTTGCCCAGTTATAGTGAAGACTTTCCATTGCACTGAAAGCTAAAATAAGCCCAGTAAGCACAGATGTAGGCCTCAATGTCAGTCACAATGTGGTCAAGATGGCAAGCACTGGATCTAGGGACAGCATGTAAGGGCATACTTAATTCCCCAGAACCCAAGAATGCATCCTTTGCTGCTACGATCAACAAAGGTGAATTTTCAGCTTGTTTGAAGTGCTTCCTTGAACCACAGTCTCTGAATCAGGGCCAAGGGAGAAACAAAGTCCTGGCTTCAATGAGCTTTGCAACCTGCCCTCAGGTATATAAATCTCAAGGCACTTCATCTAATTACAGTTTCCAGAGCAAAATATTGGAGGAAGTAGTTTTAAAAAACGTTGCCATCGCTTCTGCCACGTAGATATTTATGATCACATCTCTATCTGCAGGGTCAATACTTCCACCTAGAGGTGGCTTTCCATAAGAATGTCAAATTTATGTTGACACTTTTGTAGAGCCGTTCTGCAGAAATGAATGGCCTGGAGACTGGGGAAAGCTCATGTCTGAAGCTAGTTATTCCTGTTTGGCAGGAATCCTTCCTTCTGTTTTTAAGTTGTGGTCTATCACTTCCCTGTGAATCACTTCACACTTCAGTGTTAAACCAACATACAGACCCAGTGCAAAACCTGGCTGCTGTAACAAGGTTCTGGTGGGTTACCCAAGGAAACCTGTTCAGGGTTCAGAAGAGCCAAAACTGTGACCTGATCACTTATAAAATCAAACCTTGTTTTCCCCAGACTGCTAGAGGACTAGAGACAAGGTAAAAGGAGCCTTCTCAGCCTTTCATTTACAATCACTCCTGCAGTCTCCACTTGGAGGGAATGAAATATTCCATCCAGCTCAGTAGAAGACATTTGCAAAACTTTATCCTCAAAACACAGTTTTAAAGTGCTGTGTAGGGCCCTCTGCACAGAGCTGAATTTTACAGAGCAGTGGCACATGGATTCCTTCATCATATACATCTCTGAAAAATCCAGCATGCTGTTCTCCTTGCTTCAGAAATCACAGGTTAGCACAACCTTTTTGTATTCAGTGGCCTTGATTCTGTTCCCATGTGCATGCCCTGTACCCTGATATAATATTAAGCATGCTCAGATACAGATCCTCTAAATGTTGACAGCAGAAGACCTAGAATGGTTCATATTTGTTTGATAATTGCACCTTAATACAGAGAAACAAACAGCAAGTGTGTTTGTTTTAAAAATATCTTCTTTTTTTTTTAGCTTAAAACTTTTCTTTCAGTTTGGAATACACCTGACATCATTTTATCCTGAGTTGTGAAAACCCTCAACAATTATCAGGAAAGTTCAACCTGTCAAAACCAAGAGTGCTGAATTACAGACTATGAATGAAGTTCTGATCTTATTGATATCAGTTGTACAATTTTATTTGATTTCAGGGAAGCTAGAAATTTATTATGAATCAAAATTACTTGGAAACTAGATGTGCTACCTTCACAGAGGCTTTCTTTAGAAAGGTCTGTGTCTTGGTTTTGCAGAATACAACAGAATGTAAGGTTTCTGAAAAATCTTAACTAAGAAGGTCCCAATTTTATGTCTCCATCTTTAAATTGCTGTTCTTTTTATCTGAATGTATCCAACAAAGCAAGTGGGGTTCCCAAAATTCTGTTTATGCGTTTAAAATAAATAGCCTGATTTTTTTTCAGAAATGCTGAGCACCTGGCAGCTTGGTGCTGAATGGATAACAGAGGTGCAGTGTGCAAAGCTGCACTCTGCAAGATACTCTATTATGCGGCTACGTCATGCATAGCACAGCCCCGAAGTCTTCACCTATCACAAACTGAAAAAAGCTCAGTTTAAAATCCCTCCTCGGCATGACGTTTCTCGCACACTGCTATTTTGCTGCACGGTTGCCACCGTGCTGATATCCACAGAATATGGAAATTCAGCTAAACTCCTTGGATTAAAGTCTGCCACGGCAGTCGTATTTCGCATTTCCGACGTGGAGGCTTGGCGAGCCCTTGCTGCGCAGAGCCAGCAGAGGGGGAGCACGCTCTGCCGAGCAGCAGCCACCAGCCTCGGCTGTACCCCAACTTCTCGCACCAGCTCCCCTCAGTCGTAAAGCATGAGATGAAAAAAGCTGGACTTCAAAGATCTGGCTTCAATTCTTGCTTTTTCCTCAAGTTTCCTGAACAAACAGGAGCAAAAAATACAGAGCCTTTTAGCATGCTGGCATCCTCTCTGTAAAATGGGAGTAATACTCCTCTCAGCCTTACAGAAATCCCGCGAGGATGCATTAGGGCTGTTAAACGTCCTGCTGACGTCGGAAACTCACTGACACACAGAATCCAAAAACGCCTTGTTTTTTTCCCAGCTTGCCTTCTTCACCATGTGCATCTCCTGACAAGAGAAAAAGATGGCACACAGGACTGTGGGTTTGCACATTTTTTGGTGGGCTTCACGTGGAAAACAAAATGATACGATGAATGATATGTCTGGGTTTTTTATTACTATTATTTTACAGTTTAGGAAAAGAGGCTGCAGGTGATGGGTGCAAAAGCCTTTTCTGTACCAGAAAGCTATACCAGTTGCTCAATACATTATCTCAGTAACTGCAGTGATTAAAGAAAAACAACCACACATAGTGTGGACCCTTAACTTGGCTTAATGGTATTTTAAGGTGGTTGCTTACACAAAAAGGAAGAACTATATTGATGAAACCTTGTCTTTATTGTCACACCTTGTCTGGTTACCAACATTACAATTAAAATCTGCTTTCTAAAATAACACTCGTGACCAACACATGTATCAGTACAAAAGCATGGCGATGTGTGAAGCAGCTTCCACCCCTACAAAGACTCTTCATTATTTTGTCAATACTACTCAGTGCTAATCATATCTATCCCTTAAAACACAAGATGAGTATTGTCCAACCTTTTTGACTCTGCAATGGATGGAGCTTTTCTCAATGGCAGGAGAAGTCCACATATCATCACTCTACCCTTGCTACCCCACTGCTGCAAGCTGCTGCCCTCACCATCATACCCAAAGTCAACAGTGTGCTGCACCTACAGCTGCTAGAAGGAGGCAAGTTCAGGCAACCTGTTACTGGTTTACAGGACATACATTGAGCACCCAGAGTTAAACAAAATCCAAAGCAGTCTTACTGCCTTGGCAAGCTAACCTGCTGTCACAGACCTCAGCAACAGGAAATAAAGCTCTCCATGCTAACTCCAGGCAAAATCCAGGTAAAAATCCAGGAAAAAAATCTTAAGCATATCTGATATTACCTTTTGAACCTGATAGTGCTTGTCAACCCTCATCCATTAGATCTCACCCAGCACTATTAATGACACCAGACATCAGTGGCTAAGGCAGAGAAGTGGTTGACAGTCCACAGCATTACTCACAGTGGACACTGAAGGGGTACCATGGCCAAGAGAAACAAGCCTTACAGATACTATTGGTGAATTTAAAGTACAACAGAGAAATGGGCAAGACTAATATCAAGGAAATTAAATGTTTGTGTTGCGCTCTGAGTCCATGAGACCTATAGTCAGACAACTAAAGGGCCAAAACTTTGCAGAGATGGAGACACCATCCAGGACTTTAGGCTCTGGTTCTCATGGGGGACTACAACCACCCTGATATCTGCTGGAAAGACAGCACAGCTAGGCACAAAGAGTCCAGGAGGTTCCTGCAGAGCGTTGATGATAACTTTTTGACACAGGTGGTGGAGGAGTCAATGAGGCAAGGTGTGCTGCTAGACCTTGTACTAACAAACAAAGAAGGACTGGTAGAAGATGTGAAGGTCGGGACAGCCTTGGCTGCAGTGACCATGAGATGGTGGAGTTCAGGATGCTGCGAGGAGGAGGCAGGGCACTAAGTAGGATCGCAACCCTGGATGTCAGGAGAGCAAACTTTGGCTTCTTCAGGGACCTACTTGGAGGAATCCCATAGGTTATGGCCCTAGAAGGAAGGGGCGTTCAAGAGAGCTGGTTAATATTCAAACATCACCTCCTCCAGGCTCAAGAGCGATGCATCCCTATGAGTAAGAAGTCAAGCAACTCAGAAGGAGGAAGTACACAAAATGGGGAAAAAGGGACAGGCCACTTGGGAGGAATATAGGAACGTTGTCAGAGTATGCAGGGATGCGACGAGGAAGGCTAAGGCCCGTTTGGAATTAAATCTGGCAAGAGATGTCCAGGACAACAAGAAGGGCTTCTTCAAATACATCAGTAGCAAGAGGAAGACTAGGGAAAATGTGGGCCCGCTGCTGAATGGGGTGGGTGCCCTGGTGACGAAGGATGCAGGGAAGGCGGAGTTACTGAATGCCTTCTTTGCTTCAGTCTTTCCTGCTCAGGCCAGCCCTCAGGAACCCCAGATCCTGGAGGCAAGAGAGAAAGTCTTTAGAAAGGAAGACTTTCCCTTGGTCGAGGAGGATTGGGTTAGAGATCATTTTGGCAAACCTGACACCCACAAATCCATGGGCCCCAATGGGATGCACCCACGAGTGCTGAGGGAGCTGGCGGATGTCATTGCTAGGCCACTCTCCATCATCTTTGAAAGGTCATGGAGAACAGGAGAGGTGCCTGAGGACTGGAAGAAAGCCAATGTCACCCCAGTCTTCAAAAAGGGCAAGAAGGAGGCCCCAGGGAACTACAGGCCAGTCAGCCTCACCTCCATCCCTGGAAAGGTGATGGAGCAGCTCATCCTGGAGGCCATCTCCAAGCCTGTGAAGGATAAGGTGATCAGGAGTAGTCAGCATGGCTTCACCAAGGGCAAATCATGCTTAACCAACCTGGTAGCCTTCTATGATGGAATGACTGGCTGGGTAGATGAGGGGAGAGCAGTGGATGTTGTCTCCCTTGACTTCAGCAAGGCTTTTGAAACTGTCTCCCATAACATCCTCATAGATAAGCTCAGGAAGTGTGGGCTAGATGAGTGGACAGTGAGGTGGATTGACAAAGATAATTAGCAGACTGGATCATCTCTCATATGAGGAAAGGCTGAGAGAGCTAGGCCTGTTCAGCCTGGAGAAGAGAAGACTGAGAGGAGATCTTATTAGTGTATACAAATATCTGAAGGGAGGGTGTCAAGAGGATGGGGCCAGATTATTTTCAGTGGTGCCCAGTGACAGGACGCGAGGCAACGGGCACAAACTGAAACTCAGGAAGCTCCTTCTGAATATGAGGAAAAACTTTTTCACTGTGAGGGTGACAGAGCACTGGAACAGGTTGCCCAGAGAGGTTGTGGAGTCTCCTTCTCTGGAGATATTCAAAACCCTCCTGGACACACGATCCTGTGCAACATGCTCTAGGTGACCTTGCTTGAGCAGGGGGGTTGGACTTAGATGATCTCCAGAGGTCCCTTCCTACCTCAACCATTCTGTGATTCTGTGACTTAGATTTTTAAAGATTTATTATAGCGTCTGGGAGACCTTCATATTCAAGATGTGTAACTGGATCATCCATCTCAGGGAAAAAAGCATGATCACATGTGGAAGAAGAGGTTGCTACTATGGTTTTTAAATGTTATGTTTTGTAAAAAGTGAGTTAATAGTTCACCAGCTGGGACCACATGGCATATTTGATAGTAGGGAGGGTGTGAATGAGGAAGATTACGGATTGTAGAAACACAGTTGTGCAATTATTCAGCTGATTTATATGAACGCCCGGGTGGTTTTACCATGCTTCTTCCCCTTTTTTTTTTTTTTTTAAGAAAACATGTTGGACGAAATCCTGGTCTCTCTGAGATGAATGGAAAAGAACATTGACTCATGTTGTGTGGGCACTGTGGAAGAATTTTTTTTTTCAGGAGGAACTTAAATAACAGGCTGGATGGACCAGAGTAGTGAAAGACGACTAAGGCTGCAGCACTAAAGTGGTTGGCGGTGTTGTGATTTTTTAAAAAAGAAACTAGGGCAGAAGAAAGATCGTAGGTGGTTTGCTATTTCCTTGGCGGGTGGGGGACAGCAGGATGAGAGCAGCCATTTCGGAAAGCCAGGCAGATAGGACATAGTGTCATTGAGTAGCTGGTGCTGAGCTGAAACCGTAGAGCTACATTTTATTCCCAGTTTTAATGACAATTAGCAGTTTATACCAGGCAAACCATTTTACCTGTGCTGCCTTCTCCAGGACCCTTCTCTGTGTATGTCTGTCTGGATTATTAGCTCACCAGGGCAACCAATATTTCTGACACTGTTTATCCAGGCATGGGGTATCTAGAAAGGCCTAAACTGGTTTAGACCCATTCTTCCTCCCTGCTAATGTCATACTGGTCAGCTTGTGACTACTGGACCATGTCTCATATCAGCAGCCAAATGGCTCCCCAGACACTGGCATTTTCACTTCTGTGTTCAGTGGCGTGGCTTTATCTACCCCAGTGTACACAGCACACGCAGGGATCCTGGCTTTACTCCTGGCAGCGTTGACTTGGAGAAGACTTCCATGATAGTCTGGAGCAAGGCTTTGCACTTGCACTTTTGGCATCATCATACAATATATTAATTGTCCAGTCCTCACACCCTCTCATTCTAATACAAACAATAAGTAATGAATAGAAATGGTAGATATGTACTATGACTAAATGTTAACCAGACCATAAAACTCAACCAGAAACAATAAAAAAAAGTTCTGCTGCATAATTACAACTGGAGATTCTTCTAGCATTTCATGGTGTGAAGTAACATCAATAAAAAGAGAAAACGCACTCAGGACTCTAAAAATGAATAAATACTTAATCAGGTCCCACATCTGAAAACTGATAATTGAGTAAATTATGTTTTCAGTCTCTTCAAGAGAGGCTGAATATTTTACTGGTTAAGCCAGCAACCCATGACTTGGCTGAGCCATAGGCAAAGTTGCTGAGTGGGTGATGTGCTGCAGACAATTTATACGTTGCTCTTAGCCTCAGTTTTAGACCAACTTGCTGTCTGCAAGCCACTGGCTAAGAACCACTTCTTTACACCAACACTGTCCAAGTATCTGACTGTAACAGGCCATATCTGTCTCCTCCATTAAATGAGCAGATATTTCTGTCTTGTGTTGCACTCATGCGCTCCTGACACCTGGTGAGTATGACATACAAAACCGTCATACAACTCAACACACATCTAAAATCAACCACATGGATAATGGGGACACCTCAATTTAACATATTTGCATTTTGTTTTTTCAACATATATGCATTTTGTTAGGGCAACCAGACAGCGTAAGATTCCAAAGAAAAAGGATAGCAGGTAGCAAGCTGAGAGATACCAAACCTCTGAGTCTGGAACACCGTTTGCTCCATCTCCATGTCTGATAAGCTTCAGGAGAAATGTGCAAAAGACAGGAGACTGGAGTAAGTCTTGTGACAGGGTTGAACTCTGCCCACTGGAAATTATTACCTTTGTTTTAGACTATCCTTACATGATGACACTTTACTGGTACCCTCTACTGGATCCATTCATTTTGCATGGCCACAATAATAGCAACAAACATTTTTTTATCAGCATGTTAAAAAAATAGCCAACATGAGCACAATCTTGCTAGCATAACCACATTAACACCTCTTTCACTGGTTGGGTCAGGGATCACATCTCATCAGCCCTTAGCACAGGGTAGAGCAAGTTCAATGTATCCAGCTTCCAGCAACTCAGCTTCCCAGGGATAGCAGAATTTTCTCATCACTGTTAGAAGAAATGTATTTCCTTTATCACAGAAGATAGGTGGACCTGCGTCTTAAGGATTATTGATGTGATGACATCTATACTTTAATACAAACAAAGATATTATGTCCTTTCTAAAAATATATAAATAAGATGTAGGAAAGGATCATTGACACTTTTAGAGCATTGTAGCTTGTTGATTGCAGTGGACCTATGTTAATTTATATCAAATGTAGGTCTAGTCCTGGGTCTCCAGTGCATCTTTCTCAGACAGAGAGTAGAAGAATGTATGGAAAACACAAGAAGAAATAACACTGTAGATCTAGTTCCTCAGATTGAGTATTAGTCAACATTACAGAGACTTGAAACAGAAAATAAAATCCTGGTCTTGTTTCTAAGTGTCTCCTATTTTCCTGGGACTGCTCTTGATCTTCCCAGCTTGGATCAGGCACAGGTACATGGTATCTAGACCAAGATCTTTAAGACGCTCTCTGATTCAACACCTAACTGTGCTTATCAGTTGCTGATTTGCAAGGGGCAGAAGTCATCAGGTAATTGATGCCTCATCTGTAAGAAATAATTCTCCTGTTGGAAGTCTCTGAGCAACACAAAACCAATTATTATTTCCAGGAACTTTTAACAGTGAAGAAAAATGCGTCCTTGAAAAACAGTAATCTAATTCCTAGTAGTAAAGCCTCATAATTCAACTTTCATTCACTTCTAGTAATTTACAGAATCTTCCCCTGGAGCAGTCTATGTGAGGTGGTCAGAGAGTGGTCACAAAATGAGATGAGGTGAACTTTCTAGTACTCAGCAATTAATTGTCTTATGCCTATTAGTTTGAGTCCAATAAGAGCTTGCAGTGGCTCCATGCACTAGGACACTGAAAAAAGCCAAAAGAAGTCACTGTTACCTACAGCTGATAAATCTAGTCTGTTCTCTAATGCTATTCCTCCTTCCCTGAACACAGTCAGAACCTATTTTCTGACTTCCGGCTCGAGATTTAAGGCTAGGGAAACAGCGAATGGAGAACCCCTTTGGACATCAAACCCAATCCACTGCAATCCCAAACAACCACACCGAGCCGTCATCTCTCCCTGCTTATCCCACAGCTTCTGTAAGGCTGGATTTCCCATCTTACCCACTGGAACTCTTTAAATCACAAATGCTCTAGGAAATGCACTAAGTTTGATAGCGTTCTGCTGTAGTTCGGTGATGAATCGGAGAAAGGACAAGGAGGAAATAATTTTTGTTTAAAGGATAGAGCATCATTTTTTTGTGAGACGCTTTTGGAAGATAACATGGAGGGTGGCTGCCCTTGCCTGGCTTCCCCAAGTCCTCATCAGTGACAGTCGTAAAGCAGAAAACACAAGGCCAATGAGGTGGAGCTACCTTTTCTCTCCTGGAGATGAAGAAACACCAGCTCTGACTTCCCTTTCCTTAGAGCGGTAAATGGGATGATTTCATGTGTAGATGGGGAAACCTTGGCAGTCTAAACCAAAGCTGTAGAAGTTAATGTTTGAGAAAGTCAACCAAATGGACTAAGCTCACTGTCAATAAAAATAAATGATCTAGAACAGTAGCTAAATCATGAAGAGAAGAATAGTCTCAGCAAATGGGTCTCAATAAAAAAGCTGTTCTGGAAATCTGAAATTCCTTGAGTGATTTTATAGAAGAGAACACATTATAAAATACAGCTATAAGTCCAAACAGTAATAGAAGTTAAGACTGAGTTAATTGTTTTCTGATAGAAAATCTTATGAGTACACTTACTTCTTGGGCAAGAATGAGTTTAGACTCTTAAGAGAAATTTGGGTTCCTCTGCACATGCATGTTATATGATATTTGTGTAGAATATCTGAAGGCATTTAAAAAGGAATTTAGTAGTTCACTTTAATATTTTAAAAATCCTGCTAAGGTTATTTTCTATGTGACAGTAAATTGCAGGAGAGTTCCCTAATAAAGATCAGCCTGTTTCTCTTTGCAGACTCCGGGCCAAATTAAGTGATGCACTTCATGGTCATGTAAAGCACACGGCAATGGCTTCTCTCTGGTCTCCTTTATAGAGGTATTTCTCTGGTGTCACCACCCTAAAAGAAACAGAACCACTTCTGGAGAATAAATGACGACAGAACCAATGACCAGGCAAAAAATGACTACAGAGGATTTACATAGGTCAAAATTGTACTTCCACTGACTTAAGCATAAATTATTGTTTTACATCAGTCTAGATCTGGGGTGGCTTCACTGACTTTAACTGGCATTGGATCAGCTGAAAACACAATGTGTATTCAGTGGATGTGCAAAAATTTGATCCAAAAGATCAAATTCAGGCCCGGGGTAATTCTCGCCAAAACCACTAATAATGAGGTAAAAGTATGGCTTAAGGCACTAAGGATTGTAGGGACACTGATTACATCAGAGAGATCCTTGCTTTGCCATCTTTCACTTACACTGCTATTCTGCCTCTTTACTGCATCCATTACATTCACTTTGTGCGGCCACCGAACACCAAATGCTAGAAGTTCTAGTATCTTGCAACTTATACTTCCTTTCTGACTAATTTTATGACCAGCCTCTTAGTTTCTTCAGTTACCTGGCTTAACATCTCTCTTGCATGCATATGATTGCTCTTCTTCCCTTCAGATTTTTCTCTCTAAAATTCCTTATATCAGAACTGAGTGCAAATCTGAGGTGAGATTCATTTTGTGTAACTTCAGAGGCCTACAAAGGTATAGATATCTACACCTAGGCTAGTTCCCCTTTACCGTCAGTGGAGGGAAGCAGGCGCTTATAGGATGTGATTCATCTGACCTATTTTAGACCTACTTAGATGGAATGAATCACAGCCTAGATGTGCCTATTTTTCCTTCCATGGACTCAAAGGAAGCCTGGAGTGACTTGTTCAGATGTGGATATCTGCAATCTAAATGCCTAACCATAGATACCAACATAATGTCAGAAGAATCCTACCTTTAATGGATATCCTCGTCATAACATAGCTTAGCTTTCCAGAAGCTTAACATTTATGGTTTGATGAATGATTCCATTGAATTTGGCTTTCATAGGTGTTCAGATAATTCTTCATCCCCAAATATTCTTCACTGTTAAAAGAAAGGGGCCGTATCTCTGTGAAATTTCTTTTCCATGTGCTTTTCTTTATTTTCTTTTTCACTCTAACTCCTAGCAATGCTGCTGATAAACACTGAATTGAAAAGACGGGGCAAAAGCAAATCTTCACCTTCTACCAAAGATGGGCTAATCCAAGAGCCGCTGGCTTGGATGTTCTAAAGAATTTAGTTTGGAGTGTTGACTTTCTGTTTTAAGATACAAATGCTCTTTAATCCAATAATTTCTAGCCTTTTGAGAACAGAGAGTGGAGCTATTCAGCTATTCAGGAGCTCCATTTTTTGGATTCTAAACATCTCACCTGAAGAATCTTAATTTTGCAAAATTTTCTCTATATCTGTAACCTCACAGTAGTTTGTTGGAGCAAAGTTCATATAAGCATGCACATAGACACTAAAATATCCAAATAGTGTTGATGATGGAGCCCAAAAAATTTGCAGAGAAAGATGGGAACAGAGCTCAGCAACACAACAAGGTGAATAGCCAGTTGTTTCAAAAAAACGGATGGGAGAATCTCTCCCTTGCAACTCTATCATTCTGTTAGAAGGTGGAAGGAATACAAGAAGTTAATCAAGTCATCTACATTGTTATGCCAAGGAAATGTCCAGAGGAATAAGAAATAAGGCAGTTACATTCATATGCTTAAATAGGATTTGATCAGAAAAAATCTATAGTATAAGGGCTAAACTACAGATATTCACTGCAAATGTTGCCTCTATCTCAACACATGGCAGTGAGAGCCAGAAATCCACCAAAGGCATAGACAGACCTTCAAAAGCAAATTCCTCGGGGAAAATGCTATGTGCAAAATGCTATGATAGACTGAATTTATAACAAATGCCAGCCCAGGAAGCTCCACAGTCCCAGATCTTCAGGTCATCCAGAGAAAGTGGAGATGGGAATATCTGGGAAGGGTATGCAAATTGACTCTGGAGAGCCACTCATGGCAGCAGGGTCACTGAGCCAGCTGCAGAAGGGCTTGGTCAAACAGCACCTAAAGGGAACCACGGCCTTTAACCGCTATAAGGACGTACAGAGAGCAACCCTGGGCCGAGAGGGATGATGGAGCCATGCTTGTGCCATGGTGGAGGAAGGACACTGACTGATTCAGCCTGAGAAAATTATAATCAGGGAGGAGGAGGATGGCAACCATGGTCAGTCCAGACTCCTCTGGTGCCTCACTTCTGCCCTCTCCCATGAATGCCTGAACAGAGTGCACATGGCATGACAGGGCTCTTGCTCCAGTCTCCAGGGAACCTTGTGGAAAATTGTTACGGAAGTCAAAGACTGCGAGGTCTTACATTTGATGTTTTCCCTTCTGTCTTCTGTCTTCTTATCTTCCAGCTTTTATTATTCTCTCATTTTCTACGCATTGTCCTTAATCTTGTTTAAAGTTCTGTTGTGAAATCGCTTCTCCATGTGCTTTTTTCCACCCTCATTCCTACTCATAGGAGTGCTGCCAATAAGAAACATTGATAACTGCCAATAGTAAACATAGGTTAAAACCTCTTACAAATTATAAATAAACACAGGCTAAAACCTATGTTTAAACATAGGTGTAGTTTCATTCACTGCCATAGATTTATGCGTGAATGAGGGAAAGACTCAGGAGTAGAACTGTGAGGGAACAGAATTTCTTTTCCACGAAAACATTTACGATTTCAGTGAGTATTCATTACAAACAAGAATGAAATCAAAGGATTTTGAATTTTTCTGAAAAAAAAAAAAATCCCATGGAGGGAATGGTACTGAGTGACAGGGAGGGTGTCAGTCAAAATTGCTTCAAATTTAATATCTTTTAAACCAAAAGTGCTTTCAAAATATATTTTCACAACAGAACATTAAAAGATGTTTTTTCTTCTCACTAAATATCTGTTTTTGCAATGAAAAGCCATGTCTCTGATAAAAGCATTTTACTGAAAATATTCAGCCAGGTCTAGTAAGGAGCATTTTTTATAACTGTGAAATTTACAGGAATGAAATTAGAAGGGTTTTATGTCTTACTTAAGCCATCAAAATAGTATTTAGATATGGATAAGTGGAGTACAGGGAAGTTGTTTTTTTCCTGTGTACCTTAGCCTAATGTATTGCATAGCTTGTCTTATTTAGCATAGCAAATATGGGCTTGTGGGGGATATATGCTCAGAAATACATAAAACTGAAGGGGGTGTTTAACCTAAAGGACAATACAAAGGACATGGAAACAGATGGGCAAAAAGCTAGCTCTGAATAAGATGACGACAGACAATTTCTACCTACTGCATCAGAGAGGATCTGGAGCAGCCTTCCAGGAGGAACATGAGGGAAGGAAATCTATCCAGTAAAATGATATATTTATAAAAGAGATTGTATGACCTGTTTGCCTGTGATAGAAGAAAGCTGGGCACAAGGATTTTTACACCAAGCAAGTTAGCGAATGCATCAGTTAAAGGAGAAAAATGGCTTTTGTTTATTACAGCCTTCAGAATTCTTTCCAGTTATCTATCACTGTTTCCAGTGAACTCTTATAAAAAAATTAGCTTGAACATATTAAATGAGGGAGGAGAGCAAAGTATTCAATTCTTATTGAATGCTTCACTCTTAGCTCAAAATCACCTGAAGCAAAAAAAATTCAACCTGTTAAAGAGGAAATATGACACATGGGTTAGAGTATTGGACTAGCTCCCAGGAGGAGCAGGGTTCATTTCCCTTTTTGGCATGCTGGATGACCTTCAGTAAATCCCTTTATCTCCTGGTTTCTTAGGTTCTCCATCAGCCGCAATCATTAGTGCTGATGATTACAACCTCTTTCATTTAGGGCTTTGAGAGCTACACATTTAAACTACTGTATGAAATACATAGTACTATTTTGCCACAGATTTAATGACAGGAGATTTCATTGCAAACTTTATCCACTACGATACCATATACTCTTATTTCTACTTGAGCAACAGGACCTTAGGCCATGTTTTTAAATGAGTTAAAGAATTAAGCACTTAAACACCTTTTCAAAATATCATCCTCAGCAATCTAAAAAAAGGAAATGGTGATCTAAATTAAAGAGAAATCTGCCCATAAATTCTGAATTTTAAGTATAAAGAGATGTTCACAGAAAAAAATGGCAAAATAGCCCATCTTTGAATTTTAGGTTGCTACAGATTTGCTGTAAATATTTTTGAGGGTGCCCTGGCCAGCACTGGTGTTAAGCCCCCTAATGCCCTCTGAATAAAGGAAGCTTCATTTTCAGTTGACTAAGTTCTGATTTAGCACCCAAGAGAAAACCCATCTTGATCATTTGCCTCACTTCATTTTTCTTTAATGGGAAGCCCAGAGCACATAGCTAAACAGAAAGCCAAATGTTAAGACTTCTAGATTGACATTAACTGTCACACTGTATAGACACGGTACTACAGTTTCCATCTCTGGGCATTTCCTTTGTAAATTTTCTCTCTTAATCCTGTCCAAATATCCTAGCCTTAGTCAGAGAGCAAGACGTAGCCACCTGCCAGGGTTAGACTATACTCATACAAGGAACAACAGGGCTAATCACACTTTGCAGGGAAAACATACCCCTTAAAACTGCCTAATTTTGTAAAGGCTGTATTGATAGCTGGGATAATTGCTCTTTACTTCGCTTAGCTTATGATTTACCTTACCTTTTTTTCCCATGTGTTCAGGGTTTAGATTGCACTCACTGTTACGGGTCTTGTTTTGTAGCAATGCAATGGCTATATTACTTACTAAAAATAAAGCTTGCCTGGCACTAACGGCGGACACAATTTATCACCAAAATTTGTTTTGGCACATAACTGCAGATTTGAGAACATCCAACTATGGCGTGACTTTGACTTTGTTTCCCTGAATTACTGGATCTCTGCATTTCGTTTTGGTAGGTTTTATTTTAACTAAACTCATGCAAAGTCTTTTTTCTTCCTAACCGTTTGTGTTTTGAAACGCCTCTCTCTTTGTTAAAGAACAATAAAATGATTAAAAAGAAACCCTCAAACCCAGAATAAAATATTTTGAGACAGGTCATATGAAATATATTTTTAATATAGTTCTCAAGGTTTTTTTCGTTTTTTTTGTTTGTTTCTTTGTTTCTTTCCTGGAACGGCAAATGACTCTAACGCCGGTCAGCTGTAGGATTCTTCTTGCATTCTCTGCATAGTAACACAGACCTCTGCAATCAGAACAGCAGCATTTTATACAGACTTCTGTTTGAACAAATACAACCAAAGGGCAACGTGAGATCCAAGGCAATGGAATATCAGGCCTTTTGTCTTTAAGGGTCATATCTGCACACCTCCTGCACAAGTTAGGCAGGAGTCCGGCAGCCAGAGTTGACACAGCTGGCCTCTGGAGGTAGTCTTACTTTTCCATAGTGTAAACTAGGATAAGGTCTATATGGCTAACCTACGCTGGGGCTGAAACAGATTATCATAGAGTATTTGGGAATTATAACTGATACCAGCGTAATTCCTCCTATTTTCTGCACTGAGTAGATTTATATACAGCAGAGAATTTTCTATTTGTTTATTTCTTTTTTTGCCCTCAGAGAGAATCTAAAACGTATTAAGAGATGTAATAGAAACCAGTGATAAAAGGTTATGTGAACAATAGTTTGCATGTTCTAAACAAGCTTCTGCCAATAAATTTCAAGAATTGGTCTTAATCTTCCAAAACAAAATTCACTGCCTAAAACTCAATGGTTAAATGTTTCTTGTGCTCTTAGTGGACTTGTTACAACTTCTGGCCCTTGCTTTTAAGAAGGAGAAGATGTGTATGGCAGAAAAAGTGCCAGAGGACTTGACATGAAAGGGCTACATCATCTTGAGCTGCAGACATGCACCTTCATTCCTAAAATGCATGAGTAATTATGTGGCATAATTACATGGTCTATCCAGGTAATTGCATGCAAAATTGAGCATGGTGTCATGTGCTAATTAGGTTCACAGCTACACTCACATTTTTGTGTGCATGATTGCATACATTAAGATACTTTAAATCTGTTCTTAATAGTAAGGGTTATTGAATTGTTTGGTCTCAGCTACTCACAATAGGGTGAAAGTCAGTCATAGCAGAAGTTTATTATCAATATTTTTCAAGTAGAACATAAATGTGGGCTCATTTTCCTTCCACTGCTGGTCCAGTTGCTCTATAAAAAGCTGCCCAGAAATGATCTGCTTCTCTGGTGTCAGTGGAAATCAGGAATAAACAGGAGAAAACAGGAAAATCACTGACATCAAGCTTCCACTTTCATGTGTCAATAAGCTTTGTACAGAACAGCACATACAGCGTGTCATGTACAGCCTGGGTACTGAGTGCTGATATATCAGAGTGGTATATGGTTGGTTATCCTACACCTCTGGCAGGGAGCAGGAGGAAGGCTGGGTAGACATGTCCCAGTGCGTTTTTGTTCCTCTTTGTAGGACCCCATTGCTACCGATGCTAGGTGTTGGGGCCCTTAGCTGGCACTACCTGCGTCACCCCCAACGCTGTAGCAGCATCCCCCTCCAGTTTAATCCACTCCCACCTTCTGTACACTCTCTTGTCAAGTACCGGAAAGCAGAGAAGGGTCCACAACAAAGTCAATCACTGGTCAAGTGACTCTCTGACAAGAGAAACTTGCGCCTTGGGTATCACCCTTGCAAGCCCGCCATCAGTGCCATCTGTGGATATGGTAAGGCTGTACAGTCCAGAAGAGTAGGTGGAGAGAAGTTTTCCTGACCAAGGAAATTGGGGACTTATTAAAGGCTCATTTACAAAGGAAGGTGAGATCATACCGGAACACAGCACCTGGCCTTTCTTCCAAGTCTATGATGCTGACACCTGTTAACATTAAAAATATACCCTATTAGGAAAATGATTTAATCCACACTGTCACACAGTTGTCTTTCCTTTCACTGAAAAAGGTATATTAGCACCAAAATCTTCTTCCACTGTTTTCCCACTGGCTTCATAATACTGGAATCAAGCCTAAATGTGAATGTAATTGAGAACTCTTTTGAATAAAATTAACTCATTCTGACATTCTGGTTCAAGGAAGTCAGCTAATGCAATGATTAGAGCAGGAGTCTAGAAGTCCAGTGCCACTTGGTTCTATCCCTGATTTGCCTACTAACTTGTTTTATGACTTCAGAAACAACTTAACTTTTCTGTGATTTATCTCCTTCAGCTGGAAGAAGGGTATGATAATGTTTGTTTATTTCAATTAAGTCTTGAGTGGCTTAAAAGTGTTTAATTAACCTCCATCCGACAACTTTGAAAGGTAATAATGCATACTGTTAACAATATCATAAGAAGCCTAAAATTGAGGAGGGGGGAGATCTTTTTAAAAGAAGTTGTAGAGCTTTAAGCTTAAAGATGGTGTAAGTAGGAAAGACGGACACTATTTTTATCAGTGGGAATAGAGAACCTACTGAGACATCTAGTCCATTCCTGACCAAGGTAAGCCAGATTTTGTGTATTTATTAGTAATTATGTGTCTTCCAGTTCTTCTTTGGCTGCTAAGTCATTCTAGTTAGTTGGGGGATGTTTGCATCTGTTCTAATAACAGCCATTTGCACCTCTTAACTGTTTCAACTTAATGAGCCTATCTCAAACTTGGGTGTACCTTTCAAAGTCAATCCTTTAAAGAGTATCTTACACTGTTAATACATCCAACACATAGTGCTTGGGATCATATCACCTTGCCCACAGACAGCATTAGATTTACAACCTATTCCCAGCTAGCATGGCTATTCTTCCAGCACAGGTGGCAAGAGTTTGTATTTTTGCTGCTGAAAGCCTGAGCTGATGTTCTGAGTGACCTGGAGCAAAACACTAATATTTCACCAAAGACAGCTGAGATACCTCAATCTACAACAGCTCAGGCTCTAGCCCTGCCATAATAACTAGAATTGTGTATATGATGAGAAAAGTACAGTCTGAATCTGCACTTATTTGTGTATTTTTAGCCAAAGAATTTTGGACTAAGCTCAGTGTCTTCATCTACAGCTGTAAATGGCTACCTGAGGGTAGAATCCGTTCTTGCTGTCATAAATGTCATTGGTATTTCTCTGCAGCTTCCAGTGGAAAGCTCAAATCTGAGGACCTCTAGGTTACAAGGTCCATTTCTTTCCATGAGTATGTTGGGAGTAAATGTTGCTCCAAAGATAGAGTTTGTGAGTGCTGGTGGGGGTTGCCAAGTTACCATTTAATTTCATTAGTGTTTTCTGAGGATATTAAGGCAATTATGTCATTGCGTTTAGAGGATTATTTCTATAATGAACAGAGTCTAGAATTTGTGCTGTTTTGAACAGATGCAAATACACAAATAAACTAGAAATGATCCCAGTTCTCTGTGTGGTTGGCCACTTTTACTCCCATGTCATCAATACATTAAATAATATTGGAACCAAAGTATTCCTGCAGACAGCTCGCTTATTAGCCCTCTTCCATGGAATGATTGTTTGCTTCTGTGTCACAGTGTTCAACATCTTCTATATAATAAAATAGACTGAATAAAATTTCCCTGTGGAGAAGCTATTCCTCTCCAAACATTAGTTCCTTTTAATTAGACTCTATAGGTCCCCCAGTACACCAATATATCTCACTGGAACAAAACTTCCACAGTTTTCCTCGGTGTATTTATTGCAAATATAGTATTAGTGGCATTTTAATCTTTGTGGTAAGTGGCTACTTCTAAGTATTACTCCTAAGGAACCTGTGGTAACATTTTCAAAATCACCTAAGAGCCCAAGTTCCACTTTCAGAAATGATTGAGGTGCCCAAGGCTCATGGCCGAAGCAGCTCACAGACAGCCAGGTGGCTATTTAAGCGCAGGCCATGCAGTAGCTGTAGCCTTGTATTGCAGAAGTGCAGAAATCTCCCTTCATTTGGTCACACTGGGCTGCTGAACAGAAATTCATGCTCACAGTACCTTCTGGATATCTCCTACCTCATCTGCATTCATTCAGTGTCCCTATGGCAACTACAGCAATTGCTCACTTGAAATAGTCATATTAGGATAGTATTATATGATTTCTTTTTTAATTGATTTAGCAACTGAAAAAAAAACAGTAAAACAGCACTGATGACCTGTTAGCTCTATGGAGACAACCTACAACTGTTTAACAGGCCAGTGGATGTCCAAATACTGCTGTTCGAGTAGAACTACTGGACTCAGCAAAACGCTACAGCCTCCCTCTTTGGCATCTCAGCACTTTTCCTTGGCAATAATTAGAACGGGGAGAGGGGGAAATAGCCTTTAAATCAGAAAGAAGCCTCAAAAGTTACATTTAGGGAAGGAGTAGCTTTTATTTAGGTCAGTGCTTCTGAGGTCTTTAATTTCTAGCATCATTCTCCTGAAAGGGTTTTGCGTGCATGAAGTAAAACTCTTTATCGGAGGCTCTAAATGGCAATAAAAACTATACAGTTAAAGGCTCAACAAGTACTGTGATATGCTTCTTTTCTCCATCTGATTATTGGTTAGAATCCATACCAAGCTTTGATCTGAGGTTGTTGTAGTTGTTTTAATTTCATCATCTGGTATCAGAGTGTTCTTGCCTCTGTAAGCCATTTCATAGAAAACATCTGTTAAAACTCTCAGGTCTTCATGGCTTGCAGAGGTTTATGGTGTTTTATTTTGAAGATCCATAGCTCAGTCCGCAGTGTCAGCAAAGGTGAAGTCAGTCATACTACCTCCAGGCCTCTACACCATTTTAAACTCAGTTTAATCATGTTTCAAAGGAGATTTTAGTGATGAACAATACCTGATTTTCTTAGATGAAATTTTCCAAAGTGGTTTGAATTTGGTTGCTGCATTTGGGTTGCACTCACCTCCAGTCTGCTCAGCTTTCAAACTGGCTACTTCAAGTGTGGACACACAACAGGTCACAAAATTGTAAGATTGGCTTAAAGGCTTGGAGATTTTCAGATAATAATGCATCTATGCTTGAGAAAATGTGGCTTTATATAACACACCAATCTTTGTAAACTTACTATGAAATTTGGTCCTGGTTTTGTAAAACACTGACTGCTGTAGGAGTAAGAAATGAATTAAAGTTTCCACATTTAATTCTTAACAAAGGTTTATGGGAAAACATAATATCAGACATGAGTGAGGCAGTGGCCCTGATAACAGTGTCAGAGTCAGCTTGATCAAGCTCTTCTTTCTTTCATGGAGAAGAGGTCCTTTCCATCTGTATGAGTGCAAAGAGAGCAAACTTTGTTGCAAATTATTTTTGTATTTTTTAAAAAAAGGACTTTGAGCACTTTAAGCCTGTCTTTCCCCCCCCCCCATATTTAAAAAAAAAGTGAGAGAAAACTGTGTGTGTGTGTGTGTGTGTGTGTGTGTGTGTGTGTGTACACCTATAGGTACATGAATATTTTAAAACATTACTAAAAGTAAATATTTGAGAATGGAATGTATCCCCTTTGAAGCCAATGTCTACACATTTACTTCAGCAAGTCCATCCTTGCCTTTCATTGTGTCTTGAGGCTGAAACTCCTAACTTAGATGAAATTAGTAGAAAAACTTAATTTGCTATGAGTGGAACCAGTCTCTCCTCTCATGGTGCATAATGGATGGCACCTCCCATTGAATTAAGACCTTGATGAATTATAGAGGGTAGGAACAGAAATCAGATTTTCCATTGATACATGTGGAAATCTGACTAGCAACTATTTTCAGAGATAATGAGATGAAAATCTGAAGATACAAATTTGGCCTGAGATTACTGGAAATATAGACTTTGTTTGGTTCAGAATTGAGAAATGGTGAAAACTGGTAATCATTTCACATATTAACTTTTATTACTTCTTTATTTATATATAAACTTCAAAAGTTACAGAATAGAAATACATGGTTTTGCATATTTTTTCTTCAATATATATTACATTTAATGAATTTTCTTTTTTTCTTATATTTTAAACATTAGATTTCCACGTGATTCAGAAAAATTAATCAGAAAAGAAGAACGAAGCATATATAAATATACACATACTTTTAAAATCAACATATGTTCAATGCAATTGTATTTTGGAATGAGGTCAGCCTCCTTCAGAAGCTTTCCTGAAAAATATATTTGTGTGGATGAATGATTTTAAGATTCAACAGTCAGTAGAAGTTGACAGAGGCTTTTCATATGAAATATTACAGAACCTTATAAACATCAAAACTGTATGGCAGAAACTGTTTTGTTGAGCACTACAGTCACTTTCCCGGGATCAGATCAATACGTTTTCTGTCAAAGGGCAAAATCAGCTACAACAACCAGAAAATTTTTGCAAGAAATGTTATTTGTAATACAGCCAGCTATGTAATTCTATAGCAATACAGACATTTTCTTATTAAAGTAAACTGAGGAAGTACTATACAGATTCTCAGTACATTTTCACAGACTCAGGCACTGTCTTGCAAAAGCTGATGAATGTGCTTAACTTTTCGCAGAGGTCTATTTATCTCAACAGGACAGATCTCTGCCCACAAAGTGAAGTACATATGTATGACTTCTCCATATCAGGGCCTTTGGTTCTGACCCTGCATGAGCTGACTCTTGTAAATTGGCCAAATTCCCTTTACAGCAAGTGCAAAGGTCTGTCTTGACAATCAACTCTCAAGGTATAGTCAAATCCTGGAAACATTCTGTATGTGCATAGCTTTTCAGTGGAGGTATAATTAAAGATATTATTTTATTCAATCCCAGAAGATTTTTTTTAAAAACTTTTTATGTGTCAGCTCCTGTTCTTTATCCGTGCTTTGTTTGGAACCTTCTGAGTTGCTTTCAAGGAGTGTTAAGACCTGTTTCTGTCTGATACAAGACCCAAAGATAAAAGAACAGGTTGAGATTTCTTTGCTTTTTAAGAAATTAGAAACATCTTTTGAAAGACCGGTCATCATTAGGTCTCTTTGCTTTGATAGGCCTTATCTTCCTGTTCCCTAGCAGTCAATGTCCCAGTGAAGGTTAACAGCTAATCAGTAGAAATAATTGGTTTCCTGTGTTGGGAAAAAATTATGTCATCAGACTGATGGCATAATCATTGTTATGGTGGTGAGGAAATAAAATAGTTGTTGAATTAGGCCTTTTGTTTGGGTTGAAAGATTTTTTTGGTCTGTACAGACTTGATTACCTGAGGCAAGGATGCCTGGTTCTTAATTCAGATCTGGTGGGTGTGGAAATACTTTTGGGGTTCTCTGTTTTTCTAAATGTTCACATGGGAAAGCTAAGAGGAATTGCGGCACACCGTAGCTTTAGGCACCTAAGCACCTCTGTCAGAACACAGTCTCTTCAGATTCTGTCTATAGACATTGCGGGGAGCTGAGCAACCCCCAAAAGAAATCCAGAGTGAATCTAATCCAAGAGGAGCCTCTGTGTCTCTTCACCAGTAACAGGAGGAGCCCAAAGCAATCTAGCCTAAACTGCACAGCGTGAATCCTCACCTAATTTTCCTTGTTCTCAGCCTCGTAATCTATTGCCTACCTGTATTCAAAGGACCTTATCAATTAACAGAAAGACAGCAATACTAGAAGCTCATCTCCTTATTCACAAACCCTTTGGTTATGAGCCTACCAGTTAACTATCCACAGATTTGCCTTGAAGAACATGCCCAAACTTTTGTTTTTGTTTCAGAATTAAAGCACGTGCTGGACTGCACTGGCTCTGGTTGTCCTTCACCTCCTGCAAGAGGCATAAGGTTCCTCAAGGCTAGCTCTTATAACCAAAGCTGAGGGAAAGGAACGGAGTGAGGGTTGCAGGACATCTTGTGGAACAACACAGAAGGGCAGCAGTTGCAGTGCCTGGTGTCTGAAGGGGAAGTTGAACACAAAGCAGAGGCCCGAACTTCCGGTGCCCGTCTCCTGCCCCGGTGATTTTCACATGAGCAATCAGGGTCTGAGAAGGCATCCTCCTATTTTCCTGATGAGCTGTCGTATCACTTTCTGTCTGGTAATCCACTTTGAGTAGCTCCTCTGCTCAGTATCTGAATACCTGCTTTCTCCTCTGCCTAGGAGTAAATTGCTCTGACAGGAAGGGTCAACTGTCTGGACCCAAGGCTCTTTTTTGAACTTCTGCTAGTGCCAGCAAAGCTGCTTTAGTTTCTTAGCTATCATGGAGATTCCTTGGAGGCAGGGAGCAGTACTTTCCTTTTCTTCTCAGAGGTGGCGTGGTACATTTCTTCAGTAATGTCAAGGTCATTTACAAAATCCACTCTGGTTTTGGCATAGTCTTTTATGCCTATTAGGTCAGAGTTTCCTGAAGCTGGGCCCCAAAAGCAGAAGAAATAACAATATTTGGGGTTTGAGATGCCATTTTTGTTCATACAAAGCAATCAGCTCCTGTACCAGCTGACATTTTGCTGTTAGCTAGTCTGTCTGTATTACTGACTTGTCAGTTGCTACGAGTTCCCGATCATCTGTTTAAACAGCTGATCTGAAGCCACCCTTGCACAGGTCCCTCACTCAACTGCTCTTGTGAAGGAGAAAGACTAAAGGAGTATAGTGACTTGGTGCTTGGCCGTGCACTCCCTCTCTCTTTACTTTACCACATCTTCCTCCGGGCTGGAGAGTTGCCAGAATAAATCCGGGTGATGTAGGCCATGGTGTGTGGGAGATTCAGCCCTCCAGTGGACCATATGTGTCCTCCTTGGATTATTGCAAGTCCGCTGAAAGAGAGAGGAAAAAACACAAGCCCAAGGTTTTTCTCCCTCTCAGGGACTTCTGGAAAGCCATAGTTCACCTCAAGCATACTTGGACAACTCGCTATCGTGCGGCTGTGGTACCCTTTAGTGTCAGCCCACCTATGGCTCAAGAGGTTCAGACTAGCTCTGGTCAAGACAACTATTACTATCCTGGGGATTTAAGCGGGTCCTGTGTTTGGTCCTGGAGTACCAGCAACAGAAAATGCTTGTGCTAAATTCTAATTCAAATTCTCTTCAAGAATTTCCTTTTTTTTTTTTTCTAAACCATGAGGCATCAAGTTTTCATTGTCTCCAGCCAACAGAGAATGTAAAATGGCCCCAACAGGTGCAGAAAATAAGCATTTAAGAATCCACTCATAACTCAACATACACAAAGTAAATGTATTCAATAAATATTTTATTTTGACACATAGTACATATTTGTACTTTAAGAAAATACTATAGCCAAAGGGATGCTTACAAAGAGATTGACACAAAAGAAATAGCAAGGCATAAAATTATCATTTTCCTGTGAAGAGAGATTTTTCTACTTAGAAGAATTTTTATATTATTCATGGAGTACTATCCATGTACTCTGCACTGCTGAGAATGTATAGCCAGCCATGCGACAAATATTTGCAGAATCATCTAAGTGATTTGGAGATTAAGACCCAGTGACAGTCAGTGGTTATTAGGTGCTTTTGATGGTGTTACCTGTCTTCTGCCATCCACAGAGCTCACTAGCTAAACTCTTAAGGTCATTAAGAAACTTTCCATTTACTTCACAGGGCTCTGTATCAGGCCTGCAAGGTGCTCTAAGCTCTCTGCAAGGAGACAGCAAGCTTTCTGGAACGACAGAGTCTTTGGACTGAGAGAGACAGTTTACTGAGGTGTTTTTAAGTAGGGAACATTCACTGCTACAACGCATACAGCTGACGGAGAAGCACTAGAATAGTGCTGAACATGTATTTTGTTTTATTCACTGAATTAAGGAGAAAACCTATGAAACTAACACCCCAGTTTGATTCAAACTGCTGCAGTCTTCACTCACACCTTGTTCAGGGAAAGCTCAAGCTATCCTTGGCAGACCTGTAGCACCCAGTCAAGATGAGCAAGGCAAAAAGTCACTCACCTTGTTCTCTTCTGTCTGTTCAAATGGGAGAGAATCTGGCTGCTTTTTGTTATGAAACCCAGCCTTGTGCATATTCCAAGCTGATGAGCACGAGTGCCTTAAAATATCAGAAAACTGTGGTTTAATAAGAGAAATGCCGAGTGAGTGGAGGAACCATTCTGTTGGTTTTGGAAGGAACGGCAAAGTTCCACTGACTTCAGCTGGGCAGGAGCCAGGCCCAGTGGGCATAAAACTCCACTTGGCACCTCTTCCACCTTCCACACACAGTACTGACAGGGACCCTACAGACAAAATTTAATCGATTGTGGCGCTCAGACACCACCCAAAAATAGTTTCTTTGTGGTAGAGTTTACCCGTGTGTGAAGAGTCAGCAGAAGTAGGACTATGAGGGACTTGGATGGTACATAAACCTTGTTTTGTTCCTCTACATAACTGAATTTCACCCTTGGAGGGTAAGCAAGCAAGTCTGCTTCTTAGTGGTTAGTTTTCTATTACAATACATGATGGATGAGTGTTTTTAAAATATTTTAAAATGTATGCATGCATTACACTAAAGAAAGGTGTTAGTTTGATGGTGCTGGGGAATTAAACCTTGGATTTAATCACAGATAAGAAATAACCCTTTAATACTTTTGTAATTTCTTTGGTTGAAATGGAGGTATGGCAGCATCCTATGGCTTTGTCAGCCCCCAGCACCACAATGGCCACATAGCAGCCTTTCACAGAGCTCAGTACAAAGGACAAAGATCAACAGGATGCAAATATCAAGTGTTATGTTCTGGGAAAGGATAAACTCTGGACCAGTCAGTGTTAGCATCCTTGTATTATTGCTGCATCCATGAATAGTGAGAAAATTAAGGCTTCCAAAAGTTAATTCACCTGAAGAATTTGACCTTCCTCTTATTATTAGGCCAAAATATTACCTCGCCATATACAAAGGAGTCACAAACTGGAGTAGGTAACTGCTGTACACATTGATACTGAGACATGGTGATATTTAAACTATTGAATTTTGTGGGATATTATTCCCCTCTTCATTTCACACACGCACCTGTTCAGAACCAAAAGCCACTAGCTATAGATTTATGAAACTGCTCTAATAACACATACATTTTGCAGAATAAAGCAATGAGTTCCAGTGGCAACATATGTGCTTGGTTATTGCCCGGAGACTGAAAGCAGACCATCCCTATAGACACCAGTGTGAAGACAACCTGACAAAATCACACCATGGACTTGCTTTAGTGTCACTCTAAAGGATCTGGATAAAGCTGGAGAATAAAAGAGATTGAAACACTGTTTTAAATACTTGGTATTCTAACAAAAGTAACACCAAGATTTCACCACCTGGGTCTTGTCTTGGGAAGATACTCAGTGATCTTAACGGGGAAGGTAATAACCTCACAGTCTTATTGATGTCACAGTTTAGCCAAAATGACATCATATCCTTGGAAAAAGTGCATTATTATTCTTGGTAGCTGGAAGATGCCCAAACGTATTTGGGCCCTTTCATTAAACCAGTACAGCCAATTACACAAAAGCTACTTTTTGGGAAGAATTCTATATCTATTACTGGCCCTAAACCATACACAGATATAGATGTGAATGAACTCATTTTTCCTTGATTAAAAGTGCATTGAGGTTGTGTTCAACACAGGGAGAGATTTTGAAATATGAAAAACAATAAAATAATCTAAGCGGAAAAACAATGCAGGGAATACACAACAGAATGCAGGGAAAGTGAAAAACAAATGCAGAGAAAAGGTAAAAAGAGAAGCAGAGATGGGGGATAAAATACATTAAACAAAGTGTGTACCATATTTCTCTTTGAATCTGTCTTGGAGGACAATAGGTATTCCAGCCTTTCATAAGGTGACAGAACGACTCAGCAGAAAACACAACAGAGAAACAGTCAGCAAGAATTTTTCCCTCAGGGGACAATGCTTATAATCAGAAATCAAATCCAGTGAATATAAAGGCAAAAATGACAAAAAAAGAACTACCAAAAAAAAAAAATCCCTAGCGTAGAATTGCCTCGTTCAATAATAGAGTTTCAGTGTACAATGGCATCCTTGTGCTCTCGTTTTCCTAGAGGATATTTTCCTATAGGACCATGGACAGATTAGGCTTCACCTGAACTTTGAAGGAGAGGTGCTAATTCTCATGCCTTTCTGCTATCAAGGGCCATGCAAGTTCGTTGTCTCCCAGACGCATGCTGTGTCTAATTGCTGAATGATTTAGAGGCTGTGATATTCAAAGCTCTTCAGTCAGTCCTTGATGAGATTAGGCTGCTCCATCTAGCACCATTTTGAGGCCATCACTAGTTAATTTGGACTGGCAGTGTTTCATTTGGAGAATTTGTTGCTTTAAAACATCTGGAATTACTGAGCAAGCAGATAGCTGAAGTGATTCTTATTACAGTTTCCAGTATTTTTCCCAAGGGCAATTGATATCCAGTAGTTCCAATCCACATTTCATATTTGTGTATTCTGCATCTTAATGGTATATTTAATTTGTCTTCCTTGCCCCATTTCAGAAAGAGGCTAAACCAGTCTAGAAATAGGCCAACTAAATGTTCAAATTCATAAGGGACATATATTGTTTTACCCATCTTGTTTCTTACGCCAAAGGCTCTAATTTAGGAAAGACTGCTGTATTTGGGGTTAGCGTGCATGGGATGAACCTCACAGGCATATTGGGTGAATGTACATTTTGTATAAGTGAATTTGTTTATAGCAATAACCTGTATTCCTATTTACATGCTCACCCCATCTCCATGTATCTAGCTGCTTCTCCTTATAAACTTGTGTGTATAATGAAACTCTACCAGTATTCACTCTATAAGTATGTTAACAGGCAGGTGGAACTGTGGAGACCTTATTCATGTTGGTGGGCATTTACTTAGATCATTGCACCTGCTGAGAAAATGCTTGCCAACATGTATTGTAGCTCCACAATCTAGCCTTACGTAATCAGCTCCTGCCTGTATGTGGTTAGAGCCCTCTACAATGAAGCGTTTCCATTTCCCTGAAAAGGAGAGCTGCGTGTGGAATCAAGCAAAGCTGAAATTTTTACCCATACAATTTTTTTCAGGCCAGGAAGCAGGTTGTATTTTACTTGAGTTTTTCTTTTTGCTGCATGTTGTTTTGTTGCTGTTTATGAGAATGCCCATGGGAAAATGGCATTTGCCATTTCAACATTTTTTTTGATAGTAAATGCAAAAAGGTCAATGAGGATAAATGTTCTGTTTAGTATCTGTTGCAAGAGAAATTTGAAGAATTTCTAATGAAATGTATTCATTCGGAATTGGAAGGTGAAGGGGTTCCTGTCAACTATAATGTGAAAGACTAGGAGGATTTGTCCTTAAGGAAACAGCACTTCCCACATCAGTTAACACTCTGTATGGTAAGGAAGGAAAACAGAGCAGGGTGCACGGTCACAGTGTCTCCTCCCCTCATCCTTGCATGCCTGCTACCACATACTTGTGTGGATGCAAAGACACTGAGTTCTAAATTACAGCAATTTCACCAGAATAGCAGAACTTGGAGAATGACCCCGAGCTGATTTACATGAATGTGATCCCTCCCAGTAACTCTGAAAGGGTTTGGTACAGGACCCTTGTTAGAATGGGTTCACACAGCATTGCTAACTTTTGGTATTGATTTGTGAGGGCAGACAGGGAGAGCGCTACACTTATTTTCGACGAGTCAGCATCTTATTTCATGATTATTCATGTAAATGCACATTTTAAAAAGTTGCTTTCAACTGTTTCCAGTTGACTCATGAGTTACACTGGTACAGGACCTAACCAAGAGTGTGAACATACAAGACTGAATGCCAGTTTGAGCACGGATTCAAGTAAATGACAACAACAAAAACAGGCCAGAAAATCAAAAGCCATGTGAACATTGAAAAAACAGAACTCATTCTGTCATGATGACCGTGATGGCAGACCCCTGAGCAGGTTCACAGGCTGCCCACAGAAGATAGGGATGGTTCAGGGTTTATGTCTATAACTCAAGACTGTGGAAAATGCAGTTGAATCCTCTGTTTGACACTGTCTTCCAATGTAGCTTGGGAAAAGCCATTGTTTCTCTTTGTGCTTTGGTTTTCTACTTGTAAAACAGACATAATAATACCTACTTTCCTACCACTCGGAAATGTGTTGAGGTGTGGGACTGGACTCCGATAATGAACCTGACTTGCTACTGAATCAGAATGAGTCTTAGGGAAAGCAGCACACTCCTCTTCTCTCTCTCTTTCCAGTGACTCAAGCCTGCAAGGACTTATTGAAACCTTTATGTCCCCTCGCGGCCTACTAAAGCCAATGTTGAATCCCTTTGCAAGATTGCAACAAGCCCTTTGTGCCAGAAATTCTCTGTAGAAAGCCCAGCACATATATATGCCAATGTTATCACTGTTAACTGTTTGTTACTGATGTTATTGCCATATCTATCTATCTATGCATATATACATACATATATATACATATTTCTGAATTGCAATTGAAGGTTCTAATGTTTATCATTAAGATTTGGGACTTCAACTGCTTGAGGTACTCAGTTTACTCCCTGTTCCACCATGGAACCTGCCAGATGTTCCCCAAAATCCTTAGGGCCAAGTTCTGCAGCTGTCTCCACATACTCGCAACTGCTGGATGAAGGCCTAGGTTAATGTGCCTGCTTCCTCATCTGCTTTTACAGGCCCTGCTTAATGCAAAGGGTATCTTGTGCAGTGAATAGGAGTTAAGTGACTGAGGGTGTTTTCCCTGCTCTGGAACCAACTTGTTATGTGAACTTCCATATCCCACTCTGCTCTGTGCCCAAGTGTAATTACTCAGCCTTTTAAAGAGTTTTCCATCAGCCATAATTGATGGGTTGGGAGGATTTGTCCTGAAGGAAACATTAGCTCCGCCTACACTAGCAAACATCATATACAATGTTTCATCCCGAGATGAAAAGGGGTCTGTACCACTAAAACATTAATACTGCTAGTATTTTGTTGTTACTGAAATATGCGCAGATAGGCTTTCACGTAGATGTGTCATAGAGGGGCAATTTTTTGTTTGGCATTTGGTATGTTGCATATCCACTCAGAAGCACAATGAAGAACAAATAAACAAAAATTATCCTAAAGTTAAAAGCTATATAGGCAAATGTGTTTATATCAACCAATTTCCTCATTTCTTTCCAGTAACAGAAATTTAGGATGCAGCACTTATTGTCTGAGAAATCTGAGTGTGGGCCTTCCACCTCGTGGTTGCCATCAGTATTTGCAAAATAAGAGATCCTGACAAATACTTATAAACCAATGATGGCAGGGGAATACCCCACTGCAGTCAAGAAGCACTCTGGCACTGCTTTTCATAGTCAGGATTTCACTCTCTGATTGTAAAGCCTTGGAGCAAGAAACATGTCTTAACACAAAGCTCCAGCTTCACAGGAAGATGAAGAAGGGACAAACCTTTGAAGCCGTACAGTCAGCTCATTCCAGGTAGATCTTTTGCAAGATGATTGGCAAGACCATGCCAATGCTGAACCTCAAGGGTGTGAACAGCTCCCTCAAAGCCAATAGGAGCATATAAAAACCGCCCTTGGATTGGGACCTCCACTTGTGACATAAGGTGCTCTATTACTTCCTAAAATAATATTTTTATATCAGCCGGAAAAGTGGAGTGGAAGCAACCAGACAGCCTGGATTATTTAAGAATGAAGGGGAAATACTTATTAACATAATCTGAGCACTTCTGAGCACACACAACCTGAGTTCATCTAGGCAGAACTCCAAGGCAGTCACAGATTTAAGGTTTCTTTATGAATACCCTGTTCATCACAGACCATAAATCTCACCTAAGATCTCTGCGTGCCTTCCCATAACTTCCATCTGAAGAAATGCAGACAGGACTGTGCAAACCACCAATTTTTCAACTTGCTAGAAGCTCAAAAAAACTGGGGCAACAAATCACAAAGATTATTTTTCAAAAACTTATGCTGAAACAAACAGTTGTGTTGGAGGCCAGGAAAGCGCACTAAAAAATTGAGCATTTTAAAGGTTTGAGGTTTTTTAATTGAACCACAGAAATGTTTAATTTAGAAAGCACTTAAACATTTTAACCTTCGCATGCAAATACAGGTACTTATACCTCCCTCCGCCATACAGAAATGTAATTGCCAAGCCCAGCAATTGTCAAAAATAAAATTTTTGAAAAAATATCTCAATATTATCAAATCAAAATTTTTCTGCTAAAGTTTAGGCTTAAAATACTGGCCAGCTCCACCGCTGAAATTTTACAAAATTATTTGTTGTTTTAGACTAGATACGACAGAGAACATACCAGCCAGGGAGAGCTGCTACCTTTTAGTGATGCAGAGATTTCAGCACAAACAAATGCATTGACTAGAGCTGTAAACAGTCTGAATGAGGGAAATACCCACCCACGATGGGTGTTTGAGGACTAGAACAAGCACGGTTGGCAGACAGACTCCAGTATGGGATTTGCCTGTACGATGGAGTAAAATATTTTGCTTGCTACAGCACCGGCATGGGAGAAAGCTGTGAGAACCTGCCGACTTCAGGGGAAAGCCACATTAAGAGGGCGTGCTGGACTACTACATTTTTAAAAGGTCTCGTTCTTACAGGCTGGCCAGCCAACACTTCTCATATCAGAGCAGGGAGGAGTAGAAGAAAGTGCCCTTCTAAAGTTTCACCTTCTTCTCCATTTTAACCCAGTGGGACAGAAACAATGCAATGTGCTGATTTAATTTCCTCTCGCGAGGCCTCTCACCTGGATGCACTGAAGCAGTGAATAGCCTTGCTCCTGCAAGAATATTTATAGTGGGTTGCACTAATGCAAGACATGAATTGTTTTCTTCTTAGCTTCTTTTTTTTTTTTTTTTTGCTTTTTACTGGAAGGTCTCAAGATCTGTCCAGTTTTGTTCTTCTACAGAGAAAAAAACATATATCTGTGAGGTAGTTCTGAAGGCTCTGGTGCTATATTGGAGGATGGAGGAGGACATTAGAACCGAGTTGTAGTTTCTTCAAAACACCACGAATATGTATAGGAAAGGGAAAGCAAAGAAGCTAACACATAAATATTTCAATAACACCAGAAACAGAGATAGGAAAAGAGGTCCTGGAGTGGAGGAGCGAAAAACCTACTCAATAGCACTGAAGTATGATAGAAGCATGAAAGGTCAAGCAACCTAAAGTTGAAAAAAAAAGAGTTCTTATTACATTTTGTGCTCAAAGCAGTTAAATATTACTGGCGTTTACACGAGAGAGAAAGTGGTCACTGTACGATTCAGAAGTGTCGGGCTGAGGGAAGGCTACTACGCTTTGGCCTAGCTGTTAACAGCACCTGGGTCAGTAAGTCTGAAGGAATCCAGAGTAAGTGGGTGTGCAGGACAGGCCCTTTGCTCTCATGTGTGCCACAGGCTGTGGAAACCAATTTGCTTGCACTTGACTAGCTCAAGGGGCTCTATAACCTCCGGGGAGTAGGCCTGGCCTGATTTATGTATTTTTTATAACATACTGGCAGTATACTTGTATGATGACAGGGAAAAGCTACTGAGTTTAGGGCTCTGCTGATGCTTGCCTGATTACTGCAGACATTGCACGTTTCACATATGCTAGTATGGTAAGCAGTTAACACATATGAGTTGAACATGTACTTAAATGTCTTGGAGAATCAGAAGCAATCTTCGCAGAGGCAACAGGCTCAGACAGATCTGGATGCTGTGGCTAACCCAACTTATTATTCCATTCTTCTGAAAGAGGGAGCAATGGTAGACAGCTCCTCAAGGCGTAATGTGTCTCTGAGAGAGAGAGTCACTAGGGAAGAAAAATCTTAGAGCAGCACAGAGAGAAAAAGAACAAGGTATACGAAGCAACACGCTGAAAGTTAGAAGCCCAGATTTGATTCCTGACTTTGCTGCTGCTATACCATGAGACTACGCGCAAGTCAATTCACCTGTCCGTCCCCCTTCCTACTCTCTTGTCTAGCTTGTCAACTCAAACTGCTAGCTGTTCGCATCAGAGACTGTTTGTAGGATCTAATGCTCTTGGTAGCTGGTTTTGTTGGAGGGATGCAGTTGTTAATGCTCTACTAATAAAAAGAGGTGTGAGCAATAAGGAAAAAGAGTTAATAGTGAAGAGACTGTGGGAAACAGGTGCAGAGGTACAGACTGTTCAGAAGCAGCATGTAAAAATTACAAAGCAGAGAATAACGTGGTTATTTTAATATTGTGAAATACTAGGAGTAAGGAATAGGAATGAAGAAGTACAGCCACTAAGTTCGGCTGTGTCCTCATACAGAAAAATCGATAGAAAGAGTTGGCCCTCTCTTCGACTACCACAAACTTCTGCTGAGTTCTCAAGAAGCGGAAAGTGTTCCTAAAAGGCGCTGAGGTGGGAACAGTAACTTCCTGAAAGTGTGGTTCTTGAAGAATGGCTATTCTGCATGGATCCTGTGGCTTTGTTCCTAGTCTGAAGTGGATATTCTGCAGCTTTAGTTCAGATAAAATGCCTCCTCCCTTCAGTGCTCGCACATAAATTGCTATTAATGTTACCATGTTATACAAGTGCACTGGGGAGGAAAATAGGCCCACTAATGCATTGTCCTGCTCCAGTGTTTTTTAACCTGAAGGATGCCACGCTCCTCCATGGACTGTGGGTGGGCACAAGCCACAGGAAAAGAAGCAACAGAGGTGGGACAGGCTCCATAAGGCTGCATCTGCCTCACCCTTTCTTCCCCACGCTTCTCCCCGGGCTGTGTGCAAAGCTTAGCGCAGATAAAGCATATGCTCCCAGAGTTGCCTTATGGCCTTCCTTCCCTGCTCACATGACAACCGTCACTTGTAGTCAGCCATGGTAGCAGCTCAAAGGGATCCAGGGCCTGCAGGCTCAGGCTGCAGCAGGCTCCCTTTTTATTTTCTGAATGCATTGAAAACAGCCATGGGAGCACACATCTATCTCGGACTGGAAGAACTACCGCCAGTCACCTCTGCTCCACAGAGAGCAGGTAGCTTCAGCTGTGAGCGGAGTGAGGACAGAGGTAGCTAAAAAAGTCCCAAATTTAGGGCACCCCAATGTTAGGGAGCTCCACAGCAGGCGCCATGGGAAGGGAAAAGAACCAACCCTCATTAGTCTATCAATATTATTATTTTTCCTGTTATTGTTAAATAACAACAACATGAAGGGAAGTAGTATTTTTTTCTCTTTTGACAGAGTACAGACATTTGCTTACTTATGCCTTTTATGTTGTGCCATGGATTAATTAGAGGGGACACGCAGCTGGGAGGGAGATACTCCACTGTCAATTGAGCACAAATCAGGCAGATCCAAATGCACTCAAAAAAATGTCACAAGGTTTTTGTACAACCTCTAAGCCCCAGATCCTGCTGCAAGCGAATCTGAGAGGACTGCTTTATCCGTGCAGAACTGCATCGACTTCAGCTGAGCTCTGGCTGTACACAGGAGTCCAGACGAGCAGACCACAGTGCAGGGCTGAGGCACCACTCCTTGAAAAACAAATGCCAATTACACAAAGTGCCAGCAAAGGGCCATCTAACGACCTAAGTTTCTGCAGAAACAGCTGGAATGCAACTTAGGTGGATTTTTAAAACAACTGGTAACCAGCAAGCAATTTCAAAAATTTCAGCACTTGCTGTCCCTTGAAAAACTCCTCACAGACTCCTGCTAGCACCTTATAACTCTTGATAACAGTGACTGACTAATGCCAGAAATATCTCCAAATGGGCATGCAAAGAGATTAATTTGCTTAATATAGAGAGAAATGGAAAAAGAGAATTATTTAGTATTCTCCTATCCTTCCCCTCTCCCCATCATGACCTCAGTGTTTGTAGAAGGTCCTGGATTGATAGCCGCCCCCCCCCCCCCAAAAAAAAAAAAAACAAAAACAACAGTCCTCTCTTTCCCTATGGACACAGTAAATCAAAGGCAGTGGAAAATCAAGCCTTTTATTTTCCGACCATACCAGTGCACCTCAGCTTACTCATCTCACTTAAAAGGTGACAAAATGCTTCTGCTTCTACAGGCCTATTAGGTGGCTGCCTTGCAACTCATGAAGCCATTTGTAACTGCACAGAGCAGGGCACAAGACGTGATTGTTCTAACTAGTAGCACTGTATATCCATTTTGTATAGCTATAAACAACTACATTACATGCAAGGTGCTCCTAGCTTGACCTCTTTTCTGAAATGGCTAGTAAGGGCATCAATTGTAATACACAATCCTGTTAAAAAGAAAGTGAAGCATCCTTTAAAATGAACTGCATGTATACTACTGAACATCTACATCAATTATATTGTTCAGTAATTACTTGCTTTGATGGGATTTAAGCTGGCAATGAAGAGGTGTGAAAGGCTCCATGGTATATGATGAATACGAGTAAAAGAATCCAAGAAACGAGGAACTGGTACTGAGAGGTAAGAAGCAATACCAAGGAAGTTAAACAGTTTGGCTCAGGCCTTTTAGTCTGCCTGGCAACTGCACCTTACACATACCGCAAAGGAAAAGATGCTGCTTACCTACAATTGCAAAGCACTTCACAGTCTACAAATGATAGGAGCAAGTTCTGTCTAAGAATTAGGCCAACTTTTTCAAATGTGATTAATGAATTTTGTGTGCTTTCACTTGTCAACGTCCCAACCTGTGATGCCTGATATGCACCTGACTTCCAGAGGATGTATGGTCAGCTCTCTATTTCCTGAACACTGAAAATGAAAAGATTAGGTAGAACACACTAATTTCAAAACATACTTAACTTTCTATTTTTATAGTATGTAGCATGTATAGTCAGTGCCTGACTAATCCACCTGTGACCCTTGCTTACAACAGCAAGATGGTGATGTTTTCATCCATCTAGAACATTTTTTCTCACATCTCCCCTGCCCCCCCCCCAAAAAAAAAGTGCAGGACAATTTAGAACAGCTTTTCTCAGAAACATGGACATAATTTTTATTTTAATTAGCTTGTATATTATCCATTTTATTCAAACATAAAAATATTTTTTCACATAGATATTTAACATGATTATGCTGTAAAGAAAAATAAAAACATGCGAGAAGAGTAGCCAGGCAATGGGGTGATGCTGAAATCAATCATACCAATGTGGAAAAAAGCTCAGGGCAGAGAACATACAGAACAAACTCCATGGGATCCTTGGGGTGCCAGATATGAAAAGCAGCAGTGAAGCACAAACATTGTTCTTATAAAAAGAAATGAGTGCACTTCGGTTTCTATTATTGTTATTTCTGACCTTTTTTTTTAATATGGCAATGCAGACAAGGAGGCAGGGTCCCCCACCTGGAGACAGTGCCACAGCAAAATTAAATTTTAAGAATAAATGCCACGTGCTTTTTCCTTAAAAAGTGCGTATGTCGTGTAATCTAATGTCGTATAATCGTCGTATAATGTATGTATATGTCGTATAATAATGATGTCTAATGTTGGATACATGTGAAGCCCCGTGAACACTGGTACGTCGGATGAGTTTACGCAGCAAGCTTTCTTCGCAGTTAATCGCGTTTGATTTCGGCACGAGAGGGGAGCCTCTCCCGGGGAGCCACAGCACACTTCTGCAGGGTTTTTCCAGCACGGGTGAGCACAGTCGCGGCGCGGTCACCCGCCAGTTGCTGCCGTCGCCCTGCTGCTCTGCCCGCACCTGCCTGCGAGCCCCCAAACGCCGGGACGCGCTTCGCACCCCGCGGCCGCCCGGGGCAGCCGCCGCCTCTCCGCAAGGCTCCGCTGCCGCCGGGCCAGCGTGTCCCCCCGTGCCGCCGCCCGCCCGGCTCGGCGCTGCCCGCCGGGATGCGCCGCCGCCGCCGCCCCCCTCAACTTCTCCGCTCGCTCAGGGGCAGCAGGGCCCCTGCAGGAAATCATCCCAACTCGAACAAAATAAACCAAGTAACAGGGGGCAGCGCCGGCGGCCGGCAGCCGTTGGGCGGGGGAGGGCGGCGCTGGGCAGGGCCGCGCCGCGCCGCGCCCGCCGCCGCCGGGCACCCCCGCGGCCGTTGCCCCGCGGAGCTGCCCAGGGCTGGCGCAGCTTGCTCTCTCGCTGCGCTGCCAACGGACGGCGGGTCCCGGCGGCGCCAGGAGCGCCGCGCGGCGCCAGCAGCCCCGCTACCTGCCCCGTGCCGCCGCCACCGCCGGCTGCTGCTCCAGCCCTGCGAGGAGCAGCGCGACGATCTTTGTGTGAGTGTGTGCGCCAGGGGCTCCCCGGCGGGCCGCGGGTGTAACGGCGCCGCTGTATGGCTGGCGGCGCCGTCCCTCAGCGCCGCAGCCAATGGCGGGCCGCCTTATATGGCGGGGAGTGTTGTGGCGCTGCCCGGGTTGCATGGCTCTGTGTGGAGCCGCGTTCCGGGGGCGCCGAGGCGGAGGGCTCGGCTCGGCTAGCGCCGCTCCCCGCTCCGGCCCAGCGGCGCCGCCGCTGCCCGCCGGCGCCGCCGAGGTGAGTGCGCCCGGCCCCGCCGCCGCCGCCTCGCCGGGCGCAGCGGTGCCCGCGCCCCGCACTTTCCCCTCCGCGCCCCCGCGGCGGGGCAGCCCCCCGGGACCCTCCGTCCCCGCGGCCGGGAGGGAGGCGCGGCGCGTCCTGCGCGGCGCGGAGCGGGGCCGGGCGCGTCCTGCGCGGCGCCTGCCGCCGCCTGCCGCCGCGGTCCCCAGTCACTTTTGCTCCCTTCCCTCCCTCCCAGCGCAACCTTCATTTAAAACTTTGGGTCGGGTGGGTCTGCGCCGCCGAAGGGGCAGGAGCCGGAGGGGGCTTTGGGGGGGCGGGAGGGGAGTTGTAATGCGGTGCAGTGCATTTAAAAAAAAATAATAAGAGCGAGAGAGAGAGAGAAGAAGAGCCAGCGAGGCAGGGGTAGGCCAGCCAGTGCCAGGCTGCGTTTGAAACCAGGCACCTCTCGCCGCCGCGGAGAGGCAGAGCGGCAGCCGGCGGCAGGCGGAGGAAGGGGGAAGCGGGGCGGACTGGCCCCGGGCGGGCGGCGGGTGCCGCCGCGGGGGCTTGACAGGGGCACGGCGGCCGCGGCGGCCGCGGCGGGGGAAGAAACGAAACTTCATCCCGCGCCGCGCCGCGGGGACGGTGCGCGGGTGGGCAGCGGCTGTGCCCCCTCCTCCCCCGCGGGGGGGTCCCCGCCGCGGCGGGGCGAGGATGGGAAACGGGGGCGAGCGCGGCGGGGCCGGGGCGGGCGGGCGGGGGGCCCGCGGCGGCGGCGGCGGCCCCGACAACAACAGCGGGGCCGGGCCGGGCCGGGCGAGCGGCCCCGGGTGTGGGGCTGCGCTTTCCGGTAGCCGCCGGTGCGGCGGGGCCGGGGCCGGGGGCGCGGGGGGAGGGGGCCGCGCGGCGGGGCTCTGCGCGGCTGCGGGATTATGTTGTGTCAATAAGTTTAAGGTGGAGAGAGAGGGAGGGAGGGGAGAAAGAGCGGCGGCGGCGGGGTGGGGGGAAGGCAGGGCCAGGCCTCGGCCGTTTAAAGTCCCGTTTGCGAAGGTGAGTTGTGACATTGGGGGGTCGCGATGACAGAAAACTTGGCGGGGGCCGCCCCGGGCAGGGGGCCGGCGGCCCGCGGGGGGGCGCGGGCGCCGCCGGGGGCCGGGCGGGCGGGGGTTCAAGTGCTGCTGCGAGCAGCTCGGGTCGCTGGTGAATTACAGAAACCAGCCCTCCTCCTCCTCCTCCTCCTCCTCCTCCTCCTCCTCCTCCCCCCCCCCCCCCCCGGCAGCCGCTTCGCCTCGCTCTTCCTCCTCTCGGGTTTATTTGCAATGTATGAAACTTGCATGGCTGTGAGGAGAGCCGAGCCAGTGTAGGTTTGCGAGGAGGAGGAGGAAGAGGGGGAGGCAGAGGAAGGGAGGGGAATATGGTTAATCCCGGGGAGCCGCACGGCAGCAGGTTTGGGTTAGAAATATCGCTAACGACCCGCCGCCGCTGAATGAGGAAGGTAAAATGAAGCGATGCGAAAGAAGCTGAGACAACATGTACGGCGCGGCGGAGGGCAGCCAGGCACCGAGGAGCTGGGTGGCTGCTTGCTTTTTTTTTTTTTTTTTTTGCTTTTTTCTGTTTTTTTTTTTTTTTTTTTGCTTTCCTTTTCAGTGGGGAAAGGAAGGGGGGGGGGAATGCCCGGGTGCTCCCTGGCAGCGGAGCCCGGTTTTCGGGGCGGAGGGGCGGGCGGCTCCCCGCGGGGGGGGGGAGGGGGGAGAGGGGACGGGGTGTGGGGAGGAGGCCGCGGCTGTAAAAGTTTTTTGGGGGGGGAGGCGAGTGCGCGCGGGAGGCCGGGGGCGGCGGCGGTCACTCCGGCCTGGGGCCCCGAAACCATTGCCCGTCCTGCTGGCGACACGTCCGAGGGCCGGGGCCGAGCGGGGCGGCGGCGGCGGCCGCAGGGCAGCGAGCCGGGCTCCATGTGGCCTCTCCCCGCCGGCGGCGGCGGCCGTGGCGGCGGCGGCGGCACCTCCTCCCCGGTGGCCGCGGCGGCGGCACCCGCGGGATCATCGCCCGGGCCCGCGGCGAGGAGGAGGGGAGCAGCGGGGAGGTGTTTTGCGCCGGCCCTGATCGAGCCGTGCCGAGCCGAGCCGAGCCCAGCGCGGCGCAGCCCGGGGCCCCAGGCCCGGCTCGCCCCGCGGCCCCTGCCCGCGCCGGCCGCCCAGGTGTTGTGCGGAGTTGTGCCCCCGGGAGGGTGAGATCCGTGCGCTGCATTACTGCTCCTCTCCTCCCCCCTCAAAGCAAGATGGACTCTCTCTTCTCTCTCACTCTCTCTCTTTCTCTCCCCCCTCTTTCCCTGTGGCTTGTCAGCCTTTAAGATCGACATTTTGTAACTAAGATGCAAACTTGACGGTGACCAAGAGGGAGGGGAGAAGGAGGGGAGGAATCAAAAACAAAAACAAAAAGCCCCCCCCCCCCCAAACGGGAAAACCCTGGGTCACCGTAGTCTTTCTCCATACTTAATACCTTTGCTTTCCCCCCCACACACACACCCGGCAGCCCGGATTGCGGCGGCCCCGCGCTGGGCAGGGCGGCGGTGGCGGCCGTGGCGCCCCACGCGCGGCGTGGCGCCCCGCGGGAGGGGGGGCCCAGCGCTGCCTGGGTCTGCGCTGCCACGCCGCGGCCCCCCTGCCCGTCCCTCCGGCCGGCGGTCCGCCCGCCCGGGCGTTTGGCGTACCTGCAGCCTGGCGCGTTGTTGTTGTTGTTAATTTCGCGTTGGTGAGCGCATCCACGCCCGGGGATTGATCGCTCACTTGTGCAAGTTGCCGGGGCTCATTGTTGTGCGCGCTCCTCCATGCGGGTCGCCGTCAACTTTCTGCCTTTTGCCTCGGCAATATCTGCACCTTCCTCCCTCCCTCCGTGCACAAACACGCGCCCGTGTGTGTACGTATAGATACGTGTGCATGTGCGCGTGCATAAGTACGTGTCTGTGTGTGCGAGCGAGAGGAAGAATAACCCACCCTGCTGATGCACACTCAGATGATCTGCTCCATTTGCCCGCTCCTGCTGCCCTTTAAAGACACGGTGCAGCTTTTGTTTGCTCTTTAAGGCTCCCTGCCGCTGTCGCCTCGGTTTAATGGGAGCTCGTATGGGGTGGGGGGGGGGGGCCAGGAGAAAGCAAGTTTCAAGTTTTGGGATCGCTCCTCTTGTTGGCGTTGTGGCGAGTTGCAATATTGTAAAATCATGGTGTGCTGATGATGTGCCTTTATTTGATACTTTATAGGTCACTATCACATGACAAAGGCTTTGAGACAGCTTCATCTTCGTCTGTCTGTAATTTCCCCTTGCCTTCCTGGGTAAGTATGTAAACTGTACACGCAGAAGAGTTTTGTTGTTGTTAACAAGATAGCGCTTCTCTCGCCGACCTTTTCGCATGGAAGATGCTTGTTTGGGTTTTAGCACCACGGAAAACATGTCTTCTCTGGGCTCTCGTAGCAACTGTTAGATTACAAAGTTTGTGTGTAGGGGTGGGTCTTAATAACCTCAGAATTCAAAGGCTGTGAATATTCAGATTTATCTCTCTTTTTTTTTTCTTTCCTTTCCTTTTTTTTTTTCTCTAAGCCTTGATTTGTAAAGATAATCAATTGAATCACGGCTAAAGTTTTAAACCAGAGTAATCATTAGAATGTGAAGAGCGCAAGATGCTGGGTCAAAAATTTAGTAAGAATGTAAAGACCTTTAACATTCAGGGCTTGTTATAGTGGTGGGAAATAATATAAACAATTAGGATAGTTATTTAGAATTCTGTGCAGGTCAAGAATCAGTGAAAAGTTTAGTTGAACTGTAATACTGCAGCAACAGGAGTTAGTTCTGTTTTAACACACAAACTGAGAATTAATTAGAATTCCATCCATGCTCTTTCTGTGTTACTGTTTTTCCTCTTGGCATTGATTAATGTAGGTACCTGTCAATTTGAAAGACATGTCTTAGTGACTAATTTACTAGTATTTCCATAGAACTTTCAGGTATACAGACTGTCTTTTTTTTTCTTTTTTTTTTAATGTGTATGGTATGGAAAAGTTTTGACACCTTTTGAAGAGTCTGACACCTTTTAAACTAAAGTAGAAGTGGTAATTTCAAGGAGGGTTTGTAAATTTGTGGGGTCGCGTTTCATAGTTGGCATAAAGTGAGTGGCGTTTGGAGTGCTTTTTGTACAGTTGCCCCTGGTGGCACTGAACTGAGTTTGGCCCCGAATGGTGAAGTGGCAGGTAATTTTTTTTATATGGAAGTATTGTATACGTAATTAAAAACAAGACAAGGCATGTATTTGGGGTAAGCTTAGTGCTCATAAATGTGCATGATTAATAACATAGTCTTGACCTTTTCCAGTCAGTGTGTAGCAGACACAGGATAAGTGATGGTCCTGAACAGGCCAGCTTGAAGGGGGCTGTTGGGAGCAGCTGTTCTTATGTGATATTGTGACCACAAAACTAGCCTTAAGGCTGGGATAACTGCTGTGGGGGAGATGGTTTGAAGGGGGGATTCTGTCTTTTCACCAGTTCCTGCAGAATTACACCCAAATTTCATTTTTTCAGATTTTATGGGGAGTGAGATAAGTGTGTGTAGGTCTGAGATTAGGCTATAAACACTAAATTAAATTACTGAAATTCTTTATGACAGACTAGTTGCATAGGAGAATATTACTCTCAGTTTTATAACATTACTGACAAGGATCTTGTTCTGCGTAGAGTAATTGATGTAACAGTTTTTACCAAATGAAAACACACACATTGGGAAATTCAAAAGCTTGCTGATAGGCTTCAAACCATTGTTCAAAGCTGAATTTCTCACTGATTTTTGAACACAATTTTTTGTCTTTTCAGATAAGAGTCAGATTAGAGTGCTCTAAGTGCCAAGGATTTTTTTCTTTTTTTGGAATAATAGTACAAGGTATTGGGCAAGGACAGCTCAGAGACCTTGTTTCAGGTAGTATCTTTGGTCATTATGTGGTTTTATGTGATGAAGTCTTTTGGATGGATAGAACTCAGTCCTAGAAATGATGGGGTGATCCTAATCTTCCCACAACTTTACAAGGAACGGACCTCAATTTATGCATAGTGCTAAATGTAGTTCTTACCTAATATTGAAATGGCATTAGCAAATTGCAAAGAAAAGAAGGGCAGAATATCCTTGTGAAGAAAAGGGCATAAAAGAAGCTTTAGAGGAAGCAGAGAAATACTTTTCCTCATAGCTGAAAAAGCAATAAAAATAATGTGCCTAGTTAAGGGGAGAATGGAGATTTCATTAGATTTGTCCATGACTAGAAACTTCCATTTATTTTCGGGAGCTCTTATTTTGGTAAAAGCTAAGACTTGTTTTATTACATAGTTTTTTGGTAGAATAACTGTTCCTGAATGGAGTTTAGTAATTCGGTCGAAACATGTAAGATGGAGGGCTGGATTCTGGTCTTGGTTAACAAAACTGGGTGGACTGTTTGGGGGCAACAAATGAAAGGGGGTCGATCCGCTTAGGAAGGGACCTGGTGAGCGTTTCAAAAGTCGGCCTGTGGTCTCAAAACTTGATTGCATAATGCTATTCATCTGAGCACAGCAAGCTGATAACCAGTTTGAAGCAGACACATACTTTGGAAAACTCCTGTATTGGTTTCTGTGTTGAGGTAAAGTCAGAATATTTTAGAAACTAGCCCCGAATGCTTCTGAGCCTCTGGGGCTGCTTGCCGTAAACCCACCGCTTGCAAAACTTCCGTTGGTTTCGGCAGGAGTTTTATTTAGGAAAGGAGTGTAGGAGTGATGGTGAGAGGAATTTGTCCATGTTCATTTTCCCATTCAAGGTGATGAAGCAAACCTTTCGCTTTCATAGTTGTTTGAATAATTAAAGATATTAAATGTCAGTTTTCTGCATAACATATCAGAGGTAACCATGCATTTATTTTTTACGTAGCACTTTTCCTTTTCATTCAGAAAGATCCTAATACACTCTGCTTATAAACTAATAGCTCCATAGTTTATGATCTTGTAAGCACTTGAATATTTTGAAGCATGTGACAAGTCATGTTAAATTCACTCACATTCAGAGCTTAAAGTTATCCCAGGTTGTGGTGGCTGCTGCTGCTCTGTGGGCTGAGGGCATGCAGCATCTCTGAAAGTCAGTCAGCATGGCACCAGGCAGGGCAGTCTGCTGGCCCAGAGACTGTAGCAGAGTGTTGCGAGGAGAGGAAATTTTGACCACGCAAGTTGGAGAGGGTTGCTCTTCCGTTGCATGTAGCAGGGGGGAAACGTGCAGGTGAAGTAGACAAGACCTGCTGTATGTAAGGCTCTTTGGTAAATCAGGGTGAAGGCTGTATACCAACCTGCAAGGAAATCCAGGCACCTGGGCGGTGAAATGCAGCCCGTTTCGACAGTCCCTGGCATGTGTAGTGTGCAGGACTCCTTATTTATACCAAGGTGGCTCCTTGTTGGAGGAAGTTACTATCCGTCAAAGTTGGAACTGAACTGAAACTCTGTTTTTGATTTCTGACTTTGTCACAGACTGTCTCTGTGATCTCTGACAAGTGATTTTAGTCAAAACCGATGGCCGCTTCTAAATGCGTAGACCCAGGTTGGATTTCCTGTGCCCTGTCACGCATGCGGCTCCTTGCTGCTGCGGGTGAAGTCAGTGGAGGTGCTGTGATCAGCTGGAGGCTCCCAGGTTCAGAGTTTACTCTTGGAAATGCAGCTTTATGTCCCGTTTCCACCTGCAAATGGAGACTAATGATGTTCCCTGTATCACAAGGCAGCATTAAGGTGGAAGTAATTCCTGCTTGTGGGATACATGCAGTGATATGGCGATGGAAGTGTATGTGTCAAATTAAATCATATGGAGAACACTATTAGTATGGATTTCCTTAGTGAATTTAGTTTGTTTTAAAGCAGTATGTATACTGTTTTACTTTTCTGTAACCTAAATTTGTTTCCTTTATTACTTAGGAGTCTACAGAACTTGATTGAAATAATATAGTTATCTATATTTCAAAATACCTCTTGAGGAGAAACAAGTCAACTTTCTTTCCTTTGTATTATCATCTTCGCTCCTTTTCTGCTTTTTCTCTCTGTTATCGTGATATCTTTTTCAGAAACATTTTTGTTCTATGTCAGAAGATTATTAGGTCAGATTTTCATTTTTTTACATCAGTAATAATATCCCAGTACTCTCTGATCGCAATGTGCTGAGCCTGTTACTAGTGGACGTGTGTGAATCTCCCCAAAAGACTACTACAGGTGTCGCCCTTCTGATAAGCTCAGAAGGAGTGAGACCTAAACCAGCATAAGGATTACTCTAATTTTCAGAATAGGTTGGTGCATTGCTGTTGGATTGCATTGATTTTAAAAAACAACAAAAAAAGTTAACACAGGTTTTGGTTCTTATTCTGTCAATAATAATAATAATATCATAATCAGCAGTTGTAGGCATTGCCTTATTCATGTTGTCATGTCCTGTCTGGCAAAGTACATAAGCCATGGCAAAATCATAAATCTCAAAAAATGGACCATCATTTTTTTTATCCCTGTTTCAGGCATCTGAGATGCAAAGCAGTGAAGTGGTTTGCCTGCCGTCACTTAGCAGGTCAGCAGCAGCAGGGAATGGAGCAAAATCCATGTCTGACTCCTTAGTCTTGTGGCCTTTCCCTTGGTATATGCTACTTTTCTGAAGCTTTCCTAGTAAATGCCTGTCTTGATGTGTGAGTAGTCTCACTGGTCGGTCAGGCATCTTTTGCTAGTACTCAACTTCATATGCTACTTTAAAGAAGAAAATCTTCAGTAATAGTCTGAAGTCACTAACTTTGAATTAAGTCATGTTTATCGATAGGAGGGCCTAAAGTAGTAGCAAAAACTTCAAGCTAGTTCTCTTGCTAACTGTGGTATTTAAGCAAGGGTGTATCTTGCACTGTTTGTTTAGTACTTACCTCCCTGAATGAATTTTAAGCAACAAAATGCTGGTTTTCGTGGGGGAGTTATTAAAATATACATTGATCAGAAATAGTTCTTTACAATTAAATTATTTTTAATGTTTATAATCTAATGCTAAGTCAGTATTAACTTCATTATGAAATATGGAATTGACAGAAGCAGCAACTTCAGCACTTGGGCTGTGTTTTGATAAATAAGGGTGACTTATCGATTTGAGCTTTTATTTCTAAAGTCAGTAACCATATTTCATCCAATCGGATTTTCAGATTTGCTGGTTACTAGTGTTTCATTGCTGAGGGTATGAATTGGCTTGGATTCAGAATAGGAGTTCTGTTTGAGGAGGAAGGCATACTTAATGCCTAAGTGTAGACTGAATTGTAATATCACAACGATAGCAGCGTTTTATTGTTTTTAATATTTATAAATTCAATTACATAAAAGATGAATCAACAAAGAGGAAAAGCATGGTTTTGACACTTTCCAGTGTTCTTGCCTTTTCTTTTCTAGCACATAAATGCATAATGTAAAAGCAAGTCCTTATGAGCATGGACAATTCAGCATGTGAAAATAAACTTGCTTCAGGCATGTTTGCCTACAAAGAAAGCTAATACGACAAAATCTCAATTTTTAGCAAGGGGAAAGAAAGTTAACTGGATTTTATGAGACTACACTCAGAAAATCAGTTGCTTAGGAAGCATGGAATAGTTATTGTCAGAATGCCTCCACGTGAATGTTTTGATGTAAGAGATTTTGTAAAATGTGGAAATCACTGAAAATACATTTTGTTGACCCTTCATGTCACTGAGGGCCTCATTCAGCAAAGATAAAAATAATTCAGTGGACTTCCACAACATGGAAGCTGCAGAACTTAATTCAAGTGGAAGCTCTCTTGACAAGAAGCTTAACAAATTCTGTCTACGCCTTCCCTTGCTGATGGGAAGTGGGAAAGTGTGTCTTCCCCTGTGCCTGTGGTGTTTTTTTTTCTTTTTTTTCCCTTTCCTCCTGGAAGGTGGTACATATGTAGCAATTGTTGAGGATTCTGCTTTGAGACATTATGAAACCAGAGTAACTGCATGCCCTGCTGTGAGGTTACTCTCCTTTTGCGTAGCTATAGCAGCAGGAAGATTTGTGCCACCCATGTTCTCGGGAAAGGCTTCATCCTTCTCTCTTGCAACCTAGAGTTTTCCAGCGGCAGGGCCAGGTGCCAGCTTTCAAGGCCTGCTCCTGAGTACTGCTGATGATGACTGAATTGGCCTGTGGCAGGATTCAAATGAGGAAAGCTTAAACCTGCTCCTAGAGCTTTGGTGGACTGGGCCATATGTTGGTGACTACACGGCACTAATTGTGCCATACAGTACCCCTAGCAGAACTGGGACTGCTAGATGTGCCTTACTGCTGTTTGCTTCATGCCTTTGAACCCATACCTTTCAGCTCTTTCCAGTATGTTTTTCACACAGCTACTTAAGGAGTTTTAAGCATATGCCTTGTCAGAAGTCTTGTTCTTTCTGTTTTTCATTTGTACCCATGTCCTACACAATCAGGAATTACCCAGCAATACTAGCAAGAGCTCTTGAGACTGGGTAGGACCTATCACATGATAAGAGATAGGATTATGCCTCTTGCAGTAGAATAGTAAGTCTTCTTTCTTCAGCCTGTGTTCTTTTATGAAGCAAATAATCCTAGATTTTTGCTTGTGTATGTGAGAATGCACTATTTTGTGGTTGTCAAAGCAGTATTTAAGAGAATGTCATCGTGAGAGGTTTGGAGAGGAAGCTGGATAAAGAAAAGCTTGGGAGGGAATGGAAGGAGTGAGGGAGAACTTGATTACTTCTCGTCTTTTTGCAGCCTCTTCAGTGTAAAGTAACTCCATGAAAGTCAGCGGAGCTGAAACATTCTGATATTCTGCACTGAGATATGTCTGTGAAAGTCAAGAGGAAGTCACTCTTTTTGTTTTTGTCAGGCTGATAAAAAAAGGCATTTTTGTGGTTGGCCACGTTTGATTTGCTTTCCACAAGTGGTCTTTGAGCCACAGCAGCTCTACAGTGAGCTACAACATGCTGGGTTTTTTTTTCTTCCCTAGAGAAGGGGTGAAGTACTGGGATGTTAATGCATCTTGTGCTAAGTACTAAAGAGCTTGATCCCGCAGCTACGTTTGCGCAACTGGATTCTTGGACCCAAAGCCATACCCAGAATTGTATCAGCAACGTGTGCCCCTTCACAGATCTGCTTCCTGGAGCTGCTGGTAGCTTGTAATTCCTCAGGAAAGTTGTAGATTTCACGTTGTTCTTAATTATTGATGTGCAGGTAGTCCTGCTGGGGTCATGCACCCATAGTACTCGGCAGTCGGCGCACAAGTTTATAGGTAGTCCCTGACCTGATCGCGAGCAGTACAGGAACAGGTAGGAATAGAGACATCACTGAAATGTGCAGGATTCCCGGAACCGAGAAAGGGGTGGAAGAGCATAAAGTGTGAGAATGCCGTTTGGTAGGTGATACGTCGTTTGGCACATATGCCACTGTTTGTTCTGCAAGTAGGTTTGCTTCCCCAGTTTGTTATATGGCCAGGTAGAGGAAACGATTTGATGTATTGTTAATCAATGGTTGTAGATTACAGATTTTGAAAGAAGTAGTATTATCACTTCCACTTCTCTGATAAGTCTGGCTTCAGACATTCTTTCTTTTTGCAAAAGGCTTCTTTATACCCAGATTTCATGTTGAACAGTGTTAACTTACACAGTGTGGAAAACTACACGCCTGGCTCAGTTTGTCTGGCCAGTGGACACTCCGTGTGCCACAAGCTTGTGAGGTTCAGGGCTAACCTCTTCTTTGAATATATCTGTATTTTTTTTTCCTTATTTAAGTAAAATGTCTCTATTTGTATTTATCTAATTTGTTTGAGATACTCTTTCATACATTGTGCTAAACATCAGTCATCAAGTGCTTGTAATATATTTTGAAACAAGTACACAAAATTGCAGCATGATCCAGTACTGATTACAGAGCTATGGCATACGAATTAATAAGAAAATAAAAATAGCATCATTAATTTCCAGCTGCTTTTGGAGAAACAGAGGTGTTTATAGGGAGAAACGTGGTGTTTGCAGAAGGGAGAATGACAAAACTCGTGGCAAATACGTTACTGCAAGTAACTATTCAAGGTTTGCGTCCTCTGTTTTATTGATTAAAAACATGTTCCAGCACCTAAAGAGTAAACAGGAGTTACGGTGCCATTCTTTGAAGACTGTTGGACTAAATAAAGAGCACAAGAGTCAGAACTAGAGCAAGGGTAGGAAGCCTTTAATTTTATGTATTAGTGTAGAAATCATTAAGTTAGCGAAGTAAAGTTTGGATAGCTAGGTGTAATTGTTGGATGTCCCTTTCCCATTGAAATGTGAAAGAGAATTGCCTGTGTGTATGGGAAACAAAAATTATGTTTAAGTGTTTTCCTTGGTAATACGTCAGTATTTTCCTTGCATCTGCCGGGTGTGCTGTGCTGTTAAATTGCGAAGCTGACCAAACTGTGAGAGAGCTGGTGTGCAGAGCTGCCCCACTCACCTTCGAGCTTTGCGCGCATGGGCCGAAGCGACAGCGGCGATATGAAATACCTCCTGTGGTTACAAGTGGCCTCGGGAAAACCTTATGTTTTCCAGACTCTTGCTGCGGTTTGGACAGTGGGTTTCCACTGCAGTAAGCTGTCAAGGGAATCTGGATGCTTGGTTGCAGCTTTTGAAATCTCTGCTTAATTTTCTGTTACTGGAAGGTGGCCTGTTGCCCCAGTGGGAGCTCCAAACCCAGCTTTGGATCTTCCTGGGCTTTAGTCAGTAAAGGACGATCCTGCCCATCCAAAGGCCTTATCTAAAGGACACTGATGTGTATGTATTTTTTAATAAAGGGGTTTCTGTCAATGTTGTTGTCAAGTTTTCCATTTCCACCTCCCATGTGGCGACAGGGCCAGAATGAGTGAGAGGGCACAGATGGGAGCGATGCACCTGAGAGAGCTGGCCGCATACTTTGTTCCGTGTGCAGGACGGTGCTGCCCCTTTCTGTGCCGTGGTGGTCTGGCTTGTGTGCGCAGTCTCGCCTTCCTGGAAGTTTGCTGTTATCCCTTGCTAATGCAGAGAGAGAGAGAGAAAGCAAACTTGGGAGGGGTAAGGTAGTTCGTGAGAAGCAGCCCAGGTCTTCCTGCGAGGCCTGTACTTGTCCTCGCTCGAGGATCCTGCAGCAAACCCCTTCCGCGGGGGGATGGCGTTGGCAGTGCAGTGCCAGCCCTGGCAGGAGCTGGGCAGGGCTGCAGGAGAGCGGGGGCAGGCGCTGCAAGAGCAGCGGGGGTTTTGTGCCGTGAGCCCCGGTGCAGCACACTCCCATGTCCGCCGCTTGGCATTGCAGCCCATCGAAGTGATTTGAATCACGATTTTGAGTCAACAAACACTTGGTTTAAACTGGTACTTTTAATCTCATATTGCTTTGGTATTTCTGTAATTGTTTTCTCAGAAGCAATCTCTATTGGTAGACGACCGTTAAAATATGTGGCTAAATATAGCATTTACACTAAATTGGGCACTTCTTTTTTGTTAGTTCAGAGGACGCAGTGTGTGCCTGCACATTTTTTTAAGTGATTGCATGGCTTACATGCATTTATGTAGCTTACAATTGTTGAGAAAGTTTTGTTTCAGGACATGACATATTATGCTTTTTTGAATGGTGGCTTTTAAGTGTCCTGTTTAAAATTACTTTGGTATGTGCTAGTCACACACATGCATGCACACACGGGCACACACAAAAGTTAATGCAAATAGAGTTTGTCTTTAATGCTGTAAATAAAGTATTGTCCCTAATAAGGTAACTGACTCTGAGGGAAAGAGTAGAAAATAAATAAGCTTTTAGAGTTAATAGAACTCGTCCTTCTGTACCTTGCTATCCCAGTTGCGGAGGAAAACAAGCTTTCTTGCTTTTTTCAATTCTCAGTTAGTTTCTCAAACTTACACCAAACTCTACCAAGTGAATAAACTGGAACAAAGAAAACACTTTCTCTACAAATGCAGGGGAAGTTACTGCTTTCAGGTAACCTAGTTCTAAACCTAGATAAAACTTGAGCAAATCCTTGTTCCTCATCCTTAGATAAAGACTTAGCTGTTAGGCAGGTGAACTTCTGTTACAATTTTGACATCATTTATAGTTTATTTTGTTTTAATATAAACTAAGTTATATAACCTTACAGTAGACTTTAACGTTGGTTTGCTTAAAAAAAAAAAAAAGCTAAATTCCAGTTAGGCATTCTTTTTTTGTTAGAATACATTTAGCATCAGTAAAAATCTGACTGAGGTTTAAGACATCTGATTTCTCTGTTTAAAAGGGAATCGCTTATGATCGTATCCGTTTCTGCTAAGCTGAAAATATTTTCTCAGACAACTTTATATCCATATTTCACAGTTTCTGCTGGTAATAATGGATGCCCTTGGGCAGTATCTTCCACCATGAAGGAATGCGGGGTTGCTCGCTGGATGGTATCCTGGCCATAGCAACCTTTTTTGGGGAGCTAAGACTCCTCTGTAGGTTCTAGCAGATATAGATGAACAGATATCCATTACTTAAAATAACAGCATTCAAAGAGATTTTTTTTTTAATTGCTGTTGTAGGCTTTCCTCTAGTGTGCCGCATGTGCCAGCGATTTTAGTGGTCAAGGGATGCTTCATAACTTCTGCAGTGAATCTAGTACTACTGGTGTCCAGAAACCAAAAAGTGAAACCAGGCTGTTCACTGAAGGCATTCTGCTCAGTTTTACTAATGTATTAGGTGAAGAAGGAGTAAAAAACAAAACAAACAAAAAAAACCGAGCAGGTAAATATGTTGTAGTAACTCTGTGGGCTACCTTGGGGAAAGAGTTGTAACCCCCACCCTACCAAAATATTAATAGCATCTTGACTGAGTCAAAGAGCTTGATAACATGTGTTGACTCTGCAGCTCCGCAGTGTTTTTCTGCAACGGCGGCAGCGTGTAGCAGTGTGCGTGGCTATTAAGGAATGCAGTAAGACCTCAGGTAGCAGAAGGGCTGTGCTCAGAAACGTGGAGTGTGCCTGGTCACAAACTAGTCATATATTGCAGTTTTGCTCCCCCCACCCCGCCCCCGAGGGATGACTTACACACTTAAAGAAATGTTTTTATGAAAGCCCTTCTTCACCCAACTCAGACATAGGTTTTGCGATCTCGTTACTTGGTACAGTTTTTCCATATTCTTTCCTCTCAATGTCAAGGGTACGCAAAATCTCAATGGTTATTGTGATTCTGATAAAGCTAAATATTAACAGATAAGATCAGAAACCTACACAGAAATTACAAGAAAATTGAAACAAAGGTTACAATGCTATAGTAGGCAAATGTTTGGAACAGTCAATTTAAAAAAAGCTTCCTTAAAAAATAAAGATGGGAAAATTACTGAGTATTATCTATGCTCGCTCTTTAGACAACAAACCAAAATAAAATGAATCACTCGGCCTGAAAGGGTCGTCATTTTCATTTTCACATACATTTGGTACTAGATCAGTAAGAAAACAAATAGCCGTATATTTAGGCAACTTTTCTTACGATAGCTGTTTATTGCTGAAGCATTCATGTTTTATGAAACTACCTTGAAACAATTAGCTCCTGTTTAGCATAAGTGTTTAAACAGAATGCTTTACTAATGTGGCTGATTTTGTAGTTATTGCATTTTCATAGGGTTGAACTATTCTTGTTCTAACTTGTTTTTTTTTTTCTCTCTCCTTTCAAACACATGAAATGTTGAGGCTTTCTTCCTTTTCTCAAAATACACCTTTGAGCCAAGATTTTCTCAGGGGAATTGGTATTTCTGAGGGTGTTCTTTCTGAGATGCCTCAGAAAAGTGTGTTACTTAGCAGTGTTTTCTGCTAGGTTACATTCAAGTGGGCTACTGATCAGGTTAAAAAATCTGGATCTAAAACTCACTTTGGGCTGCATTCAGACTTGATGTGAGCTTGTGCAATTCCACTGAGACAGTTGGAACAGAATTTGGCTCTGTCTGCTGTGGAGATTTGAGCCAAATCAGCTAGAAGTAGTGCATGTTTAAAATATTGTTGTAACTACATCAATAACACTTGCTTGGAAGGATGAGACCCCCTTTTTTGTTTTGGTCCCAGCACTGGAAATAAAACTTGCTTTTTCCCTTCACTTTGGAAAATTAATCAGAGAGGTCAACTTAGTGAAATAATCCCACTGTCAGTCCATATTTAGATGACGGGCAGCTCTTTTTAACAAAATAAAAGAAAATAACAGTCTTTTACTCAGGAACTTCCAGAAGATCATATTTGCCTCTAGAAGCGTTTTTGCTAGCGCTAAACCGAACTTCTATCACTGCCAAGTGGTCTGCCTTCATGGCAGTTCTAACCGCACTGGAGGGAGTGTAAAAGGCAGGTGCTCTCTCCTACCAGAAGTACTTCAAGTTTGTAGATGATAAGTTGCAGGTGAATATCCTTTGCAAGGTATCATCTTTATTATTCACTGTCTGCAAAACAGATTCTGTCCCCTCCCTGGGTGCACCTTCCCCCTGCCCCCCCCCCCCAAAAAAAAAGCAATGAGGCGACTGACCATATAATTGATGATGATTATTATTACTTTTAAATCCCTTTCAACCCCCTGCCCACCATCCCAAAGGAACTATCCTGTTATCCAGGAGCTGTGCCACAATAGGTCTGATCACTGTCATTCTGAATCCAGTGGGAATTCTGCTATTGACTTCAGTGGAAATAAATTCCGACTTGTATCACATACCTTCATGGATCTCGTCAATGAACATATGATTCTTTAAGGATCACCTGTACTTTACTCATGTAATATAATTGTACTGGTGACCGGTATGAATTTTACGATTGTAGAACTATGGGTAAAAGTACAAACATATATGCAGTTACTTTGGAATAAAGGTACCATATGCCACTACAATTTATTCAGCTTCAGAGAACCAAATAAGCAGGGAAATCTCTTTTATAAGGGTGTGCTCGCATTTCTGTAGGTTTACTTTTTGGCCTTTTTAAGTATGCGGATATAAGAACTGGTGTAGAATTGAAGTACAAAAACCAAAAATCCCTTGGAGCTAGTACCCTGGTGCAGTTGTAGTTGTTCTGTTCATGTTCTGGTATAGGTGAAGCAAGAAAATTTTCTAAGGTAGACAAATTCTTAGAGAAATGCATGAATTATTCTCTGATGGTGTTAGGAGCAAAGACGAGTGATCTTGAAGTGAGTTTTTGTAGTATATGCACCAGACACTGAATGAACTTTTTAAAATATGACCTGGGGCACATGCAGTACTGTATCTAATGTAATTTACTATTTAAGTTCAAATATATTCAGAGGGATAGGTGAAAATACACTCCAGCTCTGCACTTATACTTTAGCAAGCAAATAAAAGGTTAGCAGTTCCTTCTAGGATTCAGGCAAAGAGTGAAAATGGTGTTCAACAGAGCAGGAAAAAAGAAAACGGGCCAGTACTGCAGTTTTTACCATTAACTTGCTTCACGCTCTTGGGCAGATCACTTCCTCTTTCTGTTTCTCCATTTACAAACTTGGGATGGTGATGCCTTCTTCCTTTGTAAAGTGTTGTGCAATCTGTGGAAGAAAAAGTTGGTGCTGAAAAGCTTGACAGATAGTTAAGGAGAGTTGTCCAGATTTTTTTTTTTTTTTTTTTTTTTTTTTTTGGGGCTCTCTCACAGGGTGAAATAGCAGTTGTGTTAATTGTGATACTGTACTTCGGGGAAAACTTTGCACTGAGGCTGAGTTTGGTTTAATGTTAGTGATGGTCTTTAAGTTCTAGAAAAGGCACTTGCTTCTTCCTCTAGAAAGGGGGAGTTCAGATTGACTTTTAGCACTTCATCCTACCAAAGCATCAAAACCAAATCACTTTCTGAACAGATATATAAACAGAAAAGTCTTTAAGAGTGTGCACCATAGACCACAGAGGACATTGTCATTCATATGTTGTGTGCTTTGTTAACGAAGAACATGTTTTTATGGAGTAATAACCTTTTACTCTCATACTATATACAGGCGTGAACTAAGCAAATTTTCGAACATTTTGGTACCAGTGTTACCACCCACATTTTACAGATTACAGAGTAGACCCAGGGATGCTAAGGTGAGGCCACGTGGCTCATGGCAGAACCAAATACAGAACTCTTGAACTTTGTGGAAGTTCCTGTGTCACTGTTAAATTCATCAGGCCACCTACGTCTTTGTTACTAAAACCTCTGCCTTGCACGTGCACATAATAATACTTTTCACTGCTGACAAGGTGAGGAAAAAATGGATAGTGAATTGTTTCATCTGTCAGAATTCAGGCTTACTAGCTAAGTATGTGCAAACTCTTACAAAATCTTTAAGCATCCTAGTTCAATGCTGAAAACTTTCCTTGTGTATTCAAGAGCTTGTGCTACCTGATAGAAATGTAACCTGGTAGGTGGTTACCAGGTCCAGCCTTTGGACCTGGTATTATGTTCTTCTGACCCAGGGTTTCTTCTCAACTCAATGCCGTATGAATATTGCCCTGCATGCTTCTCTAAAACGTTTCTAAGCTGAACTCTTTTAAACTTCTCTACAAGTGATTTTTGCAAAGATGTATGAGCATGTTCTGTTTGTGCTCAGAGGTGTCTGGAGATGATAGAAATGTTTTTGTGCTGGTACCAAGCATGAGCTAAAATGTCTTATTGCTCAGAAGACCTTATTAGTCCATGCTTGGTCTGCACTTGTGCGTTTCAGAGTGTTAGTTCAGCTCTCCATCCTGAGCTTCATGCTCTAAAGATTGGCATAACCGGGTTGGAAGGAAATAAGCATGGCAGGGTTTTGTGGAGAGCTTTGTACTTCCAAGTCCCAAGTGCATAGTGCCAGATTTTCGGAGTAGTAGTTCAGTAACAAGGAAGCCAAATGACTGTCTTTAAAGCAGATTAGACAGCGAATCCTTGGATCTCATGCTTTCTTTTCTTAGGCTGGTATTGTTCAGAGCCCTAGGCTTTTATGCTGACCCAGAGTTTTAAGCATGTTATACTTTCTTGGTTGGCACACAATCTTAAGCACACCACAACTCCGTTTCACAGAAAATTCTTAATACCTTGTTCACCTTTTAATTTCAAATCCAGCCATCTGTGTGCTACACTGTGAGAGAAAATGACAGAAAGCTAGGAAGTTAATCAGCAAAAATCAGTGGATCCCAAGGGAGCTGCCCCTGTCCTTGCTCTGCTGTTACAGCCAGCACTATGTTGTTGTGTTTTTTTTAACTGCTGACCTTTTTTAAATGTTCCCAAACTTGCATCTTTTGGACTGAGTTTCTTCTGTGTTGGATATGCCTTTAAGACAAGGGCCACATAGGGTTGCCATTTGAGGGAGATGGGAAAGAATTGCTAGAATAAAAATATTTATCTTTAAGAAAGAACCTGTAAACTACCTTTAAAAAAAGCAAATAAGTAACAGACAATACATGTCGAGTTTGGAGCTTGGTCTGAAGACTATTGCTCCTGCTTGCCCTCCAAAGGATTGATTTTTTTATTTCACAAATACAATGTGTTTTTTGTTTTTTTCCCCCCTCTTTTCCTCAAGAACTGTGCTTTTATTATGGAGAGGAGAAGGATCTTTAAGTATATACTTGATTATTTAGGGCCCAGTCCTGCAGTGCATCTGTAAGAGTAGTTCCCCTGAGCTATTGCAGTTGCAGGATGGAGGCCCTTTGTGTGCAGCTAATCATATAAGGACCTGATCCTGCACTGAAACACATTGGCACAGATCCTTGGGCCTGTGCAGAGTTCTGCTAAGCTGTTGTGGCTTGGCATTGGTGAAAACAATTGGTAGAGGTGGATCTGATTGTAAATTCTGGCTTCTGAAGCAGTGAGGTTCCTCTTGGAAGGCTCATAGGACTTGTTACATACAGAAGTTTGTAAATTCTGTAACCTGAATGATTTTTAGAGATGTTTATCAAGAAATAGAGACAACTATATTCAAACCTTTTATTTTCTGCCCTTAAGATATAAGGCTAAGCAGTTACCCTTCCTGGCTCTTTTTGTTGTTATAGACAAAATTAAAATAGCAGTGGTAGGTGGCCCAGTGGTGAGGGGTTTTTATTACTTCTTTCTCCAGTTAATACGTGAGTAAAGTAATTAATTTATATAATTTCTTGGAAAGTTCCCTCAACCAAAGTGTTCAAAAGTCTAATGTTTTTTTTTGCAGAAGATTAAATATTCCAATAAAAAGTAAAAGAATCTTGCCCTGACAGCTATGGAGTAGCTTTCCAGATATGAACCAGGCTGAAGCCATGCTGTGGTGTTTCCTAGAGCTGGATCAGATGCCTCTGGCTTCTTGGAGATCTTGCAAGCTTAAGCAGAGTCACCGCTGGCCCATTCTCCCTGCTGATGTTTAGAGTCCTGCAGATGGAGTGAGAACTGGGAATAATCAGATCACTTTCAGCCTGCTGCTGCTTGAGAATGCTATTACTGTCAGGATCATCAGTCATGCTCACCAAGAAGATGGCCTCTTGTCAGGGTACAAGAGGTGTCTATGCTGCTGCTTGAACTGGCTTGAAGAACAAGGTCATAGCCGAACTCCCTGGTACTGCCATTGGACTGAGCGTGCAGGCAAGCAGAAAGGTAGTTTGGGGATCTTTCTACTGCGTCACTAACAGTGCAGAATATTGGAATGGTAGAGAAGAAAAATGGGAATGAGAGACCGTGTCAATTGCCAAGATTCATTTGTATCAAATGGAGTTCCTTATAGGGTCCTGGTATTTTTCTCTGGCGCTTTGCGGTGTTGGTGAGAGACCTTCAGTGGGTGTTGGAGCTGCTCCGTTCTAGTGCTGGAGAAGGCCATTTCCCCCTGTCTGCTGCCAGGGACTGAAGGTGGCTTTGATACATGTCTGTAGTTAGAGCAGGACTGATTTAATGATGTGGTGCTCCCAAGCCGGGAGAGGGCTGAACCAAATAACTCCCAACTGGGAGATATCTATATTCCTAATACCCAGAGGGTGGGAAGAGCATGGTTGTATCTGGGCTGTCCTTGCAGGACTTTGGCTGTATCTTACCTGGGGGGGGGGGGGTATAGTAATGTCCTGCAGTCCTGATTCCCTGGTCATCCAGACTGAGGAATCTCTTGTAGAGCTTGCACAGTATGGTGGAGATTGGGTTGCGTAGGATGATGGTGAGGAGCATCTCAGCATCTTCCAGAAACACAGTCAGGACACAGGCGCACCTCAGTCTGGGAGGGATTCTCAGCCCAGGAGCTGAGATGTTGTCATGGGCACTTACAGTCTTTGATGTTTAAGTTAATTGTCTGGCTACTAGGACTTTAAAAATATGTAGGAGGAGATGGGGGGAGTAATCTTGGCTATCAGAGACAGCCCCACTTGTGAAGTTACCCAGGAAGCCTGTGATATGATAAAATTCTTTTTAAGTCCCTCAGGTGCGTTGTGCCAACTTCATCTACTGCCTGACATTATGTTGTTGTTTCACTCTTTAACAAAAATGCATTCCCCTTTTGGTTAAAAGAGGACATTCCTGCTGTATTTCCTTTGGCTGTGGATCTGTAATTATTGTTCTTGAGTTTATTTATGAGCTACTGAGGCCTTTACTGAAGATGATTTGCTTATGACGTCAGAAGTGCTGTTCCTGTTTTGAGTCTCTTGACAGTTTTTCTTTTAGCAGAAGGAAGTTCCAAGGAGTTAAGTTTGCTACAGTTGGCATCAAATACACAGCACTGGAAATCTCTGCAAGATTTAGTGAAGCTATTAGTGGGGGGAGGTGAGAAGTGCTCCTTAACCCGTCTTGCATTACTATACATCTGTAGCAAATCATTTAGCTCTGATGAGAATTAAAAGGAGCAGGTTCACTGAGGTTGTTGATCAGGTTTGTGGATTCACGTCATCCATGCTCCTCTGTGCTTTTTTTACTTTAGTGATGTGGAGTAGCAGAGGTTTTCTGTAAATACAAAGAAAACCTCCCATCTTTTGCTCTGTTGTTTGCAGCTACTGTTGTCTTTTGCACATCTGCTAAGTAGGTGTGATGGGTTACCTGTCTGAGTGGCTGCTGTTTACATGGACAGGGATCAGTAAGTAGGCAAGGTAAGGTGTGAGGACAGAGATCCGTCAATCTTCATCTGCTTGTTACTGTGTTGAAAAAGTTCTCCTGTTCTAAATGTCTCATTCTGCTCTGGAGTACTTAAGTGGTTCATTAATTCTACTGCATATGATAGGTGGTGATGGTGGGGAAATGATAAATAGAAAGTCAATTTGCAGTTAAAATTCATCACGTGAAATCAGATCTTTTGAGAGAACTAGGTGCAGGTTGTCACTATATCCAAAGTTAGCCATGTGCATAATTCCTTATAAGACTAAGGTTATTGTTGAGTTTCAAATTTGCACCTGATTGCAAGGATTTACAGCCTAAATTTGTATTATTTCTCTCTGGAATCTATTCCAGATATGTGAAATTTACTGCTGGTGACAAGTATTTGATCATAGTGTTATTTTAAACTTGTATGCATCAGCAAAGAGCCTATCCAAAACTTAGGATTCTTGACAGATATTTAAATATTTAAACACCCTCCATATGATTACTAAATCCAGCAACTCAACTATATAAACAATGCTAGGAATAATGAACCAGAAAATATTCAGCGTAGCATACCCTCTCCATAAATATTTCTCTCTTATTTTAACATTCAGCATTGTGAAACACAAGAAAAAAATGTTTATTTGTTTTAGCTGATTGACTTGCTACTGAAACAAGCTTTCAGGGAAATCTGTGGAGTTCCACAAGGTGGCAGGAGCTAACTGTTCTATATTAGCACCGTGGTCCTCAGTAAAGTAAAGGTAATGAACAGATTTCACCAGTTGCATACATTCAAATCACAAGGAAGTTAGACCAAAACTTCAAAACCCCACTTTGTATAGGTGTTTCTTGGACTTCTGAATAATTTAGGCAAATGTACAGGATTCTATTCTCAAGAATGTTACATCAAAAAAAGTTCAAACCTTCTTACTGTGTCAACCAAAAGGGACTTCATTTTCACTTTGTGGTATTTCTTTGCTTGTAACATGCATTATCCCTCTGAGTGGAGAACAAGGATGAATCTATGCAGCAACTTGCTAGCATATGAGGTTCACAGTTTAGCAAATTGACAGCGAGCATCTCTGTAACTTGCAAACTTACCTTGACGTTGCGGGAAAGCTGGTCACGAGGACAAACATAGCAGCCAGGGCAGAGGGACTACGACAGCGAAGGAATTCTCTGCTACTTTACTATAAAGAAATGAGACTGTAGAGCTGTTTTTCTTTGGAAACTCTGAAGAATCAAACAGCATGAAAAATATCCAAGTTTGGGGATTATTGGAAGTCATCAAAATAGCTAATCCTACTTAGTGGAACTGCTTTAGCTAGTATGTAGTGCACAAGGCTGAAATGCAGGGAATTTATTCCCTTCTCTTCCCCTGGCCAATCTGTTACTAGATACTAGATTGCCCAAGTTCTTGTTTCACTTTTTCATGTTTCATTTTTTTTCTTGCTTTTGTTTCCCTGTGCCTACTGACAGTCAGCTCTCTTGTGAAACATCTTGTGATCAGTGGATGTAAAGCACCACAAAAGAATGTCTTACTGAAGAAGTGATTCAATCGAGCTCTGGATATGTACTTGCCTAACCTTGCACTTTTGGTCCTAGGTCTCAGGTTCTTACGGGAGTTCTCTGGCCTGCTTGAGAAACCTGTGGACTTTCAGGGTTTTAGTTGGCAGAAGTAACTCTGAACAAAACAGTAATAAGATGAAGATGATCGGCCCTGATTCAGCAAACTGCAAAGAGCACTGTTGTTGAGACTTGTGAATCTTTTGATTTGTGCTTTTCAGAATGAGAGGACAGTTTCTGTATATCAGCCAGGTATTGTTGGGAATTGGCACAACCATGTTTATGGGGACACACAATGCAGTTCACTAGGGCTAGGGAGAAAATGAGGATGGGTAGTTGCTTCCTTAACCAGTAGATAGATATTAGGAGTAGAAACAGTTCAATTCTCATGTGAAATTATGGGTTCTCCCTTTCCCTTTACTGTCAAATGCTTGTTGTTATGCTGTAGAAAAAAATCTAAGCATTTGTGATGGGGATATGGAAAAGCTACATGAGGTGAGTTGATTTAAAAATTCTTCCACACCTATCTATGAAATCATGTTGCTTCTTTCTAGCAATGATGGAAGCAGCTTAAATTAAGAACTGCTTAAAATCGGTCCTGTGGTGACTTTCATACTTGTTGCATCAAGATGCATTGTTCGCTAAAATACCTACATCTTCCTTACTAAAGGGAGGACACAAGACCCAAAGGTGAACTGTGCATCTCAAAAGTTCTCATCAACTATCATAAAGTAGTAGCGTTACACCATTGTCTCACTGAAACATAGGACCTTCAGATACATTTGTTTTTATGTCCATTTGCTGGAATACATAAATTTTAGGAAAATTCTCTAACTTTTGGGTTTAGTGCAGACATGAATAATTTATAGTGGATGCAGTCAGATGATATTGTGTCATTCCAAAGTGAAAACTTTGCAGTTTCTAACAGCTACACTTTTCACAGGCTTTTTATGTTCATTCTTTCCTAATGATTATTTTAAGATTTTATATAAGTAAATTATTAAGCAAGGATTCAGCATTTGATGAGCGCGCTACTGGAATATGTTGCTTTAGCTTGGATACAACTGGAGAGGCATATGATTTACACAGTCACGTATCATGTAGGATTGGACTGACTATCAGTTAGAACTTAGGTGTAATAACTATCTTCTGTGAATATGTCATTGCTTACTTAATCTTAGCTATATCTATGTCACTAGTTCTTTCTGATATTTTCAAAGTCACCCAAGTGAGATAGATGCCTCATTCTCATATTCAGAAAGCCCACATATATTTACGTACAGATGAGGGAAGAAATTACTTTTAAACTTTAAATAGGAAATGATATATTATAACCAAGGTGTCTGTTTTCAACGATGTTTTTAAATGTAGTTCCTTTATACCAAAAATACGTAGACCTTGACGTAGCTTGCAGAGTGTACTTCCACAACTGTTCAGAATTCAACAGCAAAGAAAAGTTTGCTGCTTAAATTTCTTTATTTACAAAAAATTAGTGGTCATGACAGAATACCAGAGTTGGAAAGAGTAGCACAGCAACTTGACTTGATTTGATCACAGAGCTGGTACACAAGAAGGCTCCAGAGTATAGTGACATGTCTTACTGGCCAGAATAGTTGTTTTTCAGAGAACAGTAGACCCTATGGTATTTCTCAGGTGTGATAAATAAATGAGCATGAGAGCTTTCTGTGTTGTGGTATACTTAAAACTGTTGCAGTGAACTGGAAGGCCTAGCAAAGATTATTGAATCACTTTGCAGTCGATTGTCATTGCTGTGTACCTCCCAATTAATCACAGTATTACTGGAGGAAATAGAGGTGGGAGGTGGAGAGGACTACACAGAACATGCTCTTCCTCAGTGTAAATGTCGTCTTCTGGGAAACTTGGTCTTCCCTCAGTATCCTCCAAACCCCATTTGTAATGTCTCAATTCTTCTGCTGACTTCAGTTAATTTGGGGACAACTGAGGTCATTCCATCCACTAGCTCTGCTATGGAGGTTCCGAGTGCTCTCTCTTTTTCATGACCTCCTTGGGAACGCAAGGCATCACTGGCCTCTGGTAAATGCCCAGCACGACTAAGGAGTCCAGCCAGACAGGCAAATATCCTGGCTGTTTACTAACCAGGATAAGTTTTCTGCATCCCTCCCAACCCATCCCTCTGGTTTGCAGTTGGATTTGAGGGGTTTTGAGATCCAGAGAGTTGGCTGCACAGCATGCAGGGTCTATTTAAAAATTTGAAGGATTCTCCTTTTCAACCAACTTTTTAGAAACACCTTGTTCATGTGTGGCGTTGTTAAATCCAATCCATCAATAAAACCTGACGTAATCTCAAACCCTACGGGTATGGCTACGTTGCAGGCTGCCATATTATATAGTTACATGAGTATGCTTTAAATAAAGTAACACAAGTATCAGAAGTGGTTTAGCAATGATAGCATGGAGCGCTGTGCAAGCTAATTTAACGTGTTTTGAGTCAGGGTAAATTAGCTCCTGCAACGTCCTGGGCTGCCGTAGTTAGTGCTCCTGGCGCTCACTTAGTTTGTTTAAATCAGGCTTCAGTGTCTAGGAGCGTAGCACTGTTGAAATCATGTTGAGTCACTGGGGCCAGTCTCTAACCGTTGGTGCCATGTGCAACAAGGGCAGGTCTTGGACCTTCCTTTAAGATGCAAAATTTGGTTAGGCTGCATTAACAACTTTCCCTACACTGGCAAGCTACACATCCTGTTTATGGATTTCCTTTATAGCGCTAGACTTTGAAAAAAGTACTTTCTCTTGGGAAATTATTATTCTATTAACTTGGTATTTATTTTAACATGTTGTTGTTGGGTCTATTTTTATTGTTAATGAAAGAGAAAACTATTGGGAGGTAAGATCTGTCTGCTACAAGGCCTATTCTTGGTTTGGTTGGTGTGTGGGGAGAGACATATATTTCCCTTATTGGTGCTCAGGTACAGTTTTTACCCTGCTCTTCCACCTTTCCATAAAGGAAGCTATAACTGAAAATTAAAGTCTTGGGGAATATAGGGAAATATAAGTAGCTTGGCCTTAGTGTTGACTTATATGTATCTGAAATATCTATAGAGTGCCGATGAATTTGGTATCTAAGGTATTGTTACCCATTGCTTAGACAGATGGAGCCTGTCTTTCAGTTGACTTTGGGGAAGAGTCAGGTATGTCCAAGTGACAAGAAACTAAGTGCGGTGACTGACTAATGCTCCAAATGCCAGACCTTGTGCTCTTACACTAGTGCAGGTCTCCTGAATGCTCTGTATAGTATTCTCCTTGTGCCCCAATCCAATCTCTCATAGAAAAAATAATAAGATTGGAAAAAAAAAAATCGATACAGCATATAGTGTGCTGAGGGTTTAAACAAGTGTCCACTGACAGGGAATTATGTCTTTGTGGTTGATACACTGCATTGTGGTGTACAAGTGAAGTAGTAAAGTTCATAAACCCACACCAATACCCAAGCCAGAAGATTAAATTGTAGCAGTGGAATTGCTTTGACAAAAAAACTAAACATCGGAGAAAGTTTTGAACTTCCTTAAGCTGCTTGTTATAACAGCCGCTTACTCTTTGAGAAGCGCACTTCCATTTTCTCTGTTCTTTTCAGCGACAAAGCTGAAAGGCAGCAGGTTTAACTCCTCAATGCTGCTCGAGGCAGGGTCCCAGGGAGCACCAGTGGAGTTTGGCAAGGTCAAAGATGTGGGGCTGCAGCCGATGACTTCTCGCAAACTTAATGCTGGCAACTCAAAGGTTGATGGTCTCCCACTGGCCACCGTGCCTCTCTGCGACAGTTAAAAATGTACGGGTAGCAAATATTGCAGTGGGTTAACTCTGTAGCCCACTGTGTTTCGCAGCTTCAGGTTTTCGCTTAAATACCCATTGACATGGGTTTAACTTGAGGAGTGCAGAGCAGATTCAGCAATAGTGTAACTTGTGCTACTAGGAAGCTAGTATTTTACTCTAACAACTAGTGTTGCTTTTTTGCACAGATCCAAGGATATGGCTTGGATCTATAAAGCATTGCATCCACTGGTAATGGGTGGCCTACATTAAACTTGTGATTTTTCTTCTTGCCAGCTTAAACAAAAAAAGACCTTCTTAATTAGAGAAAGGTCAATGTATGGATGTTATTACTGGGTTTATGTTTAGATGGGCAGGTAGCTAACGTGTGTATGTCATCTGTATTCCTTGCATTCGTATTTGAGTGGCAAGAAGAGGCCCACCCTTTTCTATGGTGTCCCACAGGTGTGTTTTAGACTTGAATGCAAGAAACCTGTATGATTTTTTCCTTCATTAAGAGGTTTCCTGTATTTATATGTGCATCAATTAGTATTTTAAATAGTGCAGTCTTTTGATGGCTGAACCCAACAATGCAAACAAAGGTTTTTCTTACATATATGAGATCAGATGTCAATTTTGAATGTTGGTGATCTGTTTTGTGTTCTTTTATAGTAATGTTAAGTGCTGCAGAGTAGAAACTTTTTTTAAAAAAGAAAGGTTAGATGCCCACACAAACACTGGGGAGGAAATCACAGACTAGAGAAGAGAAGATGCAAGAAATTTTTGATTGAATGAGAAAAACGATTCATTTAGTTATAGATAATATGCTGAGAAAATAATAGAAAAACTCTTTAGAGAAAGATGTATAATAGCCACTGATTCACATGTCAGGTTTCAATAGCAAGTCTTTGGATACAAGTGGGCATCATCATGAGCAATGTTAAAGCAAATGTTTGTTCTTGTGTATGAAACCCTAAGCTGCATTTATTACTGAATATGAAATGATCTGATTTTTAAAGCAAGTTTGCAGTTAGCCAAAGCTGACTGGTGGTTTTGCAAAAGTGTCTTCAGTTCAAATTATTTATGATTACTCAGAGAAAGTAGTTGTTGGTAACACAAAGGAACAGCTAAAGCTAAGAGGTGACTTTTATCTCATAAATCCATAGTGATGGTTGAAAACTTTACTGTATTTACTGGAATTGCATGTTGGATACTGTCTTAACTTGGTGCTTTCTTCTTGACGTAGCCCTCGCTCTCACCTTTCCTGGGAAAAGTCCTATATCCGCAGTCACAGCTGCATTGGGCTTGGCTAGGACTAGCCTTCATTTGACGAGTTTTGCTTTGAAAGGGGGTGTTGGTGGCAGGATTTCAGGATTCGGTGGGGTCAAACTCCATAAACCTGATTTTCTAGAGCTGTAGCTCTGGTGCTGAAGTCTTATATCGTGCTGGATCACTGTCTCGATTGCTAACGTTAAAGTAAGTGCCAGACTCAGGCTTCCTAATGTGTGAGTTAACCTAGTGACCTGCAAAAAATGACAATGTGTGTGTCCTGTATGCAGAACTCAGGTTGCAATAGTGGTTTTCCAGTGTTTCATTAAGATAAATTTAATTTGAAAGATTTATTTTTAAATGTATCAAGGTTTGAATTGGATGAAGTATTTAGTGAATGAGATGTGAAACTGGAGGAAGGCCCTTTTCCAAGGAAAAGGTGGCAGTATTTGGCCAAACCATTAAAGGATTCTGTAAAAACAATTGCACGTACTCTAAAGGAAATTATTCAAATAAATAGTCGTGTGTAGTGGCTGTTTCTAATTGGGCTTGATGTTTTATCACAGTTAGTTTTCCATTTAGGAGGGAAGATAAGAACCATAAAAGTTAATGCAAATTAGTGGAATAAAGTAGCTTTCTTTGCAACTGCTCTTTGAACCTTTGTATCTCTTTTAAGAATATGCTTACGGAATATTGCAACAGTACATTTGGGAAGAAAAGCAGATTATTTTAAAAACAGAAGTATATGCCTTTGTAATCAATCGTTCCTGATAGGAGAACTAGAAAACAGAAAAGCTTATGCTAATGTAACTTTCTTTTAAAAGTCTGTTTTGTGTTTTAATCATGTAGAGAACAACTCTCATTCTTAAAGTAAAAATATAAAAAACTCTTCCAATTTTAAGGAATTCTGATGTTGAAAATGCGTTTTCATATGCCACAGCTAATACATGATCTACATCAACTAAAATTCTGCACCTCTAAACTTCCCAAACTCTTGGTCCTTACAATAAAGCTAAGAAGAGGATAACAATGTTAAGATTTTATTCTGCCACATTGTACATTGTAACTGAGTGCCTTCTGTCTCTAGTAGTGAAGAAATGGGAAATAATTTCTCAGGATAACAGCGTTAGGGAGGGAAGAGAAGGAGAGCGTGCTGCTTGAGGTAGGATTTTTTACTTGGAATATTTTACACATTAATTATGTATGATTTTGGCACCGGACCTGAAGTTGATCTGGCAGTTCTATCTTTTGTGCATTTATTAGGTAATGAGGAAGTGGCTTTCTGGTGATGGAAATCTGTCATTTCATGTATGCTGTTAATACACTGCGTAGTTTAGAAAACTTTTTTGTGTATATGTGTGCATCTGAAAGTAAATGATAAAACTTCTAAGAAGTGCTAAGTTCTAAGAGTCATTAAATGAGTGATTCTGCTAGTTCTCAATACACAAATTGTTGGTGGTGTTTTATGGAATATTTTATAAATATACCTGAATTGATCAGTCTGTTTAGTGTTATATTGAGTGTTTGGTATTGTATAGTTTATGTAAGTGTTGGATGGGGAGAGTGTATCCATTTTGAGTTGAATGGTAACTTTGTTTAGGATTAGCAATTAATATTGTATTCATGGGAATGGAATAAAATACGCAGTTTCAGCAGGGATCATGATTTATTGATACTGCTACAAACTGTGTGTGTTTATGTAAACACAATTCGTCTGTCAATTTTATAGGAGGCAAGATCACAATAGTAGACTGGTGTTGCAAATTTGATTGACTGGGGGATTGTTTGGATGTCTTAACTGATAGTCACTTCCAGATTAAGTTTTGGAGTGTTTTAAATGTATATTCAAATTTGTGTTTGTTTCTTTCCCTTTGCTGTTAGATTTCCGTGCTGTTAGCAGGAGCCTATTAAAGGAAGCTTTCACCCATGCGAGATTCGTCAGTATTACTTTTTCCCTTTGAATCTTCTTCCACCGTGTCCTCCCCGTCATGGTCTCTTTCTAAGCAACTTTAATGCTCATGAAAAGCAGCAGAGTGACAGGCCAGGAGAAGTCATCCTGTCAGTTCAGGGGAAATTAGTTCTGTCACAGATTTACTCACTCCATCAGTAGGTCCGTCTCCTGATTTTGGAACAAATACTGAGACAGTTTGGTGCCTTAATCTCCACCTGCCTTTAATCTAGGAGATGAGAGAGGTCAGAAATCGGTAAATATAAATGAATTTTGACAATTCTAGTTTAAGTAACGTAGAAATGTCAAGTAAATGGTACATACTAACTGCTAGATTGGAAGTACCTGGATTTTCTAACTCATCAGTTAAGTGTATGAGTTTAACACACAGGAAAATGAGTGAATACACTTACAAGTGGTTGCTGTTTCTTACCTCATGTCGTCTTTCTGAGGTAGGTTTCTATCCTGTCTAATAGCTACAGGATGATTATATATTAGAAGATTCCTTTTGATGGCTGCTTTCAAAAATTTTGCATTTTTCCTGTGAGAAAGCAGTTAACACAACAGTTTAAGGTAGTGGCTTTCAGCTTTTTTATTATTATTTCGGAAATGCTAAAATAGTGTCCAGTAGGTGTATGGACTCCTGAAAAATGAATTTAAGCCTACCGACAATGGACAAATCTTAGTTACTTTTGAAGACCCCTAGGAAATAATGACCAAAGTGTAAAAACTGCTGATCTAATGCTGCATCTGCACTGAAGTTACAGACGTCATGACAGGGTAATTAAGCTAGCCAGCAAAAATAATGACGGAAGTCCAACTGTTTGGTAGCATTATGCACAAACCGTTTTGCTTTGCTGAGAAGAATAGCTGCCTAATGATGACTTCTACAATCCTGCCCCTGAAAGCCAGCAAATGGTGAACTTTGATTTAAAATGTGTTTGTTATTTTGATGACCTCAGCCAAGGAAACTTGGGAGGGGTGAAGATATAGAGAATAATTATTTGAAGTACAAGCAGATGTTACTCTAGTTTCTCAAGGAAGTTTCTTACGTAGAAAGACAGAGCTAAAGAAATGGAGCTTTTTATGCTGAAAGCAATGCAACACTTTAGCCAGTGTCCCTCCAGCTTTTTCTCTGTAGCACCTGTTGCCTTAGGGATGAAGTGCTTTGAATAGTAAAAGGCTCAAGAGGATTGATAGAGGAGGGTCTTTCAGAAGACTTATTAAAAAAATTATTTGCAAAATAAATAATAGCAAGTTATTTACAAACATGTATATGAGTGTTTAGTTTGTTCCTATGTCAAAATAGACTTAAGACATATCCTTAACCATGCCTAAGTGATTTGTTGAGTCAACCTTATAAACTGGTTAGTGATTTATTTACTAACTAAGAATTTTTCTTTGAAGGGCTTCCAGTGTTTTTTAAGTTGCAGGAATAAATTGTCTTTGGCTGTCATCTTAAGAGTGCCTGAGATTGCTCCTCTTTATACATTTAGATAATCTCACTGGTATACAGGTATACTTGAACTGAAGAAGTAGAAAGGAAGAAAGAGGCTAGTTTATTGTAACAACAGCATACCGGGCCAGTATTTGTGAGAACTGACAAGTGCACTTTTAAAACTGAATCTCAATTTGAACATCAGGGGAAATACATTATGCTGTGCTTTAAGATCTCTCTTCTGCAAAGCAGGTTGGAAGTAGTTTTTTTGAAACAGGGTAATTCTGGGATTGGGTGTGGGTTTGGGAGCTCATCTCTCTCTTATGGACTCCCAGAGCGCTGATGAGAGTGATGCTGTGGTGTTAGTTTGATTTGAAGAGAAGCCCAGGCATTTATGTACCTGTAGTTATATCAGAAAAGGTTTGGGAATATCTCTGCTGCTTCTCTCTTAAGTTGAGCTCTTACCATATTTTAACTTTTCCTGCTGGTTTGTCCACCCACCACCACCAGCACAATACCCCTTGCAGTTTCTATGGATTCTTGGTTTTAATACTCACTAAATCTGTTCAGCTGAGTGGGTGAGTTACGTTCCCAGTTCCAATATAATTCTGCCTTTAACCTGTATTTTTTCTTAGTGAGGAAGCAACTGTATATCACTTCAGTGCTAATAGTTTCCCCAAAAGAACAGAGAAGTTCTCCTGGGAGTGAAACTAAAGTGTCTCGGTACCTGCACAAAAAGGGATAATGCCACTAAACATGTGTGCATTAGTGCAGAAAAGGGATGGATACTAATGCGGATGGGACCTGAAGTGTTACTGCTTATGCACTGGCTGGTCTTGCCGGCCTGCTGCGATTTGGGTTGCCTTCAGTGTCTTTGTGGCTCTGCTGATGCTTGGTGCAGCACCTGAAGGTGCTGCTGCACTCAGGCTTTGCATCCGCTCTGTGGGAGCTGGCTGCTTCATCAGAGAGGCTGTAGATGGGGATGCATCTCTGCATCAGTGACCTTCAACTTACAGCCCGATGAGTTAATTTAATTTCTGTCACCAATGGTGGGCTGTGATCTGCGGAGGCCGAAAATGAAGGCACAGGTTCTGTCTGTCCCCTCTTCAAGTGAAGGCAGCCAGGTTGTGCAGGGAGCTGGGGATTGCAGCTCCGGCCCTGCTGCAGGGACCCCTCTTCCATTCCCCGGGTTTTCTTCTGAAACAGTGCGGAGGGGCTCCTACAGTAAATTCGGTATATTCCTTCATCTGGCCTCTGTTCTGTTTCGGGCCGCACAAGCACAAGTAAAGAATTAGGAGGTAGGATGATGGCTGAAAACCAGTATCAAGTTTTGGGTGATGATCAGGTCAGACCTACCCTTATGTGTTAGCAAGTTGCAAGCTCATTCCACTTGCTTATAGGAAAAGATTTGGATTTGGCTGTGGCCTGAGTATAGGAAATAGTTTGGAACAACAGTCAAAAAGCAAACAAGGCATAGTGAATTTCAAAAAGTCATCGAGTACTTTGTAAGGTGCTGGGCTCCCTAGTCCTTTGGAATGGGATGTCCCAAATGTGAATTGCAGTCATGTTACAGGCTCCTACACTGAGCAGACATGAGAGAGTGTCTGAAAGAAGTGTTAAAGAGCAAACTGGTTGGCCCCTTTGCTCTTCTTTTCCCTTTTCCTCTCGGTACCAGTGTAGAGGACATCAGACTGGATTTTAAATAGTTTAAGGGTTTCAACCTATTTACTGTTTTTTTTTGTTTGTTCCCCCCCTCCCCCCCCCCCCCCGCAGTGCAAAATATCTCTTGATCTTGCCACAAAGAGATAATGGGGTAAAACATTCAGAATTGGGGAAAGAAAAAAAAAAAGAATAAGACAGGTATCTAAGAAATATTCTCTATGGTTATCCTGTCTCATTTAGAAAAAAGGTAAACGAACAGCGATTGTCTGCTTTTGATTTTAAGTTATACACCAGATGCTGCGTGTGTGAGTGTTAGGAGGATCCATCAGCGTGCTGTTTGCCGTTATGGGTTTTAATTCTTCTTTTGAAACAACTGGTAGTGGCTGGCATAGAAACCAATCTACCTTGTCTCGCGTCTTTTGGGTTTGGTGTGTAAACTGCTAGAATTAAATGGGTTTTACTTTGACGGTTTGTTTTCCTAGCTCATATTTATTCAACATGTTAAATTATTCTGTGTTATATGTGGGGGGGTTTGTTTTTTTTGTTTTTTTGTAATGCCATCCTAATGATACTAACAAAACTCATTCCTGAGCAACCTGCGAGCAGGATTATGACAGGCAGATGGATTAGGAGAGGCGGATGCAGCCCCATCTCTTGCTGAGGCTGGGAGGGCAGACGTGGGTGGAGATCCCAGGCCAGCGGGGCAGAACTGGCTCCTCTGGGGAGTGCAGAGAGGGGAGCCAACCTCCCTCGGCCTGCCCAGCTGCCCGGGAAAGGGGTGCCTGGCTGTCTGGGACTAGCGTATGTCTTGGGGGGAATTACAATCCATACAGGGCAGGAGGTGCTCTCATTTAGTTAAAACCCAGCTTGGATGTCCTTTTGAATTTTAGCCTAAAAAGCCTCTTGAAAATCTTGGAAACAGCTGAACTCTGAAAACAAATCTTGTAAATCATTGTTTTCCTACAGAACCCCCCCCCTTTTTTTTTTTTTTACTTTATCAAAGAAAGTTATTTATGCTCAAAAAAGATGGCAGCTATTCCTTTTAGAAAATACTGTGATCTGTTTTTGAATGCATAAAATGAATTTCCTCTAGTTACAAAAGCAAGTGCATTGAATCCATTCTGAAGAATGTGTTTTTTCAAGTCGGTTTACAAGTGAAAGCGAGTTGAGCAGCATCTGGCTGCAGCCTGCTTTGCACAGGCAGCGTCCACCCGTGAAAGTGCGAGCGAGGAAGCAGCTGGGAACGTCTCAGACTCGGGACTCGAAGGCCACGGTGCTGGTGGGGAGAAGCAGTGTGCCGGGGCAGGCGGGTGGGAGGCGATTTGTGTAATGCTACCTGTGCCGCGACTGCCTGTGCGCGGGGCGTGCTCCTCCAGGCGCCGCCGCCGCCGCGCAAGGGACGTGCGGTGGGGAGGGGGAGCGTTATTGGTGTTTGTGTTAGCTGCAATGCTGGTATTTCAGTAATGCAGTGGTATTCGACCATGCTGCCAAAAATGAGCTATAAGCAGCAAGTCTTTGCTCCACTTTTCCTCACTCCGTCCCTGTGCTCCGCCCCGTCCGTGCTCTCTGCGCGCTGAGATCAGCTTCCTGCTTTTCATTTTCCTCAAAATGCTGTCACTCCTCCTCTGAAAGTGTTATTTTCCTAAGATCGGAGTTAATTTTTGTGGGTGGTTGCGAGCTTTCTTCTGACAGGCTAGCGCACCAAGCTGGAAAAGCAGTATCATGGTGATTTTGTTCTGTTACAGTGTGCCAGAACTGTAGTGAGAATGGTAGACTGCTGCACCGAACACATTTCTATGCACGCTCTGTGACCGAGGAAGGTGAAGGAGGTGAGTGTCAGTTTTGTATTGTGTAGGTCCAGGGAGTTGCTGAAGGTGAAACTACCCAGGCTCAGTAACAAGAAACAAGCAGTTGTTTTATTGTACCAGCTCCTTGGATGTTTTTGCCCTGCTAATATTCTAATAGGCTGTACTCAGGAAACGATGCATTTTGCTACTGTGAATACCTGCAGTCATTAAAAGCTTGTAGTGTGTAAACTTGCTTTTCTTCAATTGGGAAGTGTAGATAAATGAGACACAAATCTAGCCACAAGGGACAGATGATAAAGTTAAAGTATACTCCAAACAACTTGTGGCACAGAAACAGTTAGGTAGTTTCAGAACTTTGAGGTGGATCGGATAATGCCAGAAAGTGATTGTTCAGTGGTTTAATAACTACTGTGGATCTACAGTAATATGATATATATGAAGAAATGGCATGACTCATACAATGTGTAGAAATAAAATTATGAATATAAAAAGCAAGAAGGGAGAACAAAATTCTTCTTACATTTTGCAAAGTTGCTGAGCACGCTCCAGTATTATTTATCTCCAGGAAGAAACAAATGAGTGAGTTGTAAGAAAACTCTTGTTTTATACAGTGGGGGGTGTGTGTGTATGCGTGTGTGTGTGTGTAGGGAGGAGAATGCAAATGCTGTAGGTTCATTAACCAACTTTCAGCCTTTTAAATGGGTAAGCATGGCTCTCTGTGTATCTTCTAACGGAGCTCTAAAATTAGTAATCTATAACTGGTGGCAGTTTGCTACTTATTTTGTGTTGTGGCATCCCTCTCTTGCCTTCTTTTCGTTACTGCCTGCTAACAGTCCCATTGGTAGGGCAGCTTTGTTCATTCTGACTGCAGTGCCCTGGGTGGTTTCACGGAGGTCCGCTCCTAAGAAGCAATGCGCAAACTCTAGCCTTGGCGGCCCAGCAAGGCCCAGGATGTTGCCCTTGCGGCTGCAGGGCACCACCATAGGTCTCAGCTGCTCCCCGAGGGGCAAGGGAAAACGAGGAGAAATCTAGGATCTTGTTGAGGAACATGGGAGATGTGATATGCCCAAGGCTTTGAGCAAATCAGAATTGTTTGCCCTCTTGATCCGGACCAGAGCTTACACTTTGAATACCTGTTTTCTGTGATGCTGAATTTTATTTGTCAGTTCTACTATAAAATGAAACAAAATTTTAGTCCTGTGTGAGTTGCGAGGGGAGGTGGATATTTCTTACAGTGAAGTTCTTCAGAATAGCTGCTCTGGAAGCAGTTCTGAGTAAAGCTTGAAATCAAGATTTGATACGTTTTGATGGAGAATGAGAGAGGTGTGGTGAATTAGAAACTGGGATTTGATTCGTGGTAACATTTTTGGGCAAGATTGAAATTTTCTCCTTGGAGGAAATAATCACTATTTCTTTCAGTTGTAGGACAAGTAGGAGCATATTTTATGAGAGTATGGTGTATTACTGGGCCACACTTACCTTCTGTAATTTAAGAGCTTTGTAGATAACGATGTAAGGTCAAAGCAAAAACAACAAGCCACATTTATTGTCCAGTTGGTAGCCACCACTGAAGGGGGGGAGGAGGGGGAAATGTTTAGAAAGTTGTAATAAAAGCTTCCAGTCATGTATGGCCTTGTGTTTTTTGTTTGGTTTCAGGCACTGGGGATACTACGCAGGTGGTATGTGGTTTTTGCCTCTGTGCCTTCTGTAAATTCATGGCTGCTGAATCTACTTATTTGTGCACAAGAAACTAGCCCTGTGTTATGTCATCGCTCTGAGGATAAAACAGTAGCTGAAGATACTTTATGCGCTGTTCGTGTCAGTAGGTTAGAAACACGCTGCACCCCCATTCACCTCAGGGTGTTGACTCTAAAGATGGTAATTCTAACTATCAGTACTGCTCGTGTTTTCCACAAGAACAATGTGGGAAATATGCTTATGCCATACATGCAAATGTATTTCCCTTATAGGCCCAAATACCGAAGTCTCTTATCTGCCAAAGTATACCTCCTTTCTACTTGCATTCTGCCAATACAGAAAATCTGCAGCACTGAAAACACAGGCATGGTGTTGAGCATCAAGCCTTAACAGCTTCTTGATCTCTGTGCTGAATTACTTATTTTGTACTTATTTTCAAAACTTTCATTTTAATAGATAGGAGATTGCTTTAAGAATTTCAACCTGTAACTGTAGTGTCAAGGGTTCCTAGCAGTGGCTCTGAATACTGTGCTTATAATTCATTTTTCAGGCTTGCTGACAGATAGGGTCAAAACATTGACTCCTGTCACATTTTGGCAATCTGGTCTTTTGTTAGCTCCTGCACATTTGTTAATTTATTTTAGAGTGCTCTGAAGTGAGATGGAAAGTTCTGTCCACAAGTTGCATCATTTCTTGTTGGAGGGATCCAAAGGTTATTAATGAGTACTGCTTTTTTTCTAAGCAGGAAGACAAGAGTGAGGGTATGGCTCAGAGTCTTTTCACTTCGCATTAATGATGTGTGTAGTGCTGGCTCCACCTTCAACATAGAAGATACAATGCATTATTTGAACCATGGCTCCTTGGCAGATAAGTAAATAAGACTAATTTGACATAGGTAATAGTGAGACACTGTGTTTAAGGAGCAAAACCAGCCTTGTCGCTGAAAGAAACAGTCCCAGCCTCAGCTACTTACATTCCGCCCCATGGTGCCATGCTAGTGTTTTTGCAGGTGTGTATTGAACTGGATGGGAGAAGTGATTATAGTTAAAATTAATGGGTTTTATTAGCTTAACTTCTATCCATTAGAAGTTTTCAGGTGGATCAGTTCTCCAGTCTGATTCATGACACAATGTGTGAATAGCTTGGCTGCCCCTGAGGAAAGGGGTCCAGGAGTGTGCAGAATAAAAGCAGAGGGGAACAGGACTGCTCTTGGCAGCAGTTGGCTTTTGTTATTTAAACTGCTTGTCAAACTAGAGCCTTAAGTGCAAGCTAAATAAAAATGCAAGAAAAGGAGGATGTACCTCCAGAAATGGACTGCTATTGTCCGTATATCTTTTGCTGGGAATATATATACATCTGTTAAAATGTGATTTTTGCCGTCTGGGTAGTTTTCAGTCTAGATAGCATCAGTTAGTTCCTGATGCTGAAGATAAGATGTCTTAGCTGTGGTGTCGCTTTCCTCTTTCTCCTGTGAGCTTTTCTGAAGTAGGTGCTGCCTTGCATGGCTTTCCTTTGTGTGACCCAACATAGCATACTATATGTAGGGCTATACCTGAAAATTACATGGGACCTTCAGTGGGTGCCTCGATTTAGCAAGGTAGCTCTGTCTGGATGCAGAATACCAGTTTACTGAAGGTTCAAGGTGTTGGTTAAATTTTTAAGTCTGGAGTCTGTGCACAGGGTTGCTGCAATGAAACTTTGACTACTGGAAGAATATCTTTAAAGACAGGGTGGTTTCTACTCCAATGGCCTGCAAGAAGGGTACATATCTGTGGTCAGTACTTTAATAATTTTTTGTTCGTTTATTTTCATAGCAGGGTGGTTGTTGTTGTTGCTTGTGTGTGATTTGTGGAGTTCAGGAAGTTTTTGTTAGTGGTTTTCAAGCTTTTGTTATGTGTGTTAGGTGCTGGCAAAAAGCGGCAATATTTCTGCGTGAATTCCCTGGGGCTCTGTTTTGGCCAGGGTAGTTGGATGTTACATCCCAAGATAAAGATCCTATTTTGAGATTCACCAGTGTAGACCCATGCATTTGTACAGGGCCTTGTTACCCTCTGTGAGACTCCATGCAAGTACAGGAATCTGTGCTAGTGGATTTTGACAAGGGATTAAAGGATTGATACATGTTTTGCTTGGAAGTTGCTCAGATAGTAGAATTAAGAGTTGAAAATATCCTTTCTACTCCTTCCTTTGCCCTACCAAAGTAAACTGAAAATCCAAAGCAAAATGAGGCACATTGACTCTTCACTGATTTTTGAGTAATATTTTAGAGTAACCTAAGCTACAAAAAAATTGCTGTCATTGAAAACACAGACTGTATGTGTGAGAGAAGAAGAGGAATCACAGTTTCAGGCTGAGAAAGAAAACTTTTATTTAAATATTTCTATCAAGTTTGCACAGCATGAAATCCAGTTTGATTTTTATAAAGCCAGAAGGATTTCAAGGACTGCATAGAATCCCAAGCATAAAAAATTAGAAGTGGCAGTTTCATTTGGTTATGGCTTTCTTTTGGGGAAAAAATAACTGTCTTGTGCTCTCTTCTTTTCAAACGGAGAAGCTAGTTAATGAGAGTAAATCACATGAATAATGCTTTTTTAATTTCTATTAGGCAAATTACAGCAAAATGTAAGGGGTCTAACACCTCAGATGCTGATGTGTCATGCGGTTGCAATGGTTCTGTAAACCTACAGCTCCTGCTGGTGAGGGTATGAAATGACTGTGCCCATTAAGGGCACCTTCGGACAGTGCTGTTACCCCCACAGTGTGGACATGGTGCAACGGCAGCTGCCTTCTCCGTGGACTTCTCTCTCAGATAGTCATGGGGAGCCTCGCTGGGAAACTGTGGAGACCCAGGCAGCTGGTAAAGGGTGCTTTCTCCAGCCAGAGTCTGTGCTCCCTTGTGGGCCAGCTGACATGAGTTAAAACCCTGGTAATGTTTGAGATGTAGGTTTTTGGATGTGGAATTGAGTGAGGAGGGAAATGCTTTTTATAATGAGAGGTAACGCTTCACTGGGGACAAGTCATGCGTCGGCTCAAAAGCAGCCCCAAAAGGTTCTACCAGAACAATTGGGTGGATTTCAAACTACAGATAAGCAGGATCAATTATGGAGTAAAACTCCAAAATGGATCTCCCCCCTGCATCCGTTAAAAAATGGTTCATATTACAATAGCAATTTATGATATCAGGAGGTTAAAATCTTTTCAAAATAGCATATTATCTGCATCTTTATATCTTTATGCAGATGTTCAAGCAAAACGTTTGTTTCCCAAGCTAGTAACTCAAAAGTGAAGCTGTCTAGAAGAGAAGTGAAAATAATTTAATTTTCCTGTTCCCAGCTGGGAACAAGAATATGCTTTTTAAATTTAAACTGCTAGTAATATAGTAATATAGCTAGAAGTGTTCTATATTTGGTTAAATTACTTTTTTTTTTTTTGTATTGATGGTGCCCCTTGAAGCTTGTTGATATGTGAAGTTACTAAGAAATAGGAATTAGGTGTTTAAACAACAGAAAGTTACTCAGGTAAAGCCGGAAACAAATTCCGTCTGGTCCTATCTGCACTGACAAAATCTAAGTCGCTTGCAACACCTCATGTATTAGTGGAACTTGGTCAAGAAGCAGGTTCTTCCTAGTCAGGGCCAATAAAAAATTATTAGATTTAAGCAATTTCTTCCCTATTAAAACTGCAAGAAGACAGCCAACCAGCCAGGCTCCAGCTGAAAAAAGGTGTGAAATTTTCTAACAATAAAACCGAGACCTTCCCAATGATTTTGTTGGATTATTTAAAATGGACATGAGAATGAGACGCTGTAGGAGATGCTTTCAGAGTTAGATGCTGGGCTTTCATGGAATATCTGACAGTTTCCACTAAGCTCTGTAAATTCTGAATCTGAATATGGAAATGTTCACTGCAGGTATGGACATCTGCTGTCTGGTAGATGTCTAATGAGACAATGAATCTGAATTGACTTGTTGGTAAAGTGGTGGTTAGGCAGAAAAGAAAAAGGTACTTTCCAACTGTGTTTTCTGGGTAAGTGAATATATTTTTATATTATCTTCCCAGCAGTTTACAGTGTTGCTTCTGATTAAGTTACCTGCAGTATGGGTTGACAAAAGTACAGAAAAGCAGATGAATCCTTTGTTCCTGCCAGTTCTGAGAGAGGTCTTTCAGCTTGTCTTGGAGGCAAGCAAGCTTATGAATGCTGCAAGGGTGATGCCCTTAGATGAAGGCAACTGTTGACTGATACTCTTTAGCTGATTTCTGCCGAGCAAGTAAGACATGAGGAGAGGCTGTCTCTTGAGATGTGTAGTCTTCAGTCATTAATGTTTTTTTACGATCATTGTCAACCTCCTTGAATTTTACCTGGAGGTAATATTGGAAATCTGCGCCATCTCTGGAGATGAGTATAAAATGCTCCCTGTGTGAAATATCTCTGAGTAGGGAGGCAGCTGTCTTCCCTGCTAACCAAAGTTCCAAGGTAGTCTGTGGTAAGACCTGTAGAAAAGACAGGCAATGGTTGCTTTTTGAGGTAATAAAAGCTTGATCAATATAATAAACCTTTTATGAAAAGGATGTCTGTCAACCCAGATGTTTGCAGCTCTAACCAAGTGCAACTGTGCTTTGGCTAATCTGCATATTAAGTAGAAGTAGAAGCTCCAGAAAGGGCTTCACATTTTAATTTGAATGCACAGAAGTAGGTAGATATTTCAAGAGTGGTTGTGTTACTGCTTTTGCAATGTCTTCCCTTTTTATTCAAGGCCAGCCAGTACCTTCTTCTACACAGCTACTTTGCACACCAGCCCATTGTTTTGCATCTTATACGTACCTGCAAATAGATGCATCTCAATGCATCTTCTTTGTAATAGCAGGACAAGGTGGGCTTGAATGAGTATTACACTACTCATTCACTTTGTGCGGTTCACTCAGTGTAAGGTGAGACATGGGAACAAGACTTAGTCGAAGATGGTGTAAATCGATAGAGCTCTACTGAAAATTTTTGGCTTGCTGTTTTACACCAGCAGTGAACCCATCCCTTCATTGCTCGTACTGAAGAGGCTCTTATCTTCACATGTAAAATAAATAAGAACTAAAATTAGAATGGGTTAAATCTGTAAGACAGTCTTACAGATAAGAGTAGCCTTGTCCTTCATATGATGGCAGCCAATTAAGACTGTAGAATGTCATTTTTATTTTTATTAACAGTACAGATTAGGCCTGTTTAAAAACTAGAAAAGAGATCCAGGCTGTGCTTTTGCAGAACTAGGAGTGCCACAGAATTGTTTGCTGATGTGCAGATGCCGCTGTGAATAGGCCCCTGAGCAATGAGTGGCAAGAAACAGCTCTCGGTGATTTCCTAACCTGAAAGACTAAGGTGTCCCCACCTTTCAGAAAGAAGTGTCCTTTAGGTCCTCTGAGTGGCCTGTGTATAGCAGATGTGACCAACGCTTGGTTTGCTAGAGCTGTGAAGGAGCAAGGTGGAGGTTGCCTACTGAGACCAGAGGGAGGCCGAGTTAAATACTCGCTTCAAGCATCGCTTAGCTACTGCTCATACCACACCATTTTGAAGGAACTTCTGTATTTAACTTCAACCATAAGGCTTGCAAGGCTTGTTTTTCTTACTTTCACTTGTTGGTATGGTTGTGGTATGCTGCCATCAACCACAGTCTGAAACAGGTCAGCACTCCTTAACAATACCATAATGATAATTTGCACTTTTGTAGCACTCTTCACTTGAAACTACCCAAATGATTTATAGGATTGGTGAAAGAAGCTATGTAACACCTTTCTGACTGAGGTGATTAAGGCAGTTAAGTACAAATTCAAAAAAAGCCTTTTGGCTAGTCTGAAGAACCTATATTTCCTGATTTCCAGGGGTGAGGCTATTGCTGCAGAGATTAAGTTATTAAGTTATAAGACATCAAACCACGTGGGTAATGTGCCTTAGAGAATTGTGTGGAGGATATTTAACACACGGTGTTCATTTCCCTTGGGTCATCTCTGAGCAAAAGTGTAAGAGTTTAAATAGAAAAGATGTTAATAATGGACTTCAGTCATTCTCCACTCTTTGTGAAGGGATAGTAGCAACACTGTTTCCTCCAGAGCCTGGCATTAGTGTTGTAGCAAAGTAATTTCCAGAAACAAGAGGAAATTTAAGGTAATCTGACCCTTCAATAAAGTGCCTACAGTTCTTTTCACAACATAGGTGACAAAAATTGAGAGTAACAAAAACTGATCTGAATGCAGATTGTTTGAAACTAAAGTTTACCTGAAAAATAACAAATGTGTTGATTTTTTTTCACGTTCTTGTTTCTAATATAGTTAAAATTGCTATTTTTCAGGGCTCACTGTGAGCGATAAATGTTTGAAGTCTTCTAATAAAATTACACTCACTTCTTGAATTTCCGGAGCTTACCTGACTAGGGGTGTTGAACAGAGAATTGGTAAAGCATTACACATTTTTACAAAGTTTAACAATAAGACTTTTATAAATGTTTATGGTACTTATTGAAGTGTTATTTTAAATCATGCTTCAAATACCTGTTTAACATATTATGGTTCTTACTCAGCTTTGCATGTTATTAGGCGGATACTTCTTCTGTGAGTGAGGTACCTTACTTAAATATTTAAGTGCTTTGTCCAAACTTGTGCAATGAGTTTGTGGCAGAAGAGAGATTAGAGCTGAATAAGATTAGTTAGTTTGCTGTTCCGCTTTGTTCTCTAGTGGTCAAGACCACTGCATAAATTGATGCTTCTCGTAAAGAGGGATGGTGAGCTGCATGCTGGTGAGAAATAGTACAACTGTTTCTACTCCCAAGTATTTTTAAGCGGCAAAGAACTTAAATTTGCCCTTGATGTTGGTCAAACGTGGATAATTAAAGCATGTGCAGGAACATTAACGTGCCTATCACTAATCTTATGGAAATGACAGCTAGCAACATATCATCGTTAAAATGTTGGCGCTTCAGTTGACGCTCCGCCAGCGCACTGCCACTTGTCGGTACCAGGCTACTTTGGGGGGTTCAAAAAATATCTTGGGTGCCCTCCCAGCCTGCCTGCAGAAGGGAGTAGGACTGCGCGTATTCCTCACGGCCACTAGATGACTCCTTTAGCTTGCTTATAGATACACTTTGGAGCTGAGAAAGGCTGTGGAAGGGAACAGCTGGTGCCTTCAGGAGAGAGCAGTTCCCAGTACATGCTGAATGTGAGATGCACCAAAACTAATGGATTATGCATTACTCAACTGAAGGAAGTATTAACGTGGATTTTAGTTTCAGAGTTGAAATACTTACAAAATAATATACCTCTAGAAATCGTTAATTTGTGAGGTTTATTGAGAGGTACTTTGAAAGCATTTGCAAAACAAAGGTTCAGACCTTGCTGAGGTTGGAGTAGACTTATTGAGGCAACAGAAACGTGAAGTGGGTAAGTTTGCAGGCTGTCTTAATTGTTAACTAAACTGCAAATATGTCTGGTTTTGTGTTGAGCTCTGCAGTTACAACTCTTACTTAAACAAACCTTCAAAACGGGGCTTTTCACAACATGCTATCTTTGCATCTTCTTTACATCTTATAAATGGATGGATACATTCAGCTAGACTGGAAAAAGCTTGAGCAGACTAAACTGAAATTAAGGTGCAGGCAGAGTTTCCACAAACTCTCTTCAGGTTTCACAGTGTACTCAGAGGACCCGCTCACTCTAGGATGTCGAGCAGCTGAAATAATCTTCCTGTCATGTAGAGACAGCCTAAATGATGCTTTGGTTTCATAAACATGTATTTGCCAATGCGTGTACTAAGCACAAAGTTACTTTATCAAGGTAATTAGAAGATGAGGTGGTATCATTCTTGCTCCATGTGTTTCTCTGACATCAGTTTTTATTTCTGAGATGTAATAATGAATCATTAAATATGACTAGTTCCTCTTGTAAAGTATGTGCGGAACAAACAATAATGCATATATCTGATTTTTTTTTGTTTGTTTTTGTCAGCCAAAAATTCCATTGAGGTGAGACTTCACCCTGAACTATGTCTTGAACTGTAAAGTTTTTATATTATTCTTGAAAGTTGTGATGTTTGAGTGCTTCAGTGTTCATTGTAAGGGCCATGCTTGTCCTGTTTTTAAACTAATTACACATTAAGATTGTATGTCTACTGTTCGGAAAGGGTCAGGTGTATGCCCTTTCCCTTCTATCGTGTTTGGAAGTTTTCTTTAGCTAAAGTTTTCCTTTTCCTCTCCTGAACAGTTAAGACCTCTTGATAAGTGCAAAACCCTTTCTGAATTAGCTTCCTAAAATTCAGATTTAGATTCTGGATTAATTTGGCTCTTTGCAGACCAGGAATAGATTTTTTTCATGACCCAAATATCAGTCTCTTTGAAGGGTTGTGTTTACCTAGAAGTATACTGAGGTTTAGATCTTTGGACTCTGGTCCATGGTTTATGATATAAAAGCAGCTGTTGCAGGAGACTTTGTTATGTACTATATGCATATACAGAAAGTACGTATGTAATACATAAAATATATAGTCATTTATTATATATGGACACACATCCTCTCTCTCTCTTTCAAAATACACATGCATATACATTCATGCACAAACATCGCCTCCCCTCCACTCCTCGCCCCCCCCCGACCCCATATTTTGGAATTTTGAAGTTTGAAAGCCTTCTATGGCTATTTCATATGGGTCTAAAGCAAAGCTTTGTGATCCATAATTTAAAAAATAAACTAATGGTTTGTAAATGAAGTATGATAAAACTGAAGTAAGGAAAAGAATTTCTTGCTTTTGCTTACATAACTTAAATCACTTCCATTCTCTTTGCTGATGCCCCATTGTTATGTTTGTTACATTGTATGTTCTGTTTAATTTGCTCTCTGAGATTTCCTTATTTTTATGTATTTACTTAAAGCCATAGTTCTAAAGAGCTTGCTTGCCTAACTTAATTGAAGGTTCAAGGAGAAAGATTCAGGGGCCAGGCTAGGGAGGAAGCTCACCACCAAAACATCCATTCCTGCATCCATTTAAACTTACTTGGTTTCAGGAAATTCAGTGCGTTAATATCTCACATGCAGCAAGAGAAATAAAATGACTAGTAGTTACTCTCTGCAGCATGTTAACATCTGTCTTGCAAATGTCAAAAAAAAAAAAAAAAGTATCCTGTAGTTTCCATTAACTTCCTGCTTTTACAAGTGTTTTATTACTGGATTTATGCTACTTTTCCTGCTTTGTCCGTGATCATTGTAGATATGAATAGAAGGCAGCATGTAGCATGGATCAAAGGGAGGTGAATGAGACAAATCGGGACTCCGACACGCTTGAGCTAATCTGGCGATGGAAACGACTCGAGCAGCTTAATTTTGTTTAGCACTATGTAAAGGACAAGCCATTCGTGTGCGTGCGTGTGTGCCGTCTGCAGCCGCTCCCTGCTTGTGCCAGGCTCCTCTTCTGATTCTTCTGGGTGCCGCGTGACGTGTCGGGATGTGTACGTGTTACCGGCTGTGAGGGCAGCTGGCGTTTCGCGAGCTCCTTGGGCTGCTGGAGCAGTCGGGAGCACCGACAGCGGTGATGTATTTTAGTGTTTGACTTCCTCTGCCAAGCGGCTGAATTGAATCAAACCGCAGCGCTGGCAGCGCAGAGAAAAAGCCTGGATGAAGTGCTGGCTTCCCTTGGCAAACCTTTGCTTACCTCGTCCTCCTTCCTTGGTTTTCAGCTGTTACGTGATGATAGAATAGTCAGGCAGTTTTTGCTACTTGTTTAATCCCTTACTGTAGAAATCTTTAGTATGTTCAGTTGGCGTATTTTGTAAGCAAATACTGTGAATAACATTACCCGAGGAAGGAAGCACTGAGAATGCTTGAGTTTTGAATAGGCAGTCAATGGCGATAGCACTGTGGGGTTGTGGGGAGAGGGGATGAAAGAGGTAAATTTTGTTTAATTAAGAGGTTATACAACAGTTTTACTTACACAAGTTAGTGGATTTAGAAGTAAAAGTTTGACTTTTTTTTCCTTTCCTTTAAAAAGGTACATCATTCTATTATGTGTTCATGGTAATGGGCATCTTCAGGTCTCTCTGTAATGGATTATATTGTGCTAAAGTGCAGTAGATTGGATTTTGTTTGACTTGGGGACTGAATGGGAATAGTCTGGTGATTTGCATGATGTGCTTGCACTTTGGGCCACCAGGATTATGTGAATGTACCTCAAGTAATGTATATGGGAGAGGATGATGATTTGCCATCTTTTATCCCCTGTGCTCTTCTCCATCTCTCCCTCACTTCCCCCTCCCCCCCCCAAATAATAAACTAGCGCAGTAAAAATGATGGTAGTCATCTTCTGTTTCTAAAATCAGTATACTAATACAATCCCTGTCTTACTCCTCTTTGTTTCTCTTTTCATTGATTTTAGTGTTAAAAATAATTACTAAAGCAAAAGTTGCCTCTCAGGTCATTTCCAACAATTATTTTTCCCTCAGATATAAACAACTTAATTCTGAACTAAGATTTTTATTGTAAATTTGAAATCCTGTCGGAGTATTTCTTTGCAAATGTCTTAGTAGAAGTTTGCCTTTTCATTTAGATATTGGATTAGATATCTGTAATTTGAAACTACCCATCTTGAAACAAGAGCTCTTAAAGCTTTAATTGAGCCTCCAAAAATCCAGGATATTTTCATACCTTAACCTTGTGTTTAAAAGTCTGTACCTGTATGACTATCAGCTGGTGCGCAGGTAACATTGCACTAGCACTTTCATGAAGTTCCTGACAACTGGAATCCTTCCCAGAGTCAGTTTTAGAAGTCAAGTTTAATATCCTAGTGCCAATATTGACATAGTTCTAAGACGAGTATATTTAGCGTTCGTTCTGAAGCGCGTGTGGTCTCTGATGTGCGTCCAGAAAATTGTTTTGGTGTGGGTGGGATTTCTATTGTACACGGGCATGGGGTTCCCTCTAGAATTAGATTTCCTCATCCTCCCACAGCTGCTTTAAGATGAATGCTTTTTGTACTGCTGAGAATTGGATTTGGCATAAAAGCCTGTTCCAGTGCACGGTGTAGGAACTGCCTAGACCACCGTGGGTTGCACCAAAAGTCCTCCCTGACCAGGGTGACCAAATTCCTCCCATCTTTCTTACCCTTCCTGGCCTTCAGAACAGGGAACCTGCTGGGAAAAAGCTGTGGAATACTTAAATAACAGTTGTTGGCTTAAACATTAATATTTCATTTAGCACCAAGATACTGGTGCTAATTTCACCATTTATTGAGAAATCCTTTGAAGTCATTCATAAACTCAGTCTGGCTCCTTCACAGTGTGGTATTTACAGGCAGTCTGCAACTAAACAATCTGCTTATGGGTTGTGCCACTGCATCTTGCTGGGCATGTTCCCTTTTTGCGTGTGTAGTAAGGAGAATAAAGAGTCTGTGTGTAATAAAACTTGGTTCCCTAACTGAGACTGCAGCTGAAACCCCACATATTTAGTGCTGGAGACCTCAGCATAATGCCTCACACGGGCCAAGCCGCCAGCCAGCCGTTTTCTCCAGCTCAGTTGCTGCAGCAGCAGCTGCAGCTTGTAAAGAGAGAAGACGCTTCCAGAGAGAAGAAGAGTTTGTAGCAAGACTTTTCGCCTCCTGAGATGGGCTGCAGCTGATCCTGTGCAGTAGCGAGTCCTGATGGAAGCCTGTTGATACGTATGCCGGATTTCTAAATTGCTGCTGTTATTCCCTCTCAAATGAAAATGAGCAGCAAAGTAAACATCAAATACAGCGCTTTCTATTTATTTTATTTCTATTTATTTTATTTATTTATTATTTTCTATTTTATTTTATTTTCTATTTATTTTATATCTGTTTATTAGCCATTACCTCTATGTGACTGACAGATTATCTCCATTTGTCTGCAAAAAGTAGAGGTTTCTGCATTAAGCAATTTCTTTAAAGCTGGGAAAAGCCTGTAACCCCCTCTGTTTGTAATAGAGCACAGAGCAAGTTCCATAGGTGTGGTAGCACATACCTCCTAGGTGTTATTCATTTAAAAACAAACCAAAACAAAACCAAACAACCCTAGATTTAAGATGAATGGATTTTTTTGTGTATACACAAATTATGTGTATGCAAAAATTCTGCGGCCATCCTTGGCATTCTGCTGTCAGCTAGCCTTACTGCTAGAAAGGTTAATAATGAACACAGTATTCATTGCATTATATTGTTATTGTTACTATATATTTATATATATATATTTTTTTTTTTGCAGCAACTGAATCTTTCTGAAAATGCTTTTAAAAAATTGTGCCAATTACAGAGGTAACAATATATTTATTGTTATGCAAGAAACTAGTAAATTATATTTATACCATGTAGGGGACTCCACTTTTTTCATCTCATGGATACGTACCTATGCGGATGACATGTAGTAAGCAAATTCAACTGGAAGCTTGAATGATTGTATTGATTCTGCTTTTTTTCTTACCCTGGTATATGCACAGGGACTGGAATGAGAAATTTGAGGGTTTAGTCCAACAAGCATGAAAATTAGCAGTCCCCACATTCAGTTGTTTTGTTTCCTGACAAAGTTTTCTATAAAAGGGGCATTTTTGTTTAAAGTCTTTAAATAAGAACTAGTTATCTGTGGCCTTTCCCTCATCACTGCAAAAACAGTTTCAGCTGGCCAGTCTGCTGAGGTCTATGACTGAATGATTACATAGCTTTGGGGACTGAAGGAACATACCATGCTGTTCAGCGAATACTTAGTCTACAAATACAGGTTAATGGGTAACTATGTGTAAGTCTGGAAATGATCATATAGTAATTATAGTTCATTATGAGGCAGCACAAGTGCACTGACATGTGTGAGGTCCTAAGAACACACTGTAACTTTGAAATGTGCTGTTAGGAAAAGGATTTGAATATTTTCACATCTTTGTAAGACAGCAATAAGTATAAAATTACCGAAGAGAACCTTTTTCGCTAAGGCTGGCATAAACATGCAGGCCCGTTTTCCTTTAGTGAAATTCAGTTTCATTTATGTACCTTAAAGAAAAATGTGATATATTACCACTTTAACTAAAGTGGTAGCAGCTTGTCCAGCTGTGCAGTCTGTTCCCTATACTTGGCCCAGGAGCAACAAGTGCAGCAAAGGTAGTTTCTTGTGATGCATTTTGGAACTATTAAGGAGCTTGTCCCTGTTGAAGTGGCCTTTAGGCAACTCTTAGCATACTGTATTTTGGCTTCAGCATATCGCTTGGCCACTCACCAAGATGGGATACTTGGAGTGCACTGTGCTCCCCTATGGCTCTTCTTCCCTTCTGGGAAAGCCTCGACAACATTTTTATAGACAGTTTTTCCTGCCTTTCTGCCTTCAAATAAGGGGCTGTGGCAGAACAAAGAACTGGCTCTCCTGATGCCTTCTTTTAAGACAAAATGAATCTGTTGTTCAGCCATCTGTCTTTCTCCTTATTTTTTTGGTTTATACCTTCTGTTGAAAGTCAGATTCTGCAAACAAACTTGCAGTTGTGACCAGGATTTCTGTATGCAGTTGATCTCACTAAAGCTGGCCAAGGTCAATGGGAGTACTGCAGCAAGTAAGAGTTTGAAGGCCATGGCCCTTAAGTCTTGATCTTGAGAGTATTTACTTAGGCACAGCTTTTTGACAGAACCTCCCTTCTGCTAACCTCAGGGGCTACTTGTATATTTGAAATGGAGCCCAAATGTAAGCGTTCACAAGCTGGTGACCACAGAACTAGGAGGCAGGGTATGACTATGCTGAATGCTAAGGGGGGAGTTCATCTTCCTGTCCCCAGGGCATTTATCAGCCGACAAGATAACCTACCCAGCCTCCAGCAACCTCTGGAGAAGGTGGGGATCTCCTGCTGGTCCTTGGGCACATCCACCAGCCCCCTCTGGAGCTCTTGGATACTCCAGGGCATCTCAGATGGCACTGGAGGCCTATTTATACGCAACCACAATCCCATCCTGAGTAATTTATCTCTATTTCATAGTGAGGTAATCTTTATTTAACCGGCAAAATCGAGATGAAGATACTGTCTAGTAGAGTTTAAAAGGAGCTTTTCTAAAACTCTAATAAAATTGTAAAGAATTACTTAGTGTTGTCAGGCTTGTGACCAAGCCACTGTGTCTGTCTCCCAAGGCAGTCATTACTGTCTTGGGTGGTTTTATTTAATACACAGGGGATGCTCACAGTGTTCAAAGATGTGTTGAGGAAGAGGTGCAGGACTGATGGATGATGGTGGGTGAGATGGGCCTCGTATGGTATTTATGGAGAATAAAAGCCTTGTCCTTTGGCCCACTCAGACTGCTTCAGTTCTGTGTCTGTCTTCCACTCAGTTAATAGTATCATTTAAGAAACAGCTCTGTGGTTTCTGTAAATACCTTCTTTTGGGGTGAGGGGGGGAGTACTTACATAGATTCTTTTCATAATTACGTACTAAAATAAATACTTGTATCTCTGAGTGGTGGCACAAAGCAATCAAGGACCTAAGGCATCAGCATTTCTTCGAAAGAAGTAAGATGATAGGGATTTTTTCAGCCTTCGTAAGTTCCAGTTGTGTTTTTCATGTGCTTTGCAACTGACTACTGGCTGTTAGGATGGAACGAATTTTGAATGACTACTCATCGTTTCATTTACTGGATTTATTTACATCATAACAGGCCACTACTCCAGTAAATTTAAGCCACTTGTTATTGTATAGTACACAAACAGAAGTGTGATTTGGCAGTGGAGAACAGTAATCCCTAGCTGCCACCCGGTGCTGCTTGTTGTTACATTATTGGGATTCTTTGCAGAGGAGTTGGAAGGCATTATCCTTTGTTTTCCAGAAAGCTGGAATGAGCTGGAGGTCCCAGGTCCTGTCCACTTACTGGCAGAGCCTGGATTATTAGCAACTCTCTGAAGACCTCTGGCGTGGTGTCTGGTGTCTCACGTGGCCTCTTGATTTTTACGGGAAAAGCTGCTTATGGCCAGTAGCACTAAACATAGCATAAAACTTCCCTAATTAAGATCCCAAGATTGAGAAAAATTGTAGAGTGGTGCCTATTGAGAGAATAATTTTTCCTGAGGATTCCCTTAGAGTAGTTTTTCTTCACACAGCCATGCTAAAGTTGTCTCCGCAAAGGATTGGGTGCCATTGCTGACCGGGGTTAAATTATGCATCCAAATAGAGCTATTTTCAGGAAATCAATGAGAAGCCCTAACTGGGTAAGTGGAGGAACCTGACTTTTTGCCAGGAAACCCCCCTTGATCCACAGTAAGAGCATGCTCCCATCATAGCATACCTCCTCTTCTTTGCACCCAAATTTGTGAGGGATGCCCTGAAAATTGTACACATTTAGCTATTACTACATCTTCTGCATAATTTTTATAGACTTGAGGGAGAAAAAGGTTGAATACAAGTGCACGCACACCTGCGTAAAAATCATCAGAGATTACAGTGCAGAGCAAACCAATCTGTTTATGGCAAGTTTATGTAATTGTCTGTAAAACCTGGCACCATGGTATAGTTTTAATGCTGTATATTTGAGATGAAACAGGAAAAACTCAACTAAGATTTTTTTTTAACCTTAAAAAACAGCATTGTACTAAAAGTCTTGCATGCTTGTTTTTTAAATACATCTTTCTGGACTTGTGATCATATTTTCAATATCTTTATTTCCTTGATTTTAAATACAATGCTTCCCATTTTGAGACAAAAATTGACTGGAGAGCGATTATGAAGAAAAAGATCTCTGTGAGATTCCCTGCTTTCCTTGGAATTAGTTTTGGATCAAAAATCAAATTCAGTTGTTATTCTGTAGTAAGATAATATGCTGGTGTATGTTTGGGAAAGTATCTTGTACTTTCCCTGCCATTTACTATGATCGTAATGTTTTTGTATGTTGGTTTATCCTGCTGTTTTCATCCTGCATAGTTATTGATTTTAATAGAAAGTCTGATATAGGTTATGCACACAGTCGTTTAAGTATACACAACAATGTGGGTAAATGTATAACTCATTGAAAAAAAGTCTTGTCTAAACTAACTTGAAACAATAATTTTCCTGCAGTTTGTTTGCTACGTGTTTCTGTATTTTTCCAAGTTCTCAAAAAACCTAACAGTTGAGTTTTTCATACTTTTTTCCATGTTATGCCTTCTATAGGAAGGCTATCCAAATAAAACTGGAGGGTAACTGTTAGGGCAAAATCTCTAAGATTTTGTTTATTTTTAAACACACAGAATTAGGAAATAAGAGCCTACAAAGCTGTTGCCTGATACTGGAACAGCATAGTGGGGCAAAATAATGCCTTAGTGCTAAATTGCAGGTGTATATGAGTATATATATGCATATATATATATATGTATATATGTATTTTTTTTTAAATATCTGGGCCCACTTTTTAGACTGTCTTCTAATTTGGTTCCTCACAAGGTGTGAAAATAGAAGCAGTGACTCTAGTTGATTTTTGAAACTGCCGGTTTCAAAGTAGGGAAAGATATTTTAGTATAAGGAATAATTTACTGCATTATGGTCTTCATTTTTTTTGCTGCAAGATTTTTTTGAGTGAGAGAATTTAACAATTTTTTGAATACTTCCTTTTTTTCCCTATGCGTCATCATACAGTATTTAGTAGTGTTCTGTAGGATTAAGAGGAATTAACACAGAGTTATAATTTTTCTGTTCACTGTACTGTTCTCTAGTCTTTTATAAAGAAGCTCTAATTTTTTAATACCAAAGTCTGTCAGATGACTTCAAAACAATGGATAAGATTTTATCGTTAGCTTTATTTCTGTCTTACTGTTATGAGGACATTTTCATGCTCTTCCAATTTGTTTTAGGTGTGAAAAGAGAATTGAATAGGGATAAAGATCCTGTTGAGCTGAACACAGAACAAATGAGCCTCTAAAGATAAATTGTGCTCCCAAGCACTAATCATCCAGCATCTCAATTATTTTAACTCATTAAATGGAATGGTAATTATTACAAGACATAGGAATTTTGCACACCTGTCAGTTTGCCCTTTTCACCAAGACACTTCTGCAAAACTAGAAATTTGTCTTGGAGCTCTCCAGTTTGTTGTCTAACTTGGGAAGAATGCCAATAAGAGATGAAACAGGGAGCTGAGGAATTCCTTTAAGTTCAACTTTATCATATTAGAAAGGCTTTGCAGGTTGTAGGTTAGTCTTTAAGTGCTTCTATGACAAATACATTGAATCTATAAGTTCAAAGAATGACGAGAATTTTCCTTGCTTGTCCTTCTGGCAAACTCACCTTGGCATCTGGAAGTTAATTGGGTGGTTCTAGAGGGTTTTGTTGTGTTTGATAAAGTTAGTCTTAGGCCTGATTCTGTCTTGTCTTGTAGCTCTGTTAACCTGTTAGGTTGAGTGTGGGAGAAAGGGAAATGGTGTCACATGCACAGAAACTGGTCCTGCAGACCAAACCTGGCTGGTGACTTGGGTGACGCAGGGCTGAGACAACAGTCTGTTTATCTTCATGTAGCTCCGTTGGCTCCGCAATAGTAGTAGGACTAAGAACTAATAAAACTCTTTCTGTCATTACAGAGAGCACTGCCAGGGAGATTATCTGCTGAGTCAGGAAATGTCATTTTTCCATAGCTCTGTTTAGAAGTACATGTTTAGGAAAAAGGTTTTTAGTTCTAATGCAATTTCATGCTGTTTGACTTTCTCCATTTTGTACAGTATATAGTAGTCTAGCAATGCAAAGTTGTTATTTGGGACAGTCCGGTTAAAACTTGTGCAGTTAAAGCAATCCAGAGGTGATTTTGAAATGAGGATTGTTCAGAATAATGAAGGTGTGTGTGTGTGTGTGTGTGTGTTTGTGTGTGTGTGTGTAGGTGCACACATGCATTGGAGTTGAAATGTCCCTAGTTACTACTGTTTTCAGAACTAATGAGACAGCAGTGTATTGATTTCATAGCATGTAGGTTGCTGTTGTGTGTAGGAGGACTGGACAATTTAACAAAAATGTGTCACGTACAGTACAAGGTAGCAGTGTAAATAATGAATTTAGCAGAACGCTTTAATTTCCTTCTTTTACAGAGTCTCTTGTTTGTTCGGTTTGTAAATATAATGAGTACTAAATAGGAGGCTTGAGAATTACCCTCCCACCCCCGCTGGTGAGATAAGCACCTCTGTGCTTAGGTGATAGAAGTGAAACCTGACCCCTTCTTAGTGTTACCCCTCCCCGCCTCCCCCCCACCCCCCCCCCCCAAAAAAAAAAGAAAATATCTTCATGCTCCCATCAGACTCAGGCCAGGAATTTGATGGGGGGCAGATTCATATACTCCCATTGAAAACCCGGTTTCTCTGATCTCACTCTTTTTTTTTTTTCTTTTTTTTTTTTCTTTCTTCCAAGCATTTGAATTTGCATGTTTCCTTTCAACTAGGAAGGGCAAGGCCCATTTGGAGTTTAAACTTGCAAGGGATGTCAAGAACAGCAAGAAGGGCTGCTTTAAATACATCAGTAACAGAAGAACGACTAGGGAAAATAGGGGCCTGCTGCTGAATGGGCCAAGGGCCCTGGTGACAAATGATACAGAAAAGGCAGAGTTACTGAATGCCTTCTTTGCTTCGGTCTTTACTGCTAAGACCAGCCCTCAGGAATCTCAGAGCCTGGAGACCAGGGAGAAAGTCTGGAGAAAGGAAGACTTTCCCTTGGTTGAAGAAGATTGGGTCAGAGATCATTTTGGCAAACCTGGCATCCACAAGTCCCTGATACCCCAGATGGCCGTGCTGCCATTCAGAGGGACCTGGACAGGCTGGAGAGGTGGGCAGAGAGGAACCTCCTGAAGTTCAACAAAGGCAAGTGCAGGGTCCTGCACCTGGGGAGGAATAACCCCCTGCACCAGTACAGGTTGGGGGTTGACCTGCTGGAAAGCAGCTCTGCTGAGAAGGACCTGGGAGTGCTGGTGGACACCAAGTTAAGCATGAGGCAGCAATGTGCCCTTGTGGCCAAGAAGGCCAATGGTATCCTGGGGTGCATCAGGAAGAGTGTTGCCAGCAGGTCGAGGGAGGTGATCCTCCCCCTCTACTCAGCCCTGGTGAGGCCACATCTGGGGTACTGCGTCCAGTTCTGGGCTCCCCAGTACAAGAGAGACATGGAGCTACTGGAGAGGGTCCAGTGAAGGTCTACTAGGATGATTAGGGGACTGGAGTGTCTCTCTTATGAGGAAAGGCTGAGAGAGCTGGGCCTGTTTAGCCTGGAGAAGAGAAGGCTGAGAGGAGATCTTATCAATGTGTACAAGTATCTGAAGGGAGGGTGTCGAGAGGATGGGACCAGACTCTTTTCAGTGGTGCCCAGCGACAGGACACGAGGCAATGGGCACAAACTGAAACACAGGAAGCTCCATCTTAACATGAGGAAAAACTTCTTCACTGTGAGGGTGACAGAGCACTGGAACAGGTTGCCCAGAGAGGCTGTGGAGTCTCCTTCTCTGGAGATATTCAAAACCCACCTGGACGTGATCCTGTGCAATGTGCTCTAGGTGACTCTACTTGAGCAGGGGTGTTGGACTAGATGATCTCCAGAGGTCCCTTCCTACCTCAGCGATTCTGTGATTCTGTGAAATTATACAAAGGAGCAAATCCCCACTTACCTTTTTTTTTTTTTTTTTTTTTAAGCCATTGCTTCATTTGCAGACATCAGCTGTGTCTTATCTAGAGTATTTCGCATGTCTTCTGTCAGTGTTCACTGTAGATCACTGCCTTCCTGTAAGATTCATGGTTTTTTGTTTGTTGGCTTCCTCTTACAAATCATGTGGCTTCCATGGTGCCCAAGAAAAACTTGTTTTCATCTGATGAAACCAGTCTGACTTGGTTATTAGGCTCCACTGGTTAACTTAGTTCTATGATGTGAATCCAGCCTTTTTTATATGCTTTTTTTTTTCGTCTGTCCCACCTTATCTGACAAGCAGGAAACATCAGTTTCAAGTATTTTAACTCAAAAAAAAAAAAGAAAAAATGCTTTAATATCGCTCAGTTTGCGTATTTTAGACACTAGAGGGCAGACTTGTACTTTAAATAAGTTAGTAACTGCAAATTAAAATAAGATGCAAAAATGTAAAAATAGAGGCCTAATGAAAATCAACATTTTTGATGCATTTGCTTTTTTAATGAAGCAAATAGGAAAGTAAATATTTTCATTTTAGTTAAAGATGTTTCATCAAAACAGGATCATTTTTCAGAGGGGAAGATAAAGAAAAAAAAAAATTCGTTAAGGATTTCATTGTGGCTGTGTCTTCTAAATTGCTTCAGCTCACCAAGATCTGCTTGCTTTGATTCATTTGAAAGAATGTTGATAGGACTGGTGGGCAAGTTTGATTCCCTTCCCTCTCCCTTTTTGCTTGTACATCACCTCATAGAAACTATGTATATACATATATTCCATACTCAAGTCTACTGATTACCCTAAAGTTTCATATTAGTGAACTAATCAAAGAATAAAGAGAAGTGAGTCGCCTGACACTTTGGGCCAAAATCACCATTACCACTTTTCATCTCTGTATTTCTTTTCCCAGTGTGAAGTTTGCATACAGTTCTGCCATTCAGTTTGGGTAGCATTTTGCACTGGTGTAAGAGATGACATGTGCCAAAAGAAAATAAAGCCAAGTGTCGCCATTTTAAGGTACTACGTGAGGAAACTGTCTTACAGTTAACCGCTTTAATCATTTTTCTTTCATTTAATCATTTCTTGCTTTCATCTCAATGACACTGAGGTGAATGAAATGCAGCTCTCTCCCAGTCTTTTAATTTCACACCCACTTACTGTCTTGGCTGCACTTCTCTTTTTGTCCTCCAACAGCAGATATGTTAGTAAAATACAATGATGGAATTGGTTTGCTCAGTACTGTGTCATGGATCATAAATGTAACTCTGATTTATTGCTTGTTATCTCAAATTTTAAAAAAAAAAAGTGAGTGAACATCTGCGATGTGCCTGTATGGTGATGAAACATTCATTTAGCAAACATGTTAGAAAAGCAGCAAGCTGGTTAGTTGATGGAAACATTGAGTGCGCCGATACCTGCCATAAGGATGCCAATGAGGGGAATTATCAGCTATTTTTGATAAAATTCATTTTCATACACAAAAATTTACAAAAAAATCTTCAAAGAGATGATGCTGTTAACAGCTTCTTCTGCAAGTTTCATGGTATCTAATGACTGATTTCAGCTATTAAAATCATATTTAAAACTCCTTGCTTTAATTAAAATAAAACGGTGATGTTTTCCTTTTAAAAAAAAAAAAAAAAAAAGCTTGAATGTACAAGTCCTTAAAGCTTCCAAAACAGAGACCAGACTAAACAATCCATGACAATTTATATTTGAAATCATACACTTGTTGACTCAGTCCCATTTTCTTGGGATCTTCTCTTGTCCTAAGATATTCCCTGTGTAAGGTTGCATCTTCTACTTACCTTCTTAGTAGTATATCCTGACCCAAACAAACTAAGTGAGCAACAGTACTGAAGTGCTTTTTGTTTTATTTTGTGTTTTCCTGAGCACACTCTTTCTTGGTGCCTTTTCATTTTCGGCTCTTCTATTGCTAAGGTTGGTGAACATCCACCTGCGCGGGGCCTGAGAAAAGAGCAATGACCTCAGTTATGCGCAAGCATGCCTCTCTAGCCTGGCAGAGCCAAAGCGAAGGGCGTGCATATTATTCATGCACAAAATTTAAATGCAGTAAGGTTTCTTCATTTTATCACAAATAAGTCTTTCAAAAGCATCTGTTCTTTTGCCTTTCTTTCTTAGCTGAATAATTCCTGCATCTTGGGCAAACACACTAAATTTGCATGTCCCATTGATAATTTAAGGGCTAAAATGTGCGATGAGTAACAGTTAAGAATATATTCAAATAGAAGACATTTTTTCTCCCTTCTCCCGTTTATAAGCATGCTACCAATTTTCTGAAACAATGGCAAATACAACATATTCAGATTGAAATAATGATATTTCAAGGTGATAATATGCTTCCTAGACTGCTGCATTGTGCTTGGCTGATAAGAGCTGTGGCACACGTTTGTTGAAGAGGTCAGGTGCTGGAAGAAGTATCACATGAATGATACCTTCATTGAATAAATACTTGAGAAATCACATAGACTTTTTAAGCCTAATTGGCACTTGCATTTCAATGTGTCTTTTCTGTGTCTCTTTGTCTACCTTTCTACCTCTTTTTTTATTATTTTTTCCTTTTTTTTTTTTTTTTTTTTTTTTTTTTTTTTTTTTTTAAGTTTTCTTCTGTGTTTCCTGGACTGCTGAGCTCTTTCTGCTTTTCAGATGGCCTTGCTCACTGCCTTGCTCTGTCTGCCCTCTCACTGCCTATGAGAAGCTGGGTGAATGCCTCTCTCTGCCTTAGTGAGAACTTCATTTTAATGTTTTGCTTAATTTATTTTTCTAGTTTTCCTGATTACTTTCTAAGCAATTAAGAAACTGAGTGAATCAGGGCTGAAAATAAAAGAATAGTTTCTTTTCTCGCCCACTTAACGCACCTTTAAGAAATGGAGCTCAGGGAAGCAACCCAATATTATTACACTCAGGTGTTCTGAGATTATCAAATGATTAATCTTAGTTTGCACTAAACACTTCATACTTTAGGTAAATATTTTTTCAGTGCAGAATGTATTAGATTACAGATGACACTGAGGATCCAGAGCTGTTTGTGATAGATGACTTTCTTGAAACACTTGGAGAATAAGAGAATTGGTTAAATGGAATTAAAATTTTCTTCATCCTGGTTGACACAGTTATCTATTTATAGTTCCCAGAAGCTTTTTATTGGTCTGTAATACAAAATGCATGTCAGGTACTGCCTGCAGTACCAAGATAATAGAGATTAGAGATAATTAGAGGTTTTAGATTGGGGAGTAGGACACTAAAATGAACAGATCTGTTAGATGTATTGGAATTAGACTGGCACACCTTCAGGTCCTGTTTTCCTAGGCTTTAGAAAGATGCGAGTCCTGCAGTTGCTATTATGTAAAGTTACCTTTAATGGCCCTTAAACTCCTGGGTACTTAGAGCGTGCTCACCAGAAATCGGTGCAGTTTTAGGCTTGCTTTTATTTGCCTTCCACCTCCAGTGGGTCCAGGAAAGAAACTCTTAACAAGGATTCCCAAACTTGATTTGCCTCTATAATACTAGCAGTAAAAAGAACAGTAGAAAGCAGCATCAAAAATTTCAAAAATAGGTGCTGGCTCAGCACCCACTTCTGGTACTTACAGGGGGATGTAGCACCATTCCCTCCTTCACGCCCCCCCACCCACCTCTGCTCCCTGTCTCCCACATGCTTGGACTGGAGATGCCATTCGTAGCCACCTTCTTCCTTATCCCCTTCCCAGGGATCTCCCCAGATCCAGGCAAAGCTGGGAGCAACTGGCCCAAGGGTCGGTCACTGCTAACGTGATCTGGTGAGTGGTGCTAGCTGATGGCAGGTGCCTGCCCAAAACATGAGGCATTGTGTTCACCTGGGTGCTCAGCGGCAGCTCTTGAGGTGCCCTGCAACATCTCCTTGCTGGTTTCCCTCCCGATGGGCAGTTCAGCTCCTGTGCATCTTCCCACTTCTGGTAACCTCACTGCCTCTTGGCAAGTACTTGTTTTGTGGGTCATATAAGTATCTCCAGAAGGGTAATTGAGAGCCGTTGGTGTTCCCAGAAGCTGTTGCATCGCAGTAGCAGTATGCACTGCAGTTTGTGACTCTGCTCTGTCACGGTTACGCTCAACCTCATGGCTTGTCAACCACCTCTTTTCTGTGCCAGACGCTCCAGTGTCTTTGGGAGCAGGTCCCTTACACAGGCTTGGAAAAGATTGGCGAGACCAAGAGGTTGGTCCCTTTAGTTCAGAGTGCTCTGAAAAAGCCTAGGAGCACACATAAGGGAAATACAGCTGTTTTTTTTCAACTATCCTTTCGCAGCCATGTTTGCAAACTTGTCCAAGCTGTGTAGACATTCACATGAAAAAGTAACATCTGTTAGTATGGATAATGTTGGGAATCAAGTTCTGGGCCTTGTGCCAAGCTTTGTCTTAATCGGAAATTTTCTTGCATGACTTTTATTTGCTTTGGGTTACAAGCTGAATTAACTTATAAAAAATTATATTTTTCCTTTTGAAATTGGATATCAATAATATTGTTAGATCAACCCTTTTAGCCCTCACCCTACTTCCCTTAAAGGGAAACCTGTGGAGAAAAAAAATGAAAATTTCTTTTGAGACTCAGGATAAACCCATTCTCTTCTAGGTGTTATCTCCTTCTCTTTTCATCCAGGGTGGAACAAGTAGCAACAACCTGTCCTAATACTGATGGGTGCATGGGGATATCGGTAGGGCATGTCAGTAAGTCAGATCAGATGCCTGTGCATTATTTTGTTTTTTCAGCCTCTTAGAATTAAATTCTCTTAAGAGTTATCAGACGAGACTTGGGATTCATTGGAAGGTGACGGAGAAGAACACTTTCCATAGTTTCGACTTCTGGCTTGTTTCACTCCGAGTTCTGTTTTCAGCTAAAGGCTATTGTGGATAAGTCCCTGAAGGGTTGGGGGGGGGGGATTCCCTTGCCTTTTTTATAATTTTATAAATAATAATATTTATAATAAATTTATAATTTTATCATTCTGAGCTGTGATATGAATATTGATCATAATGATATGCTACTATCCTGCTTAGCCAGGATATTTTTCAGACCTCTAGCTTTTCTTTTTTTATTTTCTTCTTTTCTAGTTTAAAGGTCGGTTACTGTTTCGTGGAGCTTTCTGTATCAAAGACAATACAGGTGTCAAGTATTTTTTATGTGAGGGCCTTAGAGCAAGGACTGTATTGCTGGAGTGTTTGGAAAAGGCCATACACAGAGCAAAATAGCGATAAATAGAAGACTGGTGTCATGCGACCCACTCCTGAAACACCTTTATAGTAGGGCACGATGTCTGTTACAGCAGTGGGTCTTGCCAAGCGGATAAGTGGGGCCGCTGCTGTAAAGCTAGGCATTTTAAGTTGTAGTGATACACTTGCAGGTTTACTTGAAGTTTCTGCTCGCTTGTTGTCACTTCTCAAACTGCCCTCATGCTGTGGGGCAGTCTTGCCAAAGGGGGTTGTTGATCACCTGGGTGCTAATGGGCTGGGTGAGCAGCATCGTGGCGACGGCTGTTGTCAGTTTTCAGCATTATTCGTGTCTCCAGGGCACTTCTGTCGGTAGGTTCTGGATCCCTGGGTGCTTCCCAGGGTTCTTGGCTGTTGGCTCGGGCGCCCCGTCCAGGCTGCAGTGCCTCCCAGCCCCTCTGCTGGGATGCCCTTCGCTAGCCCTTGCCTCTCTTTGAGAGCAGATTAGGCTTCAAAATCTCTGAAGGTTTCTTCTGCCTAGCTGACGCTGGTTTTTGGCGGTAGTCGCCTTTCATCTGGGAGTCGTCACAGGAGGAAGGTGGGTAAACTTCTCTCCTGTCAAAACAGGGGTGGTGGTTGGTGAAGTTTTGGTGGCAAGGAGTTCATTAATAATACTGGGCAGTGAATCAAGGTAGTTCAGCTGGAAAAGGTCTTGCTGAGGTTTCATCCTGTGCCTTAAAAACAGGTAACAGAAACTGAGAATGTGGTTAATGGTAATAACTAGGCAGTGATAAAGTTGCAGTATCTGATACTGTCTCAGTCTTTGGGAAGATGCCTGCTTCCCCATTTTCCTCTACCCTGAGCCAGTAATTGTACCTGAAGTACAGGTTTAGACTAAACTGTAGTGAATCTGGAGCTGTGCCACTTCCTTCCTGCGGAAGTTGAGGCATGAGGGGCACTCATCTCACCCCGGACAGTCCCTGTCTGCTTTTGACTCCCTGCAGCGGCTTTGCTGCCTTAGGATGAATTGGGTAAGGGGTATTTGGCCAGCACCCGATTCAATGTATCTGAGCTTTTAACACCTTGAACAAACATGGTCGGTAATGTCACCGAGCTGCAAAAGTGTATCTCAGACTTTGGCAGGGATAGGATAGCTTTAGGTTGCTGTTGTGGCCAAGCTCTTGCAGCCACTTGGCAGCTGCTGCTGTGTGTCTTTGGAGGTGTGCTCAGAGCTCGCTGTTATGTGTTGGGTGCTTGGCTGGCCGCGTGGTGCATGGGTTTTGCAGACAGAGAGATTCGTGTGCGTTCACAACGGTCTCTGGGATACCAGCACCGGGCAGGCACTTGGTTTGACGCTCTGGCTGACTCAGCCTCACAGCAGACCCCGGGCTGGCGCTCTGCTTTGGCAGAGGGGTTTGGTAGCTGACTACTTAAAAGGCAGATCCGCACTCTACTGCTTCCACTAAAAGGACTGTTGTCCCAGCTGGGAGGTAAAGCAGATAAAAGTAGCTCAAATCTCTTCTCATTGAAGCATAAGCCAAAATTGTGCTTGACCTGGCATTTGCTGTAGGCTAAAGTGCACAGCTGTGGTCAGCTACACAGCTCGGCTACTCAGATTGCGGTAACTTAGCCCTGTTTCTAAGCCCTTAAGTCCGTTTAACCTAAATCAAAGTAATGAACTCTCTAAATGATTTGTCTTGGGAGGATTCAGCTTTGTGGCTTCTTTCATCAGAAATTAGTCCAATTTTTGTGACACTGACAGTCACATATGTCTTGGATGTGAATTCCTAAATTCAGTACAGTTTTATTCCCCTGGCAGTCTTTGAGCTTTGTAGTGTCGAGGAACTGGCCTAAGCTAACCAAGAATAACTGACCCTTGCATTGAAATAAGAACTGGAAGCATTTGAGTTGGTTTTAATTTACTAATGAGAGTTTGTCTGTCGATAAGGGCTGGTTCTTGTACATGTAATGTAACTTCCTTGGTCTAAACAGGAAGGAACTTTTCGAAGTCCGTTAGCTGATTTGAATTTCCATAATTGCACGTGAAGGTTATGTGACTTAGGTACTGTTGAGAAAGCAAAATGTTGAAAACTAAACACTCACTGAGTGATGTAATTGACTTTTACTTAGATGTGGAGCTGTCATTGAGCTTTAGTAGATTGAAGCATAAATGGTCTTCTGAGATGATACCTTGCCAGACATTAATGTCATGAAGTATCCAGAGCAATTCATAATTCAGAAGTCGCTCTCTTTTTCTGTTTCTCTCCTTCTCTGCTTTTCTCTTTCTCGCTTTCTTACCCACTCTCCCTGGTAAAAAGTCTCTTCCCAGTTTCTTGTAAATATATATGTACAGTAAAATGAAGCAGCTTCACAGACCCACAAAATCAAAAAATTGTAGATGCTAAACTGTTTCAATTTCAACATTATTTCACTGTGTGTATAATACAGCAAAACAGAATTCTGATTTCTTGCAAATTATTTATTGTTTACTTTTTCCAATGAGACCATTTAAAAACAATCTCTATATTCCATTATGCTTTTATTGTGCAAAACAATAAAAACTACATTCAAATTTTATCAAGAAGGAGTTTGAAAAATTAGCAGAAGTCAGTTTTTCTTCACTAAATACCCATCCAGGCAGCTAATGCATGCAGGATGCTCAGTCATATTGTGGATAGCACAAAATACGATATTAAAAACTTGAATATGTTTATCCTGTGCTCTCCCATTAGGACATCTTTTGACTTTGCTAAGGACTGTACATGGTGGAGAGATGTTCCTAAGCTAGGTCGTAGAGCAGTTCGGGAGAAATCTCCAAGCATCTTATAAGCTGCCAGTTTGTTTTTCATTCTTTTGGGATCCTTCTTCTCTTTCAAGAAGATTTGATTTCCATAGTCTAGTGTAGGTAGGAAGCCTTTATCTGAATTATGAAATAAGCTTTTCTGTGCAACAGGGAAGGCACAGTCTCAAATTGTCCAGACATGGTTAGGGAAATCTTTTAAATACAAAGGTGTCCTCACTCAAGTCACTCAAGAAATCAATCAGTAATGGTCTATCTGTATATTCCCATCTCTCTTACATGCTGGTCAAAATTACTTTTGAGTCCAAGGTTGGTTTAACCTTACATATTTTATGGGATTTCCCTAATAACAGAGATTGGAGGATTTCCTTAGCAAAACAAAGCAGAAAAAACAATGAAACCTGGGTTTTTATTTGGTTTGATCCCTTATCTCCTCTCCAGAGAGATGGTTTTTTTATTATGGTAGTTATTGCAGATGCAGTTAGTCTGTAATTTGTATGCAAAGATTCTGTTCTCTTTTTATAAATGGCAAGGGAAAAATTAATTACTTTAATGTGCAGTCTTTCTATTAAACAAGGGATGTTTTCTCAGACAGGATATACTACTTACTAAAGATGTTTTTGTCTACAATTTAAGAGGAAGACCTAACAGCGTTATACATCATCTTAAAACCGTAAATAAAGGAGAACTTCAGGACCTTCTCTTTCGGCTACAGTCCACCTGAGTACTAGCAGAGGTTTGGTATATTTGGTGTGCTGGTGCTTGCACAGCAGTAAATGATGGTGGTGTGTATTACAAAAAGATTCTCCCAGGTGTGCTCTCAAATACATCTGATGCTTTTTCCCCCCTCCACTTCATCAATATTACAGAAAACACCAAAATAATAACAGCAGAAAGATGTTAGTTTTTAGGACCTGTTTATTTTCTTATTCATTGTACAGCCCCTTCCCTCTAATGATTTAGGCTGTTTATTTTGTAGTCAGTTTGCCTCTGTTGCCGGTGTGAGCCTTCCAGGCAGGAAAGTGTGCCAAACTCCTAGCCATAAAGGGGCGAAGAGGAAGCCGGCTGTGGAAGCGCAGCTCGCTGCATGGCACAGTCGGGCTGCTGCACACCTGCGTCCCTCTGCCCCGCTTTGAGGTAGCCACAGCGAGCTTGAGCGAATTCGCCGCTACCTTTCAAGGTGATAACGGTAAGAAGGGGAACGAGGTATGTAGCTAAAAAGGGAACCTGCACCATGGCTATTGCAGGACCAAGAGGTTAATCCTGCAGCTCCAAGTGCGTGTCTGCCCTGCCACGCCGGTTGCCCTGCCTGGGAGTCAGGGGACTGCCCAGGCGCTCCTGCCTGCAGCCTCGGCTTGCTGCCCAGCTGGTCCCAGCAGCAGTTCGGCCACCCCAGTTCTTCCAGCACAGCAGGTTACCCTGCGGCAGTTGCAGGCAGCGGTGTGAACGGCCAAAACTGCTCATACGCACTGAAATAGCGTGACTGTGGGGATGTGATGAGATGCTGACTACTACGCTGTCCTGAATGTTTTAAAAGAAAGCTTTGCTCTAAAGGACACAACAGGAGTTTTAAGACATGGCAATTACTGTTTGGGCGTAGTATGGAGTGGTTATTTTTCTTTCCTGCTCCTGCACGCTTCAGTTCCGGGGGATGATGGTGAATGTTCTGGGCAAAACATCATTTTGGGGAATGAGGGAGGATTAATGGGGAAATAGTCTTCCTGTTGCAACAGGTGAGTTCATTGCAGGAAGGTAAAGGTGAAGGGTGGCTGTTGCTGTTCTGGTCTGTAGTTTAAAACTACCTTGCTTCGGTTACTGATGCAAACAAAAAGGTGAGTTTGAGTGGCCCTGGAGAAAAATGAAAGGCACATTTACCACGCTTGAGGAAAACAAAGTTACAGCAAGCAGTGAAATATTCCACCATAAATGACTTCACTGTATAATTTAAGATTACTTTGACATGCTCAGTTCTTTAATTGATAACTGACTGCCAGCAAATAGTTATTAAAAAGGAAAACCTTGAGGTCATTGTTAAATCCCTTAACAGAGGACATAAACAGAATTTCTTTTAATGGAGAAGACAGGAAATTCTCCCCTACTTGGAGAGATCCAGTCCTTAACCATAGAAGAAGGAGCTTCATCAGTAGTTTTTCTCTTTGCAGAAATGGCTTCTGATGGATAGTTTCATTTCAGTAAGCTATATTTTGACGCATCTGTGGGCACAGCGGCAGTTTCTACTTGGTGGGTAGCAAAGCACCTATCTGTAAACCTTGAATTTATGACCTTATACATATAAATATATAAATATATATATACACACACACATATATATATAGGCATAATATAAATGTAGGCATATCACATCTAAATGCATACCTGTATTTCCATCTAGGAATCACTTCATAAATATAGGAATATATTCTATAAAGCTCACAAAAACTTTGAAAGCAGTCACAAAAACTCAGTCTTAAATGTGTTAAACAATCAGCAAAGATCTCCAGTAGCAATCAAAAGAACTAAGAAAAATAATATTCCTGTCTTTGTTTCTCTGTGGTCATAAAGATATGAAGATAAAAAACATAATACCTACCTGTAATCTTAACTACCAAATCTTCTTTGAGGTGTGGCTTGCTTGTGAAGTGGCTTTTTTATGTTGGTTGTTTTTTTTTTTTTTTTCCCACTGAAGAACTGTAAAAGCAGTTTTCTTCACCCAGCTGAAGTGAGACTATTGCATTTTTTCATGAAGCCACTTCTCCTTTGACTGTTGGTTAAGAAATATGAGTTTTAAATAGGTGAAAAGGTAAACAAAAATGAGAACCTGCCGTATAGTCTTACTAAAGATGACTTCTCCTTTCACTTTTATTGGCTGCTACTGTTTTCTTGTTGTTCCTTCAGAAATCCTTGTCAAAAGGAGATAAAATAAAGTGATACAGGCTGAGATCATCCGCTCGTGACAATGTAGTTTTTAAATGCAACTTTTCCAGTTTGGAATTTCATTCCATATTCTCATGGTCTACATGGCTTTTTTAAAACAGAATAACTGACAACAGCAAAAACCCAAATCAAATGAACTCTATTTTCCTAGACTGTTTATATTCATAATGATCAAAAAGAGCAGAATCCCAAGCCCTGGGAGAGAACGTCAAGGCACTTGGCAGCAGGGTGAACCTGTATGTTTTCTGTGTTAGCTTTTTCTTTCCTGACTTCTAATGTTAGTTCAAAGGGCCTGTGTTAATTGTTTCCTTAATTTTTTTACCTTGATTTTTTTCTTTATATCAGTTTTCTATTTCTATGGATTCTGTGGAAGTTCTCCATTGCTACTATGAGTCATCTTGATTCAACCTTCTTTTCAAGAAAAATTTTACTGAGTGCTTTGCCTTTAAATTTGGGGATTTTCTTTGTGCCATCAATGTCTGTGTTTCTTTTCCTTTAGTGTTAGGCCTGTGCAGTGGAAATGTGAATTAAAGATAATTGAGTTCAAAAGTAGTGTGCTTTTTCCTCTGGGCTTCTTTGCCCCTGTATTGAGAATATTTACAATGATGAGAACTCATTTGCTGTTCTTAAGCGTTAGCCAAATGTTTAACTTGTCATGATTTAACTGTGGTATTAGGCAAACTGAGGTATTTAATGCTGACATCAGAATGAGTTACACCAACAGCCAGGTTTTGCAAATCCCACTTTTAATCTTTAAGACTGGGATGAGTCATTTAATCTGACTCAGTGAAAAGAGAAAAGCACAGAAGATTCTGAGGCATAGACACCTGATAGTTCTTCTTCCACCACTCACGTTCCATGGAAAACCTTTCCCATCAGGACCAAATTGTAAAGCTGTCTGCAGTGTAACTTAATGAGAATGTTGTGAGGTTGACCAAAGAGCAGGAAATCAGGACTCTGTTACTATTGAGAGTGAAAAAGACCATTACAGTTCGTTGAACTAAGGAATCCCCCCACTGAGTTAAGTGTAGTAACATGAAGAAGGTAGAGTTGAGCAAATAGCTTGACACATGGATACTTAAGCCTGCTTCTTTCCCTGCACCATACTGTCACAGCTTAAATTAGCAGAAGAACTCAGGTTGTAGATGATGAACGTTGCGTAGGTGGTAGGATGTACTCGGCACAGGAATGCAAGGTGCCTTAAGCTATGGAACAAGTCTTTTCTTTGTCCACTGTAGCCTGGCATTATTGATCTTCAAAGCATTGAGGAGAAAGCCATCTGTTTCCCCAGGTTTTTGAAAATGTTGGATATACATGGGGATAATTTTCGGAGAGTGGTGGGAGCCTTTATGAGTTGTGGCTTGTTGTCTGGCTTTTTTGGAGCTTTTGTGTTTGTTGAGATTTTTTTAAATCTTGTTTTACTGAATGTTAAAAAGTGTCCAGCTTTGAGAGTTGTGTTGTATCATGATCGGACATATATAATGCCATCAAAAAATAAAGGACAGCTCAGGTTCAAAGACTGAGGTTTCTGAGTTACTGTTTAATGAATGGAATGTGTTTGGCATTCACATATGTATGAAATTCACCCATTCTGAGAGGATTTCACTAAGAGTTTATTATGCAAGGAGGTGTTTTTTGTATTCCAGAGTGCCACTCCACTGAAAAGGTTTAGAAAATGAAAGGGAAAGTAAAGAAACTTTTTCCTATGAACACTGACTCCCTGTGGAAATGTAAATGCAAACCTGGATTACTCGCAGAAAAAACTGCCCCGGTTGATTTTAAGTACTTTATTCTTAAGTGGACTAGGTTTAGTCTTTTGCAATGAGATTCTTTGTGTCTCCACAAAAGGCTTATGAAATTCTCATTTATCACAGATACTGCTGCCAAATTAATCCATCTAATAACAGTTCTAAAATACTTATAAGACCTTCCACCTATTTTCTCCCAGGTTCCCAATAGTGACAAATAGGGCAAGTTAAACTAACAGGTTTTTTGAAACTTGGATTGCAAAGTCCTATCCAAACTTATTAAAGTCCTTGAGCATCTTCACTGTCTCTAGTAAGCCTTTAACCAGCAAATCATGCTGGATCATCTCTCCAATTGCTTACCATTGCATTAGGGACCCAGATTTTCAGGCAAGACTCGTTCATATTTAGGCACTTGAGTGTAGAGCAACAGACTTCAAAATTGCCCTGAATGCAGCGGATCTCTGATGGTGTTAAACACCAGGATTTCAGAAAGAATTTGTTCATGATGTACCAGGCGCTCATCTTATTCTTAAATTGCCCACATTCCTTGACCCAGAAGCTCACTTTCTCACTCTTACTCTCTTGCTCTCTGTTTATTTAGGGCTTGCCTTAGAATCATGGTGACTTCATACTCTTCCCCCAACGGAAAAATAAACTTTTTCATTATCAAAATATGAAGAAAAGCTTGAACTACATTGAATTTACATTTCCAAAAGTAATGAAAATTGCGTATGTTTTAGACAAAAAAAAAAGCCATATGTTTTAAATATCATTAATCTTGGTAGGGAGGAGGGTAGGGTTTTTGCAAACTTGTATTTGTAGTACTGGACAGCTTTGCTCATAAAAATAGAGAAAGGGTTGAGCCAAGCAAGCTGTGCTACCTGTTCTCCAGCTGCTGGTATTTCCAGCTGTCCTGGATTTAGAATTATTGGCAAATACGGTAACACAGTTGTAATCTTTTCAGGTTACTACAGGTCAAATGAAGCAGTGTCCTCATTCTCATGGATCCCACATGAGGTAGGAGTCAGACCCTCAGGTATTTCATCGTGCTCTGAGGCACAAAGGAACATTTGGGAAACCACAAGCTGGTCAGCCTCACCTCCGTCACTGGGAAGACAATGGCCCAAGTCCTCATGGAAGCCATTCCCAGGCACATGAAGGACAAGAAGGTGACTGGGAACAGCCAGCAGGGATTTACCGTGGGCAAATCGTGTCTGGTCGACCTGATGGCCTTCTGTGATGAAGTGACAGGGGACAAGGGGGAGCAGGGGACATTGTTTACTTTGACGTTAGCAAGGCTTTTGACACCTCCCATAGCATCTCTGGAGCCAAACTGGGGAGACACAGACTAGATGGATAGATTACATGGTGGGTGAAAAACTGGCTGAACCAGTGGTTCAGCATTAAACTGGCAGACAGTTACAGGTGGTATTCCTCAGGGGCTGATGCTGGTGCCAGTGCTGTTTAATATTCATTACTGAGGCAAATGATGGGATGGAGTGCACCCTTAAGCGAGCCACAGATGACACCAAATTGGCAGGAGCAGTGGATATGCTGGAGGGCAGGGCTGCCATTCGGAGGGACTTCAGAAAGTTAGAGATATAGATTAACAGGAACCTCATGAAGTTCTAAAAAAGAGAAAAAAAATGCAGAAAAAAGCTTTGCAGAGAAGACCTGGGGATCCTAATGGGCAGTAAGTGGACCATGAGGCAGCAGTGTGACCTTGCAGCAATGAAGGCAGACTGCATGCAGGCCTGTGTGACCAAGAGCATAGCCAGCAGGTTGGGGGAAGTGATTATTCTGCTCTACTCCACATTTCTGAGATTGTGGACCCCCATACAAGAGAGACTGATGACCTGGAGTGAGTGCAGCCACAGACCACATAGCGGGCTGGGACTGGAGACTGTGGCATACAAGGAGAGGCTGTAAGAGCTGGTTGTATTTGGCCCAAGAAGAGGCTGAAGGAGGATCTGGGTGACTCCAGCTATCTGAAAGGAAGTTACAAAGAAGATGGAGCCAGATGCTCCTCAGAGATGCACAGGGAAAGGACAGGCAAGAGGCAACAGTCAGAAGTTGTAGCAGGGGAAATTCCAGTTGGGCATAAGGAAAAATATCTGTCATCACGAGGGTGGTGGAGCAGGTGCCCAAAGAGATTGTGGAATCTCTGTCCCTGGGCAAGGTCCTGAGCATCCTGATCCAGCTTTGAAGTTAGGCCTGCCTTGAGCAGGAGATTGGACAAGACACCTCCAGAGGTTTCTTCCTAAGTGATTCTATGATTGTATTAATTTAATCCTTAATTTTTCCCTTTTCTTGAAATAGTGGTGTATGAGTGCATGAATATGAATAATTATACTGTCTAGTTTTAATGGCAAAGATGGAAAAATACTTGCTTTAAATTCTTCAAATGCAGTTCATGTCAAATTCCTAGCTTAGGTCTTTTGAATTGGCTGTTGCTGAATCATATGGTTGTCTTTCCATGGACTGAATTAAAAATAAGCCACGTCTCTTCCTCCTTACATGAGACTTTTACGTTCAGCAAAACTTGGGGTGGTGATGCATTTTTGTAACACTATTGAGCATGCATATGACTTAAGAATGAAAGTATTGTTTAGAGCCCTGCTTGGTTCTAGTGGTTTAATTTGGAGTTTATTTGAGAGAGAGATAAACTGTGAATCATGGGATTTTTTTCTTCATTTGTTTAACCTGTATGGGTTAGATTTTGGATCTTTTCCGTCAAATGAAGTAGCTTTGAACTGTGTGCAGAATTTTATCTTATTTTTCACTTGCACCTGCATCTCACCTGCAAAAAAGTAGAAGACTTATGCTTGGTGTTGGATGATGTTCTGGGGGGAAGTTCTGTGCTAACTTGGCTCAGATCATTTTGTTGTATGGACTCTGAATGTGCATGCATGTACATGAAATATTCTTATCTAAAGAGGGCTGGTAATCATGTAGGCCAAAACTTCCATGCCTTCCTATTAAATGCATATTTTTATTTAACTGACTAATTGTGAATGTTGATGTGTAACAATTTAGGCACTGAGATACGAAAGAAAAGGCCTTAAAATTATTTCTATTTTGTGTTTTAGGTGTTAAAGCAGGAGTTTAATGTGCTGAGTAGCTGAGGCCGCCTTTTGGGGGCTAGACCTGCAATAAGAAATATTCTTCTTTCTGTTTGTTGGGGTTTTTTTTAAGTAATGTTGTTTACTCCTTTTTTTATCTGTACATTATGAAATTTTACTAACCTTGATGGCATTGTGCCCTCTTCTTGGGGTCAGAGGCAGCCTTTTGGTTTTCTGCATCTTCATGTCTTCTTTGTCTTGCTTTTCAAGTTCTGATTGCCCAGAGGTAGTTATTCTATCCTGTAGCTGTTCCAGAACCTGTGCATGACTTATTTTATTGAGAACGTTGAATAAGCCCCAAATCAAATAGACACGTTCCACTGTATGTTTGAGGGCTTGTATTCATTATACCTGAGCACTGTCTCCAATTCATAAAATAAGACCTTTGCAGCTATGTCTATGTAGTATTTTGCTGGCACATGCAATTAAGCTTGCCCAGACTCAGAGCCAGTGAACTGCTTGGTGTCAGTGTCATGAGTGTGTCAAGCCTGAGGCGATGTCCATGCCTTGCTGGCTGAGCACAGGCCATTTAGCGAACAGGCAGGCAGTAGCAGGGTCCATGGAGGTCCAGAGGTGGATCTGCAGCGTGCCTTGCTGGGGATGATTAATGTCTTTGTAATCTTCTATATAACAAAAAGACTGCTGAATGTGAAGGCTTTTTTCTTCAATTTCCTCATCTTACATCTTTTGGGAGGGAAAGAGGACAGGGGAGTAGGACTAGGGCCTTGGATGGGCATCGGAGAGATACAAAGTCTTGTCCTGGTTTGACCATGAATCCATTTCTGACTTTTCTGAAATGATTTCCTCTCTCTGAGACTGTTTTTTAATTGGTAAGGTTAGGAAGAAGTGATTGTTCCCACCTTCTATTAAATTGCTTTGAAATCTGGATGCAAGATGGAATGAGCTAAGCATTTTTTTTTTTTTTCAGTGAATTTGATTCTGCCACAGCAAGGTAGCTAACAAGTCTTTCAATAGAAAAATAATAGAAGATGATGTTTGGTAACGGTATGTTTTTAATTTTGGCTCTGTCTCAAACTCTGTGTGACAATACTTTGTCTATGTGTAATGCTGTAGCTTTATCAAAGTATAATATAGAAGCAGATGAACATCTTCCTTTTATGATCCCAGAAGCTAATTGTAAAGAAGCCCAGATTTTTCCGTTGGTTGGTTACCCAACGTTGACTTCCATATTTGTGTCAGGGGTCTCTAGACAGAAATACAAGCAAATATCTTTGCATACATGTTGAGTTCAGGATTTGATGCACTCTGCATGCTTCCCACAGGTTGTCTGCATGTCATGCACCACAAGTTTGATGCCTTCTGGACACACTGTACTGCATGTGCACATTTAGCCATTTTTCAGGTTATCCGGCCAGCCCAATTCCTTCTACCTAAAGAATAAGAGAATATTTGGGGTGAGAGAGGGAAAATATACAATAACTATCCCCACTGTAAGATTAATATATTCTTTAAGTTGGACACCAAACTTAGATGAATATTAAAATTTGGGCCCATATGAGATCACAGGTTGGGTTCAGTGTATAACAGAAATCTCTTGACATGTCACCGTGTATTTTTGGCTTTATGTGGTGTCAGGAATGCTTAGAATATGATCATGTTGTAGCTATATTCTCCAGGATTTCCAGATATGCTTAGTTAAGGCCCTAATTTTTTACTGACCTTAACTTGTCAGGATTTTCTGTATTGTGATAGGTAGTCATTGTTGTATTGAAAAAGCTCTAAATAATGAGTTGGCATTTGCCACTTACTTTGTTTCTATAGATTTTTTTTCCACTTATCTCCTTAGTCCTGAAAACAGCTGTCCTCTTGTCCAAGTTCAGTCCATCAGAATGCTTAAACTTATGCTTAATTTAAGCATCTACTTACTGTTGCATGACCAAAAGTCACACAATAAAAAAAGTGACACAAATAACAAACAATTTTTTTATTTAAAAAGTGGGTATTTTTAAATATCACATTGAAATAAAGATGAGAATGAACCACTAGGTGGCACTTTAAAATTGTGTATTGAGATAGTCTATCTGCTCTTAAAATCATCACAAACTTTGAAAGACTCAAAAGGATTTTGTGTGGGTCTTTGTAGGTCTGAGAGACGGTGGTGTTTCCAAAAACAGAGCAGAAATATTTTTAGATGTACCTCCTTCTTCTGTATTTAAATTCAAACATTTGCACTATGGAATCATGTCTGCTTGAAAAGTCCATTCCAAATACTTAAAATGCTGTCTTTAGAAAGAAGAAAAATATGTGTAGAACTGAGAAATGTGTGCAAATTTGTTTGCTTTCCACTTCTTATTCACACCAAGCTTTTTAACAAAGCTCTGTTCAGTCTTGACATTCTGTTCACCCTCTAGAATTATGCCTAAATCGAGATACATTTTGACAAAGTATTGTTGCATTAGCATTTCTTTCAATATTTTTAAAGTTCACTGCTAGGTGATTGACCTAAAAATCTGGTAGAGGAGGGATGGGGAAGGGAACCAACCTCAAGGGTACAGAATTTCTTACTTTACCCATAGTATCTCTTGGGAGGACAGGGGGAGGGAAGGAGATGGTAACAGTTTGATTGTGCAGAAAGTATGATAGTAGCTAGGAATTTATTTGTCAAGTCAGTTTTGTGGTATTTCTGTCAGTGATCAGTACACAAGCCTCTCTTATTTGAAAATTCCAAGTAGCCTTGTTACTGTTGTTTTTAAGATGCATAAAAGCTGTGTTATTATGAGCTAATAATATTTAAGACGGGCAAAGCTGATTAAACATTGTCTATAGCCGTTAATTTATCTTGATTCTTCCACAGAAGCAGTGGGTGGTAGCTGTTTTGAGGGGTTGTTTGAACAGCCATCTTAATCTATTGTGCTTGAATTGAAGAAAGCAAAAGTGGATGAACTATAATACTCAGTTGTGCAAGAATATTTTATGGCCTATTAAATATGTATTAAGGGGCTAATTCTTTCATTTGCTCATACGGTGGTATATGGTTCCCCTGACACCGGTAGTAATTATGACTGAATTTTATTATGAAAGCTTCCTTGCGCGCATGCTAAACCTTAGAACAGGCTACAGTAGCGATGGACACAGCCGCAGTCTCATTGTTGCAGAAGACACTAGGACACAAGCAACAAGAGGTGAAAAGGAGAGTCAAACAATTTTCCTGTTCAACCCTTCTTCCCCTGCTATGTCTGCGGCAGTAACATCTCCTCATTTGTGCTGCTTTGTACTGAGCTAAAAAATTTGGTTGTGTTACTGCCATCATTGGACCCTGGAGCGATTTGTATGCCTATTAGAGATAAAAATAAACCTTTGAGATTGACAAGTCAGAAAGATTGGCTTTTTATATTCCCTTTCGCCATTCAGAGGATCTCATTCTTCGAAGGCTCTAAGCAAAGTTCTAAGACGTCCCTCTTAACATAAAATTTCAAATTGATTTTGAGCTTTTACCCACCTAGACCCTTCAGTGAGGAAGCTTTTGCTGAACTGCAGATGCGCTCGTGGGAATTTGATGATGAGAGCACATATGCATTGAAAGCCACTAAATGTTTCCTGTAGCTGTTTTACCTGTGATCTGATAGGATCTAGGTTAGGATTAGCTGTTTAGTGATTTGAAAAAATTAGAGGGAAAACCCAGGTGAGTCAGTTAATGTTTCACAGAGATTTTCTTTTCGGCATGTTATTAAAATAATGGCAAAGCACAGGAATGACTGTCTTTCTGGAGAAGCTGCTCTTCAAACAGGCACTGGTACCTCCCAGTCATGCAGGAGCACAAAGCTTTTTGTTTTTATTTTTTGATGCGAGTGGTATCTTGGTTCTGAATGCTCATTTACATTACTTTTGGGCAACTATTCTGTCTCTCAAATTTTCTTTCCTGCTTCAGTTTGATGAAAGTCAGTATTTGGGAGACTGTGCTTTTGCTGTGGGCTGTTATAGACGGGCTGTTGTCTCTCATCTGGGAGGTGGTTGCATTTCACAGGCTCTGTGTCCCTGCAAGAAAAGTGCTTTATTGATAGATCACTCTGACGTCAGCCTTTGTCGCGCCAGTTGACGTTATCCCCCTCTCCGTGGGAGGAAGGATTGCAAAGTAGGTTGAGCCCTGCTTCGTGGTTGTTTTCCGTTCATGCCTGCGTGCTGCTCACCTGCCAGGCTTTACTGGCTCTCTGCTCCGTTGTGGCAGCAAACATGGGAATGACAAGAAATACTACTTTGGAATGAGAGGATGCCACAGCTTTCTGGCAGGGTGGATCACTACTTTTTCATTTTAAAGCGGGCCGCATTTGGTAGCAGGGATGTCCGAGTACAGCTCCTGGGTGACTGACCTAATCTCCATGTGTAGGAGGTCTGATGCTACTCCCAAATATCTGGCTGACTTGAGTATGTGCTTCATGGAGCGTGCACCTCGGGAAATCCCTGCCTGCTCTTGAGGAATTCCTGGTAAAGAAGGCAGTTACTGCTAGGCCAGATTAATTTTCCTGGAGGATGCGTATGGCTGTGTGCAGACCTGCTCTAGAGGCTGGTTGTCAAGCAGCGTAGAGCGCCTGTTAGCCTGGAAGGCTGCTGTTACCATAACAAACTCTATCTCCTGCAGTTTATGAGCCAGAAATTTTAAATACTAGAGTGTGTCGCTGGAGTAATGGAATTCTCTTTAAAATTTCAGGGAGATAACTTTAGCTGTGGCTGGTGCCTAGCTGAATTTTTTGTTTGTTTGTTATTTCTGCCTCTGCAGCTGCTGAAGGCTGAAATGAATACTGCAATCATAAATGCCATACTGTAACTTAAATTCAAGGAGAAAAAGCCTGTTTTGGTTAAGACATAAGTATCCAGTCAGCTACTGTTTTTAGGGTCTGTGAAACAAAGCAACGCAATCTGAAAGAAGTTAATACAAAAGAACACAGTTATGGTCAGTTACATTAGACTGTTTAAATTATATACTTTTAATAAGGGCTGTTTGACTTCTCTTTCCTACAACAAGTATTTACTGCCGTTTCCCTCTTCCTGAAATAGCCGTCTGTGACTTGACATAGTTGGAGAGAGTAGCCTGTAGGGGCAGAGCCCTGAAGCAGTCAGGGCTGCAGGCTTCCCCTCTGCTCATTCGCTCCAATAGGACCCACTGGGGGCAGGCAGCCAAGGCCAGGGCTTTCCTCGTGCTGCTGTAGGAGCCGGCCCCGACGCTGGCGGCGCGCTCACAACTGGGGAGCAGGAAGGGACATCGCCCCACTACATCCCACCTGTGGGCTTGCCCGCATTGCCTGCTCCACTTTGGTGGCCCCGTAAAAGCTGTGGGATCTACCACCCTTGACTGTCCTTTGCACCTCCTCTTTCTTTCTATATTTGTCCTGGTGCTGTGATAAAATTATCAGCCGTTTCATGTGCCAACCTGGCCACTGTTGACATTATATAGCAACATTTCTGATGCCTCGTGCTTGTTTTCCATGACCCATCATTCTTAATATGCTACTTTGTGCTTCTCTCTGGTTTTCTTTTATTTCAGAGTTATGGTACTGTACTGCTAGACCATCACACAAATGTATTCCCTGTACTCCTTCCTTTTGTTTCTGCATCTAAAGTCCACCTGCTGATAGATACTACTAGATACCACTGAAGAGATGTTGAATTTGTTTGTTTGCTTGTTTGTGTGTGCGTATGTGTTTTGTTTTTGTGAGCGGTTCTTAATTTCTTTTTCATGTGGAAGTGGTATGTTTCTGCCGAACATGGACTGCTTGGCCCAAACAGAGCAAACGTTTCCTTTTGGATTGGTGGCTTGCTATTTGATCCATATGAATTTCTTCAAAAGCTTGATCCAAAATACAACAGAGCCTGCTGTGCCCAGCCATGGCAAGTTTGTTTGAAAATGTTTGTCTACAACATCATTTTATTATTAAAAAAAAAAAAAATTTACTTTGCAGTAGTGTTTGAACTCCTGACTTTTTTCAGCAGTTATATTCAGGATAAAGCATATTAGAAAACAAAAGGGTTGACCATTTATCCTAAACCATTTCTCATTTCCTAAAGGTTTTTGTAGAATCAGGAGTCAGTTCACTCAAGCTTTGTAGTTTTTACCTTCCAATGCAGGCAGTTGTAAGATAATTGTACTGATTTGTTTGACCTAGTAAGTTGATGTTACCTGGAGTTCAAACTGGACAAAGAACATCCAAACGGAAAAAAAATAACCAAAGCCTCCAGAGACTTGTGGGGTTGTCCTTCTTGGGAGGAATCTCAAAACTCCGTAATAGTTGCATCTGAACATGCTACTTATCTTTTTTAAATGTTGAATACTTTTAAAAATACTTCATCTTTTAATTATGTGTTTGAAATACTGTGAATCAGTTATTTTTCATGGTTAGATTAAATTGTTTTACTTTTATTGTTTAAAAAAAAAATGGCAGTTTGTTCAGCACTTCAGTTTCCTTCCATATCATAAAATCATGGGTCCAGAAGGAACCCTGAGTGGTCAATGTGCCCAGGGCAAAATCGGGGATCCCTGAGTAATCTCTGACAAATGTTTGTCTAGCATGTTCTTGAAGACCTCTATCTATAGAAGTGTCACAGGCTCCCCAGGCAGTCTGCTCTACTGTTCCTGTACTGTTCTTCTGGTAGCTTGTTCCAGTGCTTAGTGTCCTTTTTCCTTGCTGCGAGTGGAGCCCACCCACTTGTAGTGTGCATCATGGATGTGGAAAACAGATTATTTGCTAACATCTTTTTATGTATTTAAAGCCTCTTGTTTTGCCTTTGTCAGGCTAAATGATACTAGTTTGCTCAGAGCTTTTTTTGTTTGTTTGTTTTCCTTTTTTCTTTCTGTTTGCTTTCTCCTTTTCCCTTTTTTCTTTTTTTTCTTATTTTTGGTCTCATTTTCTTTTTTTTCAGTGTGTTTTTTAGACTAGGACTACCTGTTTTGCTACAATGAGTTTTTAACAAGTAGTTTGCCCTACTGACAGCAAGCACTCGCTAGCATTATAACCATGATACGCTTATCTTTGTTTTCCAGTACCATAGCTGATGCAATACTCCTGAGTTTGGTTTACATACTAAATTTAAAGTAGGATGTTACTTGAAATGCTCACTTGGCTTAGACCCAGTTGGCTGTATTTGTTCTCTGGCTGAGGTGTAAGAAAAGCCCATAGTCAAGATTGATGCTTGGTTTTGTCTCTTAAATCTCTAGTCGGCTTTGAAAATTCTCTTGTACAGGTGGGAAGTGTTCTTCCTACATTATGCTTAAACCTCATAGAAAGATTCATTTCAGTAGCCTTTAAAATATGGTTACCTGAAGTGGTGACACACAGGCACATCTGTGCAGACTGTTCCTTGCACAGAAAAGGCACGTTTTCTCATGCATTTAAAAAAAAGCAGTGTGAGGTTTTGTTGTTCTGTCCTGTGCATTTGCTGTCGGCATGCAGTGTCCATTTTAAAAGCAGATTTGGAGAGATGCAGTACTTAAAATGCCCTCACAACCATTCTGACGGATAGCTCTTAAGAATTACTATGGCAGTATTAACCAAAAGCAAAACTAAGGGATATCTACTTAAAAAACAAATAGTAACTCATTTATTCCCCCCCCCCCTTTTTAAGATTGAATCATCTTGATATCGAAATGGTGGTGGGTATAGTTGTTCAACATAAATGTAGAGTGCTTTTCCTACTAGGAAAACCCAGTTGATTTCCTTGCTTGAGAAAACCCAAAGAGCATCTTATTTTTTGTGTATGTGTGAATGATCAGGGAAAGGATAAAACTGAAGTTTAAAATCCATTTACTTTTATCATATGTTGCTTTTATTCCCCCTTGGTACACGTGAAAGATTCACTTAAAGAAAATTCCGAAAGTGTTCTTGGCTTTTGTGGTGGTCATGAGCTTTGTTCTCCTGTGTTAAGAGAACAAAGGAAGGATGCAACTCAGAACTGAGTTTAAGCGAATAAGGAATAGTTTAAAAATCCTTTACGAAAATGGAAGACTGTGTCACTGACAATTAAGGACGACTTGTTGTTGTGTTGTTAGTTACATGTGGTGCCAGTCTCTCCCAAACCTCTGCCTGCAAACAGAACTCCATTTTGGCTCAGCATGGCCCCTATTAAACCATCACATCTGTGAAAGTTAGAAAGCTCATTAATGCTCTCTGCTGTGAAACAGTAAAGAATATGTTCACTGACTGGTCGGTAATTAGTACCAGCTAGTTCTTGTCCTCCGTTACAGAATTATTTTAGTTCAGTTATTCTAGAGCTAAAAAGAAACGTATTTTTAAAAACACTTTTATTTTCGTTTATGTGTATTTTATTACCAGCAACCTCCTTTTCCTTTTATGTGAAACTCAAAATACCTCTTCAGCCCACTAGGAGCTGTGAGAAAGCTATCTTGTTTCCTTGTCTCCTGCTTCTTCGTTGAAATAACTCATTTCATTCACTCAGTAGACCCCAAAACACCAAGGCATTAGTATACAGTAGTTCAGTCCTCTTGTCACTCTTTGGTGTTTATTTGTATAAAGGAGCTGACATTTTTGATGGTGTAAAACAGAGCAGAAGGTGTGGAAATCCATTTGGAATTTTCCCTTTCTTTCCTTTGTATCAGCAATCTGTATGCATTTAACTGAGGGCCCAGCTGGAGTCCAAAGGAAAGTGATTTTAAGGTAGCAGGAAAATGGAAATTCATTTCCACTGTCCTAATGGAAACAAGATGAGTGCTACTAAAAATCAGGCGTTCTTTCAACAAAAACCTTCCAGTAGAGACTACATCGTATTTACAATTCAAATCTCCAGGGTTCTGCTTTTGCAGGTCTAGGGTTTCTTACAGTTAGCCTATATTACAAGCAATGCCTTGCAGTGCTTCATTACTTTTAAAGACCTTTGCAAAGATGGTGGTGTTAGTGGAGCGAGCGTGAAGGCGTAGCTCGGGGAGTGCCTGAGGAGGGCAGCTTGTGCAGCGCCAGCGCTAACAGAGTATCCTGAGTGATGCATCACCGGGCAAGTGTCGGGTAGTGCCAAAATTAGGACCGCTGAAGTGAGTCTCCTGTCCACATCAGGTTTGGCGAATAACAGACAAAAATAGGAGGAAAGCAAAATTTAATGTCGGTGAGGATAACAATACTGTTGTTGTTAATGAACATTTAAAAAAGGAAGACTTGCATGCGATTGCATATTTGAATTTGAAGCATATGTCATAAAAAACTAAACAATCATTCTTCCCGCTTTTGTTGAGATCTCTTTTGTTAAGGGATCTTATTTTTTTCACCTGAATTCGCATTAGTTATACATATTTATAAGACATCCAATAAAACAGTGGTAGCCAGCAGAAAAAAGCTGAAGAAAATGTTGTTGAAATATTTTTACTGGTGTAATGTCTCTGTCACATTTTATCTGTATCTGCACTAAAGATATGTGTAAAACATCACCCTAAAGGTATCTGTTGTTGTCAATGCATCATGAATATCAGTCCTGACAAGCATCCTCTGGTGATGCTATAAAGCATATGTGGCTCATTTTAAGCAAAGCTTTCTGTACTTCTGTCATGCCTTTTTGGAATAGTCCTCCTTTTTCCCTCCTCCCTTTCACTTTCTTATGCTTACGCTCAAAAATATCCTGTAAAATCTTGCTAGTTGTTTTTAATTGTTTTTCCTGTTGCTAACTTCCAAAAACTACTTCCTCTGTCTTCAAAAGATATGATACCTTTACTGATGCTATGGAAGAAATTATATTTTTTCTGATATGCTACATAGATTGTAGCTATTGCAAACATTGCACTTTGGGTGCTGTGTATATTCTGTACTTTTAAACCTCAGATCCTGCAATCCTACCCGTGACTTGTTCTGTGACTTTCACTGGAACAATTTAATTACCAAACTAAACACAGGCTTCAGTTCTTGTAGGGTCCAGATCCAGCTCTTCTTTCAAAAACTCAGTGGTAAGACTGCTTGCCAGCACACAGGGAGAGTGGGAGAGAAAGAGTTGATCTTGCCTGCTTCTCTCTGCCAGCTCCCCTTCCCCCACACAAAGTAAGTAACTGACATGCTATTGATGATATGTCAAGGGAAGAATTAAAATAAATAAATCAAATCTGAGGGTTCCACTAAATGGATTCCATTGACATTTTGCCATTCAACAAGTAATTAATGCTAGTATAACTTCTGCTGTCATTTAATCATATATGCATTCACTTGAGCAGTAAATGTATCTTGTCTAAAGTAGTTATGCTGTGTCTTGCTGAGGTCTTCCATACGAAAAATAAATTGTGTTTTGCATTTGATGGGCTTTTTGGAGGGACAGCTCCTCTCATAATTAAGTAATTGTATGTGAGCACAACAACAGTTATGGCAGAAATACCCATGAAGTATAGGGGCAATGATATGGAAGGAGAAGCAATCCAAAAGGAAAAAAAGTTCATCACACTGCCTCAGCTTCCATTTTTAAGAGAAAAAGTCCCATGCAATTTAGTAGAGAATTAGAGTATTTTTCGTAATGCCTTCCCCATCCTACATTTGACTGTAAGAGACATCAGCAAAAACTGAGCACCAGAAAGCTTCTCTGAAATGTTTAGGTCAAAACTTAGGAGAAGCTGAATAAGCAAAAGGAGAGAAAAATTATAAATATGCTACTTCAGTCCCTGTTTTGTAATACTTTTGCTTTTCCAAATCCATGTTATGAATTATGTCCTATTTTATAGGACAGCAGAGGGGGCCTAGAGGATAAGCTTGGCATACTTAAGGGGGGGATTTTTTTTGACTTCCAGACCATGCTGTAAAAGTAAAGTTTGAAGTCAATCTGTGGCCTCAGTCCTCCTCTTGCTGAAGTTAAATCAGCAGGGTTTTTGCAGCTAGGTGATGCATACTGAGGCCCTTGCAGAGATTTGCTCCAGACTTGAAGGAAAGAGAGACTGTGTGTCTTTCGCTAATAAACTGTGCTTGTATAGTAGTCAAGCTTTGATTTATTCTGTGTCTTAGATCTCCAAAATGTTTGTTCCGATATTAGGGTGAGCCACCTTGCAAAAAGACTCTTTATAGTTGAACTGTTGCTTTGATACGACCACAAAGGTAAGATAGATCACAATTTGAGAAAGCAACCTAATTAATGTAACTGAATTCCAGGAGCTGAGTATATATTTCTACTCCATCGCTAATGTGCAGTGAACATTGGTTAATTTATTTTAGGGAGTAATTGGATGTTCAATATCTGGCCTACATGCATGGAAGAAAAACAATTATTTGTGAGCTAGGCAGTAATAAAGAGAAATAATGCACTGAGAAACCCTTACGGATTTGAAAGGTGGCCCCTGTTTAGGTTCTGTTTTCACTTGCCTTGTTCAGCATGGAGTATAGGCAGGTTCTTAAAGATAGTAGAGAATACGTGTAAAATACACTGTGGGATTACTTAAGTTCTGGGAAAATCTATCTTGCTCGTCTTTAGAAGGGCAGGAAGCAGAAAGCTGCCATTTAAAGATGACTGTGGCTGCAATAACATTCAGATTTCAGCTGTGCTTTTTAAAGGAGGGTCATGGGGGCGCTCTCCAAGCATTGATTTAGTTTCACACTAGTACCCTAACAAGGGAGAGGGCTACTAGTAATACTCATTTTGTGTATGAATGACTGTTGGCAGAAACCATACAATTAGCTCTCCTAATAAGTCAGTTGTAAGGTTTGGAGTAGCACTATTCCACTTACAGTGCATGTATCCTGCTCAGAAATAGGCCACATACTTTTTTGACAAAAATAATAAAATACCATTATCTAACAAACTCAAACCTGAAAATCTCTCCTATCCCTAGAAGCTAAAGTTCCTCTTAGAATGGTAATTCAACTACCTCGTTGATTTATGTCAGAAAATACACAGAATCGTAAAGGCAAATGGTGGTTTAGCATTTTAGGAAAAGACACAGATGGGAGAGGCTGTGCAATATGGTACATGACAGAGTTTACTGTTGGGTAGAAGCACTTTTAGTCTTGCATTTCTTGATACTGGATTACCGCTTGATTTTTCACATTTTAATGTTCTTTTAAAGCCAGAATTTTTTTTTTTGTTTGTTTCTGTGCATTTAATTTCTAGTGCGTTTGTTGGATCCTCTTTTGCAGAAGAAGATTCAGGTGAAATGGCGCATGATTATATGCCATATAATACCTGCTGAAAGGACAAGTATTGGTTACAGAAAATTAACAGAGGAGTTGTTGCCATGAAATAAAAGTTTGAATGTGCTTCTCATAAAAGCAATATGATGGGAGCAGCGAAGTGTGGAGCTTAATAGAAAGCTGCTATTGAGTCACACACCGTCCTTAACCGCTAGGGGCCAGGTACTACTGATGAGCAGGGTGGAACTAACAGAACCCAATACGCATACAGGAAAATGCCATTTTAAAATGTTTGCAGGTTAAAATTTCTGAACTAGCTTCCTTCAGGGTGCAGTTATTTTCTCCGGTGAGGAGCATGTCTGAAGTTCCCTGAGCTTTCTGTGCTGTTTGCATCGATGGGGAAGGCCGCTGCTTGCACACGTTTCAGGAGCAAACAAGGGCATGTTGCTGTAATGCTGATCAATAAACTGACAAGAAACACGCTGGGAAGAGATCAGTGAAAAGTGGAAGCAGTATTTGCTAAATTGGTGGAGTTTAGAGGAACGTGGCCTGAGCTGGAGAGGCTGTTGCTCCTGGATGCCGCTATGTAAAGTGGCTCCAGTGAGGCAACTACTGTGACGGTGGCACCAGGGTTTGGGTGACCTGGGCAGATGTTACAGCTTGCCCTTCCCCTCATGTAGGCTGAAACATTAGCACTCTAGCAAGCATTTTCCAGAAATCAGCATCTTAAAGTGCGATGCAGTCTTGCTGCTAGAAGGCTCAAGCTCTTTTCTAATAGCTGAGCCCAGTGCTCCTGAAAGCCAGCGACACAACTTCTCTTGGCTTCATTTCTGGGACCAGGACTTAGCCCAGCTTCTTTATTCTGCTGGCGGGACTTCCCTGCAAGACTTCATCAATTTTTGGCAGGTTTATGAAGTCCTAGTTGGCTTGCCCCTCTCCCAGTGTGGTTCTTTTTGATGTTTGCATTGTTTTCTTGGGAAGTCGGCTCTCTTGACTGTTGGCATTATCGCTGGCATTACTCAGTGTGAACAGGAGGCTGCAAATGAGCAGGGCTCCAGAAGCACTTGCTTCCGGTGGGCTTCAGTGCTCTGAGGTGTTGTGGGCTGTGTTTTGCCCTTCAAATGCACAATTCTTACCTGGATAGCAAATCTTTTAAGCCATCCCTTAAACTGGACATTACCATGCAGTAAGTATGTATTTTAACTGAGCAGTAGTTCTGAGGTATTTAGTGTGGACACATATGCACATGTGAGACAGGTGTGTAAATATTATTCACGTTCTGCGTGCTCTTGATGCAGCGGATGGTTTGTTTTGTTAGTTGTACATGTGCTCTTACTGTTGAGTATTTTGGAAGTGCCAGGGTAACTGCTTCTGGTTGTTTGCTTCGAATTCATGTATTAATATGCTCTTCTCAGGCTGGGAGTCAGATTTCCCTATTGCACTTTTTAATGGTACTTGGGAAATGCCAGCTCATAGTGTCATGGGATTCTGCATCAACATTGCTATATTTAAGTGCATGATTAACAGAGAAGTGGTGGGTGAAGTTTTCTGCTGCTAAAGAGAGGGATTTCCTGACTTCTTCTGTGGCAAAATATGAAATATTACAGTGGACACAGATGTGAGAGAACCACAGTGTCTCTCACTTACTTGACTAGTGAAGTGTTAGTGGTTTTGTGCTATAGATTGGATAGGAGCACATGTGAGAGCTGGATTGACTGATGTCCTTATTTCATACTCTTAATCTGAATGGCACTAGTTGATCTGGGCATTATGTGGAGATATTAAAACAGGAAAAAGATACATCTGTAATATGATCACTCAGCATGCTGTTATTGATAGAATAAACCTCTATCTGTTACCTTGCCAGAAACTTCTCAGCATCTTGTTTTAATACCCCGTATATTTGGCACCAGTTTGTTTAAGTATCCAGACAATGGTCATTTATGCTGAGGAGTTTGTTGTGAACATATGACTATTTTTGCATGACAGGTCACAGTAATGAAAGGCAGTAGTAGGAACAAGGATCATTCGACAGAAGAAGAAGGAACTGGGAAGCGACCAAAAAGAAAGTGTCTTCAGTGGCATCCCCTGCTTGCCAAGAAACTCCTTGACTTTTCTGAAGAGGAGGAGGAAGAGGAGGAAGAGGAAGATATTGATAAGGTAGACCTCATTGAATGCTTTGACCGTGGAAGGTTAATGGCGGGTCAGATTCTCCCCTGGTATGTTTGTTTTGTTTCTTGCTGTTCCCTTTTGTGAACAAATGCAGCCAATAAAAAGAAGTGATGCTGTGCACACAAGGCTAGAAATTATAGGAAAATAGCAAACAATGCAAAAATGTGAGTTGTCAATCACACTTAAAATCTTGGAAACCCTCCTGGTTTTTAGAGTTAGACTGTAAGAGTTTAACCAAGTTGTTTTAACAATATGTTGCACATTTTGGTCTTGATGGTTCAAGGTGGGTTTTTTAATGTTATTTTTTTAATCATTTATTTTAGACATGAAGTTAGCCTATGCTCGATTTCTGCTTCTAGTGACCTAATTGACATACCAGGCTAATGCTTTTCTTTCTTCTTTTGTTTTTTTAAGATCAAAGAAAGATTAAGATTAAAAAAAAAGAAATGAAAAGCTGGCAGCAATTTTTACTATCTTTGCACATGAAATTCAACTTATCCTCCAGGATGTTGGGAGCACAGATGAAATAGTCTCTCTCTGATTTGATGCTTGGCATTTTGGTATTGTTCAGTGACCCTGGCTTTATCCTCCTTTCATAAGGACACCACAGTGTGGCACCTCACAAATGTACAGTTAGACTCATCCTCTGTAACCAGAAGTGGGAATAGGAGGTGATAGATTTTGGAGATGTGACGTTTCCATCCTGGAGAAAATGTTCATGTCTGTATCTCCTGATTCCTTGTTAAGGCAGGAAGTGAGAGGTCAGAGCTGAGGAGGCTGCCTTGAGCCACACACTGATAAGGAAGAGTGAACTTGACAAGGATAAGGAGTGACTAGAAGAAGCCCAATACTCTGACAGTGCTTTCTGTTGAACTTATGGATCACTTTTCACAATGTAGTATAAAATAGCAACGTTGCACTTGCATAGGAAGTGGCTTCCCATCTCATACAGTGTTACATGTCATATAGTTGTAACTAGTCTTTTGTGGTACAGTCCTTGCCAGTGTGATATGCTGGTCTGTGAGCTGAGAGACCTTGTTTCAGCAGTGTATTCTGCTGTGAATTGCCCTCTGGAGCCAAGCAGATGCTTGCATGGTGGTTGTACTGCAGCACAGCCCACAAGCAGCAAAATGAATGGAAGGAGCTGGGGGAACAACTGCATCTACACACTACCTTTGCTGTGCACAGTGTAGTTGGAAGCTCACCTGACGGAGGTCCAAGGTAGCTCTGCCCATTTCATCCCACTAGGATGATTTCTAGTGTGTCTGTGTGGGAGGATCTCCTCCTTTCAGCACCTTTAGGAATGCTCTTAGAGAATGGTCCTTGGCTTAGAAACCTGCTCCACTTGCAAGTCTGATTTTAAGTCTTGGAGAGAGCATGAATGAACCTTGGACCTTCAGATGAGGAGGTTTGATGGAGAATTCCTGATCTTCTGTAGGAGATGGTTGACATTTGGAGACAGCTGTGTATATCCATGTATATTCTCGTCATTCACACACACACACAAACCCTTTGTCCCCTTGGGAAGCATGAATAAACTGAATTTACAACCCATCTCTTTCGGTTCTGTTAGGTGCAGCTTCTTGGCGCTGATGGTTTAGAGCAGGATGCTGATGAAACCGAAGATGACGAGTCCTCGGAGCAGCGAGCTCGCCGACCAATGAATGCATTTCTCTTGTTCTGCAAACGCCATCGCTCTCTCGTGCGACAAGAACACCCCCGTCTGGATAATCGTGGTGCAACCAAGATACTGGCAGATTGGTGGGCCGTTCTAGATCCAAAAGAAAAGCAAAAATACACTGACATGGCTAAGGAGGTATGTACTGTCTGCATGACAGATGGACGTAAGTGGTGTTTGTTACAAGTTAGGCTGCCTTCTGTTTCTTAGTATATTAAATGCTTTCTGTGGGGTCTTTCTCTTCTGTGGATTCCCCAGCTTCCCCACCAGAATTACAGTGCCCAGAGCTGCTGTTGTCCTTGCTCTGATTCTTTGGATCTTTTGGATTAGAAAGCAAAGAAATTGGTCTGGGTATACAAACTGACCTGGCTCTAGTGGTCTTCTGCACAAAACATACACACTTTTTTCTTGAGGTGCAAGTGCTAACATGTGGATAGAGTATGCCCATGGAAAACAGAGTAAGTAGTACAGTTCCTTATCGGTTGACTGTAGTGATACTTCAAGATACCTCAAGCTGTGCATTTGCTATTCATAATATAGGTTGTTGTATAACATAGGTAGACCAAACCAAAAACATGATCAAAAAATTAATCCCTTTTTACCTTTGATGATAACTAAAGAATTTTAAAATTATTGATGTTCGTGAAGTACTCTTTCTTTGCATTGTTACCAGTTTCTGATACAGCAGCCTTTGGTGGGGCAGAGTCCAATCCGTGAAGGAGAGAGCAGTGTACAGTCAAAGTCCTTTAACTGGGAACCAGGAAAAGAGATTTAGCCCCATATTTCACAAAATATCTTTATCTTCTTAAAAATTAAATGAGGTGTCTGGGGAAATAGCTTGCTCAGTAAGCTGGCTCCAAATAGAATGGTCTGCAATACAGATTACAGTAATTACCTGTATGATACAGATTTTGGGTAACCACTGAATTCAATGTTAGAAAAGATAATGGAGGGCCAGGGAGAAGAAAGAGCATAATTCACTCATTGAGTAATGCTAGGGTACTACAAAAAATACGGATAGCTGTGGAACAGTTGGGGAAACCATTATCTGTACCTTTCCTGTAACCTGAAGTTGTCAGCTACTGTTAACACATGTATGTAAGGTTTGGGTATTCAGTGTGAGCGTGGAGAGGTCAACAAGAAAAATGAAGTGTTCTGCATGGCAGGCCCTTTTTAAGCAGGGTCTGTAGTACCTCTGTAGTCCCATGCTTGTGGCACGGTGGAGAAGAATTAGAGTCTCAGCTTTGTCTAATCATTCCTGATTTATTCTACTTTCCACTTACAAATTTGTCACTTACAGAGTGACACTTCTTTAAATGTGTGGGGAAAAGGCAATTAGAAGATTTGGTACAGACAGAAAGGAAAGATGAAACTGTAGAAAACATTTTTGGAAGAAACAAACCTGATGTGACTGTTTTTCTTAGCTTTTTGTCTTGCTGAAGGAAACTTATTCATTAAGGAGGAAAATAATAGCAGAACTTCTGTATGAAGTGACAGATCTGTAACTATTAATCATACTGTTGTAGAAATCATTGTTCCTGTAGTGATTTATTTATTTCCCTTGGCATGAAGAACAAGTAGTATTTTCAGTGTTAAAGAGAAACAATAAGTAGCCGAGATCATTAAAACTAGTTCCAAGAATATGTAGAAGAGATATAGTGTATAATTTTTATTCTTTAAACAGTTGTATAGTACAACAATAATTAGCAACTAAAATGTGCTGTTAAACGTCTTTGGAGCTTCTTCACAGACAGGCCTATTTTGTGTGTGTGGAGGGCTTGTTTGTTTTAACACTAATTTTTATGCTTAGGTTTACTGAGACTGTCAAAAGGATGTTAACATCAACTGCAATGAGAACCATATATTGAAACTACTATTGGACTAGTAGTCTTCTATTTCAATGCCTAAGCACATTGAGGTTTAAAATACACCAGATGAACTTTAGTTACGTAAATGTAGCTTTTCAGTGCCATTTTAGACTTACAGGACACAGTGCGTGGCCTCCAGTCACTGCCCTGGAAGGGCACACATCTCCCATAGATACTGTGTCGTATCCACTAGCCCCATACCACCTCTTGTGTACTCCGAGCATCTAAATCCAGAGATGTGAACGGCCCTCATAGAAGTGGTTCATGTTGCAGTGGCATTATGGCCCTTGGTTTTGTCACATCTCAAGAATGTTTTTATTACTGGAAGGCAGAGTTTACAAAAACAGATTGCTCAGATGAAGCATCAAGTGAGCAACTTGCGGTTTCTTACCTGCGTAGCACCAGCAACGGATACTCCCCTCAGCAGGCGTGCAGATCAAGGCTTTCATTTATTTACTTACATATGTCTAGCTATAGGCAAAATCTCAAGATTTTTTAAGATAGTGAGGCACTCAAACACTCTGCCAAGTGGAATTAGGAGAAGTTTCCTAGTGAGTTAGACATCTAGCCCTGATTCCTACTGAGAGGATAATCAGGTGTATGGTTCATTTAAACACTTTTGAAAATCCCATTGTGTACCTGTCTGCACCTTGAGGTGCCTTAATATCTTAGAAAAATTGGCCCCATGCTCCCTGTTTTTAAAGTCTTGTGGTTTATGTTCTCTTACGGCAGCACCTGCCCTTGAGACTTCATACTGCACCTGCAAAACTCGGCGTGAGTTTCTGCAAGTGTTTTCTTTAGAAGCAGGCATTCTGTTTGCATCCTGCAGGCCTCCCAGGTCAACGTAACTTTGAAAGTTTCATTATACAGGGCGTAAGCCCAACAGCTGATAAATCCTCCAAGTAAAACCACAAGTGCTCGTGCCATTTATTACCATTTTGCTTCACTGAGGAGAAAATGAATTCTGAAGACTCATAAATATACTCCAGCATTTTTGGTTACTACAGTAATAGGGGAAGTGTTCATCCGTTAATTCTTACAGGACTTTCCCTACAACTGCCCTGGTCGGGGACTGGGGATATATTCAGCTGGCTTGGAAAATATCCAGCAAGGTTATTATTGTTGAAGCCTTGTTTCCCTTGTTAGAACACACTTCATTTTTAAAGATGTCTTTGCATCAGCAAGATCCAGGCGGTGGGAATTGTTTCCTGTAGAGAGCAGCCTGATAAATCCAGGCTGTTGCCATTCAGTGGCAGATCTGAACACTTCTCCCTGCGAGTGCTCTGCCAGCAATTTCGCAGATAAAGTCAGTTGGACTCGGAGCTTGCTATTGCTGCTTTTTTGGCAGCCACTTCAAAGGAGGAGAAGACAAATGTTCTGACTTCCTGGCTGCAGTCTGGCAAGTTGGTTGGGTGACGTATGGACCATAACATGTAATGTGAAACCTGTATCCTTCTGGAATGAAAAACAGTGTAGTATTTTCTTTTTTTTTTTCTTCTTTTTTTTCCCTAGATCTCTGGGATTCATGTGACTTTTAGTAGAAAGTCAGTGGAATTTAAGCATACATTTAAAGTTAAGCATGTGCTAACTGCTACCCTGAGGTGTAACTTGAATTCAGTTTCTGAGCTTTTGTTTCCATGACACTGGAGAAAGCAAATCTTTTTTATTTGGTGATGACAGGGACTCAGGGAGTTACAGTTATGTGCAGCACCTTTTTTAACCTCAGCTCTAAAGCTGCCCCGTCTTGTCACGTAATGCATCCTTTCCCAGGCATTCACAAAATGGAAATGATGCATCAAACCGATCTCACAAACCTTTATATTACCTGGAATTACAGGGCCTGATCCTGCAGGATGGTCCTGAAGAGAGCGCCATGCCCTGCTCTGCATGGAAATGAAGATGATGTCTTTACGTTCCAGAATAACCACATTGCCCTTTTTTTTTTTTTTTTTAAGTGACTTTAGAGACTTCCTTAGGCTGACTGTGTTATATTGGCTTACTGCACAGTTGGTTGAATGGAGGAAAACAGTAAGCTCCACAACTGCCTTTGGCTTTTTCGTATTAGTGGAGCTCATTTAAGTTATCTTCTCATGACCTGGCAAGCAGAAATATTTCTTCATTTTAGGCATTGATCTAATAGACATGCAAATCAATATTGGAAGTCTTTCTGAGATTTGGATCAGGCCCCTGTATGCATTTTATAAAGCTACTTCTTGACCATTGTTTAACTTCTCAGACTTTTTTTTTTTTTTCCCCATTTAGCTCAAGTGCTGAAATTTTGAAAGGAGTCTGAAGGAGCCAAGGAGTTGTCTTCGCTGTATTTCCTCCCTCCGCTTTGGAGAGCGTAGTTAATGTTAAATTCTTGGCTTTGCAGAGGAAAAATTCCATTAATACACCACCTCACTTGAACTGCTCTTGTAGGAAAGTGATTAAAAGCTTATCACCACCTTGTCTTACAAATGGCATGCATTATGGTTCTCATTTGATGGGCAGCCTGTTGGATTGTCAAGTTAATCCATAGAATAATTCAGTTATTCAAAGCAGCAACGCTGATAGGAAGAGCTTATGTACTTTGTTGCTGGAGATCCTGGGCTTTTAACTCTGTGGGCTGGAAGCATGATTCATGAGTGGGCTGGTGCTCTAACAATGGAAGGCAAAGCTGTTTCTTTGTGCGTTTCCTTTCCACCTCTTCCCTTATGCCCTCCCCTTCCCTTCCCTCCGTGAAGCTATTTTTGTGGTGTGCATTCACTGGTGAAATGAACTCCCAAACAAAACAAAGAAAAAGGGAAAAGAGGGGAGGTGAGAGGTGTCACAGTCCTTAGTTTGCCAATTTGATACATATGCCCTGTTCAGAAAATACAGTGAGTAGATGGGTCAGCAGTCCCTACAGGTTTTTCATTATTTATAGCCATTTCTATAAATACAGGGTTTTGCACAGCAGGTTCGCGCAGTGCTGTGCTTCTTGTAAAATGAATCATTTTTAGCATTGCTGCAGTCTGGAAGTAGACAGTGACAGCTGATAGATTAAGATGGAAATGAAAGTAAAAGAGGTACAGATGCGATGATGATCCTGCCACGAGGCATGCCAGTATTTCCAAGTCAGAGGAGTACTAATCTGGGAAAACACTGCAGTAACTCTATTAGAGGACAAGGTTTGCAGACTGCTATCTCCTGTATTCTTTGGTACCCAAGGGATTTTTTTTCCCCTGTGTGTGTGTTTCTGCGCATGCATGTGTATGAAGCGTACACGCTTTTGTATAACATTACTGGGACTGATGGCAGCAGGGAGCATGTGTAATCACTGCCCTGCCATGTAGTTCAGGATAAAACTGCTGGTTTGGTCATTTGCCTCTGCCAAGAACCACCTAATGAGTGAGAAGATATCCAGTTGCTTCTCCCAGCTGTGAGCAGGGGTCCTTCCTCGGGAGCCTCCTACAGAAATGAGTGCTCTAAATCTGCATCAGTTGTTGGGCAAACATTTGCAGCTGGAACGTGTGGCTGCTTCCTTTGAATCTTCCATTCAGTACCTTGCAGAGCAACAAATCCAAAATACTGAAATGCACTCTTTTAGTTGCTACTAACTTTCAAAGATCTTTTCTGTCCAGTCAGCAAGGTACTTGGAAAATGTCACTGTCAGGCTTTCAGGAAAAAGGTAGATTCCCTCTCCCCCCTACCAAACTGTGTAGAATCCAGGGCTTTTTTTCCCTCTATGTGTAGTCTGGCTTAGGTTGTTTTGCTGCCTCATGCCGAGAATGTACCAAACAACTAAGATGTGTGCATGTGTGCTCAAGGCCAAAGAAAGTTTTAAATGGTCACAGTTTGTTTTAATGCTGCCATGCAGCATGATAAATTTTGGAAGGAAGGCTAGGATGACCTCTCGGAAGTCACTGAAAATGAGATGATACTGGTAGCTGTTTATTTTCTAAGGAATATGCCTGGTTTGGGAAAGAATATAACTCAAATATCCTAAAATATAGAATTATTAGAGAAAAATGAATGCAGGATGAGGAGCATCCTGCTACATTTATTGCCAGGTGAATGTTTTCTGAAACTAGAATGCAAACAAAGATTGTACCTGCAAAAGAATTTAAATAGCTGTCTTCTGTGGCTCCTAGACACAGAGCACCATAAAGGCACTGGGGAGCAGTTTGCAGGATCAGGACTTAAGCCTGCTCTGGGTCATAAACCCTCTGGAGATGAAAGAAACCCTACTGTTTTAAATACAGCTTTTCTTATCTTAATATTTCTTCATGTTAGGTTGTGTTGGTGGTCAGACTGTAATATATGATTAAAACACTGTTAGAAAATCACAAAATTTAAAGATCAGATACTGAATTAAACCATCTCACAAGCAGTGCACTCCATTGTCCTATAGGTAGTATAACGTCCTGACTGGTGTGACTGATAATTATCCTTTTCTTTTCTAGTACAAGGATGCATTCATGAAGGCAAATCCAGGGTACAGGTGGTGCCCTACAACAAACAAACCTGTGAAAACTCAGACATCCACTGTTACAAACAGGAAAAAGCTGTGGGCCTTTTCTTCAGACTCTGCAAAAGATTTACCAAGCCCCAGGAAAGTGGCAAAAAGCGAAGAAATGCCACAGCTTAACTTCGGAATGGCAGGTGAGATTTCCAGCCTTGTTTCTCACACGGAGCATCCTTAGTTTTTTGGAGGATGTGACTTTGAATTGCAAGACCAATTTTCCTTATTGCAGATGGTAACATAGTGTAAACACCTTTCATGTCCCCAAATTAAGTTGCCAAGACTATTCTTAAACCTATGCATAACAGCTGTGCAACATTTTTCTGAGGGCTGAGTTTAAGTGCATGATCGCTTTTTTAGAATTGGGTCCAGATATGTGGTATCTTTTAAAATGTGGCCATTTGGGGTCCAGATTTGATTTATTTTTAGCTCAGGCTTATCTGCTGTTAGAACTGGACATTTTCATTTCCTAGTCAAAGAAGGATAGTGCTGACTGAGTGCATTCTTTTTCATGAAGCATTATACCATGTTTAGCAACTTGCTGTAAACAAAATAACTTACGGATGTCTATAAAGTTGGAGGTGTTAATGTTTCTGTAGATGAACGTACCTATGGAGCTAACTTTTTATGTTTAAATCAAAATAAATGTAATTTAATTTTCTCTAAAATCTGCTCTTTTTTCCCATTATGGTGGGGTTTTTTTTCCAATTTTCTAAATATTTAAAAAAAAAAAATCAGTGTAAGTGGAGAGCCTGTACTTGGTGAAAGGCAGATAATCTCTCACTTTCACTGATATAACACAAATAGCAAACTGTCACAGTCGTGACCTTGAAATACAGAGACATTAATGTCTCTGTAAAAGTTAAAAACCTAAGCTTAAAAACCTAAGATGCAAGGTGGAAAGTAATTTTCTCTTCCTCCCTGCCCTGTTCTTTCTTTTTTTCTTTTTTGTTTTCTCGTTTTATAAATGTTGATGTATTTGAAACTTTGTCGTATCCTACCTAGCTTATGGCAAGTGTGTGACAGATAAGACTTTTCTGCCTAGAGAGTTCCTGAGACAGAGAGTTTTCTAGAGAGTGGAAAATGTTTTTATGGAGCAAGTGTAAAAGGATAAAAAGGCTTGTATATGCTTTTTACCGGTTTAGCAGTATGAAAATTCCTGTAATGAAATTCCTTCTGGGCATGAAGGAACTGTGAAATGTAATTCAAAATGAAGGTTTTCATGCTACATAGTTATGATACATAGCAGACCGGTTCTGAAAATCGCAAGTCTCTTCATCCCATTCTGCTTTTGCTATCAGAGGAGTAACTTTTATGCTCCTTAAAGGTGCCTTGACTTGATGCAAGGAGCAAGCAGTAGGTCTTGTTCTGCCTGGGTGCTGTCCCCAGCTCTCCTGTGGCACTGCCCAGCCATAGGCTTCCCTGTTACAGAGAGATCTCTGATCAATGCCTGTAAGAGTGGAGGACAGAGACCTGAAAGCAAGCTCTCATCAGGTTCCACTTGGATGTTTTTGTCACTCTTAATTTCTAACCCATTGCTTTATCTATAGAGCTGTTCATTTCAGAAGGCCCTGTTTGTGTTACATACGAGCTTTTTACTACAGACCAAATCAGTGAGTATAGTAATGCACAGGGGTCTCACTGCAGTCCTTATGCCAATGAAGGTTGGCTATTTCATAAGTATAACAGCAGCCCATAAAGCAACGACAACTCCTGATAGAGAAGTTGGCAGCATCTGAATCATGAGAAGTCCACCATGCTGAATAGGTTGCTATTTTGTCATGTTGGCAGCTGTGTACCAGTTGATGATAAATAGGTTTTGTTGTGTTCTTCCCCCATAGCAGGGGGCATGATAACTCAGTTCAAGTCCTGCTGTTCTGTCCAATGTAACCTCTTTTAAAATCCAGGCTGCATGCTAGCTAATGAACTAAAAAGTAGCTGAGCAGCCATAGAAACACCTTTACCTTTGAAATGCTACCAAATATCTTGCATCTTCAAGGCAGATAGCTTCCTCAGGACAGGGAATGTATCATTCCAGAATCATTCCAGAAAAATGCATTTTACTTGTTAGTAATTGTAAACACTTTCTTAATTTTTTTCTTATATGACACACTTCATTTTGGAAAATGTATTATACAGAGTAAAAATCTTCCTTTCCTTTCATAAAAGTCTCATGCAGGCCTTGTCTCCCTTTTTTTTTTTTTTTTTTTTTTTTTTGGCATTCTGACAGTAACCATCCCAATTTTTCTTTCAAGTTTTTCATGTTGCCCTGTCATTTTATCAAGACCTGAGGTGTGGCGCCAGCACTGGGCTTTTGACCTGCAGAATCACCAGTGTCCTTTGCTCTCATCCAGCCTGGACGTTGTGATTGAGCCTGTTTTTTATGACATGGCTCACCTATGCTCTGTCATAGAGCATGAGGCAAAGACAACTGTCTGGTCCCTTGCAGCATCTCCTCTCACAGCTACAGAGCTAAGTGAGCAACAGCTTTCCTATACTAGTGTGCAGGATTTCCAATACTTTTACATTTTGGGATCAGAAGAAAACCGGCTGAGTCAGAAAAGCTTTTTATTTGTGAAAATAAGGGGTGGGGGGGAAAGACACCTCATAGAACAGCCAATATACCGATAGAGATGCAGTTTTTGTTTTTAGAAAAGGCTTAATTCTGAACCCAGCCAAAACTTAGTTGAAACTGATACCTGCAGGCCTTCTTTCTGCTCATTTCTTCCTCAGATCTTACTTTCCTCTGATGTAAAAATTGCTGTGATGCCAGCCAGCCAGCTGAGTTTCTGGCCAGTCTAATACTAACAAAAGATGTTGTTCCCAAGTAGTTAGGTGGTTGTAAGTTCAGTCAGTATTAAAAGCAGTTGAAAAAGTCACAAATCACCTCCCAGTCTACATATCAAATATGTGTACTACTTTCTCTTTACTCTTGATTTACCTGTAAACAACTTTAAAATAACACTTAGAATTCTAAATTATTCATACCAGCAAGTTCTTAGTGCCATAAGAGAAACATAGTTGTCCTTAGAAGACGCTATAAACATATGGCAGTGTTGAAATATTTACATGTTGTCTTCCCTTATATTATATTATTTCGTAATTTGAAACCTTAGTGGGAGGTTTTTTGTCTTTTATCAAGTTCAGACATGGAAGCGCAAACCCTCTGCTACAGCTGCAGCATAAGTGTTCTTGAGTTGTTTAAGCACCAAATTAAACTTTCACTTTCCACTAAGCTGTCATTTTTTTCCTCCTCTTGATTTTTATTTTTAAACAAATGGTTTAAGTGTCTGTTGAAGCTTTGCTTACTTAAAAAAAAAGATAAATCCTAGCTTTATCCTGTAATTAAAAGCTACTCATTTGAAGGAGAGAGAACAGGAGACCTTTTTAGAAAGAAGACACTTAGAAGCGAGGGAAGAATTTTAGAGCTATAAGCTGAGTGTTCTCCAGTTGGCAAAAAGACTGAGGGGAAAGACCTAAAGATCAATCACAACAGGGCTATGAGCCATCAGTGTGATGGGGGCGTAAGAAAGTGCTATACTACAGTGTCAGGCAAAGTATTTCCAGGAACTGTAGAGAAGAATTAATGCCATTGAACAGAGCACAGGTGCAAGCTTATCCGGGATGCCTGTGCATTGGATCATTCATGTGCAAGCCAGAGGAGCTCCACCTGGAATAACTGGCGAGGAGAGCTACAGGGGTGGTTAGGACAATAGGAGGCAAATATGCATGCCAATGTCAGAAGATTTTAATTTGCTTAGGCTAGTAAACCTAGTGGTGAAAGAATAGGATGACTCCTGTGAATACAGCAAAGGGGAAGATACCATTTAAGAACAGTTATTCAAGTTTAAAGGAGTGGGCACCAGTACAAATGTGTACCACTTGGCCCTGAGTAAATTTAAGCTGAAAATTAGAAGAAAGCTCTTAATACTTAGAAGATTCAGGTTATGCAGCTGCCTTCCAGTGGGAATAGAGAAAGTAGAAAGCAACCAGCCAACTCCTAAATATTTCATATGGAGCTCAGTAAGTTTATGATGGGCCGGGAGGTCTCTGCCAATCTCTCATTCCTCCAAGTGAACTGTCTATTCAGTCATTCTCCTTCAAGGTACATGTTCACTTTTCAGTTGCTCTGACTTCCTCTTTTTTGAAGGACAGAACTGTTGCTAATCAAGCACTTTGATGGTAAAAGTGCTATTCTGACAAGATCGCTTCACTGATGAATTGTGCTTAGTTATTTTCTGATCCTCCCCATCTTCTATCTCTGTTTCTTCAGTCACTTCTTGTTACTAGATCCTGCACTTCTGTTAGTGCATTGTCTCTTTGTGTAAGCCTAACACCTTTTCTTCCCTTTTTAAATTTAAAAAAATAAAAAGTAAAAAAAATCCACCCATCTAACTGTTCATTACAGTAAAGGGAAAAAATAATTCTAGTTGAACATTGGTTTTGAAGCCAGATACTATCTAGGGAGTATTCTTAAGACCGTGAACCACTCTTCTATCCTTGAGTTAGTGGATGAGCTTGGTTTATTCACAGCATTTTCTTTTGCTTTAGTTTACTGCTCTTTTTTAAAAGACTATTGAAAAAACTTACCCTGTGAATGTCAGTGTGGGATGCTGAGTGAGGGAGAACCTTTGGCAGCATCTACAGTGTTAATTCAACAGTGGCAGTGAGCGTTCCCGTGAACGGGAACTTGATCATCCATAGCGCTAAATCGTTGGGAAGTTTGCAGGTACAGTTTTGGCCCATTTCAGCTGACGCTCTCCCCAGAAATTCCTAGACACAGTTCTTGAGTTGGAATGGGCCAGGGAAGTTCCCAGTAGGCATTTTGGATGCAGCTATTCTGTTAAAGAGGGTAACAAAATTTAACCAAATGGACCAGGGTAATTTGGCCAGTTGGCCTCCATTCCAGAGAATGGTCCTGGGCAAGCGTAATTTATTATTGTCAAGGTAGTTTCTATATAGTTCAGTGAATGGAGATCTGAAAGATGAAAAATGTGAATGCAGGCTTAATGAGACCTGGCAAAGTCGCTTGTCTTTTTGTACCTGGGTGTCTTTAGCAGTACAGCAAGGATAAGGCTTTCCTTTCTCTCACACTGCGCCTGTTGTGTGAGACATTTGGGCTGCAGGTTGTCTCCCTCTCTGTACATGGCACTGTGTTTAATTGGGACCCTGCATTGCTTCCAAGGCACTCCCCCAAAATCAGACAATTAGTCTTCATAACAATGAAGAACAACCAAGTATTTTAAGATGTCTGGAAAAGCTACTCCATGAGTGATGCCGTGTCAGTGTTCATTGCTTTCACTTTTTGCTATTGTTTTCAGAGCTCCTGAGGTGCGGGAAGGCTGGAGGCTAGAAACCATCAGAATCAAATACTTGGAGAAAGAACCTTTATATCTCCATTTTACTTTCTTCAAGTATATCTCATACTGGCAGGGCAACATGAAGGCAAGCAGATTGCCTGGCCAATGCCTGTGCTGTCCTGGCACAGTGGAGAAAGCGCTTCATGCTTCGGAGCTGTCAGGCTGGCAGTCTTCACCACTAAATGCAGCTCTAAATTAAAGCTAAATGAAAATAGAAAATTTGCTTCAGAGCTTGATCACATCATTTTCTTCCATCCCTTTACTTGTTCAGTGGCTAAGGAAGGAGGCTGCTCCCTTGGTAGAAGCATCTGTTGAGTTATAAACATTTGTGATATTAGAGCATCTTCACTGTGTACATTTACGTACGAGATCATTACAGTAGCTGTTTTAAAGATATCCATCTCTGTATTACATAAAACCTTTGGCAGTAAAATTGTAAATCCACACAATGGGGTGTTAAGCACACAAATCCAATTAAATCCTTCAAACAGCTTTGAAAGCCTCTCCCAGAGGGTACAGAAATGGTTATTTGCGATTCTCTTGAATTGGCTTTTATGGCAGCTTGCTTAGAGTGTCTGTGACAAGTAGCCTTTTGGGGCTTTAACACTGCAAATGATAAGTTCTTGCAGCAAGCAAATGAATCAGCTGAAGACTTGGTTTTACTTTTTAACAGATCCTACACAAATGGGAGGCCTGAGTATGCTGCTTTTAGCAGGGGAACATGCCCTGACTGCACAAGAGGTAAGGAACTATCTTCTCCCTCACTGCAAGCTCAGTTACCAAAAGCCTTGAAAAGGAGTATTTGACAAGCTGGAAATGAAATTTAATATACATCTTAGGTAACCTCAGGTGCCACCCAGGTGCGAGCCTCATATTCCAACCATGTATGTAGATGTTGGGCCTGGTTTTGACATCGCTTCAATATAAACTTCAGTGACCGATTAATGTATGATCAAACCATGCATGTCTGCCCGGTGATGATGCTCTCACAGACAGAAGACTTGGAATACAGTGATGGTTAAAAACAGGTGGTTTGCAAACGCAGCCACTCTGTGGTTCTGTTTTGAAATCTGACCCTCTGCACCAAAGAAACAAGCTGTGTAATCTGCTTTCACCAAAAATGTAAAGCAAAATAATTTTCATATATACAGCCTGAACAAATCTGGTTGAGGGATCTGTTGGCTGTTGCCAAGTATCATGGTGGGCCAGAAATTAGCCCTTACTTACTAGTGAGTTACCATATTTTAATAGTCCTGCTGGTGAGACAATAAGCACTGGTCTGAGAGACACCTAAGTGACACAGCAGCACATACTAGGAGATGGTGTGGTAGGCTAACTGAAAAAAACTCACGAATTTGTTGTAGAATTGGTAAGATTCTTTCCTCTACAACAGGCAATTTGAAATTGTGTTGTGTTAGAGTTGGTATTGACATTGTGGAGAATATTGGTGCCTTTGGTGCACTAAGGTAACTATTGAGGTATTATCAGTGAAGAGGTTCAACATTTAGCTTGAATAAGCACAGGTCTTGAAACGCTATTATCATCTTAAAAAATGTTAATATAAAGCAGTGGAGCACTAGTACAGTTTATTAAGAACACTAGCATAGTTTATTAAGAACTTCAGAAAAGATGAGGAAAGTGATACTTATGTAACAAGTCTGCTAATCCCAAGTAGATTTATTCAACGCCCACTGATTTTCTGTTAAGTGTATGTAATGGATGTATAGGGACTTTTCGAGTCAGGTGTTACTTACAGTTGTCAGGACTGCAAATGTCGGGTGCCAGTGTGAGCATGCATCAGTGCAAGAAGAGAAAAGAGGCACAACAGCAATATTTACAGAACGGCTTTGGGGTTTCAGTCTTCATATCTGTATGCTGCTGGTTACATTCCTGTCCTCATAACTTTTTCAATAGACTGCAGAATTTTTCTTCTAGTAATAGGGTTGATACGTGATTGCTTTCCAAACACTAGCTTGAGTTACCAAGCAGGTAGGCAGGAAAAGTTAAAAACCTTAGCACCAATGAACAAATGATTTAGTTAAACAATTAATTTTCACTTGGCATTTGAGTACTTCCATCAGTTATGCAAAATGGTGATGCATACATGAGCATATGTTGTTAAACCCCTGAACAAAAACGGCTAACATGTCTGTTCTTACTATTTTCGTTGCACTAGACAAAGCTTGATCCTGTCACTTTATTACAACTGTTTTATTAGAAGAAAATCTGAAATTGCATGAGGAATGCTCCTTGCTTTCAAGCTCACCTTCCTGGTTACTCTCCTTTACCTTGCCGATGATGACTTTTGCTTGCCTTACAGCAACACCTAGTGGCCTCAATAGGTTACTTCTCAGAAAACTCCTTAATAGTACCATAGTCCAAAACCTGGCTCTTTAACCAGTATTCCCCTTGTCGCTGCTGTATATAGCAGGGCCATATTAAAATTTGCTATCAGCTTGTGAGGAAGGTGAGCGTATGTTCCAGGTGTCTTTTATCTTTGTTCTTTTTTGTTCACTTTAAAGTACGTTATGATAAACTGCAAGGGAAAGTGAGGATACAGAGGCAACGTCCTCATGGCTTCCTTCTTTCTGGGAATGAAAGGTTGTCTTCTATACGGTGCCATGTTACCCAGGGGCTACGCAGAATGGTGTCATCTGGGGTGTAAATCAGAAATGAAAATTCTTTCAGTGTAGCTGACGATATGTGGGTAGTAAGAAAGAGAATAATTCATGAAATGTTGAGGACTTTTGTTACAGCAGGAGATGACACATATGCAGTGGCAATGTCTGTCCATCCATTACCTCCAATAATTATTTTAACACTTTGGTCAGCTTCAGCTAGACCAAAGAGTTACGAGTTCTGGAGATAAGGAATTTCTGACAAGTTGGGAAGGAAGGGGGAAGCAGCTGGGTAGAAGAAACAAGTTCAAATTAGTGCTTCTGCCAAGCAAAGGCAACAACATTAACTTTTTTAAAATACCAGAAATTGATATGAAATGTATGATTATCCTCACCCCGAAAGAGCCTCTGAGTCTGTGACTTACTAGACACCAAAAATCCATCCTTTAAACACAAAGCTGTAGGAAACAGGGCTACCCTCATTCCACGGCTTGTGGTTCCTGTATCACAACATGAACAAGTCGTGCCCGACTCCCACCACATGGCTCCAGATGCAATGAAAAGACACGTCCTCCCTCTGTGTGCCTTCCTGGGGAGCGAGTGTGCTTCTAGCTCTTGCGTTGCAGAGGCTTAGCCATAATAATCACTCTCAGGAGGGCTGCTTAGCTCAAGCACAGTGTTGCTGGGGCAGTGCAGGTCAGTGGCTTCCAAATCAGTGCTGATTTGTGCTGTGCTGACTGGGATCCGTGTTCACACAGTCACGTAGAACTTCATAAAACGTGAGTTTTATGGGTAGCTGAATCCCAAGTGCTTTCACTCCTGAGAAGTTTCCCACCAGTGAAGTGGTCTGAAATGCACCAAATGAACGCTCAGGCGTGCAAGCAGGACCCTCACGTGTTTCACACCAGTGCAGAGGTTCAGAGCTTCAGAGGCAGGTCACTCAGAGGCAGAAGGGTGGGTGTGCATCTCTGGTATAACCCATACCATTGCTGAGTGACAGAAGTTTTAAACAGATAATACACAAACATGAAAAAGCAGTAATAAAAATATTAAATCAATGAAAACTGTAGCACAAACCATTAAAAAGGCAAAAGTAAGGTGTGAGAAATGTGCATTCTTTGATCATTGGAACCCATTGTGTCGGTACGCTTCTGTAGTACGCCATTAAAGCATCCTGCTCAATGTTTAATAAATACAATGAAAGCATTGATTATGGGAGGTACTGTTGTCACCCCTTGGTTGTATGGCAAGGAGAAAACGAGTTTAACTGTGTACGTCAGCAAATTGTCCGGTGGTGTAGTTCTCCTTGGCATGGAAATTGCTGCAATTGGATCTAGTGTTTTGAGGGAAATATGGGGGTCCTGGGCAGCAGATTTCTGAAACAGAAGTGCCAGTTGCACTGCTGCAGGGCATAAGCATCTGGGACAAACAGCAGCAGGAACAGAGGTACAATCTGTATTTGCTGTAAGCCTGGTTATTCTGTGATGCCTTTTGCTTACAGGGACCAGATGCAGTTGCTAGCTAAATCTCATACTTGCATTCACTAGCAAATGCTATTGAAATGCTTGTTCTGGTAACAAATAAGATAAAAGTCACATTTGCATGGAAATATTTTAAATAATCTGAAATTGTATGGAAAATTAAAAATGTTATGGGAAAAAATCCATCCTATTATTTAACTTTTTTTATTATCTTCCTAAAATCCCACAAAGTCCTTCCTTTCATGTTTTCTGTAAGTCATCTTACATACCCTATTAGCAGTACCTCATGCTTCTACAAGTCACATATGTAAATGTTTTACACCCAGATGTGACATTTCATAAATGTGTTTCCTATTTGATATAACTCCTTTAAGAAGAATGCTTGAATAACACATTTCTGTCTAATAATAGTATGTCTAAGTTTTGTCTTAATTTCAATAATGCTGTTGCTTTACCACAGTCATTTCTTTGTATTTTGATTTCAGAATTTTTAAGTGAGTTTTTCTTGCACTGCTTCTTGTAAGCACCTCTAAACCATATATTTATGTACATTATTTTAGCACTTTTAGGATTGTGGTGCCCTTAACTGCTTATTTTCTTGCTGTTAGGTGATTAGGGAATTTTTTTTTGTAAATATTTTTGTCACTTAGCAATCATCAGTGTCTTTGAAAACTTTTTCTTTTTTAGCTTGTAAGTAATCAATTTTCTTCTTCAGAATGAAAGTATAAATTACAGATATAGCAGTGCTGAGAGCATCACCAATACAAGGTAGATGTATATGTAGCCTAAGATCATCAATTTCATATCTTATTTCATAAAACTTATGCAAAGGTTGGAATAAAAAACAATCCCTGATATTTTCACTCTCTTTGCTTTTAGATGAATGTCAAATATGTTAAAATGGGTGCTAAATTATGTTTTCACCTGTTAATTGAATTCAGCTTGTCCAGGACTGTGAAACATTAGATTGTCCATCTTCTGTTAAACACTGCTGCTTGTTGCTGCTGCCTGGTATTTCTTTTTGCCTGATGTTGTTCTTAGCTTGAAAGAAACCCCCTTGAGGTCTTATTCTCCGCACCCCTTGTTTCAGGTTTCCTCGAGTACTTGCCAGTCTGATGCGACTAATTCTACGGAAGCCTGTCAGAAGTCGTCATTGTTTCAGTTTGCAGAGGTGAGTTTCTTTAAAAAGGATTGCTTCCCCAATTTTGTTTTTTAAAGAAACATCTGATGTTTAGCTGAAAGACGAATCAAAACTGTTTGAGTAAAATTTGTGATTTTATTTGTTTTTGGGGGGGGGGTTGTTGGGGTGGGGTTTTTTTGTTTTGTTTTGTTTTTGTTTTTGTTTTTTTTTTGGTTTATGGTACTGGATCATTTACCAAGCAGATACGTCAGACTTCAAGTGCAAGAGAGTTTTGGCACATGATTGAAGCCCTAGCACAATAGTGGAGCCATGGTTTAAGCAGTAATTTAGAGATCTGTCATTCCTGCACTTACTTAGCTTTTAACTAGAGAGTCTTAATAATTAAAGTCTCAACAAGTGTATTAGGATGTTGAAGTATTACCACAGTATTATCATAAATGACACTGGAATTAACCAACTTTAAGTATTTCTAAGGTATTTTTGTATACTGTCAATTGAGCAATGTAATATTTTATTCAGTTCCTTTTGATAACAGTCTGTTTCTTGCATTTTACTGGTAAGTCTTTCAACCAGTAAGACAAATCCCAACTCACTCACTGTTTGAGTTCATTTTACAGTGCCTGTGCAGGAAAGCACCAGTCATGTGGTAGCAGGCAGAAATTATGTTGTGTGCTGCAAGTTAGGATCTTGCTAAGAAGCCTCCAGCTTCTCCTTACACATCAAGCAAGGATTTTCATGGGTGCCAGGAAACAAGCATGTCTGCACCACTAAAACCTGCAGTTTGGAAGTAGCTCAGTGATGATTAGTAGTTAGAAATGCATATTAGTTTGTTTGTCTCATTTCCCAAGGAAATTAAATAGCTCATAGTGAGGTTGCACCTAATCAGTAGGTAGTAGGTACATGTGTCAATAGAAAAATAATTGGTACTTAAATCTAACATTAATCTGAAGTGTCATTTGCAACAAAAAGAACTGACATAAGTTAGACAGCATAAAATGCAGTTCCCTCAGTGCCTGGGGTAGATCCGGTATCTCTTTTTAAAGTATGTGCATATGTTGTTCTTGTGTCCACACATCTTCCATACTAAGCAGCAATTTGTGCTCTATCAGCACCACCATTCTGCAGTCAGGTCTTTCACTGAAATGTGAAATGCAGCATGGTGTTAAGTTTTTTGTTGCTATCCCTCTTCTGACATATCAGTGGGCAAGTAAAAGACCTTTAAAAAAGTCAGCATGTTATATTGATCTTGGGAAAAATTTTCATTTTGAAAAATGATTCAAGTACTTGTCACAGATCAACATTCACTTGTCTTCTGGGAAAGCAGATACTGTTCTTTGTATGGACATGCTCGGACTCATCTGCATGGTTTTTAAGTACCAGGAGCCTTTCTGTACAAGGGATCAGAAATTTAGCGTGTTAAAGTTTGATATTGAAACTGAAGAGATAATTAATACAAAAATAATTGTTTTCCTGACAGATCTCTTCAAGCACATCACAGCCAGATGTCCCCGTGGCTGTAAAACCAACTGAGGAGTCTGCATTGTTTCAGTTCGCTGAGGTATAATAGCTAAAATATGTTGGGGGAGGATGGGAGGAAGCAAGAAGAATTGTCACTGGATGGCTAAGCACTCTATCTCGTAAAGGTTCCCCTCAGTAGAAAAAAACATCAGTAGAAGTACATCTTCATGACAGCATTGTTTTAAGAAAATCCTGAGGGAAGTGACCATTGATTTGACGAGACATTGGCCAGCTTTACCAGCTATAGTGTACACAGAAGGCGTTGGGCTTGTGAACATTACCTGGCCTTCCATACCAAAGGACAGCTGCATACTGTCTTTTTCCAAATAGCCTTTTAACTTACATCTAGGAAAACAACAAGTAAAGGATGTTCTCAAATGACATTATGCACTGACTGTGGAGGAGGCTGCAGCAGTGGAAAAGGGCATCTACTCTAGAGGCAAGAATCCTTTGAAAAATAAACCTGCAGGGCAAAAAAAGCATATCACAACAGCTACAAGGATATGTAACAGCATCATTAGATAGTGACCTATTAAGTCTATAAATTACTCCTATGTAAGTTATCCTCCCTCCTCTGTGTAATGAAAATTTGGGGTTCGTAGAGATTGCTTTTAAGAATTTTCTTATCCCGTGTGTTTAATGCGCCTCTATGAATTGATTTTCCACACATTCTCTTCTTGCCCATTTGGGGCAGTCTGGTACTGCTTGTAGAGCCACTTACATTGAGGGAATATTCAGGCTATGCCTGAAAGGACTGGGATTGGAGCTGGTGCTACCCTGGGGGTGCATTATGGGATGAAAGGACACCCTATTCATTATTCCTGTGTTTACAGAGGTTTGACTACAAACAACATGCTTCCTCCTGTTAAATTTCAAACTAATTGTACACTGTGTGTTTTTACCTTGTCAAGGATGGGTCTTCATGTATTTCTTATGAGGTCCAATTAAGAAATAATAATTTACAGATGCAGCAGCTATAAAATACATGTTCAGAAACATTCCTGTAAAAGATACAATGGAATTGATAGCTGGAATCGTGAAGTTGTCTTCATATGTGCCACCTTTTTTTAAATTGGAAAGATTTTTTGAGAAAAATCAATGGAATTTAGCAAAATGAAACCATAGGCTGAAGCCAACCTTTTAAACCAAGTAAAGGATGTAAGCTATCGAACGTTTTATAGAGAATTTTATTGCAAAATCTCGCATAACTGAATCTTCTAATTTAGTCTTGAAAATCTTAGCCATCATACATTCTAACTAAACAGCACTTCTAGCTATCTGCAGAGTTGAACGGGGTATGAACTGCCTTTAGTACAGTATTTTCAAATCACCTTGTAAATGTGACTCAGCCATACCTTCCAAATTTCACAGAACCTACAATCTGTTCCTCTCCTAAATGAGCAAACAAACAACAAAACAGCAAACCCCCAAATTGTTGTAAGGATGTGACAGTGTGTTGAACCACATATCTACTTTGCTGAGCCAGCTCATTTGGCCCATTGAGTGCATGCATGAATCATCAAAAGTTGGGGGAAAGAGGTGCTTACAAAGTTGATTTGAAACTGGAGAGGACAGTTTTAAATTTGGGAGTAGTCTCTTTTCCTGTGAAAAATAGTAAAATGTATCTGCAGTCAGGAGTGGGTTGGATTTTTTTGGTCGTTCTTTCAGTATCTGGAACAGAGGGATTGAAATCTGAACAGGCCAAAATAAAAAAAAAAAAAGCTTGTTGGTCATGATTATTCCCCCTGTGTTATGCTGTTGTTGTTAAACCCAAATGGCAGTGACTAACATGTTGTTTTTTATCCAAAGCATTAGAGAAATGGCATTTTTTAAGATTGCAGCCTGATTTCATTTAGGTTGTTCCAGGGGAAAATACTGAGCATGCTACAGACCCTCTTTAAGCCTTTCTTTCAGCTATTAAAGCTGCTTGTGCTCTTTCTAATACAGGGGCTTTCATTTGCACAGGGTGCCATTGTCATGTTTGGCAAAAATCCCATTCTGTACTGTGCCGCTTCTTACTAGGTCCCATCCATATGAATGTGTGGCTGCATTTAGTAAGCTAAATTATGGTAAGGAATTTGCAGTAGGCTGCAGTCAGCGATATGCAGTGCTACAAAAGAAAGAGGGAGAGGGTTAAAGTAGTTATTTAACCAGCAGCCAAGTAGACCTGTGATATAATGTGAATTGTGCTGTGGTCTGGTGCGCCTGGAGACTTTTGGCAGCCATCCCAACTGATTTTTTGTTCTGACTGGGTGTTCTTCATATGTTCCCTTTCTCTTTACTCCCTTCACAGCAGGATGAATAAACGTGGTTCTTTGTGAAGACAGTGATCCCATCGAGTAGATGCGTCACTTAAAATGAACGGCCTTTATCCCAGGAGTACGGTCCCCTGTCACTCAGAAGGAGCTCATTATATATTGTATGGGATTCTTTCTTCTTTAGAGCCTCAGTTAGCCTTTCATCTGGTTGTCTATCCCAAGTATTATAGTTTTCAATTAAAGCTGATGAAGATATGACTAATGAGGCCTGCCTAGTGTTGACTTGCCACAACAGATGATGTCAGTCCCAGGAGTAAGACTTTTTGGGTCCTGCGGGTGTGCAGGCAAGTTCACTGGCCTTCCAAGAGGCTGTAAAGTCCTTGTAAGAGCTTTTTGAATTCTGCAATGTTGCTGAGTTATGGTCTTGACTTTTTCATTCTGGTCTGACCTTGCAAATATTTGGTCTGCTTTTGTGCCTCTCATCTGTACCTTTGTGGAAAGCCATTATGTAGGGCAGTGATTTCGGAGCGGTGGGCTGTGTTGCATAGTGTGGTTGTTGTTTGCAAGCTGTCTGGTCACATGGGCTGGATGCTGTCATCCTCCGTGCCATGTGAGGGAAGCAGAACAGATGGGACCCCTTGCTCTCTTGGTCTTATTGGGTGTCTGTTTGGCAAACGCGAACAGATGGTGATGACTACTTCGTAGAGGAGAATCACAAGTACCTCTTAGATTTTCTTAGCTAAATTCTCATCTTTTATTAAACAAAGAAAATGCTTCCAGAAAGTGGCAGCAATAAAATTGCTAGTTTAACCATCTTAAAACAAATCCAAAAACCCCAAACTCTTTGCTTTTAGGTGCTCTTCTGAAACTTTTTTTCTAGGTGACCTAATGAAAATACAATAGCACCCAGCAGGCAACAAAGTGGAATAATCCTTTCTAGTCCAAGAGGTCTAGTCCTTCTGCTGAGCAGAAGGTTTGAACCCAGAACTTTGGTCAGAATGCCTTGAAATTGGGGGTGTGAGATCTGGTCAGGATCTCCTCTTACTGCCTCACTTAAAGCTGTAATCATTCCAGGCAATACCATTACATTAATAGGCAAATTTATTTGGTGTTTGCATAGATACTGAAGTTATTTAATATTGGTGTTGGAAGTGAAATGCCTGTTCTTGGAAAAAATTAAAAAACTGGTACCGTGGCACATGCTTCTTACACAAACTAAAATGTAATATGGTAGCTAAAATGCTGATCTGTATTGTAAAAGGGATAGTAACTTGATCCTAACGGTTCCTAAGTTAAACCTCTACATAAGAAGGAGCTATTTATGATTGTGGTGCTGCAGGTACTCATTATTCTGTTTAAAATTAGAAGATGGTGTTTAGCCAGAGAAAGAGATCTGTAATCTCACTGAGAACTGACTGATCAGCCTCCCACCTCTGACATGTAGCCAGCAACTTCAGCAGAGAGAGCTCTAAGCTTGCGTCTCTTGGGGTTTATTCCTCTGACTGTGAAAAGAGTTTGTTGCTGAAGTAAAATATTGGCTTCTTTCTTCCTGTTAGTACTGCAAGGATCTTGCTTGCATTTTGCTAGGAGTTCCAATACTATTGTCAAAACTGAATTCTTTACTCTTTTCTCACACTGTGCGTCATAAGGCAAGATATGTCTGCATGTTCTCAGGTTATACTTTAATGTGTCGGTGTTTCCCTGACCCTCTTCCGCCACTGATATTGCATTGGAGAAATCATTGAGAACTGAGAATGTATTACTATAGAATGAGAAAAAGTTAAGGCCCTCATCCTGCAAAGTGCCATGTGCAAGATCACTTACTACAGTAGGTTCCTGGCTGGGTTCAATGACCTGTCTCAAAACACAGCTAGAATTTTGGATTATTTTAGTTTAATATTAAACAATAATTATCAATACACATTTAAATATTATTCAGCTTATTTTAAGTAACTGGCAGTAAAATGGATGTTTTAGGTTTCTTTGTTTTGTATGTTAATGAATCTTCTTGACATTTGAAAAGTAAGCTGTTCAAATAATCTACTTCAAAAGAAAGACATAATATTAAGAGAGAGGCTAAGCTGATAATTTTTGCCTCTGAAAGATCATGGTCCTGAAGTGTGCTTCTTGTGATGGGTAAGATGTCTGGGAAACACTGATTGTCTTGTCCCTTGTCTTAGAGTTTTTCAAGGCTTCCAGGCCAAATACTGCCTCCTAGTGTCATGCCAGACAAAATCAAGGATGGGAAACATGATTAAATGCTGCATTGGTGAACTCACAATACTGCACTTGAAGTAGGTCAGAACAATTTGGCTGCCATCTACCTATAGCAGCCTGGAGATAAAAGCACTTCTGTGAAGTGCTGCAGTAGTTACTTGCTCAGGCTGGCACACCAGCATCTATTTAAAAAGCTAGATTTGATCTCCAGACATAGGGTTTCATTTCTTTTTTTTTAACTAAAGAAATAAAGTGAAACAGGCACCCAGCTCAGACAAATAGTCGTCTTCTGTATCTAGCCAAATGAGAATTATTGCCTATGCCTTCTGGAGAATTTTACTGAACCTTGAGCACCACAGTTCATTTTTTTTAGACCACAGGTATTTCCTGTTCACTTGAAGTTGCGTAAAGCACAGCAAGCACACAGGAGAATCTGCGTGAGCAGAATATTGTCCATGGAGGTTACAAATGGAGAAAACAATCCATGAACCTAATCTAAGGAAGAAATTCTGTATCTGCTTATATCCTGCTGACTTCTAAATGCCTGTTAAGTGTTTCTTGGCTAGGATTGCTTTTTTGAAGTAGGGCCTTCTGCCAGGAAGATCCTAAAAGTGACTGATGTAACTAACTCCTTTTCTTCAACTTTTCTATTCTTTCTCTCACTTCCTGTCTGTCTTTCCTGTTTGCCATTGAAATGTTTTCTCCTCTGTTCATTTAAAACCTAGATCTCATCAAATACTTCCCAGTTGTCAAGTCCTGGGCCAGTAAAGCACTGTGGGAAGTCGCCACTCTTCCAGTTGGCAGAGGTAAAGTTATACCTGTTACCATCACAATGGGAAGATGTGTGTGTGTTTTTTTCCAACAGTACAAATTCTGTAAGGCTTTCTCTAGAATCAATTTTTTTTTATTTTTAGAAGCACAAATTAATAAATAATTGAATAGTAAGATGGGTAAGTAGGCAGTTGCAATGGCCTGGGGAACTTAGCTTCTCTTTACGCACTTGTTAGTGTGCGTAGTTTCTTGGAGTCCATAATGAAAAAATTATGCTTCCTTTCAGAAAAACTAGCCTTATAACTATAATAAAAACAATTCCTGGAACAGTGGTGAAGGCAAGAGACAATGACATTCTTTTTTAATGAGGAGGTGAATATCAAGATTCAAAAATAAGGCTCAAGTATAAGGCCTGGAAGGCGCATTGCTGAAAGAAGACCCAGAATAGGGAGATTAAAGTAGATTTTGAAGTCATCAGAAGACTGTATATAGAGCTGGAAGTTTCAGGAGTATATTATATTTTGAAATTAAATTGACAATTGTCAGCAGTAGTCGAGAATACTAGGTGAGGTTTCCCACACAGTCCTAGAATTTGTTGCAGTCTTAAATGTAATCTTTTGGAGATTTCCTCTTTGATAGGGATTATCACTCAAACCTTCAAGGCTTGGCCTGCAAATGTTATTCCTCTTAATGACTTGAAAGATGAAGATGTTTGCTGAGCTCCAGATAAATAAGGGAGGATGTTAGCACCTTCTTCACACACTTTTTGTGCTTGTTTTTTCAAGACCACTTCATATTTCAGTGAGGAAAATGTTTCCCTGGATCCCACCTAGTGGCATGCAGCCATATGTTGTGCTGTGGAGGTTAATCCCTCTCCAGGAGAACAAGCCAGAGACTGGAAGTGCTGAAAGAAAACCCTGTGCTTTGAACCGCGCAGATTCCCCCGCCTGTAGCATGAGTATTTCGTGCCTTGTGCCGCGGACGGTAACACTACTAGGAAGGCAGGTGTTAAAGGGACATGCATGAGTGGAAAACAGATTTGTCTTGCCCTGTGGGCAGCCCCCAGGCAGCAGCCGAGCAGTGCGGGTGCGAGGGGGATTGCGGGTAGCTGGGATCAGTGAGCCGGAGGGGGATTCAGCTATTGCAGCCCCGGGGCAGCGGGAGGGCTAGTGACACGTAGCTAGGACCCTCAGAGCTGCTGCGGCATCCTGCATTATGGGGCAGTGCTGGGTTTTGACCAGTGCCGTTCGGCAGAAAGGCTGTTGCTGAGTCCAGACGGACTTTTGAATGTCAGGATTAGAAGTTTGAAGCAAATGGGAAGCTTGAGAGGCCTGAATTGAAGGGAAGTCCAAGTGCTCGGCCACAGGAGTGCAGAGTTTGTACTGCCGTTGGAGGAAAAAGTGAAGCCGAGCCTGGCAGTGAGACGTTTGCATGTTAGGCAGGTTTCTGTGGTCTCTCTCAGTGATGACTCAAATGGATTCCTGCAAGCCTAATTTAATACACAGAATGAATGTTAAAAGCTCTGCCTTAAAACTGACAAAAGCATGGCAGACCAGCTAAGCACATCCTCCTTATGCCTAGCTGTACGTTAGTACCACTGATCTATTTTTTTCTTTCGGAGATCTCGGAGCTGCTGGATTGTAATGGAGTGAATAAAATGTGAGAGATTCAGCTTAGCTTTTCAATTAGCAGTTCAGGCCCTGGGTTGAAGCGGCCCGAATAAACTGTTCGTATCACCTCGAGGGAATCTTAGGATTGCAAGTAAATTTGGCAGGCGTCTGCGCACGTCACTGTAACTCTGAACTGCAGACGGGGTGCACTGGAGGGGAGTGGGCTCCCACCCCCATCCCGCTGGCGTGCCAGGGGCCTGGAGCGTGGGAGCTGGTCGCCGGAGCCCCTGGAAGACTTCTGCTTTGGTGTACCACGCCGCGCTGCCTCTCCTTCATCTCTGCGTTGCATGGATTAATCACTTCTACCTCCTTTTTTTTTCCTCCTTCCCTGGGCTTTTCTTTCTCCAATCAGTATTTCACAGATGGTGAAAAAATAAAATGTAAAAGCAGGTTACTTTGGGGGAAGGGAGGGCATTTCTATAAGTGGTTGGAGCAACCACTCTGCAGTCTGAAGCCTGGAAGGCTGTCGCTGACGAGCTCTGCTCAGTTTTCTGCTGTGCCTCCACGCATGCTGTGTCTTTAGCCCTCAGTGCGGAGGAGCAACACTGAGGGGAGGCTGCGGTGGGTGTGCATCACCTCCCCAAGGCGAGGAGGTGGCGCTGTCACTGAGCGCCAGCAGCACTAGCAGCGCTCGAGTGTGAGCACTCTTCAGAGACTTGGGCTGTACTTGGCAGCGTTTGGGAGATCCTGTGAAAAGCTACAGCTTCCGAGGACATTAAGATAGCATTTTTGATCTTTTTTCTTTCTTTTCCTTTATGGTGACGATGGGGTGATTTCTGCAAAAAAAGACTTTGTGGGCCTGTTTGGGTTGAGAGAAATATGTGAATGAGTGGGGGGGGTGTAAAGAGGGGGCTAAAAAGTCATGAACACTTTAGTTCCCCGGTCCCTAAAATTCTGCACCTCTTTCCAAGAAAGCAATTACAAGAAACCTGCAAGCCTGCTCACAGATTGTGTGACATTCCTTAAAAATACAAGTTTTTCTACTTTATACTAATGTCCAATCCTGAGGTTGATGCTTTAATACATTTAGAAAGTGGTTATTTCTCTGTATCTAATTCAGCTTATTACTGATACAAAACACACTAAAGTACTGAAAAGAATCACAGTCTGATACAAGATAGAAGAGTCTTGGAGAATAGTCAGATACCTGCTTGCCTTGCTGAGGAGCAGTAATCAAAGATTACCAAAGGTTTGAGGGCTCCTAATTCACTTTGGTTTCATGGCATCTTTTATGTTTGCTATCGGACACCAGTGGGCAGTGCCGTATCTGAACAAGAATAAACTTCTTAAGCCATGACAATGAAATGATTTTGCAGCAAATGTCTAACTAAGCCTGCAGAAACAGCATGAGCTGGATTGCATGCTCGTGTGGATGGGTGCAGCCCTGCTGGCCCTAACAAAGTCGCTGGGAACCCTTTACAGGTAAGAGTATGTATATGTGCTTCATTTCAGCCTTCTCGTCAAAGAGAGGCCTGACTGACAAGAACCCAAAATCTGGAAATAGCTTTTAAGGTCCAGTGGTATTATCTACCAGAGCAATGGTGGACTGGGGCTTTTGCTTTATTTGTAACAGTGAGCGCAGGTCTACACTTCTTTTTCAAGGTGTGATCTTATGAATGAATGTTAGTAATGGAAGGGAAATAATCCTTTCCAAAGCTGTGTGATAAACATAAAAGAACCGTACTGGTGAAATAATGTTTCTTGGTTTTTTTCTCCTCCTCTGTTTTTTTTTCCTTTAGATTTCTTCAAGTACATCCCATTCAGGTCCTTCTGATTTATCAAAGCAGTGTGGAACATCAGCATTATTTCAGCTGGCAGAGGTAATATTAAAATACTGGTGACTAATTACCAATGCAGAGAGGAGGAGAAGTAATATGTTGATTGCCAAAGTCTGGAAGGCAAAACTGTACTACAGTTTTAATTACATTGTTGCTTATAGAAGCATAAATTATCTTGGCTTGGGTGCCACAAGTCAAGATTTCCCTAGACTAGCCATTAACTTGGAGGCTCTAAGAGCCTATGCTGTAGCTGATAAGAAGTACCAGTCCCTGCTGGCAAAGGGATTATCCAATTTCCATTTAAATTGTTTTAATTTCTTGTTTTAGGTTTTTGTTTTTGGGGGGTTATTTTTAGTTTTTTTTCAGAGGAAGGGCTGAATTAGTCTGTTATTGATATTAGGGCATTGCTATTGCAAATATCTGTTAAAAGGCATTAGCCACTTTGATTTATTTTTGCCTTTCATGCCTATTATTTTACTAAAATGGGGAATAAACAGGTCAATAATTTGTAAACTCTGCTATGATAACTTGTGGCTGACAGCAGATCCTCCTTCTGGGATCAGTTAAAACCAATGGCCCCTTATGGACATGTTGTATTTCTTTTGTTTCTAAGCTTTGTTTAAACTTCCCCAATCATAAAGACTGTGTTTACAATTTTATTTAGAGCTCGTGAAACTAAAACATCTTTTTTGTAGCCACATCCAGAGCTTTCAGTACTAGTTGGTTACTGCAGGAGAAGCAAAGGTATAAAGTGGAAAACATCCATGATGGGGGGGGGGGGGTGTCGAACTGACAAAATACAATTACTGTCCAATGAGTTCTGCATTATAAAGATTGGTCTTCAGCTTTTGAAAATTACAGAGTATGTTTACATGGCAGTGTGGTAGAAAAGTCACAGATGTAGCAACTGAAGGTTGGTAGCAGAACCTACCTTCCCTTAGCAGTGGGGTTCTCCTTTGCAGGATTTAACTGTGCTGCCAAAGCTCCAGTGTTTCCTCTGCCCAACCTGGATTTACCTGAGCCAGACTAGGGATCTCTGCCTCGTGCTGCAAGAATTTCAGAAACCTATTACAAAGAGTCCTATCATTGCTGTTATACTCATGCATATATTACTGTAAAAGGACTTTTTGCAAGAAAAAAATTGCTGATTTGAGAACTATAAAACTGACCTAAAGAGAACCCAATGATCTGATGAGAACGTCCATACTGACCACATGGCCTGTGGGGTGAGCAGCAGGATCGGGAGACTCCAGAGCGTCTGGCTCAAAACAAGCCTTTTTCATCTGGTTTCACTCCAGTGAAACCACTGTGTTTGGATGACATTTGTTTTAAAAACAAAATAGCACTGGGAATTCAGTTTGGGGGGCTTTAGAGAGGAGTACGAAGAGGAAAGCATGTCTTTCCAAGAGAAGCTGCTTGATGATATGAAGTACTATAGCGTCAGCATGGTTTACAAGCGATCCAGATCTGAGTGGTTCTCCCAAGGCAGTGCAGAAGGAGCATGACAACTTGAGGACCTTGTTGCAGCTGCTTTCCTGAACGTGGCTGTTCCTCAGACAGCATGAGGGTTTAGGTTTCCGTAACTGTTATCTCCAGAAGAAGATAACCATGGCAACCACTGCTGCTTTGCAGTTCTTTGCAGAATAGGTCTGTGACATAAGAAAGATTTGGAAGGCTTTTTTACAGCCTTTCAAATGATTTTGCACATCGAGATATATGAAAATGATTGTTGAGATTCACTTAGCTCCACCCCCTTCAAGGTCATTTGGAAAATGGAGGAAAGAACTGTAGATAGGAGCCTTTTGGAATTGTGGGAGTGGATTTGAGATTTCAGGTGACTTGGCCATGGCAATATTGAGAGATACTGTGCTGTTGCACTGCACTTAGGGTATTCTGAAAACCATTCTAGCGATGGGTTTCTGGGTTATATAAAGGGCACTTAAAGGATCGTGGAAAAGCCACTGAGGTCAATTGGAGTATTTTTTTTTTCTTAGAGTGGTAGAATCCACAGGCCTTATTCTAGCACTTAACCACATAATCAAGCTTGATCCGCTTCAGTAGGGCTTTAACATTGAGTACTGTCCTATAGCATAGCTTGCAGTCCTAAATCAAGATTCCAGAGAAATTCCCCTTGTAGCACTCCTGTAAATATAGGTAAGTAATGCTAACAGCTGATATGCTTGTTTCATGGTGACTGTTTTTAAACTCCTTTTAGATGTGCCTTGCTTCAGAAGGGGTAAAAGTGAAAGAGCCTGGGAAAATAAAAGTGGAAGCATCAGAGGATGTGGCAAGAGAAATTCCAGAGGAAATGGAAGCAGAAGAACTGGAGAAAACAACAATAAAAGACTCCTGTAAAGGAAAAGTAGAACAATCAGAGACAGGAAAGATACAAGACCGGGATGAGACAAAAACTGAGAAACCAGAAACTGCAAAATGCAGTCATTTTACCAGTCTTGCGATGGAGAGCAGTCACTTTGAGAGAAATGACAGCTCAAAGGATCACGTGTGCCGTTCTCCAGAGCTTTCAATGGCTGACATGAATATCCTTGGGCTAAGCAAGCCAGAAAAGATAAAGAAGAAAAAGAAAAAAAATAAGTTGGACCGGCACTCAAATGAAAAATCCACCCCCAAGAAACCCTGTAAAAAGAGGCAGTCCTCCGAGTCGGACATTGAAAGTGTAATGTATACGATTGAAGCTGTTGCAAAGGGGGACTGGGGTGCTGAGAGACTTGCTGAAATTCCCCGCAAAAAAGCACGCCCTGCTTCGAATGTGAAGGGAAGCCTGTTGGATACAAAATCACCAAAGAAAAAAGTGAAATCGAAAGAGAAGAAAACATCAAAGGAGAAACCCACAGAGACCACCAAAGAATCAAAGCCTCCTGATTTCCTTAGTATTACAGCCAGCAAGGAAGTACCCTGTGAGGCTTCTGATAACATTAAAGTGGAACCACTGACCCCAACAGAGGAAGTGGTACCCCAGAGCTTACCAGGACAGGTCAAAACTGAGGACAATGACTGTGTTAAAAAGATAGAAACCTGTGGCTCCAGGAAATCGGAGAGATCTTGCAAAGGTGCTCTTTATAAAACTCTGGTGTCAGAGGGCATGCTCACATCTCTGCGTGCTAATGTGGACAGAGGTGGGTGGCTTTGACCTTGTTTATTTACAGCATAAACTGCAAAAGTCTTCCTGGCGTGGGAAGAAAAGCAAAAGTTGATGTTTAAGGTGGAGTTTGAGAAGTGCATGATGGGAATTCTGTGTCTAATTGCCTGAGATATGTGGGGCTTTGGTTCCATGGTCCAGGGCAGATCTTCTCGAGTCCTGTGGTCTGTATTCCTGCTTGCCTCAGAAGCTCTTAACCTCTCTCTTTTTGTCTTTCATCACCTGAGATTTAGCTTTTGGACCCAAGGCTTGTTTAGTTAATTCATCAACCTACTTATAAATTACATATAGGACTTGTATTTCATGTAATCCCAAAAGATTAGTTTTTTTCTATATAGACGACTCCTGGGGTCATGGTTGTAAGGGTAGTGCTCAGTCCTAAAAGAGGTTGCTGTGATGTGTTTTCTGTTTGGATGTTAGTTTTGCTGTGGGTGGTGTGAGAGAACCCATTTGCTTGTGGAAGGATAAATTTGAGATTAAAATTTTTGGTAACTCTCCATGAGATATATTGAAAAGAATTTTTTGGATTAGTAGATCTAAATGGGTAATTAGTGCAGTCAAAACGGAAAGGAAAAAATGTTTGGAATTTAGGGAAGTTTGTTAGTGTAAATCTACTCATCCTTTTCCCCTCCTGTATACCTCAAGAGATCCTCAGTTTGGAGGTAGTACATACATAGGGAAAACAACAGTCACCAACGTCATTGTTCACTAAAAAAAACAAGGTTGTTTTGACACCCCATTAAGAAGATCGAACATCAGAAGTTGTATTACTCACTGGATATATGAGTTCCTTGTGAGCCCACTTTGTTGTGACACACTTTTTCTAAAGAAGAGAAACAATTTTCTCCCCCTATCCCAGGTAAAAGAAGCTCAGGAAAAGGCAACTCCTCAGATCATGAAGGATGCTGGAATGAAGAAAACTGGGCTTTTTCCCAAAGTGGGACAAGTGGGAACAAAAAACTGAAAAGACCTAAGCCAAAGGAAGATTTTGTTTTGGGGTAAGTTGCAGCTAGCACTGTTCAAAATTTTGACTCTGTCGACCTGATAATTAAAGAGAATTCCTGGAAATTACAAACCCAGTTTGGCTGAGTCATACTCTAGTTTCTTGTTGGTTATATACCAAAATAATTCCTTTGAAATCTTCCCTGGTTTACAGTGCTGTAAACAAATCTGAATGACATTATTTGCTCACATCTAAAAGAATCACAATATTTACCTGCTCAAGATTTGGTGAAGAGGGTTAATTATATTTTCAGAGCACTTTGCAAGCAGTATTTAAAGTTCTGTGTAGGTGTTCAATCATCATAAACAGAATTAGACTAGAAAAAATGGAAATCTTTGCCCACTTGAAAAGAGATTACTTACAGAAGAAAAGTAAACAATATTCTAACATAGCCAAATGATTAGGATAAATACATAAGTTTTCCATTGTAGAGGCAAGATAGTTAAATTGTTCCTATCCAGTGTAAAGATATTAAATATATCAGAAGAATAATTAATGATTACAAATGCATTAAAATTTAGCAAGGCTGCACAGAATTACTTTCTAAAATATGAATAACCATTTTTTTCAGAGTATTAACAGATTTATGTAACTTCAGGCATAGTTGTTAAATCCGCTTAGCCTTTCATACTTACTTGAAATTCTTGGAAACTTCCAATTATCTGAATTCAGAGGGGAAATTGAATAAAAAAGGAGTAGATTCTTTCCACAGTGTATGCTTAAAAATGTAATTTTTTTTTTTTTGTACAGGCTTATGGCAGTCTTTTATATAACTTGATCTATCTGAAATGTAGCTACAACTCACTTTACAGCAAAGGTGCTAAATTACTGAAAATCTCCAAATGTCCTTTTGCTTGCAATACTCAAGAAAAATTAATGGCACACTTCTTTTATTTTTGGTACATTATATGTAAGTTTTGTACGTATCTTATGACATCGTGTGCCATCAAATACATAAATGATTTTTTTCAGTTTTTTTAATATAAATTTAAAATTCTATCATGAAAACTGCAAATGCATCTCCAACTAAAAAAATGTAGCTGCAAATGATTTATTCAAAGTTGCTAGAAAAATTATGTAAATAATTCATTCATTTGACAAGTATTGTTCTACCATCGTTGCCTGCCTGGATGGGGAAAATACATATTTGAGCATCTTGTTTCCTGATTCAGTCATGTCATTAATGAATATTGTTCAGTGAACTTTGTAAGAGCTGAAGCAGTAATTTATGGAGTGTAGGTGCTGGAGAAGGTATCCATTATCCCTCTTCATTGCACTGCCTAATCTTCTGTCTTCTTGAAGAGCTGGTTTTATTTCTACCCGCTCCCCTTAGCTTTTATTGCTCCCTTCATTGCCATCTCCCATCCTCAGTTTTGTGGGGAGGGTGTTTCTCACCTGCTCACTGCTGTTAGAGTTACTAGTTTCTCCCGTTATTTCCCTGTGTCGCCTCACCTCCGTCAGGAGTTGCCCGCGCTGTCACTGGCGTTCCACGTCATGCTTGCCTTGGTCACTTGCAGCCACGCGCCTTCGCGGGCAGTGCTGTGCCCACACGCGGCTCCTCCGTACAGCCCCGCGCGTCTGACCAGGCTTGCAAAATGCTCCAGGAATTTATGACAATACGAACGATCCTTTAAATAATTAATCACTGACATAGTGATAACGGCACTCTCTAATGCCCCTGTGTCGCACAGCCTATAAATTATTAGCCAGGGTGGCAGCTCATCTGCTTCCAGGGCTGGGCCTTCCTAATTAGAGCTGTGGCCCCACATGTGCCCTTGGGATGGGAGAGGAGGCAATGGGAGAGGGCCTGGGGCAAGCGATGGGATTGTACGTCAGCTGTCGAAGCAGCAAATCACCCTTCTGGCGATGGCAAAAAGAGCGTGGGTATGGAACAGAAAGGAAGCAGCACAGAGCACCTCTGATGTCAGCTATCTCCATGATAAAAAAAAAAAAAAAAAAAAAAAACAATGCAGTTTGCCAGGAGCCCAAACTGTGTTTTACAGTGGAATCACACTAAATGAAGACAAGATTGCTTACCAAAAGAAATAATGATTGCAGGGATAAATCAGACTGCATTCCTCTGAAAGCTTTGGTGCACAGAATGGCACTTCATTTTAAGTGCTGTTTCAGAGAGCCAAGAACAAAATCGTATTTTTTGTGGTACTTCCAAGTGTGCAGTGTTTAATGGGCATCCCATCCAACAGTCACGCCAACGTTTGTGGAGTGCTGGTTTTCCGTAGCAAACAGAATTTGAGATGAGTAGGAAGATTCATTGTTCCCCTGCCATTGGCAGCTCCATTTCTGATCTGCCCACTCCTCTCAACAGCCTTGCTGTGCAAATTGCCTTGTATTAAAGCACAATTCCTTCCTATGTTCCTGCCTAGCTACAAAAATTTACTAAAGAGTAGTGCTTATACAAGATACCATAGTCATTACCGCCAGAAGTGCCACGCTATCCCATCAAGTTCAAGCGTTTTGTTGTTGTCCATTATGAACAACAGTACCACCTCTGTGGAGTTTTTGGGTAGTAGGTAAAGCTAATTATAGTCCTTCACGTTGGGCTGAAGTGTGAGGGACGCTAGCTTTCTGAAAGCCTGAGCTACATGCATTTTTCCTTTCGTAACAAATAAAACATGAGAGGAGGAACTACTATGCCACAAAACAAATGTATAGTTAAATCCCATCCCAAAGCACCTGTTTTTGGGCTGTTTTTTTTCCTTTTCCCAGAAGAGTTAGGTGGGTTGGATAATTTGACATTTTTGTTCTGGTTTGAGTTGTTATTTTCTTTTAGTTTTGAGACATTTTTGTGTGAAATTATTTTATTGGTTCATTTAGCTTTTTACATTGCTGATTTCAGAAGCCATGTTCTTCATAGTTCAGCATCACTGATACTGTTGCTACTTTTTGGATGTTAGTTTTTTTTAACCTTTTGATTTTTTTTTCACCCCCCCCCCCCTTGTAGAATGGAAGAGTCTGCTGTATGTGGAGCACCATAGCTAAATGTCACCAGCATGACATTACTTTTTTTTATTTTAACATATGCAAATAATGTAATTAATTTGTACTGAGTCACAAAAACTGCACCCCACAGAAACTGCAGTGTACATATTCTCATTCCAAAGGTGGAATAATACATATTTGTTTGATGCTTACACTGTGCAGGTATGTGTCTGTGTGTGTGTGTGTCTCTCTCTCTCCCTCTCCTTCTCTCTCTGTACATTTATATTTGTTTGTATGTATACACACATACATGCTCATAAACAATATTAAATGTAACTTCATTTCTGGAGAAAAATTGTAATTTGATTGATTTTCTCCCCCCTTTAGCTTAGCAAAGCTGGAAGAAGAATTTGAAAAGAAATTCAACAGCCTCCCTCAATACAGTCCTGTTACCTTTGACCGGAAAAGTTCATCTGTTCCGAGGAAAAAGAGAAAGGTTGGAAGCAGCTCATCTGAACAACCAAAATCCAACAAAGGTAAATTACTGCAGTACATTTATAAATGATAACAACGCTGTGTCAAGCTCAGGAATTTATACTTTCTTACCTTGTTGTTATGTATGTGAAAAGTGTGGAGTCAAAGAAAATGTTTTTCTAGCACTGAAGTTAATTGGTTCTTACCTGGGTTAATTTATGCTGAAGTTTTCAGGCTGTACCCTTGTCTTTTCCTGATTTTCATGCCGAGTAGAACTGGTTAGAATGTTTACATGAAATAGTTTCCTCATGATGAGCAAATTTGTCAAAAACAGAAATATTTGTGAGGTAAGTGAATTTGACAAGTTTTCCTAGGGAAAAATTTGGAAAAAAATTGCAGATGATCAAAAAGTTACATCTTGACATTCTTCAAAGCATAGTTCTATGTGGCTTTGCATTTAGATGTCGTTTTAGCCTCTGTAATTTAAAACAGAAGATATCAGAGGTATCTGAATGAAAAATGGAGTTTTTTCTCAAGTTTTTAACTATCCATCATAAATTTGGGCAAAAATGCTCTGGATCATAAATATCATTAAAGTAAACCAATTCGCTCCATTAATGAGGCTTTTAGAAGGAGAAACTCATGTCACATTTTGCTGTTTTATATATAGCCAGCCTGAGACACAGAAGTGAGAATGTGGTAGGGATAACTGAGACTGTGACGCTAATATCAATGCATAAATACAGTATAGAAGCATCACAAAATGAAGGAATGGCTTACCAATAGTTCTGCAGAGACAAAAGGATGCTCAAGACTTTTCATAACGTGAAAGTGGTTTGTTTTTCTGCTACTGTGGTAGCATTGCTGACTGATGAGTTTTCAGATCTAATATGTGTATTCAGCCAGGTGACCCTGGATTAAATCCATTTTGAATGCTTCCCAAATAATCACATTACAATATGCAGGACTGAGCATCTGTTCTCTTCTAGTGCATGCCAATTTTGGTATTGATTTTTGTATTTATGTAATTAGATGTGGAATAATCAGATTCTTGCAAAATTGGACTTGTGCTAATATCAACTGAGTCTTGACTTTACAGCCTTTTCATTTTTTATGGTATATATTCAAGAGAAAATTTTTAATCAAAATGAATTAATTATTTTACAATATGATAATACAGTGGTTTACTAAGCAGCATCTATAGGAAACAACATCTATTCATCTAACATGAACTGGCAATAGAGGTTGTCATAGCAGCTTCCTGGATTTCTCACTGCTGTAGTACCTATTCAAGTGTCTATGTGTCTAAAAGTGTTGCAGGTCATTTTGTGAAGTCCTGAGTTGTTTGGGAATTGCATGGTCTAATGCTACCTCAGGTCAGATAGCCTAGAGCTGAATTCTGCTTTTGGCTGGATTCATAAGTAAGGACTCATTTTTACCCGTGTTTGCATCACTGTCGAAAAGCTTTGGAGTATTTTCAGCCGTGTTTCAAAGGAGGGTCAGAAACATAACTGCCGGCATGTTGCAAGCCTGATATAAGTAGTTTTGGCACAGCCCGGTGGAGGAGGCCATGGCGCATTTGCCTCTAGCAGTCAGTAAGGGCTCTTTAAACTAAGGCAGCTGACTTTGCCTTGAAGCAGATGGGAAATAGTCACATGAACTTTTCCACCAACTGAGCTGTGGGGTTGCAACAAGCAGCCCCAGGGCAGAAATATCCAATAGTGACACTGATGTTTCTGCAGTGAACATCTAACCACAGGCCTGAACTAAATCCAGACTGAGATAGTGATATCTGTTCCTAATTTCGATGAATGCTGAATTCACTTAAGCTAGCTGGGCAAACTGTCAGCACACTTAGTCATCCCAACTCCTTGGAGGGTGAGGTTCAGCTCTCAAGATAAATGAAAAGCTTTCCAACAAATCATTTTTCTTTTGGAAAAGAATGATTTCTAAAAATACAAACATTCCGTGGCAATGGGTTGATTTTAATTTGTTTTATACCAGATTTTGTTAGGATACTTAAAATTAGGATGTGAGTTGTGGAACTGAAGCTACCTGAACCAACCTGAACCAAGCATGCTTACTAACTTAACAGGGAAACTGTTCCAGCTGAGCCAAACACTCATTAAGCTGAATTCCCAAAGTAATTTGTGGGGTACTGACAGGTTATTCAGCCTAGACATGCTGTTGGCTTTCCTGTGAACTGTGACATGTCCAAAGACGGCTAGAGGATACCAACCTCAAAAGGTGTCATGCACACGTGTACAAACTGGGCTTCTGTGAGTGTCGCAGAAAATGAAACATGGCAAGCAGGCATATTGTGCAAAACAATAGCAATTGGTTTGGGATGGTTCCATGTTTTTTGAATTGTCAGGTTTTTTTACATCATTAGAATTAAGCAAAAAGCCAAAGTGACATTTTTTTCTTGCAGCGTGATGAGTATGAACTGTGAAGGGGCAATATAGTCTCGTGGGTATGACTCAGAGTTGGTTTATGGGAGAGCTCAACCTCAGTGTGCTGCGCTCTGCATTTTGCTGTTGTGTGGAGCTATCTGTGCTGCTTTGCAGTTTCTTTGGGTTGTCTCGGGTTGTTCGGTCATGAGAAGAGGGGCTGCGATACTTAGGCATCCAGCACAAAGGGGGCCTTCTAGTGGCTGGGGCCTCTGGACGCACTTATTTTCCACTCAGTAATGGTCATAAGGGGTAGATTTAGTAAAGACTATTTGAAACCAAGCCCTGTTTTTCTTGAGTGAACATATGCAGAATCATAAACTTCCCATGCATTCGCAGTCCCCAGATGAGTACCTACTTTCCGCAGTCTTCAGATCAATACATTGTACTAAGAGGCTAATAAAAAAGATGGCCAGATCTTCTAACTAACCCAAGCAGACAGGATTATCAGGATATTTTTCAACTCCTCAGTGGAAAATCAGTGGATCAGTGTTCACTGAATCTTTCATCTATTGGCCTTGCCATGCCCAGCCCCCTCTTCTGCCAGTTCTTTTAACATAAAAACCCCTGAAGAACCCTGTAGCCTGAAAGCTCAGCTTCTGTGTAAGGCAAATTTGAACTTTCTCAGATGAGAGAGAAGTAACTTTTTCCTCAAAATATTCCAAATTGCCTAATTCTGCTCCCAGTGAAATTAATGGGAATTTTTCCTCAATGGGACAAGCCTATAGCAGTTCTGCAAATCCCCCCCCAAAGTGTTTTTTACTGAGCGTATGCATATCCAGTAATAATGTAACAAAATGGCTGAAAAATACGGCTATTCTGAATTTGTACAGATGGCCTGCTCCAGCATTCACTGGAGCTGTGACTGACTTTTTTCTTCTTTCCAATGGTGTATGTGCCAAAATATCCAACCACACAGAAGACATCAGCCTGCAGTGAGTCACTAATTTGCTCATATGCAAAAATGAGCAACAGGCATAGTCATTATTTCTCTCTTGTACTGTGAAGAAATGCTCACTTGCACACTAACCACTTCACTTAAGCTTCCATTTTGGGGAGGTAAAGGGAGCGGAGTACCTAGCATGCTTTCATTTGGGAAAGGGAATGCCTCCATTTTTCTCTGTGGCCTCTAGGACTAGAAATAAAGCATCAGCTTAAAGCTAATGCTTCTTTGTGACATTCCTCTCGGTCTTAGCTTGTTTTTTGTTGACTCAGTTCTGAGCATTAAGCCTGTCTGGAGATTGTATGCCATAGTGTTTCAAAGATCGTGACCTAAAAATACAGCTTCTTCCTCCTGAGAGATTTAGAAATGCACAGACAAATGTTTGGCAAACCCCAGCTCCTCTGGGAGTTGTGGAGGTCAGGTCACAGCAACCCGACAGCCTCTCAGCGCAGAGATTTTGATAAGAGGAAATTCTTCCAAACCGGGAGGCTGAGCTGAGCTCCAGCTAAAAGATATGTGAGCTTCAGCACTCGATCCATAGGGACTCTGTTAACTCATGTAAAATCAATGCTGTAGCTTTCTGGGAGGTGTATGTATTCCTCCTGGTTTTGTTGTGATAATGCCGAAATGCTATCTGTTTGGTCTGGCCTTTGAAAAATATGGAACTTTGGGGAGTAGAGGGAACATATTACCCAAATTTGGGAGAAATGCAGTTGCAGTTAGTGATGCAGACTCTATTCATCTTCTTGCCTGCTGCTTCCCTAAGCAGCTGCCTTGAACCAGGCTGAGTATTCCCAGAAGGAGGTTCCTGCTGCCATCAGTCACATTTTTTGCATGTACTGTACATTCTTCTCCTTAATTCCCCACATGCAGGGCTAGTTAGTGATGGAAAAATGCAGAGATATTTTGTAGACTTATCTTGATCTTGTGTTCTTAGCTTGTTACGGTCGTACCTCAGCAGCCAATGTATTTGTTTGGTTTGTTTTGAGGATAAGGAGCGGAGGAGGTCAGTATTTGGTCAGTACTTTTGGTGGACAGAATCCAGTTCCAAGTCAGGGGCTGCTGGGAAGGTCTCCCTCCTGTTAGGCTACAAGTTGTCATGGCACCTGCTGCGCACCTCATTTCTGGTGAAGTCCTGAAGTCCTGCTTACTGCTATATTTTTTGAAATAAGCATTTCAAGTGCAGTTTGCTTCTGAAAAGTAACTTCATAAGAAAGGCTTTGCAGTGTAGAGATTATGCATCGTTATTTCTTTGGTCTGTTATGTTTGTTGCTTTTGTATCACCGTTTACTCCATTAAGGGGTCAAAAGAGGGCCTTTTAATGGCCCGTACTACTGGCATATTTTGTGGTCTGTTGTCATCTAAGATGGCTTCTGGCAATTACTAGTAAAGACTCTGCTATCAAAGTAGGGGTGATACCATGAGCTCAGCACAACTTCACCTTCCTCTCTTTTATTTAGTATAAATCAGTTTATACTAAGTGCAGAAGTAAAAACTCCTTTTATTTCTGCACTTAGTATAAACTTATTTCTGGTCATCATAAAGGGCAAACCTAACTCTCATCTCCAAAAAGAAGAATGTCTTTAGAGTTTAAAAAACAAAGAAACAAACAAAAACCCTGGGTTTTGTATGGTTAAGTTTTCCTATGGTCAGCATTCTCCAAAATGCATTGTATGCCCTTAAACATGGGGAGCTGATGGGTTGAAGTACAGCCTGATGAAATCAATGGAAAGCCTCCAGAGGCCATCGTGGGGGTTAGGTCAGGTTTTGTACTTCCCCATGAAATGGCATTCTGTATTAATGGAAGGGGAGGTTGTATATATTACATACTATGACTGTTGTATTCTTTTTAAGACTGCTAATTAAAAGTGTGTATTATTAATATTGTCTGTAGGTTCATTCCAGTCTCAGAAAAAGAACTTATTCCACAAAATTGTCAGCAAATATAAGCACAAAAAGGAGAAGCTTAATGTTCCGGACACAGGTACTGGTGCATTACTCAGTTAAGGTTTTGGGCCACCTTCCCTCTGAATTCAGACTTGGGTAGTGCTTCTGGACAGAGGCTACTCAGCTCTCTAGACTTTGATTGCTTTGGTCCCTTACTTCCCTGTCTGCTTTGGTTTCATCAGCTCCTGGGTCTAATTGATCATATTACCTTATTCCGATATGATGCTGCTTTGCTGTTAATTGATATCCCCCTCAATTACAGTTGCACTTCCCGTGCTCCAAATTCCTGGCAGCAGAGCTGACAAAGCAAGGACAGTTCTGCAATTGGCCCTGAACCCTTTTTATCTTCCATAGCTCCTAAGCCCTGTAGTGTTTTGGCTGCTCCTATCTCTGTCCCTTCTATATCAGAGACCATACTATTTATTCCTGTGCCAGGGCATTTGTCCATTTTCCCATGGCCTCTCTGCTGGAGTAGCACCTTCTCTGAGATTTCCCTCTGTCTGGAACTCAAGAGACTGCAGATGGACAGACTGTAACAGCCTGTTTCTGCACTACAACTCAAAAAGAGTCCTCCCATCCCCAAACCAACCCTCCGTTTCTTCACTAGCTTTTTCTGCCTGCTTCAGTTTGAAGAGAGCTTCTCCAGTTTTTAAATTCTCTCATGGGCTTGCTTTGCCCTCCATCCTGCTGCTGGCAGCTTTCCAAAGCCTTTTTCTTGTTTTATCATTCTAGTCCTGTATCTTCACACATTCACAACTCCCAGGGGAATTTTCAAGGGTACAGTATGTGCAGGACCATAGCTCAGCCTGTTTCCCAGAGCCTTTTTTGTTATGTTTTTACTTTCTGGTCATCATGCCCACGCTATCCAAATCAGGCCCAGGCTGGGATTTTTGCCCTTGCACAGTGGAGTTCCCTCCCACGTTGTCCCTGCGGTGTAGAAGAGCCTTTCTGGTTCTCCATACTTAGGTGGCTCCATGAATTTCTTCCCCCCGTTTTTTTTTTTTTTTTTTTTTTTTTTTTTTTTTTTTTCCTGTCGGTGTCTGTATCTTTCTAAGATAATAAAATGACAGTCCCCTTCTCCAGTTCCCCCAGTTATCTTTCTGCTTAATCCCTCTGCCTAAGGCTTGGTCATGTCACTTCCTCTCCTTTTCCCTCTGATGCTGTTTTGTATCCTCTGCAGTGTACTTGCACTGTTATCGTGCATAGGCTCTACCAGCTCTGCTGCATTCAGTGTAATTCAGTACAAATGTTTTGAAATGACTGGTGCTGTTTCATTGCATTTGTACAACAAATATACTGTGGGAGCTGCTCATGAGAAGTAACTATCTTGCTTCCCAGCTGGTTGTGAAAAAGGCATCATACGTTAATACAGGTCTTATTGCATGCCATTCAGATTATTGTGCCTGATTATTAAAAGGCTGCAGAGAGAAATTATTAAGAAAAATGTGTGTTAAAATTCTCATACGGGAAATGAAACAGAAAGCATTTAATACATGGTTGAGTAAAAAGTTTAAATATCTTGAAATGTGCAGCAATAAAGTGAAGCTGAACAAAATGTGAAAAACTCTGCTGAAAAGAAACCATCATCTTTTGATATAAAGTGTGCACTGTGATCAAAGGTTCAAGCCTGACAAGTGCTGAGCACCCTGACCTTCTTCCAGCACAACACAGAGGCATGTCCTTGGACATTAATCATGTGAGTAATGTCACTATGTCTAAACATTAAGGATATGCCTATGCATTTTGCTGGAGTAGGGCCAGTTTGCTACCTCCCAAGACTGAAGCAAACACCAGAGAAACTTGTACTTACCAGTCTTACAAAGCCCCCATAGGTATCTTCAAAGGAGAGACGGTGGATCTATACACTGGTGGAGAACTAAATTTTCTGTGGGTTAGAAATCCATCCTGGGACTGAAAGAGGTAAAGATCTGGGGTCCTGTCTGATCTAATGTACCATATGGTGATACTGAAAGTGGGGCATTTGTCAGCAAAGTGCCATGTGGGTATGGCCTTGGGCTGTCTCACCTTCAAGGTACTGCCTAAGTAACATCACAGTTTCATGATTACCTAGGCAGTACAGTCTCTGAATCCAGTGTCCCATATTCTCCAGCACTCAAGCTGGGAATTCTGGCATCTTCATTTGAATTCAAATATGGAAGCATTTACTGAGTCAAATACTAAAAGAAAAATGTCTAGTCCTTTTTGTGGTTCCTCTGTACTTTTGGTGAGTCACAGATCTGCCTGTGTGGTTTTGTGTTTTAAGGAATTAATTTTGCTGGAGGAGGGAGGGAGTTGGTTATTCTGGTAGCTGGACAGGAGATTCTTGGAGGGGTTGCTGTTAGCAGGAGTATTGCTTGGTTCATGTTTTGTCAGCTTGGAAAATGTGTGTTTTTGTGTGTGTGTTTTGAATGAAAACTTCAGCCCTGAAGACAAGTTGGTGCAGGAAAGGCAAATTTTACAATGATTGGATCATGTTGTCTAGAGCTATCTCTGCTTTGGGTATCTGAGTGAATTCGGGCTTTGTGCGACTGCATTGTACGCAGCATCACCAGTGCAAATTATGATATCATGAGTTTGCAAATGTTTACAGAAATATATCCCAGTAAAATAATGATGGACATGTCACAACCCCTGCTCCTCTTAGCAGAGAGTATACAGTAATAGAACTGAAAGTAGAGATATGTCGCATCCTTAGGCGAGGCTGACAAAAGCACAGCTGTGCCCATCAGCACTGATGTTTTTGTCTGCAGAGTTACACCACTCAGCTGAGCTTTTTTCTTCCACGCTAGTCAGGGTAGCTCCACTGATAAGGCTTTCTGGCGGGAAGCAATACTTAAAAAACAAGGAGAGTGTCACAGCCATTGGCTCCTCACGGGTGTGTGGTGAGCTGTGCTGTGTAGGCTGCATGGCAGAAGAACGCAGTGCTGAGGGCCCTTCCTGGGTTTGTGTAAGAACCAAATTCATTGCCAGTCTCTGTACCAGAAGGGGAGAAGAGAAGACGGGCGGATACACCAGCCCCACCACTAGCAGATGTGTAAGAGGCACTCAGCCCCTGTGGCTGGCAGAGCTCGCTACCTGCTACTAAGCTCTCCCACGCGCAGTGCTCTGTGCAGCCTCTGCATACTTGACTGAGCAAGAACAGAAAGTGCAGAAATTTAGCAGAATGACTTTTTTCCCCCCCTGCTAAGAAAGCCCTGTTGTGCCAGGGGCATGTAGCCCAAAGGAAGTCAGTGGCTCTGATGCCACCGTGCCTTTGGCATCCAGGCAGGACAAGGGTTAGGTCAGCACAGACTCTGCAGGTGGTGGCAATAGGGATGTGCATCAGAGCAACTCATCCAGGCAGCTGCTCCACACACCTGGTTTGATCATCTGCTTCTTGTCAGCCAGTGTCACTCGGTTTGTTAGTCCCCCCACTTTTGCTACAGCTTGGGGTGCTGTCTGATGAGCTGGGATTTCCCCCAGGCTGTAGGCCAGAGTTTGCTTGACTTCAGTTCCTTAGTGAGCTGTTCCCTAGGCACTGGTGAAGACAGGTGTTTGAAGCTTTGTTTTTCTGCCTTGCTAGACTTTCCCCTTTTTAACTTAATGAAACCATTAAACCATTACAGCTTCCCTTTCCTTCTTGATGCCTGCATGTTTTGACCCATGCGGCATTTGTTCTCCGCTAGACATGGTTAAACTCCTGCAGCCCTCTAGTAACTGATAGGCATTCCTGAAGAGATTGTTTTAAATGCCTGGTGTCTTATTGAGGTTCATTCGGAAAAGCTCATCCTCTTCCGTGGTGTGCTGAGTCAGTTTAATTGATCTCATTTTTCATGTTCACAAAGGCAGATGATGGCTGTTCAGTCTTGAATGAGGCCAGCAGCTGATTCAGTGGGGTCTTGAACTCAGCATTTTCCACGTAGACCAGGCTCTGCAGTTTGAGTGCAGTTTTGACTCTAGTATGCCCTGAAGGCTGTTCTGTTTCACCCCAGCCTCGCTCAGCCTGACATTAGGAGAGCTGTGGGGTAAAGACACACTGCAATGCCCATTGCTCTAGCTCCTGAGAGCACCTTGGCTGTATCCCACTTCCCAGAAGAAGTGTATCCCAGAAGAAGCTGGGACCACTCTTCATTTCCTTATGCTTTGGATCCTTCCAGAGGAAATTCAGGTGCACAGAGGAAGCTTTGAGGCGCTCCAGTAGCTCCACTAATTGGGATAATAAGAGGAGCAGGTTTGCAGGGCACATTGCAGAGTGCCCATTTCCAGTGATAGGGACTCAGCTTTAGACACTGATCTTCAGCATTTAGTGCAAAAACAGACCTGGCTCATAAAACAGTGAAAATAACCTGGGATTAATTGCTTCCTGCCATTTAAAAATCTGTTGTGTCTCTGTGTTTTAGGACTGAAAGGGGAAAATTTTCACAAGGAAAGAAGAAAGAACCTCATTATTTCAAGGCTTTTATGATTTAATGTTATAAGAAAATGGTGATGAACATTTCATTAGCAAAGAGAGGGCTTGCAAATGCTTTTTCTTCTCTCCAGCTTGCTTTGCTGTTTCTGCTTTAATTGTATGCCACTGTACACTGCAGCCTGAAAATCAGGGTTAGTGATCAAGTTCTATCTCCAGCTGCAAGCTTTATACAAATACTGGTAATTGATATAAATGAGAAATATCAGAGCAGTGAATCAGGTCTTTTAAATCCTCCCTTTTCCTCTCTCCATTGTTGGTTGCTTTTTTTTAATCAGTTTAAGACTTAAGATACAGCTAAGCCAATTTCTCATCTGCTGTGTCAGATTTGTGTTTTGTTGAGTTGCAGCCTGCACTCTAAACTGGGTTCTTTCTTCCACTGTAGATTAGGGGAAATAAGACTACATGTATTCAGCAGACCTCAGAGTAGGGTAAACTGTCCATGCTAACTGTAATCAAAACTCAGGAAAGCATCTGGCACAGAGCTCTAGATGATTTTTTTTTTTTTTTTTTTTTTTTTTTTTTTTTTTTTTGCAAAGTCACTTTTGTGACTGTGGCGTAAGCATACCAAAAGGACAGTACTATGTGCTGGTTTTTTTGCAAAAGTAGCCTTTTACTTCTGCATGCACTACTCTCTTGTGGAAAGATAAGTACATAAATGTTTACAGGACTGAGCAGTAGCTGCAGAACCTCATTTCATTTCTAGACAGCATTCTCCTGAAAATTAGCTGAGCTCTACAAAGCTCTTCCACACAGGATGGTGTGGAAACAGAAGGGATATGAAATGGATTCAAATACATAGAGATGCAGATACATTATTAAAGAAGAATCCAGAGAAGAAAGCTTATGTTTTAGCCCCATCCTTTTTACACTGCAAAGTCGAGGCCTGGTCCTGGAAGGACTTCCATGTGGACTTGCCTTAGAAGCGTTCATTATGGAGCACTCACATGGATATTCCTTTGTCAGTGGAAGCAACGAGGTGCTGTCTCTCTTGAACGAAATGCCGGATGAGGACCCCTGTTAGCATCTAGCTTAGCTATATGGATGTTGAAGCATGGATTCTTTTCTCTGGCGTTCGGTGCAAAGGGTCTTCAGGGTGAAGCCTTTAGTCTTCCTCGGAGTCCCTGAAATACAATTTCCTCTGAGTTAGGTTTTATCTCTACTTGAATAATAACCCACAAAGAAGTCAGTGAAATGATTTCCTCATCCTGCCTCCCATTAGGACTGCTAGAATAACCAGGAGACCTGGGACTGAAGAAGAAAAATTCTCCTGAGGAGAGCACCTCTGCCCTTCACTACCCCCCAAACTCACGCACACACACACACTCTTCATCCCTCAGTCCATCCCTGTTCAGAGCTGTATGTGCAGCAGTGCAATGGGGAACTGGTAAAGAGCTTACACTGGAGCTAAAGAAGAGAAGAAACGTAGAGGACTCTCTTAGGTCTCATTTCAGGGACTGAGAAACTTTAAAATATGGAGAGGGATTGCACTTACTGCATCCTGAGTTTGTCAGCCACCCTCTGTTATCTCTTAGTCAAACACCCAAATATGGTGTACTCCTTCAAATTAATCTATTGCAAAGACATTTTCATGTCTCCTTTCCCTTTCTTTTTTATAACTATTGCCTTTTTTTATTTTACCTTTTACATTTCTTTTAGCTTTGTTTATAGTTTCTTGGGCTTTTTAATGTCTGCAGTGTGAGAAAGAAAAGTTACAAAGGGAACGATCCAGTATCCGTAGTGTGATCAAGTTAACTGATCAAGTTAATTTCCAGTGACCTGCTGTAGCTTGTAATATATGACACATTTTATTAAAAACATAAATCAGATTTTTCTGTCACATGTTGTTTATTGTTTGAAATCTGACTTGCCGTGTCTTCAATATTTTTATTAAATCTAAAAAAAAAAGAATTATACTACTAAGATTAAAGCCATTATAAATTCAATCAAACTAGAATTAAACAGCACTGTCAAAGTAGAATCTAATTAGAGCAAATCTCCAAATCAGAATTAGCAAATACTGTTGGATTAGAACCAGACCATTACATTAATACATAGTCAATGCTTATAAATCCTCAAATAGGAAATCTAGAGAGAAAGCTGCCCTTTTAATTATGCATTCCCATTAAGACTCTTCTCTCAGTCAGTGCAGTAAGCTCATCTGAACATCTCACTATTAGCCAAATTACTGAGTTGCTTGAAAGTCACATTTACAGTCACTGACACTTCTACTTAATTGGACTGTTACGGGCAGATCTTTTCTTGTGATCTCTCCTCCTCTCTACAAAAATAAGCTCTAGAGCATAGCTCTGCTCTGCAAAGGTTAGCATCTATGGCTATACACTGAGATAAACTAATTAAAGCTGTATGCTTTTTTTCAAAATTAAGAACATGCACAAGTCCGAAAATGTTTTTATGAGAGAAGATAAGAAGATAAATTAAGAGCATAGATGAATTAAATTTTGTAATGTTTCCAAGTGTTTTTATACATACGTACTAGATCTAATCATATGCTTATGCCGTAAATCATTAAAAGAAAAACAAGATCCTTCCCCACTTAAAACAAAAGATCAAAGGGGAAAAGATAACAAGATAAAAACGTGTTAGAGCTATTCTCTTCTCCCAGTCTTCATGCTTGCATAGTTTCAGTTAAGAAGCCAGCAGAAAACAGAGTTTTTATTAGCCATATCTTTGAATAGGAAGTTTGTTAAATCTACAAAACAAGCAATACATAAATATAAATATTATATAAAAATATAGAATAAAATGAAGAAGGGACTGGTTGGCTGCTTGTGCCCGGTTTGAAGGTGTTGGTGTTCCTGCGTCTAATGTAGATGTAGGAGTTTGCTCTCATTCAGTGCTTAACCCTTCTGAAAGAACAGTTGTTCACACTCCAGCTTGAGTTTTATGCATGTAATTTTTGCTTGTCCTACCTCCCACAAAGTCACTGACAAATGGGTCTTAGACATGTCTTGAAAACAAGAAGGATTGAAAGAATTTGTGGGGAAGAGAAGGCTAAAGGTAGACTCAGTAACAGCTGTCAAATATATAAAAGACAGGCAGGCACAAGGTATAACCTGACAGCTGGGAAAGGAAATAAGAAGTTGAAAATGCAGCAGGGGCGATTAGCTTTAGGTATTAGGAAAAATGATATAATAGTTCAGGATGGCAATGCACTGGGAGAAAACGACCTGGGGACCTGGTGAAGATGCCGTCAGTGCTTCCAATTTCAAAACAGGTTAGACAAGCAATGGCTTGGGCATATCGTAGAGGGAGATGGACTAATAACTACTTGACACCTGTATTTTGTGTGATTCTGAGTGAAGTCCAGCCAGGTGGAAATCCCTTTGCGACACCTGTAGTTTCTTTCTAACCCTATCTTGCTGTAATCACAGGTGAGGTGGACCTCATAATATTTTATCACAGAAGGAAAAAAAATGTCCTAGATTCTGAATTTGTGGACAAATGATATCCTATGGTATCAGCAGTATGGATCATTGAATCAATGAGAATTACACACAGTTGGTAACCATACACTGATTTCAGACTTTGAAGACCTAAATACATTTTGTGATTCCTGTCTGACCAATTTCTTCATGAACATGAGTTAAGTCACTGTCTAGTCAGGTGAAAATTTGTGACTGTGTTCCAGTTCAGGGTGGAAAGCTGCTTGGAAACGCCAACACTGGTACTGTTTAAGAAGATTCAAACTGTTCCTTTCTCACTTTCTGACTTCATGTAGGCAGTATTTATGTCACAGTATTTTATTCTGTGCTTACTTTCTTTTTTTGACATTCTTGTCTTCAGCTGTAATCTAGTTCTGCTTTATATTTCCTGCCTTTTTGGTCTTTTTTTTCAAGATTGTTGTTCTGTAAAAGGCAGCATTTCTGTCTGCTTGGCGGAGACAACATAGAGAGAAGACTGAGAGTTAGTCAGGAATTCCTGAATTCTACTTGTGAGTCTGTCTGTGACCTAAAATAAGCTTACGTGAGGACTGTAGCCTTTACTTTTCCTAACTGCATTTTGTCCCCCAGCCACTGGTTGGCATCTCCAGTTGCAGAGTGTTTATGCAGATTGGTTGAAACCCTGGTCCCACTGAAATGCTGCTGCCTGTCTCACAATTTCTTTTGCAAATATGAGAAACTTGAACCTCCTAGGAAATCTTCAGGAGCTGATGGTACTATTCCCCTGCAAACCCCTGCAGCATTCAGTTCATATCTTGCCATGGGTTATGCTCTGAATAGCTGTGAGGGAAGGCTTAGTGTATTACACAGATGGACACAAAATGGTAAATGAGCAAAGCTAGCAGCTGAATTATTCTACATTTAAAACTCCATTGTTGTCCTTTTTCAGCCATACTCTCAGAAGACAAAAATTCTAGTGAGCCTGCCTGGAAGAATAAAATTTCTATATCTGCCCTAAACACTCCAGAGCCAGCAATGATGCATGAACCCTTAGTTGGCAGCCAGAAGAGGAAAGCAAGGAAAACTAAGATCACACATCTTGTCCGAACAGCCGATGGTCGAGTGTCACCAGCAGGAGGGACATTAGGTAAGGAAATTGGAGTTTAAATTTTGTTAAAACTGAGTTGTTGGGCATGGTATTGGAGCATAAGCAAGCTATCAGGGAAGTACTTCTAAGTCGGCTTGGTTTCAGACCTGCTTTAGAAAGGTCATTCTGTAAAATGCAGATATCAATCAACTGGGAAATCAGTTAGTCCAAAATGGTCGACTTCTTTTGTTTTAATGCCCAAATCTGTCTAACTTCTCTGGATTTCTCTTTAAGAACTGAGAGCTGGGTGCAGAGGGAAGTGGAAAGAACACTTGTTCATAGTGAGGACAGCTGAACACTGGAACAGGTTGCCCAGAGAGGTGGTTGAGTCTCCGTCATTGGGGATACTCAAAAACCAACTGGACACAGTCCTGGACAACCTGCTCTAGCTGGCCTTGCTTGGGCAGGGAGTTGGACCAGATGATCTCCAGAGGTCATTTCCAACCCCAACTGCTCTATGATTCTGTGAAAACAGTTACCCTTCATAACTTATTTTTGCTTCCAACCCAGCAAAGAAATTACACTGTGCCTAGTTATAGGACATAAAAACATGCTCCATAATGTGACAGTCAATGCCACATACTGTGCTGGAATCCTCAGCAGTTAAGATTATCTTTCAGGACTTCTGTATCTAAAATGCACACAAAAACGCGCACTCTTTTGCCTGAGCTAAAAGATCAAACTCAGTTGAATCCAAATTCAGTCAACTGATTCATAAACCTCAGTGTTCTTCTGTCGATAGCTCAGGTCACAAGAGGTTGCAGCGTGAATTGGATTACATGAACAAAATCAAAGTCCTAAAGATACAGTTCCTGTTAACACCAGAGTGATCAGTATATGGATGTGCTGCTGAGAACTTAAGGGCTGGCCTTGATCGTCCCATTTACCTGCAAGCTTTGCTTTCTTTTGTTGCAGAGGAAAAGCCAAAAGAGCTGCCACAAAGTACTCTTCAAAAAATGTCAAGTGCAGAAACAGATTGCAACAGTGAGTGCTCCAGAAATGCAGAGTCAGAAGAAACTCATAGTATTACACCAGATATGCCAGCAGTGTCTGCATTTTTTAGCTTAGCTGCTCTGGCAGAAGTAGCAGCAATGGAAAACGTACACAGGTATGCTTTTTTCCCTTGCTGTCTAAACAGATTCTGCATGTCTGCTAGCTTGTTAAAAGCATGTGAATTGCAAAATGTTTAATGCTTATTTTATGCCACTAGCTTAGTAGTGTTAGGTCCTCGCAGCCTTAAATGATTGTCCCTGGGAAACTTGCCTGCCAAGTTTTGTTTATAAACAAATAGATATGCTTCATGAGATCCTAAGGATTGAGGGTTTCTAGTATCAGATACCCTTTGTCAGATAATAGTGGGTTTAAATAGCTACTGCATACTGAATTGTACATCTCTGTGGCCTGAGATTTTCAGGGACCTTTCATATAACTTCAGCAGAAGTTTTTTGCCAAGCATGACTGAATGAAGCAAACTTGTTTTTTGTTCTTGTGCTTTGCTGTGTAGGAGGCAAAGCATCTACAAAATGTCATTGGGCAAAGCAATTCTAGGGGATGGAAAGTCGTGTTAGTTTGGGCTGCTCCTCTTCATTAAGGAATAGGCTGTCCACACAGATAACGTGGAGGATGTGCAGGTTACTTAGGTCTGTTGGATCAGTTCAGCATGGTCGGATCCCGCATCCTAAACCTCTGATGGGAGGAAACCAATGATGCCAAATCTGCCTTGCTTCCTGCTTGTCCAGTATTGTTCTTTGATGCTGCAGCTTATTGGAAGTGAATCCCCATTCTTGCCTGCCATGGAAAGTCAGTGAGGAAATGCTGGGCCTGTTTGAGAACATCACAGCCTCTGCAAATGGCATTTGGCAGATTGCTGGCTACCTAAGAAACTCCACCAGGCAGCAGCTGAGGAAACCATTTACAACCTCATTTTACTGCTGATCTCATGACCCCCATTGGCCAAGCTGGTACTGACAGTTCTGTGTATTCAGGCTGTGCATAAAAAATTGCAAGGCTTTTTACAGGCTCAGGGTTAAAAAAAAAAAAAAAGAAAAAGAAAAAAATCAGATGGACCCAGCCTGGCAGCTGTTCTCTGCAGAAGCTGTTGTCTTGCTTAAGCAACAGTGTTTTGGGTGAGAAATGTTTTCACACTAAAGTCAGCATGGCCTTTCCTCCCAGTTTTGCAAAGCACCAGTCTGTTATCAAGACAGTAAAAGTCTAAACTCTTTTCTGTCTTCTTCTGTGGTCCGAAACAGCAGTGAGACCTGGAGAAGTGCCATGTGAAGTTCTGTTCTCCCTCACAATGCTGTGGTTTCATTGATTTCTACTGACACTATGACTAGAATTGCACAGGAGAGACAGGATTTGCTCAGTCGTGTTTTTTTCCTGTTTGTTTCTCTGAGAGTTCTTTATCCTTCTTTTCTCCCTGGTAAAGTGAGTGTCCCGAACTAATGTTTTACATAGCCTTTTGTTTGTTTTCTTCTTACTTGCTCCCAAGTTTTACCATCTCATCATACACTTACAGCAATGAAGCACCTTCCATGAGGCCTGAAAACACCAATCAGGCAAATATGTAACTACTGTTACAAACAAATTCCAGCTTCTAATTGCATGGAGAAATGAAATCTGGGGACTCTTTCCTAATAGAAACTTAGCCAGATGTCTCTGGGAGACTTGGCAAATGGAAGTCGAAACACAAACCTCAATTTGATGGGCTAGATGCTTCTCTTAATTTCTGCTCTATGTTGACTGTTTATTATCATTTGCAACTTAGTTCTTTACTCTGAAAATAGCTGGAAGTGAGCAGAAGGATAGCATGAGAGGCTTGTGTAATGCTTAATGTGTTTTTTCAGTATTTGAATTTAATTATTGAATAATTTTGCAGATCCTTGAGGCATAGAAGACGAACTTCTTTCTACTGTAATCAGAGCTTGGCTGGAAGTGACAACATGGTTTTCCTTTGACTGTTTCTGTCTAGCTTTGGTTACCTAGCATATGCCCTGGTTAAGCACTATGAGCCTGAGCTGCATTTTGTCCTGAGGCCTCTTCATTGCACTCTAGTTGTGCAAAACACATTTGTACCTGACATTTGTGCTGAAGTCTTAGCCCGACCAGAGTGAGGCAATAAGCAGCAGGCTCCAGTTTTTCATTGCTGTATATGACACACCATGTAACAAAAATAGAACCTGACTTGTGAGATTAGTTAACAGTGCGTGATGGGCTTTGTGCATGTAATCTAAAAGGCAAGTTGTAAGGGAGTTCTCCCAAGTTCATCTGTGTCGATGACTGATGCTGATTTCCAGCACATAGTTCTGGTGCGGTTTATTTTTATGATAGCCTGTGCAGGCAGTCATGTGTAAATTAACACTGCTGTAGTAATGAAAGAGAGGTTGTGCTGGGCTGATGAAGTGTTAAGTCATGAAACTTGGAGTAATCCCAGTGTGTAACTCTGCTGATGGGTGTATTTCCATATTGCTTAAAGGTTGGCTATTGATTCGTATTAATGTGGCATATCCCTCTTTGTGTGCTTGCCTTCTTCTGCCACACATGAGCTGTAGTCTCTGCTCCTGAGGGCTGAAGCCCTTGCAAAATGAGTAACACCACTTGTGTGCTCTTACTTTACTCTTTGGCCACGCATTTTGGTTTATGCATTCAAGCACCATCCATACTTGGTTTGCAGACTTTGGATTGTATTGCAGGTTGTCCTCTGGATATTTTCTTACTGTTGCAGGAATACCTCTAAAAAAGTATGCAAGTGGCATGTGGGCAGCTGTAGCAGCAGGAAATCATGGTGCTGTACTGCAGGATGTTAAAACACATCACCTGCTGCTTTCCATCCTTTCTAGTCTTCGATAAAAGCACCTCCCATACGGCAGATAATGATGGGTGGCTTTTCTTTTTTTCTTTTGCAGAAGTCAGAGGGCCACACCTCTCCCACATGACGGACAGCCAAACGAAATGTCTCAGGCTCCAGTGCTTATTTCCTGCGCTGACCAGTGAAGCTCCACTTTATTGTAAAACATTGTGCTTTACCTAATATCCTAGCCTTGTCTTTACCAAGGGAAGCTAGTCAGTCCATATGATGGAAACTATAGACTGCAAGCAAGTGCTTATTGCTCTGAGTGGCCCAGAATTCACTGGAAGCCAGACATTAGCAACTTGGGCCAGGTCCTCAAATCGGAACCCAGTATGTAGGAGGGTGATATTATTGTCTATTAATGAACAGAAATGGAATGATCCCAGAGCTTGCTTTCTATTGAAGGCTTTTAAACAGTAAATGGGTGGTTGATGTGAAAAATGCTGCCTTTACTGTAGCTCACACAGCGTCTCTTTTACCAACCAGAGAGTATGGCAACTAGTTTCGTATAATACCTAGTTATTCTAAACGAAAATGAAAAAAAAACCAACAAAAACACTGACGCACTGCACTAGTTATTATTAGATATTCTTAGTCATTTTTGTACATGAAGATTTAAGTTCTAAGATGGTTTATATTAATAGGTTATGCCTACGTTTATATTGTAGAATGAATTTAAAACCTGTTCCAGAGAACTCAAGGCAGCCTGGACAGATGTACCATTGTTAGCGGTGTTTGGGCAGCCATGTGGTCCAGATGTTCTGCACTTTTATATTTGCCACCAGAGTGGTAGAGTTTACTGGCAAAAATTCTGACAGGCTATGTTTGGGTTTTGTTTGTTTTTTAATTTAGCTTTGAGTGAGCAGGATGATGTGCATTAGAAAAAGGAGTGGTGTATGGAAAAGAAAAATACTGCAGATGATTGACTTGTCTTTCATGCCTTGGAGGGTTCCTTTATTTTTGCATAGATATCTGAGCGACTTGGTGAAATGTTCTTGTAAACAAAAAGTACTGCAAATATGTTGTTCAGAAGTGACCTTAGTATTATTTCACCATTCTGAAAAACCTAAAAACGTGACTTTTCAATATACATGTACGCTGATACACATACCTTTTACATTTTACAGACACTGGCATTGTTGTAGTTACTATGCACAGTCTAAATTGGCTTCATAGATTGTATAAAGGGCCAATTACAGTTTGTGTTGGTAAAGTGGCAAGTTGTATGCAGATAAACTACGACTGAAGAGTAATGTGTGACTGAATTCAGACTACCAAACAGAGATTCATCTGCCAGTTTCTGTCTCTGCTTCTGTTGAATTTTTGTGTTTTGCTCTCATAAATACATCCCAAAAGCCAGGCCACGTGTATCACTTGGCCTGTTACCTTCACTATCTTGACTTACACTATTGTATAACCAAGCATTGATTCCTACCAACAGATGCAAAATGATCACTAGTAATTAATCTAAAGCTACAAATTCAACAGGGTACTTCTTCTATAGCACAAGATGTTCCCCTACTTTTTGCATTGTAGCACAACAATTTACCAAATTGGACTCCAGCAATAATTTTCTATTAGTCTTCGTCATACTGGCTGAACTTTTGATAGTATTAGGTTGAGTTTGAAGTTCTTTGAATTAAGTCTTTAAATGATGAGAGTTTACATCGTTCTATCAGGCATTCTTATTTATACTTGACTGAATTGATAATGTGTTTTGGGGTTATTTTGTAACTAATTTGATGTAATAGCCATATGGACAGTAACTCTATTAATGCTTGCTAGGTTTAGCCTTTCATTGTTGTAGTTAAGTGAAAGTCTTTGGTTCCTTGTTGGGAAATGATACGCAACATACCACACAAGTTGTAACAACGGCTGAAGGTTTCACAGAAGGCAGGTAGCTTGGGAAGTATCATTAAAACAGCACCATGAAAGATGCATATGTTGGAAGAAGGGAAAAACAACAACAACAAAAGAACAACATTTAAGAACCAATGAGTCAGTGAAAAGGCTTTTTAAAAATTCAGGTAAATACATGACTAAGAGCCCCCTAGAATGCCATTGCAGCCTATGGCAGTATTTTTAATAAGATTTTATTAATGTTTTATAAGTTATTTTAACAAGACAGGAAAAACTTAAGACTTAAAACCATAGGGTCACAGCAAGGTGGCTGTTGGAGTTTTGGACCACTTTATAATTAGCTGAAATCCAAATATGTTACAGTGCAGGCCGTTCACGTTGACAATGGTACTAACTTATTTCTCTAGAAACCCTTAGAGTAGATATATTTTTGTCAAAGCACCCCATACTTCCTCAATTTAAATTTCAATATTATTCCTGAAGATATTTCTGTATATTAATGGTACCTTTTTTAAAAGAAACAGAAAATTACTTTTTTCTATATGAATTAATATCTTACTTGATCTGCTTTTCCTTGACTTTCCCTTAGAGAGGGGGTAGGGTTGGGTCAGTTTACTGGATATGACTGTTTTCAGATACTTATAAACCTTTTTGTAGATATGCTTAATTTTTAAGCGATTAGGCACTGAGAGTAGCAGAAATCCTGCAAAGCTTTATAGTTCACTAGGCATTTGCCTTTGTTGGTTCTCTGAGTGATGTCTTGATTTCAGTAGCTAGAATTTTCCCTGAATCTACTAGAAGGGGTATCAGTATTTTCAGGTAACAAAGTCTGTTAGCACAACAAAAATTTCAGACCAATATTTTACTGTATTGGGGGTTGGGTTTTTTTCCGTGTTTGTTTTGTTTTAATTTTTATTAATTTCAGCTGCTTTCATTTTGGAAAATCATATTGCTATCGTGTGTACTTCAGTATACCAGCAAACACTGTTACCCATTAACACATGTCCACAAATGCCTCTAGAGAAGAAGTTGTTGCACCTTATGTATATCTCAAGCAAACCAAAATATGATGCTTTTCTGCTTTGTTTATTCTGAATATGTTGTATCATACTTTACTGAACCCATTTTAACTTAGCTAAAGCTATCAATATTTATGCATTTCACATTATTTTCTGGATCTGAACCTGTGTATAAATCTTTCTTTAAAAAAAAAAAAAAACAATTATCGTAGTCCTCCTCTATGACTTATCCATGGGAGTGGGGAATCTTGTCTCAAGTGTAAAATGCAGTACTGTCCCAGTTTTCCTTGGCTTTTATTTATTTAGTGATCTTTGATATTTCGTATATAGTTTTGAGGTATACAAAGTATATTATCGTAGCTGAAGCTACAGACCTAAGCAGCTGGGAGAAAATTACTGTAATGTCTTCTTAATTGTTCTAGTACTGTATACAAATATGGGAAATATGTTCTGCAAAACATTTGAGATGCAGATTCTTATCCCCACATTAGGTTATTTTCCACATATTAGACCAAATCAATCAAAAACATCTATGGAGATTACTTACTGCTCGATTATGGCAGTAATTACCCCTTGAATGTGCTGTGATTTCAGAAATAGAGTATATTTATTTAAGATGACTGAATGCTCTTTTATACTAATACAATATCCCAAAGTCATGAGCAAAAGACTTCTTGTTAGTTTTGGTTTATATTTTATAGCATTGATGCATGACTTTTGAAATGAAAACGATAAGCATTGTTGTTGAAAAGGGACACAGGAACAAGGGATTGACAGAAGCATATGAACTGGTGTTTAACTTCCATCTTTGGTCTTTTTTATTTGGGTGGATGCTACCTTTGTAGCACAAGGCTGAAGAGCGCTCTGCAGTCTATTTTGTATCAAGTAGAAACCCAAGAGAGTTGTAACTCACATCAGAATGAGGGAATACCGGATAGTTTGGATGCCATCTTTTGGAGCGGGATATTAAATTGAAGCAGTTTTAATTTCTACTGCCTGTCTAGCTACTGTACAGATACTGGAACAGACTGAAGGCAACAGTTGTAGACATGGGACAGCTAACAGAGGATAAAAGAAAGGAAAGCTGGCCTTGTTCTCAGTATGGTGAAGTTGCAGCAACAAAGGGGAGTTAGGAAAAAAGATTTATATATATATATATATATATATATATATGTATGTATGTATATGTATATATATAAAATATGTGTGTGTGTGTACATTCTACGAAAGAAAAATGTAGGAAAGATAAAAACGTGATGGGTCTACATGAGATTATAATGTATGTTGATCCTTTGAGTGCATTCCCTTTTTTTGAATGCTGAGTCTAATATGGCTACCTCTCCTAAAAGACTACTTTAGTTAACTTCCATTTGCTTTCAGGCTTTATTGTGTAATCTTCTCAGCCATTGATACCATTTGTATATCACTGTATACTTTCCAAGAGCAACATATAGCAGGCAGCATAAGGCTGAATATACAGTGGTAGCCAAATTATGTGGCTGGAGCATTTTTGTTTAACCTCTGCCATAGTCATATGGGTTGCAGAACATGGACTCACTAGCTCTAGTTGGTTCAGTGAGATTGTTTTTTGTAACAGCAGAAAATGTGGTGCTCATCAGGTGGTGGACTTCAGATATTCCCCGTGGTAATGCAGCAATCCAGATGCTGCTCTTGAACTTTACCCTGGGGTTGACGTTTGCAATCCTGATTTCAGAAGGAAACATAATTGTGCAACTCATGTGTTGTATACCATGCGGTCTCCATTAGATGCTGTTTGTTTGCCGTGCTCATTTGCTAGATTGTAGAGCTCCTAGGTATCTTTGCCATGTTTTGTACTATTTGTGGCATTCTCTCTACCTTGTACATATTATGGGACTGTCACTTAAAGCTGCCAGAATGTTGAGTCATTTTCAGGACACCGAGAGCCACGAACGAATGCATTTAGGCTGTGAAAGTGTTATTTGCCTCCTCCCCTGAATCCCCCAATAAAAAGGCACAGTGAGGTTTATACTCTCACCTAAGTACTATTATAGTCATTTCTATATTCAGTATCTCCTACTGAAATGAGAATTTTGAAGAAGCTTACAAGATGGATGTATGTTTTATGTTACCCAACTCATTCTTTTAAGGCAGAAATCTAGAAAGAACTGACCTCATGTTTCAACTCAGCAACACACCTGAGCTGATGCTTAAGACGATCCTTATTTAAGGGTAGCATTGCTGTTTGCATTAGGACAGTGCAGGAGCCCTGATGATGGGCTGCTATGCTGTTAGAGTTAAGGTTGGGCTTGCGTGACGTTCCTGATGGAGGCATATCATTTTGACCTAGGGCCTTCATTCACATAGCATTGTGAAAACAAAGGCAAATAGCTTAACATTCATTGAGTTCTTCCAAAGAATTACCTTCTAGTTTCTGGGTCTTGACTGTCACCGAATACCAGCAGACCCGCACTGTACTCTACTGGAAATGGTGCATTGGTTGTCACAGTGCACAGGCAAACTAATCAGGCTTCCGAATGCAAATGTCTAGTCTACTCTTCTAACCCGTACACCGAAACGCTATTTCCCCCCCGACACACTGCTATACTTTAGTCAGTGGTTGGGGCCTTGAAGGTGACAAAAGCAAGATATGTATGTCTGTGTGTGTATATATGTATATGTACACATATGCATACTCGCACACCCCAGAGTACTGTGACTTGCCACATGTTCTCTGTACATAAGTGTTCCCGTGTTCAGTCATAAAACAACATGCAGTTTCTCAGACCATAGTTTTCACACTTTCTTGGTAGATTTCATTTTCTTCCCTTCACATTACACCGTAACGTGTGATTTTTCAAAAATGTCTAAAAGAAATATAAATCCTGCTGACTTAGATGCTATGAAAACCTTTCTCAGCAGTGCTCTCTTTGAAAAACCAGTCTCCATTGACAGTTTTAACATAAATGATTTACTATGATCTCTTTTCCTAGGGCCCAGTCCTTCAACTTTTATTCTTGTGCATAATTCCACTGAATTTTGACCCAGTATTTGGCTTTATTCTCTTTAAAGCTTGGTGTAAGCATGCCTTACAACAGTTCATCTCCATCAATTGTATAACAGAGCTACTGCCTTCTTAGGTGTGTGTAGTTAAGGTCAATAAGCACATTTATAAAATGTCGTTTTTTTCTTCAAAATCCTCTAATTTGATATTTTTCAGTGCACATGTTAAGTCATGTGTATAACATGCTAAAGTACATTAAACTGTGATCATGAAACTGAATAAAATATTTAATAAAATATTTGAAATATTTGAAAAGGACCTTCAAACAGATTTCTTTTATGTTCAATCTATTTTGGTTATCTAGTGTGTGCTTGTAAATAGTTTCCCATTTAAAACTAATGATTGCAAATAAATACTATTAAAATGGAGCTTTTTTGATACTTCACCTGCTTTACCATCAAATGATTGTTTACTTTAACATACTGCTGAGTTAATAGTATTTGCAGAATTTGTTTTTAGTTAGAGTATGAAATTGTTGGCTTTTTTTTTACATAAAAAAACAAGCTTGTTTCTACCTGAAATGGAAGATGCCAAAAACAGAGATGGATCCTCAAAACTGTGAGCTGTGCTTTCCTGTCAGATCGTCCACTCAAGCACTAGATGGTGACTATAAAAATACTACGTATTTTGTAGCAAACATATGCCCATTTGTTCTTGCTTAGACATGTCTATAATGAAAGCTTCCATTTTATTCTTAAAAACTCCTGAGCTTGGTTCAGTGCTGTTGAAAGTGTTGGAAAGATCCTCAGATATATGCAAGTGCCACAGAAGTCAATGAATTTATACCAGCATGAAGCTAGAGATTGAGGGACAGAGACAGCCAGGAGTCATGTAGTGAGGCTGTGGGAGAAAAACCTGCCTTTTCTCCTGAGCTCCCCTGGAAAGGCACAAGGAGGTTTCCACTTCATGTTTCTGGATTTCGTCTTCTTCACGCAATTGGAAAACTCATTTACAGCCCACATGAGTATAACTGAAATCATCTTGCATAATGAAGCCCTTGCTATGTTTTCAGTCTTTGGACACTAAAAGGATTTATTTAGAAATGGATTCTCTTTTAGAAATAAGCAGCAAGCACCATCAGTATTTACACTTAAAGGTCCCCACTGTTTTAGAACCTCATTTAAACCAGGACCCTGTTCAGCCCCTGTATTTTACCGTCTTACTGAGGCTTGAAAATTAGACTGTTGGGATCTTGTCTTCTACTGTCCTTGGATGCATGAAGCATCCCTTGATTGCCTTGTATTTTTCTGATCATAGAAGACTTGAGCACAGACTTCATGAAACCAGTAGAAACCTATTGTACATACCACTGGGAGCAGAACTGCTGTCTCTGGATCAAAAGTATGAGGAGGGAAGGAAGCCTTTAGTGTTTTGTTGTTGTTGTTGTTGTTTTTTTTTAAACAATATGCCCTTTACTCAGGGAAGAAGAAATGTACGCAATCTTGCGCTGCCTTGGCTGGGTGTGCAGTCGTTTCTCTGCAAAGAATACCAGGAATGGAACGGCTTCAGCCTTAAAGGCCCTGTAAAGTCATACTTGGGGAAGGGAGAGAAAAACTCTGATTTAGTGAGTAAAAAAAGCTAGAGAGAAATCTTCTTATGAAATCTATTTTCTCTCAGTATAATATGCCCAATCAGGGGCATTTAAGGCACTATTCCATTTCTCTGATTACCAAATTACCTTAAAACATAGTCATCTTCATTACTCAAACTCCATCTTTTTTTGTCTGCTCTCATTTTGTTCTTCCAGCAAAACAGCTGCTTATTCAGCTAACTCCCAGTGCATCTAGATCTTTTTTGTTACCCAGCCCTCACTCACGTTGCTTCTTTCAGGACATGGGGCGGAAATATGTTGTCCTCCCAAAGCACCGAACTTCTGCCAGGCATTCCGACATTTTCCCATTGATTCCAGGTGTTGAGCTCTTCTGTTATTCATTGTGTTTTTTGTTTAACGTGCAGCTAATCCCTTTTTAAAACAGACTTTTTTTTTTACAGTGTGAAAACTTTGAGATGCAAAGTATGTTTGCGCGTTCCATAACCAACTTACAGCCCATAGGACTGTCAGTTCCTTAGTAGGACACTAGCACTTTGTAACAAAATATGAGATACATTTCTATATTTGCTGCAAAGTTCTGTTTTGTTTTGTTTTCAAAAATAAAACCTGTAAGATGTAACGCCTACCATCTATTCAGTGTGAACTTCTTTTTGTGGACGGTTCTTGGCACAGAAGACTCTAAGAAACTGAATCCTAATACAGTGGTATTTAAAATATACTCTAGATTTCCACTCAACTTCCTTTGTCAGCTACTTTCTGGTAGGAGAAGACATGTTAGCTTTTCAGCAGAGGTAAACTAGCACAGTGTGCGGCTGCCTCTGTTCCAGCTGAAAATGCAGCCCATATAAATTGATACTAACAATTTATTCCAGACTTCAACCTCTTTGTCAGACCTTGAAACAAGAGGAACCAATTGAAACAGACCCAAAAATCATACCTGTTAAGTTGGAATTTCAAGCTTAACACTGAAGTGTAGTTTCTTGAATACAAACACCTAATATTTTAAGCCACTGTCTAGCATTTTGTTGGTTCCTTTTGATAACGAAGGTGTTTGAGTGTGGAGAAAAAACATCCACTTTCAAGTGCGTTTATTAAGGTTTGTGTTTGACTGGTTTCCCTAGGCCAAGGTACCTTGGGGATCAAGAAGGAAGAGGTTTCCCAGACACTTGTTCCCTTGTTCAGATTAAAAACACCCAGTAAAACAGTAATTACATTTGCTATATTTGTGCTTAAGTCTTCTCATGCTGAAGGAAAACCAGAATATCTACATGGGTTACAGGAAAATGTCTTACAAGTTTTCTCATTCCCTTCTGTGTCAGGAAATCCTTCAGGGGTGCAGTCAGCAAAGTGGCTTTCACACACGTCACTTAAACTCTGTGCCATAGCATGGGAGAAAGGAAAAAAGGACGTGGCCTGAATTCATCCGTCCTGTAAAAGTCAGTTTCGAGAGAAATCTAAACAGTGCCTGACTCCTGGCAATCAGAACTGGGTGTCTTGCCTGGAAAGGGGAATAGATTATGTTCAGCGTGTTGCATCATCAGAACTCATTTAAAGAAAGAAGTCCAGCTATCTCACTTCAAATAGCTCCATGATTACGTAGTTGGAAGTCACAAAGAAAACAGTGCTAGTTCTCGTGTGTGCTCAGCGGCAGGCCCAGCATCCGTACATACTGGTCCAGGGGTTTTCACACGTCCATTTCTGAAGTTTTTCTGTTCGTTCTGTGTTGCTTAAATTCTACCTGCCTCCATCCCAGTGATTTTGATGGCGATCTGTGGGTTTCATCTTTTTTGATGAAAACCTCCTTGGTGGAGGGGAGGAGATAAAAGGTGGCTAAAATCTACGTTATTAGATATGTTATCTGGGGTCAATTTGCTTTCTGTATGCCATCTCCGTGCCCATAGCTGAAGCGTGGGATGTGCGAACTGTTTCCGCAGGCATTTGGTAAAACGGCATGGAAGTGTTTGGCGGGGGCCTTCCCAGCCGTGGGCGACCCTGTGCTGCTCGGGAGAGCGCTGTGCTCCCTCCCATGTGCACAAGACAGCCTGCTCTAATGCGGGCTGAGGTGGTGACAACACACCTCCTGGCCCTTGGGAACTTTGTTTCTAAAAGTGCAGATTTGGCCCTTGAGACCTGGGATCATGTGAGGGCAGAATCGATTGTACACCATTAAGGGCAAAGCTGCTGAAGGCAGTTCCGATTTTCTGATGTCATTTCCTCTTTTGTTGTTTTTAAACTTCATCTGGTCCTAACTTTCTTGCTCTTTCCTCTTCTGGCCTGACCCCAAAGCGTTACCTTCTTTATGGCAGATTTCTGATACGTAGCACAGACCAGAGATTTGAACTGAGAGAGATGGACTTTATGTTCAGTAATAAAACAATTTGAGTTTCCTTTTCCTTGGTATGAGGTTGTTTCTATTAAGCTGTCTAAAATACCAAGAAACAAACATGAACATGATTTTTAGTTCACTGGTTTATTTCTGTAATAATTTTAGTGTCTTAGTTTAAATTCTAATTAATAGTGCCTAGTAAAATGCTCACTATGAGAAGGCCAGTGTTGCCATGAAACAACATCCAATCAAAAAAACAAGGGAAAGAAAAAAATTGAACGCTCAGAAGGAAGCGACTTTCTGATCTAAAAGAAATGTTTGGAGTGTATCTTAATGTTAGATGCTATCTATACTGGCCCATCAAAGGCTTCCTACTCATGGCAGACTGTCAGGCTCAAGTCAGATCATTCAGAGATTCAATTACCTGCTGTCTGAGCCTGGTGTGGGATCACTTAATATCTAGTCAACACTTACAGTTAGGATTGGCTTATTCATGTCAAGCTTTCTTACGGTGAAAAAAAATGGATTCCTAGATGTTTTCAAGACTAAGATTCTTGAAATTATATTGCTGCTGGAGATCTTAAAACGAAGCAGCATGTTGCCAGGAGTTTTGAAGTCCAGTCTCTCAGATATCATCCTCACAATGTTTACTGTAATGGGATTTCTATTCTAACTGGGGCCCACTAAATACTTCTGTCATATCACTGTTGAATATTAAAACATCTTACCATCTTCCAGGAGTTGAAGAGAATTTGAAAGTCTGATATTCCCAGTCTGTCAGTAATTTAAGATGTTTATTTTTAGCGTTGGTGTCCAGAAATACTGGCTCTTAGAATGCTACTAAATCTTTCAGCAGTGCTAGCTCTGGGCTACGTACGTTATGGTGAACCTGGGACCTTGAGTTAGTGTAATTTTCAGTCTTGCGAAACTAATGACTTTGGTGACAGCTTCAGATGAGTTATACGTACAGAAGAAGGCTTACACTGCCTTGATTCAGAAGGCGTGCAGAAGGTTGTTGCCATTAGCATAGATAAGGGTGATGTCATTTGAAGGAGATTCATTGCGTGTCCCTCTGACAAACGGACGGTTCCCTATTAAGTTCCTAAATGTTCTGTCTGGTTTGGTCCTTGTTGGCTCAAACACCTGTTCTTTCCCTTGGCCAAACCTTCCAGCGATGCTGAATTATGCAATTTGTCATAACGCAGGGCCCTGGCAGAGGAGGGTCTTCTGCCAAGAGATTGCCTCACCGGAGCCCGGCTCCACGAGCCTCCCAGCCTCTCCTCTTCAGGGGAGCGAAATGTTTCTGTGCCACGACAGCTGTATTCATGCAGCTGGGTTGTCTTCTTGCCTGCAACTGCTCTGACAGATATATTTGTCAAAACAAAATGAATCAGACCTAGCTGGAGGCTAGACAGAAAAGTCGGACCTTCAGGAGCTTCCAGGTTTCAGCAGGCAGTAGTTTGAAGGCCACAGGTGTAACGTGTCTTCACTGACCTCAGCTCTGTAAATTGTTTCCAGAAATGACAGGTTACTGCAACAAAACTAGTTTCTTTCTCTTTGGAGAGCAGTCTTTTCTAGTGGAAATAAGAAAGCAGAAAAATTACCATTGCAGCAGATGGATTTTTTTGTTGTCTTCAGGAGGTTCCAAATTCAAGAGTGAGATTTGCCAACCAGTCTAAAAAAAGATGAGAAATTCTAGTGTATGGTTTGGAATGGATGCAATGTTTTGCTTCAGTGACTGTAGCAATCATTTTTCAGTCAGAAGTAATATGTGAGCTGCTAGAGGTGTGATGCATTTTTAAACCACTCTGTTAGCTTCTAGATGACAGACGTATATGGCACATGGCAAAAGTGTCATTAGTAAGTGCTTCTATCTATGTACTTCATAAACAATATCAGGTGTTCATCATTATTTTAACCAATACTTAAGCAAATTCTTCCTGCTGTGTTTCAAGAAAATATATTGTGCTTGGCTGGTAAAGGCATACTTTTACCCTGGGAAGTAATGAATGGAAGCATTCAGTATGCCACTATTTAATTTTGGTATATAATTTTTTTCAAAACTTCTTTACTTGAAGATAGTTACTATCTTCAGTGTACTGTATTTAGGATATAGTTAATTCAACCCTGGAGTCTTTTAAAGTGAAGATAACTACTATTAAGTAGTTATCTCACACAGAAATCCACACCAGTGAAAGAGTTTCTCAGAAATGAAGGCTTTCTAAGATATGCCTTACAGAAACGCTAGATCTCATAAGATGCACCTGATCTTACGATCTCAGACCTATGAGCCAGACTCTCTGTTGGCAGGTGTCAGCACAGGTTCAGAGTCCAATTGTTCTGACTTACATGGGGGGGGGGGGGGGAGAAGAGCCTATGGGTTAAAGATAAGGACAGCTGTATTTAAAACTGATTCCTTTCACTGCGTCCGATATGTTGTCATTGGCACCGCATGCTCTAGCCAGAGGGAGTTTGGGATTGCTGCAGCGGGAAGCTGCATTGCTGTGCTTGTTGTCCTTAGCAGTTACTGTTTGCTGGTTTTCTGCAATTGAGCATTGTCGCTTATCACTGCCTCTAGAAATGGTTACAGGTTCCTAGGTTTGTCCCTGTTCTAGTGTAGTAATATTTAGTGTAAGAGTATCATCCACTGATGTGCGCGGCAGCCCAATTGTAAATTTATGGCAGCAAAGTAATAACCAGCAGTTGCAGAGTGCAGCCAAGCATGCCGTGTTGTGGTGGCCTAGTACAGTTACCACCTCCTTCAGAGGGCAGAGTGTGATTTTTGTGATGGCAGCACTGGCAAGCCTGAGTGTATCACGCGGACAGACCTTGCTGTGCTCAGTACTGCAGGAACGCACAGGAAAAAGTCTGTCTTAAATTGCTAACTGCTTTGCTTGGACCAGACTCTGTGGAGAGAAGAAATAGAGGATGTTCATAAAATGCCCTCATAAAAGTGAAGCGGAATTTTACTCAATTACATCCATAGAAACATAACAACAGGATCCATTCAGTCTTTTATGCCACTTATATATAAATTACATAGAATACACAATATTTACTGATGTGAGTTCTGAACAGTGACTCTACTCACTCAGCGTACACTGCGCGCTTGGTTATTTATAAATGAATGGGGGAAAAAACAGTCACTTCTTATAGGTTCTGTAACTACCAGATGGCAAAAAAACCTGAAATAACTTGGTCATCAGGGAGCTGGAAGAACAGTAGTCTCCAGTTTATCTATAGGGCCGCATCCTTACTGTAGCATTTTCAAACAGAAAACATATATCCAGATGCATTCTTAAAATAACTAATTTGTGAGTGCTGTGCAAGTGATACATGTTTCATGTGTGAGAATCGTGGAAGCACAGTAATATAAAAGAGCCAATGTAAAAGCACTATTTTCTTATTCATAGATTCTGTTAATCTGCAGCCTTAAAAAGAAAACAGACTAACTGACAACCAAGGGTTGCCATTTAAAAGCATCTTTAATACTGAGATAAAAATATATTCTTAAGTAAAAATTTCTGAGGTTCTTTTGACAAAGCAGAAAATATTCAAAGTGCTTCGCAGGATCAGTAATTTGGGAGGAGTGGGGGGAATTTTTTACTATATTTTGATAAAAAGCAGAAATGCAGTTAGATTAGCAATGTCCATACAAATCCAAAATGGTGGATGGCAATTTTTAAATACCACATGTTGTCTCAGAGCTAAACAGAGTCCCCTGGCAATGCTGGCCTGTAACACTTGGCAGCGCTTGCCGGAGGATGTGGAGGCGTGTGTGGAATACGCAGCTGTCGCAGGGGTCAAGTCACAGTCCTGTAAATCACAGCAGTCAAAGCTGCATTGCCATCAAAATAGAAGTGGTGTAAAAGCTGTTTAAAAAAGATTTTGATTGTTTTTTTGACATTTTTGTCAAATCTGCAATCCAACTGAAAGCTGCTTTTGATGATAGACACAGTTTTGATAGACACACATTTGGTAGAAAAAATCTCTTAGGCAAAATGGATGGTTTTGTTTCATGTTGTGGGAAGCTGGGAATGCCAAGCTTTGGTTACAAATGTCTCATCTTCCTTTTCAATCATCTTGCTTTTCCTGTCATCTTTTTCCTTGAGTGGCTAAAAACTTGATTGACATCAATGGCAAAACTCCCACTGATTTTCAGTGGGATAGGATCTGTCCCAGACCTTCCTGAGCTATTTCACAACTCTGAAAAATCTGTGAAGTGTATTTTTAATTGGTAGTATTTGGACAATAATTTTCCCCAACCATGGCTGAACATAAAATGTAGCTTCTCCAAAAATATAAGCAAAAGAGGTGGGATCCTCCATTAACATATATACAGCAGCAAAGCTCTGCTCCCTGCGCCTCTCCTCCCTGCCCCCCACTTTTTGTAGAAAAGCCCAAGTTATGCCAGTGCCAGGAACACAGCAGTTTTTTGGAATATGATAAATTATTTCCTCCTTCTAACAGTTTATTACTGAAAATAGTTGACCAGTATAGGAGGATTTGGCCTGTTTTATTTTTAAATGCATGGCTTGTTGAAGCAACTTTGAAAATATTTTGAAATGGTATGCTGACTTTTTTCTTCCCCGCTTTAACTTCAGCACTGTACATCAGACATATGATGTTTGTGTCAACTCATACTAAGCCTAAATTTGCAAATTGAGGTTGTTATCACATTTTCAGATTTCTTTCTTAGAGGAAAAAATAATTTCCAAACAATTAAGTTTGCCTTCTCCATAATTACTGAAGAAATCTTCAGATCAAATGAAAGTAGTTCTGGCTTTTCCATTCATCTTACTCGTACGGTCTCAGCTAGGTCTACAGGTCTGTATAGGGGAAGTTTGCAGGGTCAGGACCATGTTTAAGAGCAGGGTCATTACTTTCACTCTAGAGCCCTAAGCATCCAGTGTCCTGAACCATCAGCAGTGCTTGTCAGCTCACACTCTCAACATTGGTAAGCACCATACAGCTATTTCCAGGCTTCATGGTCATCAGTGGAATTAGGTTCATTTGTGCTAGTTTGAGAGGGGTAATTTAGTGCTAACCTTTGGAGCCAGTGATTTTTTTTCCCCCACTTGCTGTGCACAGGTTTAAAGCAGTGTAAAAGGTTTAAATGGTGGAAGATTGGACATCAGGAGTAACCACAGTTGAAACTATATTGGCAAACTCCATCTGAATTGATTGAATCGGGATTCCATCTGCAGAGTATGAGCAGAACCCAGAAACACACATTAAAGGAAACTGCAGTAAAAGTTGCACCTGCAGAATTCAAACATTGAATAAAGAGCTAACCCCTTTCTTGCAAGGAAGATCTGTTAATTTTGTCAGTAAAATGCTTCTTTTTCCTTCTATTATCTTTCATCTAATTCTGTTCAAAAGCTAACTTCATGGTGTTGCATGAAAGGTAGAAGCTTTACTTGTGTCAGGAGAGCGGATTCTCTGTGACTGTGAATCGTTATGGTCTAAGGTTGAAAACGCATTTTAAACTGATTTCAACCATGATTTAAAATAAGAACAGGCAACTGTTAGAGTAGAAGTAAAGTTGCTGAACAACACCAGCCTGGATGCGAATACCAAATGGTGGTGAATTTAAAAGTGATCCTTATTCAGGCAGCTGACTGGCTAGAGCAGCAACAGGTACTTGCAGTTGTAATCTCCAGCCGCATCCTTGAATTACTGTTGTTGTCTCAAGGCTTTGTGCACATGGTGTTATTTGCTGATGCAGAAATTTTTATTCTGAAATAAGAGCTACTGGACATTGATTTAATCAAGAAACATTGGATCAGGAATGATGCCACTGACTTGCCTAATTAAATGCATCACTAGATGGTCTTCTTTCACTCTTGTAAAATGTATAAATCAGACCAAAAAAAAAAAGAATTCAGTGTGCAGGCAAGCCTACAGAAAAGGCCAGCATTTCTAAAAATCAAATTCTGCATATACCACGAGTGTTTCTATGGTGAAGGCAGGTTAGCAAGCTGTTTAATTTAACTGTTCACTTCAGAAGGGGTAAACAAATGGATTCCCACAGCCGTTCGCAGATGAGCGTGGCAGCCTTGTGCTGTTGTTGGTGGTGTTTATTGGTTTCCTTTCATTCTCTGTAAATTGATTGCTGTTAATATCATCATATTAATTCCTCACCATCAACCAGCTGAGAGAAACTCTGTATGTGAGGTCAGCTTTCAGGAATTGTATTATGGTAAACAAAATGTCAAAGATATTCTTCACAATAATGTTGGTATTTACTAACACTGTTTCATCTTGATGTTTGTGAGTGTCTGTTTAAAATATCCCAGGGTCCTAAATTGTTTTTTTTTTTTCAAGCAGAGTAACGTTTTATGAGAAATGTGAATCAGATAAAAATAACTGCTGTTGTAATGTGAGACCCGTGCAAGCTATAGGCAAAAAACAGCTAAAATTATTTAAAAGAATCAGTGATTCTTGTGAATGCTTTTTTTCCTTGCTCATTATCAACTGGCCAACAGATTGGCCACTATTTTTCAAGAATGCAAAATGTTGAACGTAAGCTTCTAACGGCCACTTTTGAAATGCTATGGTAGTAATTTTTCTGCATTCTTCTTCGTTTGCTGCTCCCCAATATGTTTGGGGTTTTTTTCTTTCCCCGTTAGAACTGTAAAAGTAGACAGGCTTGTGATGGTCTGTGAAGACATAAACTGATTCTTAATAGGATGTGCGTGTTACCAGATTAACAGCAAGCCAAGGTAGAAAATTGAACAGCCAGTCAAGATGTTAAACACATCCCAGATTGTGACAGGATAAGATTTTGGGAGCATTTACCTGGCATAGAGTAATAGGGCCAAAAGGGACTTAGAGAGTCAGCTAGAGTGTTTCTGTGCCCCAAGGCAGGATGAGCTATACTCATCACATACCTGACAGATGGTTGTTGAACCTGTCCTTAAAAGCCTTTAGTGGTGGAGACTTAACCATTTCCCCATGCAGTTTATTCCAGTGCTTTATTATCTTTACATTACAGAGGATGATTTATTTCCCCCATGCCTAAGTACAACATTTTAGGATATAGGAAAAAAAGACTGTGTCCTCAAAAGTTGTTAGATAGACAAGTACTTTAGTTGTTTTTATAAACGCAACCTTAATACTAATGGTTAGATAAAATCTGAGATGAGATTTTCAAAGAGTACCAGCCCAGCTTTATCACTAGCCATGTGACTTCTCCCTCCCTTTGAAAATCTCTTCCTTTGAGTGGTTTGTCAGGCTGACGGTAAATAGCCATATCAGAGAGGTTCAAAGCGACCTTTCTTCTAATGCTGTGTTTTCTATCTAGCAGTTGCCTTTAATTTTTTTACAGAGTTCTGACAGTAAGAAAAAACCTGCCAGCTTTTTTCTCAATACCCTTTTACAGACACTACGAGTCAATCTTTAAAGCCATATTGTGAGGCTGAAACCAAACAAGGAAAATATCCATTTCCTTTGGCAGTGCCTGTGACCAGCTGTGCTGAGCCGCTGGTGAACTCACGAACACCGGGGTGTGCGCTTGCTTTATGGCTACCCTCTCTCAGCTGCCTTCAGGCTTTGAAACAGGAGTTTTCCTGGCCATCCTCTGAAGGGCTGCCCCAGCTGTAGTGTCTCCTGCACTCGCAGCGAGGTCCCTGTCTGGTGTCTGATCCCACTCACCCCGCGGGACACATGAGAAACACTGCCTTTGATGGTGTCAGCACGGCAGGGATGATGACCTGCATGGGTCTCTAAAATAGACAATTTTTGCTTTGGACTGGAGACCCACAGCTAGAACAGTGATGCTCCCTCCCATTCCAAAACCAGGACTAGTGGAACAATTTTGAAATACTTAAAATATTAACTGAGCAAATCCAGTATATTAGCAAGACCTGTGTGCATCTTTATGGGCCAGCAAAGCCTCCTCTATGCTAATACTCCACTCCGAAAACTAGGGCAGGGCACAGGGCGCAACCTCACGATCCCATTGCTCGAGGCAGGCGGCCTCTGGTGGCCCCTCGTCTACCCGAGGTGGGCACATGGCACAGCTGGTGGCTGCATGGTGTTCTGGGGAGGCGCTGAGCATCGAGGATACGTGTCCTCAGCCTTGCAAACCCGTCGAGAAATAGCAGTGGAGTCACCTCAGAGCTGGCCTTGCTGATACTTGTGCTGGCGTGTGAAGTAAATGAGCAGTGGCTCTGGCTACAAGGCCCTCCTCTGAGCTGCTCTATGTGGCCCTACAGTCCTGGGTGCTGATATCCAGGGATTAGTAACAATCAGGGACAGGACGTTGTATCAAAGGGCTAAAATAAGTGAAACCCTAAGTGGGACCCAAAGCAGAGGCCCCAGAAAACACTGGACTCCTGCAGCTACTCACTCCAGGCTGTCAACATCTGGCCCAGAGTTACACCCCTGGATAGTCCAAGGGGTGTAGATGGGTGAGGGACCCAAGTCTATTTAATACCATTGCCTTTGAAAAATCCCAATCCAACTGTAGAGCTACCAAAGGCTGGCATTTTAAGGGCAGTATTTCTACAGACAGCCTTCTGCAATAGTTGGCAATCTTGGAGTGCTAAGAAAAAAAATATATTGGCTAAAAAGAAAGCAGATGCAACAGTGCAGTTCATAAAGTGTAATTTCCTCAACAACCTTGTGAGTCAGATAAATAACATTATAAAAGGTGTGTGGAAGGAGTTAACTGATTTTCCCTAAGCCCAGTAAAATCCTGGAAGGGATGGTTTAGCGCCAGGAACTTTTGGCTCCCAGTTTCACACACAATCTATTAAATCATGGTGGATGCCTATTGGACTTTATTTTAGTTGCAAATTAAGCAGCATGTTCAGCAGTCTCTGGCTTTCAGCATCAGTATAATCTTCAGTGATGCCTAGAGAAGGCAAAGTGTTTTCCTGTCTGTCTCACAGTTTCTCTCCTGCCTTTAATCCCTCATACTCCCATTAATTTCCTAACTCTTGCTCAGCCCCAGCAACCCTACCTGGGATAAACAAAAATAGGTTGCAGTGGAATCAAAAAAGACAAAAAAAAGGCTGCAGTTTGCAGCAGAAGATCAACCTGAGCATGACTTGCAAATTACACCTTTTCCCCAAGAGTCAAAAGACCCACAACAGCTAGTAAAGGTGAATCTTTGATTTTATATCCAGTTTAAGTGCTTCTATCTTAAGATTTGTCTTTTTCTCCTCCCCATCATAGTGGGGTGTTTCTTGTGTTTTCCTTGCTGTTGAATATCAGCACATGCTTTGAGTCCTATAGAGTTTAACAGGAATTACTAATAGAATTGAAAAATAACACCAATCCTGGAAGCTTTGCAGGCACAGAAAGTTACAAAATACAAAAGAACAGGGGCATTTCCCTTCTATTGTACTTGCACATTCATCTGAGTAACACACAGTGTAAAGTAAGGTCCAAGGATGTAAATAACATGAGGTAATACTCTGTGGTGGCGTAGGAACTGAGGTCACCGAGTTTTAAACAGTGCCCATTCACAGTGGTTTTCCTAGTATAGGCAGAAAGAATTGAAATTGTGCACCATACAGGTAAGCTTCTAGCTTTTGTGTATGCAACTTTGTTACGGTACTTATCTGTATGCTCAGTATGGACACCCAGCTGCGACAGAGGAGGATAACCTGCCTCTTTACGATAGTTATTTTATAGTGACTTTAGAAGCACTGAAAATTTCTAGCTCTACTGTTTTGTAAGCAGAGGCAGAAGCAACTGCTGAGTTCAGCAAGGATATGTTTGCCTGGTACAGCGCTAAGTTTAATGATAGGTATGTTTACAAATGCAGCCCATATCTCATTCTGGAATACTGCAAATACATCTTATTCTGTCAGGATGTCTTTTTAAAGAAAGACATATTTTTAAGTTACCCTATCAACATGTCAAGCTTATTATGGGAAACGGTTTATTTATTGCTATACTTTTATCGAAGGATGTTTGTGTTATACTCAAAAGATGGCTTCTGTGTTGTATGCTTCTGGTCAGATGTGGGTGCTTGTATTTGAGGTTGTTTCTGTGCAGCAGCCTGTGCCAGGCAGGGGTCCAAGGGGAACAGAGCGGTCCCTCTTGCCAGTAGATGTGTGCCAAGTCACTCAGGCCCGTTCGTGGCTTGGCACATGTGTTGCAAGGAAACATTGCAGGCTGTGGAGGATACCTGGTCGAGTGTGAAAACACAGCAAAAGCCAAAAATGTCTGTTCCCCACCCCCCCCCCTTCCCATCTTGGTGTAAGAAATTTCCTGAGTGAGCAGGAAAAAGGAGGGGGAGAAGAAATCTCAACAGTCCTTGGGTATCTACTGCTGGCTTTTTCCATCAGAGATGGCTCTAGCAAAGGATGCTCATTGCACTTGGGCAGCATGTCCTCGCCGGCTGCCAGGTAGTAGTCTCTGCACCAGAGACCCCCTGCAGCTCCAGGCCCTACACAAGACCTGAGTGACACAGGTCTCAACCCAGCTCTGTGGTTCAGTGGCAGTCCTGCATAATTCAGACCACAAGCTGAGACCCCAGTGCTTGCCCTGATAGCACTGCTGTATTTCAAGTCTTTCCTGGATCTGAGCCACTTGCAAGTTGTACTTCATGTAAATCTGGCTCCCCACCGTCATGGAGGTGCATAAAGTAGAGCAATTAAGTATCAGGATGTCATCACTGATTTGGGAAGAGGCTTTCATAAACACTTCAGGCAGGGAGTGTGTTAAGCGACATATACTTCATGAACAAAAATTGATTTAGCACTTCATGAGCAACAAGCCTGGACAGGGTTGTGCTGAGAGCAAAATTAACACCACTTACAAAAGGGGCTTTGTCCCTCAGTTGCTGTTTTTAATAGAAAATCCCATCAGAAGTGTTGCTTCCTATTTACATGTGTATGCTCATGCTTTGTCTTTGTGAATGGATCCCAGCATCCAAACAGCAAGTGGACTAGAGACAGATGGCACAAAAGGCACCCTTGGGTTTGCCAAGTCCTACCTATTTCCCCAGCAAGCAGCCGAGCACCCTTTTGGATTCTCTGCTCGGCAGCTTGGGCTTGCGTCTCAGGTGGCATCAGCTGGCAGCGCTGGGCTGCCTCCCCGGTATCAGCAGTGGCGTTTGAAATACCCCAGCTGAATGTCTGGCCCAAAATGTGTTAAAAGCATTTCCTCAAATAGAAAGTTGGTTTTAATTATTCACAATCCTTCATAATTAGTGGCCCTCAGAACACTAACTGTGGGAGAGGGAAGGGTTATGCCCTAAAAATACAATATGACTGCTGCTGCGTGAAGGACTGCTGAGTTTTTGGTGAGGTATTACATTTTCTTTAGAAAGAGTAGCCCTTTTGACATGGTTTGAAGAATGTGTTTTTTTTGACAGGGGAAGCACTTTGAATGAGAAATATACTCTTAGCTTAAACAACAAAACTCTGCATGCACGTACAGACTAGATCTTCATAATGCGGTCAGGCTTTGACAGTGTATTGCAGCATTATTGCTATTTATAATCAACAATTACTAACACTATAATCAAGTAAACTTAGTGGTAGCAATTACAGCAACATAAATAGCAATCCAGATGACTAAAGGCATTGCTGTCAATGTGGATGGCAACTATAGCATTAGAAAAAAATTTCCAGGGAAGATATTGGAAGCTGATACGTGAGCTTGGGTCTGCTAGTCTTTTATATACCATTTTTAAGATACTTCCTGAAATGAAGCTTCGGAAAGGTACACTGCCTCTTTAAAATTAGTCTAGGAACTACAGGTAGTTCACATTATTTTTAAATAATAAATCTCTATATATATCTATATTAAAATATATATGTATACATAAGTTGGCTAGCCTACCTTATGGAAAGGCTGCAGCTAAACTAAGTCTGAGCTAATATTGTATTACCATGGTCTTCTGTTTTGTAGATAGCCCTTCCTTATTAGATGAGGTTCTGTTCTTGCTCCACAGAAGGTGCCTGTGTATATAACTCCTTTGTATTGCTTTCTGCAGAGTCCCTTATATATTTCTTACTACTAATGCTGTGTAGAAAATGAAATCCAGAGATTTTACTACTGATAATTACCATATAATGGCCATTAGCAAAATAAAGATTTAGATGTTTGGGAAACAGATTATTTATATTGTGTATGGTTTATTGCCTGATAACTTGTTTGGTGACTGGATATTCTTCTCCTTCTCCTGGTCCTTTTCTGCTTTTTCCAGCTATGGTGTTTACTCCTCACTTTGATTATCTAGCAGGCAATAAAGTATATTGTATGTTTTGAAGCCAAGTGGTGTGCTTCTTAATTATCCATTAAGGGGGATTAAATGTCAGTGGAAGGCCAAAAGGGGCAGTCGCAGCTGCGCCTTAGTCTGGGAAGAGCTTTCCAGCTGCTGTCACCTCTCCAAAGCCGAGCTTTTTGTCAAGGCAGGGCTGAAGCACCCAAGACAAAAATCTAGTGTTTCCTACCGAAGAGGAAGGGGCGTTAGAAAGGGACAACTGCAACCACGGGCAGTCGTATCCCTGCTCCCTCACCATCTCTAAGGGCATGAAGAAACCATACAGGCACAGCTAACTATGTCAAGGCTATTGATTTCACGCAGCACCCTTTTTCACTGCCACCAGAAACCACGGCGGAGGGACGGTGGTGGCCGCAGCAGCAGGTGCCCTCGCTGTCCCCAGCAGCGTGGGGCTCCTTGGCAGCGCCGGTGCCCCAGCAGGGCGGTGCCTTCGCCCTGAGGCAGGAGGCTGCAGGGCTGGTCCCAGGCAGATTGAACCGGCTGCAGCCGTTGGGGCAGGGCGGGGCGGGGCGGTGCCCTGCCCCAACAGCCGAGCTGTGCCTGCCGCGGGGGCCCCGGCTCTTCTTCAGGCACCGCAGTGGAGGGCGAAGCTGCCTGCGGGTTAATTTTGTGATAAACAGACAGCCTTGGCATCAGGGAGACTGCTGAAAACACAGCCTTCGTCAGGCAACGCAGTTTTTTGGTGCTCCCCCTCCCCCCCCCCCGCCCCCAGTTACTCACAGAAGCACAGTTTGAAATGGTGACTCTTGCAGTGAAGCAAAGGTTTCCAAAAAGCAGCAAGGAACCTCATTTTTAAGCCGAATGCAATTTTCGCCTCGATTTTGACCATCTATTTTCATGGGTTTTGTGTGAGCATATGTGCATGTATCACACACATACATACAGAGACATACACACACACAGCAAGACAGCTAAAAAAACCTCAGTCTGTATTCACTACCCACTTAAAATACCCAAATTACTCACTGGAAACTCATGCCACTCTAAACAGAGGCATTTGTGAACATAACAGTCTTTTTTGCAATTCTGCCGTGGTACAGCCTTGTTCAGCCCCTTGGCTAAGCGTGGCTCTGCTATCATGTGCTGCAAAGCATGTTGCCCACGTGGGGTGGGTGCGTGAGGGCTGTTTCCAACCCACATCAGCTGAGGAAAAAAATAAAAGGAAAGTTTCTGCCCTGAGATGTCTTGCTGTTGGGTGGTGGGTGCAGGGGACGCGCAAAGGCTTTTGGCGTGTTCAAGCTCTGCGTTTTGTGCAGCCCCACTCTGTCCGCCCAGAAAGCACAAAGTCATCCAAAATGGAGCTCTCTGCATTGGCCATGCGAGCCGACCAAAGACAAGGGTCCCTGCGAGGCCCCTTATTTTCTTCCCGCCCATCACGCAGCCCAAATCGCTCCGTGAGCCAGCAGCAAGGAGGAGCGAGCTGCCGCCTCCACCGTCACCAAGACACCTGGCTATATTTGAATGATCAATGGTCTGGGTAGGTAGGTGGAGGTGAAAAAGAGCCCGAAACATGGCCCCACCATCACATGTGCAAGCTGGGGGACATGGTTTACATTTGCATCCTGCAGCAGATCTGCGCAAATGCATATGGCCAAGGTGAGATGGGACAGCACTGGATGGAGGAAACAGCAAAAGGGCAGGAGACAATGAGACTGAGGTTTTTAACACCCACTCTTGCATTAACTTCAGTTCTGAGCAAATATTGCCTGTGACTTGGATAGGAGTTGCAAATCCTTGGCCAATTTTTCTCCACTTAAAATCAAGGCAATATATTGCTACTTGCTACTTTTTGGGGAAGGCAGCTGACATTTAACTTCTTAAACATTTTTTCTTGTACTTTGACAAGGAAAAATACTTGATCATTTCAAAGGTGTGCATAGACAGAAGAACCGAGTGTGTTTGATCTGAGTGGGAGAGACTTCAAAATGAAAGAAAGAGGACATGGTTTCCAACAAGGAGACAAATCCCTGGTTTGGCAGAAGAAGGACACACAGCACTTCAATGTCACACAGGTTTATGTGTCTGCCACAGCTGCTAGCGACTAGGCAGAGGTCAAACCTCCCTCAAGCCTTCCTGCATGCACCCTCTCTGCTCACCTCCTGTTCTCCTCTCACAAAAAACACGGTCTTTCCCTGAAACCATAGCACACCCAGTCACTGTATTTTAATTTGATGTTATTTCTCTTCCTCTAAAAGCAGTAAGTATTTGGAATAGGGTTACAGCGGGGGGGGAGCACATCTTCATTTTGTTTGGTTGTAATCAAAGTGCTCAGAAAGTCAAAAATCCTTTTCTGCTCATTTTCAAGCTGTAGTTTACTAGTTTAAAAGCAGGAATATATTATTACTGTCTGGACAGTACAACCCTTCAGTTTGGTTCTCTACCATCAGTTTGCCTTCTGCTAGGAAACAAATCTTTTTTTCCAATTAATAAAGGTGTATAGAAGGTTACTCAATTTGTTTGGAAGTCAACAGAGAAGATGAATACGAGCATCGCATTCAGGAAATGCCTGGCTTCATCTTACTGTATCTGCTCTGTTGTGGGAGGAAAACAAGAATGAAAACTGGCTTGCATTTCACAGCAGTGGAACTTAAGCATCTGAAATAATGGTCATAAATCCTCAATTGCATGCGCCAGGATCTGGCCTTATTTGCACTTGCCACCAACAAATGTTCGTCGTGGGCGGACAGCAGCAAAGCCCGGGCTCTGAGTGCCGGCAGGGCTTTCATGCGGGAGCCAGCACCTGCCTGTGTCCCGGGTCCCGCAGTGGCAGGTCCCATCCCGAGCCCTGCAAGGACCCAGCGCCAGGAAAAGTGTCTCGCGCAGGATCAGCGACCATTCCATGCTGGTGGAAAGTGTCGCAGGACCGATCCCCATCAGCTCACCCCAAAGTGGCAGAAATCCAGCTTGCTTTAAAGCTGGCATAGTGGACTGGATGAAAAGGTGCCATACATCTGCGTGGCTTGTGTGTTGGGCGTGCAGTAGACCTCTTTGGGGTGCTGAAGCCAGCACTGCCAGGAGGGAGTGTGATTTTGTGTCTCAGCTGTTACCTCTTCATATACCGCTAAGGCACGGGGGACCACCAGCTCCACCTTCATGGTTTAGCAAGTGCCACTGCACCCAGGAGGCTTTGGGCACGAGAACAGCGCACAATAACTATACCAAATTCAGCAACTCGTGAGTGCTGGAGTAAAACCTGAATTAGAAAGTATCCTGCATTATCTGTATGTGTATATATTATGTAGTTTTCCTTCTTAAAATGCTATGGTATGGCATATTTATGACTGATGGTACTCCTTCTTTTTTTTCCATAGCCCAGATTGGATCTGAGACATGCTTTTGGCCAGTGTAAGTTAGATGTAAGAAAAGAAGGGCTGCTGCAGATACTCAGGGAGGCTAATGACTCAAGTGTCAGCAATGCTCAGAAAAGTAAAAAATCTCAGCCAAAATGCTCCACCTTTTCCTGTTTTTAATTTCTCCTTAGCAAAATGAAAATAGATTTTGCCACTAAAATATCTCACTCTGAATTTTTTTTTTGATTTTTTTATACTATAAATGGTTGCTCTCTGGTGTGCCTTTCTCCTGATGGCACATCATGAGACGTAATAGCGGAAAAATTTCCATTTTTATTTCTGAAAGCATTGAGGGCAGCTGTTCCTTATCGCAGAGCCAAACTGCCTTGTGACTTCCCAAAGATGAGAAGTTTCTTTCTCACCAGCACAAAAAAGACGAGAAGAGATGATGAGAAGTTTTAGTCAGTCTGATTTTGCCCACATTGGCACATTTGCCCACAGTTTGAACTGTGGCAGCAAACAAAGGGTTTCTCTGCAGTAAAATTAAATACAAGGGACATTTAGGAAAGAAAATTTGCCAGGAAACCTTCAGAAATTCCCTTTTATTCAGATATAATTGGGGAAGGGGAAATCAAGTACAAATATTCTAAGTACCAGCAATCCTTTTGGAGGGGAAATCTCTACTTTTACAAGCTATAATCAAGACCCTGAGACTAGATCTTATTTGTTCATCTGATCACCACATCCTAGAGAGGATTTTCTGCTGCAAAATCTGTTCTAGGCTACGTCAGGGATATATTTTTTTCCTGTTAAGACTTAAAAACACATTCATGTGTGAATGGTATGATACTTGTATCCTCCACATACGGATGAATTTCCTCCTGCATCTCTTGAGAGTTCTTCAGGGCAGTTTTCTAAACACAGGGGGAAGAGGAAAAGGGATTTCCTCTCTGACGGTGTGGCGTAATGGAGGAAGGAAGACGGTTCTCACCGAAGAGAAAGAGAATAATGGAAATGCAAGTTTTCTTTCCTTTTGGAAGTGCTCATCCAGAGACCGTAACATAGCCAACAAGACGAAAAGAAGGGAGATCCCAGGAGATCCTTTATGCCCAGGAAGGCAGGAGAAGTCCCTGTAATATATCAGCTTCAGCCCATTTTAACAAGTGCCAGCACCTTCCCAAGTGGAAAGAGAGAATTCAGGCAGCGTTTCTGGTTTTTTTGTCAAGGAAAAGTGGGCAAACCCCACAAAGCAGATTTACCATGCTTTCTCCAGCATCTGCATGATGATGATTTTGGTTTTGGTAGGGGCAGGCTTAGACATGAGTGTGGGCTAAACCATGCTGACAGAACAGGAAGAGAAAGCAAAAACTACAGCAACAAATCCTATCTACAGGTGAAACATCTCTGCTTTAAAGGCTATCAATCAGCTGGCAATGAGACCCCATCTCCCATAAAGGGAGAAGCAAAACAGCTATCCTGAAGCCCAGTGAGTGGGGACACGTCTGTTTTATGGGGGACTTTGGCTAAGCTTACTGAAAAAACAAACACTGGCATTTCTGAAAGCACTTGCAAGCCTGTTTTTTGGCAGTCCCTGAGCACCTGTGAGGCGCAGAGCCGCTCTGTTCTGCTTCCCGGGGCACAGGCAGTTAATCCAGACCTGTACCCTCCTCCCTACACACCCTTTTATCCTTTTCTGTGCAGCAGCAGCTGCAGAAAGAGGAAGCAAAGCAGGTGCCCACCAGCTGGGCCTGCGGCAAGAGAACATCCCCCAGACGTGACCTTCCCGTGCCGACTATACCTAATTACGCTTGTGCTACAGGACGGCAAAGCAACCAAAGTTTTAGTGCTGGTGCCCCGGTTTGTGGCTGCTGGCGCAGGCGCTGCTGGCTCACGCTGTGCGAATGGGCGCAAGAAGCGGGTCTCGGATGTTGGGCCTGCGTTGCCTTAGGAAAGAGGCTTTTCTCTGAGCGTCTCCAGCAGTTATGAGCAGCAGGGGTGTATGCAGCTCTGCAAATGTACTTTGCTTTTGCTACTTTCAGTTTCTAAGTGTGATTTAACTATGGTGGATTTTCAGGACATTTAATGAAGAGGCACGTTACGCACAGAGGCAAATCACCCCTGTTCTACATTGTCTGTATCCTGCACATACATCTTGTTTCTAATGCCCATCTTTAAAAAAACCCTCTTTCATTTACAGGACTGATACATATTTTAAAAAAGTCAAAATATTTAAGAACATCGTAGCTATTCAATGTTTTGAATTCTTATCTGTGTCTTTCAGACTTTTGACTCTTCATAGGATAATCACTGATAGCACAAGGTTCACAGCATGAGAGAACAAACCTTGCCATCAGGGTTCTGATTATGTCTTTTTTTTCCATATTGCAGAGGAAAAGAAGGAAGAAGGAGACATAAGCTGGGTTACTTGGTTTTGAAATTGTAGTCCTCTGTTTTTGAGCCATTACTAAAGACAAACATTTAATTCCTTCTCTGCAAAGTGGCAGTTGTGAAGAATTACCACTAAAGATTTAAACGACCAGTTTTCCAAAGACCCTGCATGGGTGCTGAGTGTGTCCCGTGTGGTACAGGAGCACCGCTCTGGGATTTCCAGCCTAACAAAGCAGGTGGAAGAGCCCAGACAGAGGGGTACCAGGAGGACTGGAGGAAAAGAGAGGTGTCAGAGTCCCTTGAAAGTGGATTATCCCAAAATAAGATTTCCAAGAAAGCTGTAGTCTGGGAAGCAAAGCACTGAGAGGTCCACCACAGTCTGTCAGTCTGTCAGTCTGTTCCAAGGAATAATAATACAGTCTCAGCTGCTACAGGCAGATCTTAGTTAATGTGAGGGTGGGGTTTTTTTAAGAGGCTGTCAAAGAAATTTTGACTGTTCAGAGCAGAGTCTTAATTACCAGTGCTTTTAATAATTGCTCTTCTCTGGAGTTGGGAAAAACAGAGCTTTTTTCTTTGTATTTTCCCTAGAGTCGAGCATGTTCTTTGGTAGGGAGTTTCAAACCAGCCATGCTCCCGCCCGTACATGCACACACGCGTGCACACACACACACACACACACACACACGGCAATGTGAAGGGTTAGATCCTGTGTATTGCTGCCCTGGCTCTGGCAGTAATATTGTCCATCTCAATCCTGGTCGGGGGGTGACACTCATGTTTTGAGGACGTGCTCCATCCTTTTCTATATCTACTTGTTTAGAGCCCCCAGATGACTTCATACCTTCCCTACATATGTGGTGATGGATGTGAGCATGTCAGGAGCTTAACAGCTAGGCTTGCTGCCTCCATTTCTCCCAGAGTAACCGCAAATGGCTGGTACCCAGTTTCCTCCTACGGATGTATTGTGGGCCGGGGCGGGTTGGGTTTTCACCTGATCTGCTGGTGCTTCATGCTCCAAATGGGAGATCAAAGCACTGAACGCCTTTCCTGGGAGAAGACCAGGGTCAGTGAGAAAACATTTGGTGCCGGCCATTCCTTCAGAGGACACAAGTCCTATTTTTTCTTACTTCTCACTTTCCTGATGTTAATAATTTATAGCACTAAAATTAAGACATAAAGGTGAAATTTGAGCTGCTGTAGATACAGAGCAACTTCATTGAAGTGTGTTTATTTTCATGGGTTAATATCAGGAGAACTGAAAGGATAGCTTAGTCTGTTAGATACAGAATTAAATGTGAACTGAAAAGCTTTAGAAGTCCTAATGGTGTGCATTTCTCTTTTTTGGTGGTTGGTACATTATTAAGTACTGCAGCTGGCAGTGTGCTGTCTAACAAAACATTGAAAAAAATCTGCAGATACTTTTTTGAAAAGGGTTTTGAGTGTGGGTTTCTCAGTATGGTTTTCAGGGTGGCTTTGATAGAGTAATAAATAAATAGCAGTCACCACAGCAGGTTAGCCTTGTTTAAGGAAACACCAAACCAGCGTGCATGTAACACAAATATTGTCATTTAAAACATATTCCCAATCTGCTGGGGCTGATGACTTAGGACCCACCATAGCAGCATGGATAGAGATTTTGGTAGCAGTTGAGCCACAGCCTCAGCCCTCAGGCCAGTCCACAGCCCAGACACCAAATTTCACCCATTGGCTGCTGAATCACCTCCCAGTTCGTCCCACAGGAGGGCTGCAGCAGGTGGCTGTGCCTGGGATGGCGCTGGCAGGCACAGGAGTCCAGGATCCCGCTGGCGCCGGGAGCGCATGGCCTGTCCATCAACCGAGCAGCCCAATCTGAGGAACAGCAAGGGCCTGACCATGCCTTGCCAGCAAAACTATGGCATTAATCGTATAGCTGAAAGTGTCCTTCCAGCCAGGCCACTCCAAGAACCGGTCAGAAAAATACAAATGGGAATGTGTCTGTGCGAATCATGGTGATTCCTCCAGCCAGCTTCAATGGAACGATCAGGTTATCTATAATAGGTTTAATTTAAACAGAGTATTTCCACCAGATGCATTGTTATTTAGAAATATTGTCTGTTTTAGCTCCTTCCAATGAGTTGTTTGATTTGGCAGATAGTTGAGCCGTCAGCTGCTCAGTAGCTTCTTAGTTTGACCTTTCTGACCTGAAATATTTGTCTGGGTATTTTAGTAAACAAGCGATCTCCCATTATTTAGTTTCTATCTTTATTCAAGAAGAAAAATCCAGCCAAAATGCTGGAATTCCCTTGAGTAATTTCTTGCTGTAGGGTCTGCTTACCCTTGTGTAATGTATTCATTTTATTCCCAAAGGGGTTTCAGTGAACTGACCAGGTTCCTTGCTGCAGTTTATGCCAGCTTCTCAGCAATACTGGTAACAATTCTTCTGACAAGGTGGCAATAGCAGACCCAGCATGCATGGGCCATGCTTCCTGCCAGCGCAGGAGCACCCCGGTGTCGCCCCAAGCACCGGGAAGCAGCCGCGGGGTGCTGCGCCCGTTGTGGGGCTAGTTTCGGCCAGGCCACACCACTGCTGATGGCTGGACCCGTGGCCCCCTGGTAAAACTGCTCCTCAGCTAAATTCCTAGCACTAGCTGTTTGTTTAAAATTTTGTGTGTTGATTAAATCAGATGCCGCCTTTCTCAAACCGTGTTGTGTTTGCCATCATCTGCCCCAGGGGTGGCTGCCTTTGATCTGTGATTCGTAAAGCGGGCAGAGATGCACCACTGTCAATCTGTAGTTCATAAATCACCTTGTGAGGAGGTCTGGAGCCCCCTGCATGAAAGAAGAGCTATACAAATGCAGGCTTTTGTCAACAGCCCTGTATTTATCGCCTGTAGAGTTCATTGTCCTTCAATGTGCTACTCATTGCTTCATTAGCCATTGGGTCTTTACAACAGATAAATACTGATAATAGTAATAGCGGATTTAATTTAAAAGCTATTACCACATGGCAGTAAGGCTGTGCCCAGTCAGCAGTCAGAGGAGATTTAGTTTTCACAATGTTTTCTGATTCCTTTTGTCTCTGGGAGGGATGCTTTCCCTGCAGTGCATTAAATGAACTTTCATTCAGTGGAATTTTTCAGCATGAGCTTGAGTGTTGCCTGGCCTCAGATTTTGGGTTATATGTATCATCTCTGCAAATCTCTAGATTGCTTGTAAAGTTGTGTGAAAATCAATAACAATCTATCTTTTTAAAATCAAGTCCTTTAAAGATAATAGAAAATCTTCATATGTATTTTTGTATAATACAATTATTCTTGCATGTTACAGAAAAAAGTAACATACTGATAACATGCTGACTTTTAAGGAAAATTTTACACTTGCTTAGAAAGGTCTGGATTATTGGTATACTTGATTCATCCTTTGGAGGCTGGAGTATAGCTGATTCATCATTACAGCTTTAGCCAGGTATTTAATGTGGTTTTTTTTTTTTTTTTTCTTTTTTTTTCCAGCTGGCTGGATGTCTAGTTCCTGTTGATTTTAATGGGAATTAGGCATGCTTATCCCTCTGACATTTTTGAAAAAAATCTCAACTTTAGCATTTTCCTTAAATAAAGAAGTAGAGCCCAGACATGCAAATGCTCACAGTCAGCCGCTGACTGACTGTCACCAACCTTGCTGTTCAGCCCTGCTGGCCCCAGCAATCGCAGAGCACAGCTAATCATCCCTTTGCAGGATTCGTGCCTGGCCTTTGACGGGCTCCATGTTTAATCAGCCGAGGCCGGTGGGGACCAGCTCACAAACACAGCAAGCTCACACAATGTCAGTTAGTATGTCACCCACTTCTGACGTGCTCTCCTTTTCTTTTTCTTCTAAAAGCACTGAGGCTGGGTAAAGCAGTTCTGGAAAAGCACCAGTGACAAAAGTGATTTAAGCATTAAACTTGAAGAGCGAGAGAGAAAGAGGGACGCTTAGGGGGGATGAAGACACCAAAAATTCCTGTGGGAGGGGAGGGAAGAGGAGAGGGGAGGAGAGGGGAGGACAGTCACTGGAGGGAGTCTGGTAATCTGCATGAAGGTTTATTCTTCAAAGGCCAAGACTCCAGAGCTGCAAAGGGTTTGAATTACTACCGTTTTGGTGTGTTGCCACCTCTCAGGCCAGGTCCTGCCCCAACCTTGTATTTCTGTTTCACAGGTGATGGTAAGGTGTTGCTGTCGGTGTTGGCAACATTCATCATCCTGCATGGTAGGACTAATCTCCTGGTCGTGCCACTTATTGGAAGAACATGAAAAATAATGTTGGGTTTTGAAGGAGTGCTTTTGCCCAGCTCCCTATCATCTGATGCACTCAACTGCACATTTTTCTGTCAAAAAGGTTCTGTGAAAACTTGAGTGGAAAATTGTTCATTTGTTTTATAGAGCTACACCAATGCAATTTGTGTGGGCTGAGGAACCACACCGTCCACATGGAGCCAAGAATTTATTTATGGTCCAATAAAGTTTTAACAGCCTAATCAAAATAAAAAAAAAATGAGGTTTTATTAATCCAGTTACCATATTATTAAAATTTGTAATCCAAATGATCTAATTTCCAGTAAATCATTTATGCAGACTTTATTGTATCTTTTTCCCCTTTTTCCAGTGTTATTTTACCCTTTCCACGTGGTGGTATGGCACATGCTTAGCATCCCAGTTCCTTTGCTGGGAGATGGACACTGATGGTCGGGTTTGTTCCTCCTTGGTCTAGGGTCTATTGGAGGGTATTTTTACACATTTTAAACAGTCTGAGCAGTCTTTCTTTTTTTTTAAAAAAAAATTTGTCTGCAGGTTTAGTTACACAATGTTCACTTACATGGTAAATGTCTAACAAAACCATGGTATCATTTCTTAGGGTAAAAACTATATGATTGCACAGAGCACATTTGACTTTGAGGCATGCTTTCCATTTGTTTTTGTTTTTCCTACCCAGCTGCTGAAGGCGAACACCAGCGTCCCTCCCAAGGCTTGCCGGGGGGGTCGCGGTGCCTGGGCTCCACTGCCGTGGCTCCGCTGAACAGCAACGTTTCCCAGGAGAGTGGGAGGAGGCCCACCTCCCGCTTGCGTTAGCGCGCTCAGCAAACTTTTATCAAATAGCATCGGTTTAAACTGCTACAAGTTCAGCTAGAAGCTGAATATATCTCAGGTCTCTCCTGTGCTGTTTTAGCTACTGGTGAGCTGATAAACCAGCACTGCCAATTCTGCTGTAAACCTGTTTATTCCCCCCTCATCTATATTCCTCAGGCTTGTTCTTAGGCAGTGTTGTGATCCAGCCTTAACCACTACCCAAACACAAAAAGACTTTTGGCTGGCTGCTAAGGGCATAATTTAGCTGCTGCGTTTGATGGTAATGCAAATAATTACCAGCAGACCTATGGGGGAGCTGTGCTCTTAAAAGCCACTTCAGCATCAGTGGGGCCTCTTCCAAGTAAAGCACGCATGGTGTAAGCCTGGCATAAACACCCCAAGCTCTTACACTGAACTGTGGTTTCATGGGTTTTTAGAAACTACAGTCAAATTTAAGGGTAATGCTTCTAAGAGCAACATTAAACACCAGATGTGTAGATACTGTGTTTAGAGATCTGCAATACCACAGTGACTAGCAAGTGCAGCTGCTAATGAGAAATTCACCTCTCAAAAGTAAAATCTCTACGTTGGAATAAGTTTAAACAAGACAAAAAAAAAAAAAGAAAAAAAGAAAACCAAATGTGCTCTATGTGAACATGCAGGTAATGAAAGATTGGCCAAGTTCAAAAGCAGCCTTCTTGACTGGTGTTGCCCGTAGTCTTTCCTCGCCTGCCTGTGTCTTCAAGCAGCAGCCAGCTGCGGTGCTGTGGTGGACAGTTGTTCTGCATTGCTTCTCTTTTTGGTATAAGCCACAATGTTCGGAGGAGGTGGTGAGGGGAAGCTGCTTGGCATTGCAATAGGAATGTGTTACCACATGTGATGCTTGGGTGATTCTGACTTTTCACCATAGTTAAGATATCTCCCAGTACCAGCTCAGCCCCCTTGCTGTGCTAAATCCCAGCGACATGGTTTTGCTCCAGCTGTGGGGGGCAGGTACAAAAGGTTTGGAGGGAAGAGGAGGTGGCAGGACAGGCAGTCCTGAGGTGTGAAGAAAAAGGCGTAAGGAAAAGATTAAATAAATCATTTAATTGATTTTAAATAGTTAACACGCTACTGAAAATATCCCTCAATTGCTGGCATGGGAGTGTGATATTGAGCACATACCAGACTAGACTAAAATCAGTATAGAATCATGATTTAAGGTAGAAAAATGCAACTCAAACTATGTCTTTCAGTTAATTCTACCAAGCTAGCAAATTCAGAGGTTCTCACAACTCTTTGAAGGCCCAGTCCTGCTGTAGATCCTCTGCCTCCTGCAGACCAGATAAGCACAAATGTTTTTCAAGTTGTAGATACTCCTGCAAGTACACCCTTATAATGGTTTCAGTCACTCGTTTCCATGCAGTTTACGTTCATTAAGCACTGTTTCAAGCTAAACCACAATAAGGCAGTTAAATCTATTTAGTACCAAACAAATATAAACAAGTCCCAGACTGATGTCTACGCTAGTGAAACCATTTGTAGGTTATTGTAGGCAGGTCCAAAATGCTGTCTAAACTAATCTCACCTAAACCCAAGGGAACACAGCCAAGCATCAAGGTGCGATAGTCTCATTGTATTTCCTCAACTATGCATTGCATTAAACTGGTACAATTGGTAGTGTTTTGTTACAATTCACCTTACCTTGACTGTGTTGGTTTGGAAGAGTTGTTTAATTTTGGATCAAATCCCCTGATGCCCCCTACCTCCCTTACTGCACATTAGTTTGGTTCACAGAGCAATGCTGGTATGTGTGCATTAATTTGCTTCTGGAATTTAATAATCTGGACGATCTGTGCCAGGCATGCACCAAATGCACGCCAGCCCCTCATGGGGACATCTGGATATGTACTGGGCATCCTTCTTTGGACAGCTTTAAACCATCTGTGTGGTGGTGACCCCTGTTTGGAGGGGATCAGGCTATATCTAGTCCCATATAAACCACCTGAAATCGCAGTATAGTGTCAGAGACTCAGCTGTCTTGATCTACTAGTCTATTGCACCAAATTACTTTCTAATTAATCATCTAAAAAATTAGTCATCTAATGCTGAACTAGTCATTCTACTTTTCCTGTCTGGTTGATGGAGACAAGAGAGATGTCCAGAGGCCCTGACTCGTCTCAGACACCCGTCTCAGGAGGGCCTCAGAGTCTGCTGGAGGTGTTTCTCTCTCCCTTTGATGTGAAGGAGATGAAAGCCTAACTTTTACATGCCTAAGACAGGTGAACAAATCCCAGTTTCTAAGTGCAGAAAGAGCAAGCCAAATCCCACCTCTGACCTTCATGCAATGCTGACTTTGAATTGCACCAAACTGAGGGAAAATTCTGGCCCATCACAAAAAAGTACTTTCTTCTGGCTCCTGCCCAGGGGTGGCACACCTTGGACATGCCACGTTTGGTGTTCAACGGCCAACATGCAAGCTCGGAGCAAGGCTCTGACAGCTTGGGCTGTGTGTGTCAGAAAACATGGGTTTAGCAAGAACAGTGATTTTTATCTCATAGCAGGAAATCACTGCCCACTTCAGGGTCTGTATGAGAAATCCTTAGCTATGGAGACTTTAACGCCAACCATCGCGGCTGCTGGTTGCAGGGTGGACCATGCTGCATGGCCATGCCCCACGGCACAGGTGCTAGGGAGGAGGCCAGCATCACCTATGGCTATGGTTAATTTTTAGCCATAAGTTTGAGTTTCTTTTCCATTTTCTGTCTGTGTGGCATTAGCATGAGTGGGTTCTCAAGCTCAAATAAGGCAATAAATACAAAAGTTTCTGAAATGGCTACTTTTCCTGTAGTCAGCCTATCGCTAGATAGAGGAAATATTATTTCTAGCTGCTTTATGGTTTTGTTATGCTACTTGTGTGGAAAACTTTGTACTAAATCAAATATTTGCCTTTCTGGTGACAGATGAGGAAAGCAGAGCAGGTGATGGAGGCACAATATTTACCAATAAAACTAAGCAGCACTGATGTTTTTTTTAAACACCCTATCAAACAATATCCACAGCCTATGTGGAGGCCTATAATAGGGCTTGCTCCCACAGCATGGTCTGTCCTGAGGCTCAATGACTGATGGTCTCAGACATGTGAGGGGTCTGGCCATGGGTGACAAGACATTACATACAGAAATGCCATGTGCTGCAGCTTCCTCACTGGCCTTAGTCCAAACTGTTGGGAGCACCCTGGGCAGCAACGTGATGCTGCTGTGAGCTTGGAGCTGGGAGCCCAGTCTGACTAAATGTGATCATCCTATAGCCAAGTGATGGCAGATACATCTCATGGGAATGAATTTTGCAGGTCCTGTTATTACCTTCTCATGATCCAGAGTCCTATTTGGACGAGGCCGTGAGTCCTCAAGCCCCCAGTCTTCTTCCAGTCAAATGCACGCCTTGTCCACCCCATGAATCCTAATTTTTTTCTTTCCATAAAACTTAGTTTCAAACCCTCCGTTGTGCAGTACCTCACACACTTCTCCCTGAACTGTAATCATGTCTGTCCCATCTTGGCGGGAGGTTTCGTCTGCAAGACTAGCCCTCAGAAAAGCAACGTCCAGTCTCACAGGCTGATTACCATTTTTCCAGATCTCTCTAAACTCTTACCGGTTGTGATACAGTAACGTGACTCTACTGTGGTTTTGCAAAAACAAAACAGGTTGACCAATGCAGAGCCAAGTCCTACATCACCTGAAGTGTGCATGTGTGTGTGTGTGTGTGTGCATGTGTGTATATGTATATACACTTACACAAACATATATAGGAGAACATTCTGCTAAGATGCATTGTGAATGTTTAAGGAGCTCAGGCCATCCAAACCATCTGCTTTCCTCTTACACTTTCGCACCATGCCACCCTTGAAATGTAACCTCAGAAATTACTGTGCCAGGTCTGCCAGAACTCATTAGATGTCTTTAAAAATAACTACGCCGGGATTTTGCACAGCTGGAGCAAGTGTGTGTGTATGGATATGCTTGCAATAAGTGGAAGAGTTGATGTTTTCAAGCCTTCAAAGGCCACAAGGGATGGCTTTTTTTTCAGTGAAAACTGATTCCCATGTTACTATGTGAAACCAGGAACTGGGCCTTTAAGAAAAGCGGCACAAACAAAAAGACTCATGATTAAATTCAGAGCACTGGCAGTTCCTCTCTGAGACGTTCAGCCAGTGGCTGTTCCCATGGGTGACACTCACCTGGCCTGGTCTTCCCCTTCCAAAAAGCTGTCCTCTAAGTCTAGGCTATGAACAACACAGAAAAACTTGATCAAGAGCAACTTATGCCTTTCCCAAAATAGTTGATATAACTTGCCTTATGGATGTGCTTTTTCTCTTTTTTGGCTGTTGAAGTTTGGCTGATTCATTGACCGTCAGATGTTTAGCTGTTAGATGAGTAATGTGGGAAGAAGCAAGTCCTATCCCTCCTATCCAACATCACTTGGAGGAAGGCAAGGCCCTCTCCTCTGTGAAAGGGAACCGGGGATCTCCCTAGGTGTCACATATGTCATAGGACATCAGGAACGGTCAGAAACTGAGCACGGTTAAAGTCTTAGGAAGAGGTTAAATACCGGCACTACAGTCAGTTTTGATAGCCGGTTTTCATTTTACAGGGAAGAAGCATAAGTAACCCAGAGGAAATATTATAAAGAGCATATAATTCTCAGTATCAGAAACCTCAAGCTTTCAGAAGTATCTGATACTGGAATCATAAGCTGGAGCTGTATAAAAGACAAAAAAAAAAAAAAAAAAAAGTGCAGGCTACTTTACTTTGTAGATTTTATAACATTCAATTTTCCCAGCCCTGGCTGTCAGGATTACAGACCTACAAGTGTTACTGTTGCACTAGAAGGGAAGACTGAGATTCCCATGGAAACTTCAAGTCCATATGTCCTCAGTGTATCTCATAGGAGAACAAGCAGTATGGATTTCTGTTAATATCTCCTCTATGGTGCCCTAAAAATCAACTGGCTTATAAACCAAGTTAACTTTTTAAAAGTTGGGCAAATCTTTAAAATTTGCTTCCTTTAGTTGTCACTTTGTTGTTCTCACAAGTGGCTGCACAGGAAATAAGAGATAAAGCCATATTGCCTCTTTTCTGTCATTGATCTGAGTCCTTCATGTTCTGCAAGAACAGAATCTAACCATGGCTTTCAGCTGACTTCCCTGGTGCCACCATCCCTTCTTCCTCACCCTCCCTTGCCTTCCACCACTGCTTTTGCCTTTGCATGCTGGCTGCTATGGCCACGGCCGTGGAGCAGCACTGAGCTGAGACGGGAGCAGGGATCAGAGGTCTCTGCACACTTTCATCTCTGCCACTGCCTTTTTATGCAGGTGCAGCGCCCAGCTCAGCAAGCCTCGCAGAGCGCATCTGTGTGTGCTCTTAAGGCACCACATTACTCTGGCTCCCTAGTGAGATGGCTGGCAGCTACCGTAATGGAAATTTTTTCCCCTCCATTGTTTTTTCTGAACTGTTAGCTTTTAACCATAAACATTTTACAAAGAGAAAAGGACATCTTAAATCATCTATTCTCATCTCATGTATAACCTATCTATCCCTCACTGCCACTCTAAGCCCATTACTTTTTGTCCTCTCTGCTACAGGTATGGAGAACTGATTATCTCCCCTTTCATCTCTTCTATTGTCATACCTTGTCACAGAGCTTTGTATATTAAACTAACTGCTAGTTTCAATCTTTCTTCTACGGTCCCGCTTTTCTAGATGTAGGGTCATTTTTACTGGGCTCTTTGGATTCTCTCCCACTGAGCCACAACTGAATTACTGTTCACCAAATTCAGCTGAGGCCGTAACAGCTCTGAGCAGAACAGAAAAATGACAAGCATCTTTTAGGCTGTCGCCTTCTTGCTCCAGCCTGATGCGATGCATTTCTCAACAACAGCACAAGATGACTCGGTCTACTTGTGATTCAATCTAATTCTCAAGCAATGCAGAGACACCTTTCCATTTGCACCTTCTGGATTTTAGGGTGTATCTGTCTTCTATGGCATGCCCAGTTTTCTCTCTTTCTCTGCATCCTCTGTTACAGCTACAGATTTTCAAATGGTGGCACTTGCTCCTGAAATCCATCCTCTCCAGAGCTCTGAGCTGGCTTTGTTTTATGCATCTCCTCCTACTGACTTGGAATGCATAGAAAAAATTTCTGTGGCTGTATATGTATGTGAACAGATAAATACACATAGGCATAGGTTCAAGTTAAATAATTTCTTAACAGCTTCCAAGTATTTATTTTATACTGATGTTTTGGTTTAGATGCATTGCTCCAAAAGCAGTTTTTGCTGTGGTCTGCATTCTTTATTCACTACTTGCTGCTTCTTTTTCTTACCTCTGCACTATAGGTAAGAAAGGTGCCAAAATGGCAAATGGAAATAGGTTTTAGGATTATAGCACTCGGAGACACTATAGGTTTGCAAGTTGAAAATCTGCATTTGACATTTCTTACCATAGCACTCAAATATCTACCAAGCTCAATCTTAAAAGCGGTTAGGGTTTTTCCTTTATTCACCTTTACACTAAAGTGAAAACAATCTTTTGTTTTTGTTTGCATAGGCAATTTCTTTACAGATCCTTTCCGTTTATTCATGTGTTATCAAAAGTGTTACTTTAGTTATTTTAGAGAAAGACATGCTAGTAAATCGAAAGCAAATGGAATCTGATACACATGCAATGTTGTAAGAGTCTGAGATGCTTTAATCAGTGTGTCAGAAGCTGCGCTTCACAGAATGCAGTTAGCTGGGCTTACTAATGAGAAGCACATCTGGGTTGGCAGAGTTTGCTACATGAACAGCCTATGAGCACCTGAAAGGCTCCAGCAGTAAGATTTGAGGGAGCTACTTTGGACAAGGGCTAAGAGTTGCGGGACAAAATCTAAGCCAGCCTTCCTGGGACTCATGAGCATATGCACAAGGTCCCAGGAGAAGTGGTGAATACACCAGCACTTAAGCTACTTTAGATTAGAATATGGAGAAATATATTAAGGAGAAATTCTGTAGTAACAGGAAGAGGGACAGCACCTTTTAGTAAGCCTTTTACATTGCACAGCTCTCAGAGTACTCTGTGAGTTTGGATTTCCTAACTGAGAAGCCCAGGAATGACCAATAGCATCTTACCATCTGCATGATACGGTGGTGGTATCTTTAAAGCAGTAGTCTTCTGCCCGCACCTCTCCCACTGTTGTTGTTTGTTTATTTGGGGTGACCTGATTATATGTTAGAGTGGCAGGAAAGTCACTCTGGTATGATCAGACCACAGGAGATACGCCCAGGTACTGTAAAATAGGTAGATTGTTAACGTTGTAGTGAAAAAATGCTTTTCACTGCAGTAGGTAGGCTGCCATTATACCACCCGAAGGCCACTGTTGTTGCAATAGGTGCAAAGAGGCCAGAGTGATCGCTCTGAGAGCGCTGGTGGAAGTGGAGCTCAGGTCCCTGCTACGCCACCCCACCTCGTGCCACTGAGGAGGCCATTCTGCCTGCCCTCAGCTTTACTCACCAGCAAGCCCGAGGTTAGCACCGAGAGGCTATTTCTCTCGAAACGTTCAGCTACTGAAAGCCACAGACACACCAAGGGCTTTCAAAAGTGATCAGTTCCTCTTTGCCACTGAGGGAACTTAGGCACCTAGTGATGTTCAGACTCTGATGAGATACTATTTGTGCCTATAGGTACAGCTTTAAAATCCAATTTCATAAAACCGATCTTCCCTTACACTTCCTTCTGGCAAAGCTACTCTTTTATTGGGTTCCTTTTCAGATACGCGAGATCGCTATGTTAAAGGAGGGAATGCTAAAGGCATGCTTCTAACTGCATGCACATATTTGCTTCATTAAAAAAGAAAACCTAGCCACAGACTGACTGGTCCGGAAGAGTTATCTGAAGATCCAGAAACTAACTCCCTTGCTGCTTGCTTTTGCAATTCATGAGGATCTCATCAAAGCATAATACATGCCAGATCCCGATAAGAACCATACTTCTTGACATTAAGAAATATTTCAGAAAAAACATGAATATGAAAATACGAAAAATATCAACATGAAAAGCCTTCTAGTACGATGTTTTTTGATCTTTCAGTTTTGACACTGCCCTTTTTTCCCCCCCTGTAAGTAAGTTTGACATTTCTATAGCACTATGGGACTTGAGCTAAGAGTCAGTCTTGCAATGGCCTCCATTTCACTTTTAGTATCATAGTCCCTGGGGAGGAGTGTGGGCAGGGGGATTTTTAAAATGAAGAAACTTATCATCAGATACAACTTCGAGCTTTGGAACTGAAACAAACAAACAAGTGGTCTCATTCCAAGACGACAGGAAGGCTGAACCCAACTTTAGCTGAAACAGTGACCTCCAGCAACAGGACTACGTATAAAACAAGATTCAGGCTTCTTTCACCTGCCGCGGGGTCTGTGTCCTGCTGCAGGATGTCTAGTGAAGTTAAAGGCATTACAGCAGCAAAACTCGGTACTAAAGGCAAGAGGAGGTCCAGCCCATACTTTGGTGAATTGTATTGCCAATTACAACTGTTTCAGGCTCATGTGAAAAACACCCCAGAAACTAGCTTTACACAGAAAAGACACACTCAGCAATTAAAGGCTCCCCCACCTCCTCCCTTTTGCCATGCTCTGCTTTTTCCTTTGAGCCTTGTGATCATCCTCTTTGCTACTGTCTCAGGACCGGACTTTGCTTTGGCGTACCTTACTATGTACAGAGTAGGTTCTTCCATTCAGGTTTCCCAGGCTAGGGCTGCAATCTGAATTAAGAGGAGTTTCAGGCACAGAACAGTTTCTCCTGCACTGATCCAGGTGCACCTGGTTAAGAGGGTGTTATCTTACTGTTGGTAAATAAACGAGCAGCAACCTGTGCAAGAGTTTTTGTGCACTGCTTGTTTGCATTTAGGATTTTTTCCTCCGGGCTTTTTTACACGCATCATGCTATTAATTCACTTGCTGAGCCTGTCAAGAGCCCACATTATCTCCTATGAAATAGCCACGCAAGTATCTGTAGTTAATTTAACTAGCCAGAGGGGGACGGGAGCCACCTTCTCCTCTGTTGTCTTTACGATGACTGGCACAGTGATGACATCTACTTCCTTACTGGTGCTGTAACTAGCTTCATTTCATACTTGGTATGACACTAAAAGCTGTTCATGCTTTGGCACTGTAGTATGCTTTCATTGCAAATGCCAACAGCAGCCTAGTGGTGCACAATTTTTTGTTCATTTTCTTTATTCCTTGATTGCCCATTACTATTTGATTTATATTATTCTGAAGAGCTGATATGAGGGAAATGGTATCATAATGGGCAAAGTAACAGGGCTATGACAGTATCAAGACAGCAACATTATTAAATATAGCTGTAACTATGGTAGGGCAGTACAAGGTAAATCTTGCGCCCTGCTCCAGACCAACTGGCTTTTCTTAAGCTTTTTATCCAAATTATTTAACATTATATGATCCACAGCAATATTACAATACTGTTTGGCTTTCTAACGCTACCCATAAATAGCTATTCCTTCCTACCTACCTACTGGGTGAGGGAGGAAGAATCAGGAATTACATTTCAATTTCATACAGTTTTACCTGCCGAGCTGTTTCTATGCCATTCAAAACCTCACAAACTTCCTAGAAGAGGAACTGTTGTGCTCTGTCCAAGCCAGAAGTATGTGATGCAGCTTTTCTATTCTTGTCAGTAGTTCCAGCTATACAAGGATTACGTTTTAGAAAACCTCACTGTTTTGTAATTGCAGTGAAGGGTTTAGAGGCATCTGTTTCCATGTTTGGGCTCCTTTTATTAAAGCTCTCAGTGTTTCTGGGACATTTTGATTTGTCCTGCATCAAGTCCTACACAGCCTGATTCCCAATATCTGGTAAAAGGTCTGCACACCACATAGCACCTTTACTTACACTTAATGTTTAATATTATGAATTTTCTCTTTTCTACAGAGCTCACGTCGTAAGAGATGTCGGAGAAGCCTAAATCACCTTTTGCTTCTGTGAAACTCCATCTTGCCTGGTTATGCTCAAAGTTAAATGAAATTAAATGTAACGAGTAGATCTTAAAAATCCTTATTCTCTTCACTGTTGTGTTTGAACTTTGTCATTTGTTAATGCAATGCTTGGATGAACCTTCTGGACAATAGCAGAATGAATATCAGGCTTTTTTACACAGCAAAACACACTATAAATAGAAAAGCTAAATGAATGTAGCAGCTAACAACTGAGCCTTAAAATACTGACCAAATAAAACTGCCCTCAAGAAACTGACCCTAAGGTAAAGGTTCTGGAAAGTGTCATCATCCTTCATTTTTCCATAGTCCTGGTTGTCATTCTAAGTCTAACCTGCACCTACCTACTGTGTGATCTTAAAAGAAAAAAAAAAAGTAACTAACTTGAGCAATCAGTAAAGGATTACTTCATTATCTGCAAAGACACAACCTATGAATCACAAGTAAACTTTAGTACTTCTTCACACACAGTTCCTAATTCAAGTCAAAAGCCCTACTCTCCACTTGTTAGTTACTATGCCCAAGTGACACCACTGAGGTGTGAGGTAGCACACTGGCTTTGTACAACAGCAATTCATTCCTAAATACCTCTGCTTTATCAGTCAGTTGGTCACATACAGAAGCTAGCATTACAATAAATAATCTTACAATTCCTGAAAGGTGCAAAAATGCTTCTACTGGAGTTGGGTTGGAAAAGTTGCTCCCTCCTCTCCAGCAAATCTGGAATTTCTCAGCTCTTTGAAATGCCTCTCTCATCAAACGTGTATTCCTGACTGAGCTTCTCTTCCCTTCATTCGCACACATGCCCATGCATTCACACCCACTCTCCAGCCCACTGATTTCATAAGCCTCCTTCCTATAGTTTTTAATTTTTTTTAAGAACAAAAAAGCAAACAGAACAGGAGAAAACAAGAACTTGTGTTTCAGTGCTGCAATTCCCTCACTCAGAACAGGTGATCCTGGTCTTTGATAATTATTGATATTTTTGTATTAAAAAGTTTCTGCTAATTCATCAATCCATTGGAATATAGTCTGACTCCCTGTTCTGCATTTTTCCTCGTATTTATGACTAGTCCTTCATCTTATACTATAGCCCAGCTGCAACAGAAAAGTGGCCTGTGAAGGTTAGTCATCAACACTGACATGGCTGCAAGCCCTGAAAGCACGACGTGCATGGTTTGGAGCATACCTACTCGTTCACAGCACACCCTCACTTGATTTCAGTAGCATGCACAGTAGACCATGAAGAAAAAAGTGAGCACTTGGCAAGACAGGCAGTCTAGCTCATGCACCTTTTTAATCGTGAAAGTTTTTTCAGGAGTTCTCAGTAATGCAGAAAGCAAGATACATTTATCTTCAAGACTCTGGTAATAGCTATACCTATGACAGAAAATACTGTAAGCCCAAAGTAATTATCTACCAGATGAAAAAAAAAGTTTAACAAATGATTTTTCTCTTAATTTTTCTTTAAGTGGAAGGCATTAGTGGATGTTCATTTTCTCTGTTAAGCAGATAACCACAGTAATAAATACCCAATTATCCAACCCTAATAAAGCATTAAAGGTCTTTCAGAAGGCTTCTGGACTGGACAATTCAGGTTTGCATTGGTTTTCCTGGCTTACCTGATTGGAGCAGTGTGAGTATAGGTTTTAGATTTGATTATGTTGAGATGCAACTCCTCCATCTTTTCTGAAAGCACTACTCTCCAACCACTTACATTTAAATGAGTACCATTTCTCTCCCCCTCCAGGTTCAAACATGCAGTTTTTCCGAGCTTCAGCACAAGGGTCACCCTTAGCTTAGTTTACCCTGTAAGTTTATGTAATGATTGAAGTGGGTTCACACTTAAAATTACATATATGTATTTTAATTTCACAGTTCAAACTGGGGTTTGTGATCCCTTTGGAGGAGGGGGGTAGGAATCACAAAAGGTTTCAGAAGAGATCTTGAACAGGCATGGTCCCAGTGACCCTGAATAAGCAGGGAATGGCTAATAACCTTTAGCTGTTCACATTAGCTCAGCTCCACTGAAATGGATGTGCGAATCTGAAGAAAGCATTTCCATACAGTACTTACAGCCTTTTCTCATTCCTCCACTCTCAAGATCATGTCAAATGCATCCTCCCAAATTTTAGAACTGAGTAGTGCCTTCACAGTAATACAAGAAATTCTCTTATCACAGAGAAATCATTTCAAGCTTATTAGGATTAACAAAGACTGACTACAGATATGCACTGCTCTTCTGTTTTTAAAAAGTTATACAAGGAGCTCCTGTTATTCACTGGCCCCTATTTCCTCCCACAGTGTCTTTTGGTAACAACATTTGATGGTTGACAATGATCAGTCCAATTAAAGTGATTAGAGGGCAATCTATAAATGTACAAACTTCATTCCCCACCTGGATGACATTTTTAAAGAGAAAGAATATCTCCCAAGCATAACCATCTGCAGCAATCTAAATAACACTGAGAATATTACTGTATATTCAATTAGTGATCTGGAGAGAAAGAGGGTAGAAAGGCAGGTGGAAGAGGAGCTACTACTATGAATTTCTCCGTATTAGTAGTTACAGGAGTCCAGTGTGATAGCAACAAGATCTCTCACAAAAACAACTTGAAATGGCTTTATTTTAAGTATATTAGCACAATATTTACAAAATTATGTTTCATAAATAAAAACATTTTCTTGGGTAAAGGCTATAGATATTTAAAATGTCCAGTAGTGAGAATTTTTTTTATATATATACACACACATATATATACACGCATACATACACATACACACAAGAATGGAATCATACAGTTATGAACAACTTTGGTTTTAAATTACTGGTGGGAAAGGGCTGGGTAAATCTATGAATTTTAAACTCACATTTTAAAATTTGTACATACAAGAAATCCCTTAACACAACAGCAAGGGGGGGAGGGGGAGGTGTCTCCAATTTCTGGAACAATTTCTTCTTCAGTCTGTACATGGCCATTGAGTCCTAAATTTTTCAGCAATGTCCTAATAACGGCTTGGCCTCATCGCCACAGTGATACAAAACAGATTCTACTGCAATTTGCTTTACAGTAGTTAATATAAAGCTATTAAACATCATGGTTTTATAAGGCAGAATATCTCAACAGAATTCCAGGGTTTTTCTATTCCTCAACTGCTCGACTTTCAACTTACCAGGGGAACTGGTAATTACAAATGATGAGCTCTGCGTACTACTTATCAGGTAAATCCTTACACTGAAATCTATTAATGGAGAGTAATGTCTCCCATCTTCAGGTGGACTGCAATGATTATGGAACAACCTATACCAAAAGATTTGTATATAGGATCTCAAAACTTACATGAATACTCCCACTGACAAACTTTGAGGAGTGAAAGTAAATGTAAACCATATTCCTTTCTTAAATGTTTTATCACATGTATAACCCTCTTCATGGTGGATAATTCGACTTTTAGTGAGGGCTGGACTGTAGGTTGTTTTAGTGGTTCAGTCCTGCAGCCCTAGTGAGAGTAAATACTGTTAAATCATATGCCTCAATTGAATTTTGTTGAATTATTGATGCACGGTGTCTGCATCAAGACTACAGCCTGCACGGGGGCTTTGCAACATGCACCCACAACATGAATATGAACCCTAAGTTTATATAACCCAACTCTGAGACTTGCTCAGTTTCTCAGAATCTTTAAAAACGTGCATTATACTACTATTGGGCAACAGCTTTTCAAACAAAGTTTTAAACTGTTAGAAGGAGAAAAATATTTGTGCCTTTGAAAATCTTATCCTAATACCAATGGAGACAATGCGAAGATTTCTACAAAGCACAGAGTTCAAGAGAAACCAACTATATTTTGGAATAACTCTCAAAACAGTTGTAAAACATGGTAAAGTCTCATGGAATGTGTAAATCCTATAGAATTGATCCTACAATGGATTTTCATCTACACTACTTAAATATTCAAGGAAACTGAGCCTCCTCACTTTTCATCAGCTCCTCCTGCTTATTCTCTATTTTATTCATTTGTGACATAAAGACAGCATCACAAACATGGGTCAGAAATAATTTAGCCCCTATTTCCATTCAAGAAAGCAGATTTAAAAACTCTGTTAAAAATTAAGCTAAATAGGACAATTCCTACTTTTCTGAAGTACCAATGTATTTTACGAACCCACTGTTAAGAAAGTCTGAAATTGGTTCCAGTACCACACACTATACAATATGAACAAACATAAGAATCATATTCAGCATGAAAATTACTAGGTGCTATGCTCTGTAACTCCAGTGCAGAATTTGGCTCCAACAGCTGAGCAATGTTTCATCAAAGAATAAAAGAAAAGAGGCACAGAGAGCTCTCTCACTGGACTAAAATATTGGCCACCAGAGCATACATGACTACTGTCTAAAGAGAGGAATATTACTGTTTTGTGGAATTAGGATAACTCAGGTAAACATTTAAGAAGACCTGGGAGTAAACTTTGTATTTATTTAATTTCATGTATAAGCAATTTTTTTTCCTGTAAGTTCTGCTGAATGTCAGAAAAGAAATATTCGTACAAATCCTACTTCCTGCTCATATCATAGACATATGACCACACCTTGCCCATGCACACAAATAAAGAAAACAATCTAAATGGTATTGCAATCTTTGGGCTGAGCAGGCCCATTATCAAAGCAGTGACTGATGATGGTTTTGAAAAATAATACCACTAAGGATACTACAGGAAGACCCTGTGGTGGGCAAATAGTGCTTTTTATATTCTCACCCTCAACCACACCATATATACCATAATAAAAGAAAATAAAGATCAGATGTGGGTAGACACACATGTTCCTCGCTACAGCTGCTGTGACTACAAAATTACATCATTTATATCAAAAGCACTTTTGCCACACATGCAGAACAGCTAGTTTCCTGAATTTCTTCTCTTTGAGTAGTGCATCTTCAAGGCCACGGTGTATAAACAACGGTGAATTTCTTTCCACACATCACCCACCTCTGCAGCAGATTCAGTTCTTCTCTTTAGTTACACTAGAAATTAAAAAAAAAAAAAAAAAAAAGATTATTCAGGAAGAGTTTTAACAAGGAACATTGTGCTGCCTGTCCAAATTATAGCTTAAAAAACTGTGGTTTTTTTTCTTTCAACTTTTGGAAACAAGCTTAGCATCCAGTAACAAAGAAGAGTAGCACTGACAGCCAATGTTTCACCTTCTCCACAACAGACAAGTGAACACTACGTTTTGGAACTCTAACTCATGAATGGGAACAAGTATAGTGGCTTCCAACCTTAGCTGTCTGCCCTGTCCTGTCTTTACTCCTAAGGCTGGTTTCTTAAACATGCCATATTGTAAGCTAATGTGCTTCAGCAGCTGAACTATCCCTGCAGATTGTGAGTGAGTTTTCAAGGGAAGGTTAGGGTAGAAAGCAGGTACAGCTCAAAAGATTTCTGCCGCCAGCTTCTGAGTCAGAGCCCTCAGCTCTGATCTGTAAAATATGTTATTTTGAGGAGCTATCTCTCAAGGCAGAAAAAGCAGTCGGGCATCTAATTCTACCCTAAAAAAAGCAAAAGGAAATTGATAATTAGCAGATTTCTGTGTTTTTGAAAGTTCTATCTCAGCATCAGAATGCTCTTTAGTGGAGGCAGGTTGTTATAAACCTGAATGAGACCCAAGAAGAAGCAGGCAACTTATTTAAAATTGCATCTCCAAGCAAAATTCCATCTTGTTTTTCAGCAGCAAATGGTGACTGTACTGATCCCACCCTTATCTAGCTTCTTGTAAATTTTGAAAAAGAATGCAATGGACCTGTAAGTATTTACTTGTTTCCTGGTATCAAAGCACTGCTGAGGAGAATAAGAAATAGTCACTTCTAAAGCAGGAACTACCTTTTACTTTTCCCGTCTACTTCAAATGATAATAACTGGGGTACATTTTAATCAACATATTTAGCAGATATTGATGCAGTTGTCCTCTGTACCAGAAAAATACATGTGTTCCCATTGGTTTAGGAAACAATCCTAGGGCATATTTGGATGAATCATATAACAGTAGTCGCAAGCAACATAAATCTAGCAGCACATAGTATTTGTAAAGAAGCCTTTTTTTTAAAATCAACTGACACATCTTATTTCAGTTAGGGCTAACCAGTGTCTCATTTACTGTCACCTTGTCAATTCACACCTTCTAGAAGTGGCATAATATACATTTTTTTCAAATAATTTACCAGGTTTAGAGTGGCCTTACTCTTTTAAACATCAAGCATAACCAATGAGCAGAAACCACATTGCAGCTTTAAATCGTAAATACTCTGCTTTGTCAAAAACATGTTCAAGTTATTTAAGCAGTACTTAAATGAGAAAGGTGTGGTTCAGTTTTGTTTTGTTTTTTAAAAATCACTACCATCTGACACTAAAAAAAACAAAAAACAAGTGAATCTGATTTCTGTAAGAACAATTTAGCAAAACCCAGAGATTTTAAATAACATCTAAAGTAGGGGGAGAAGAGAGAATCCACTTTTAAACCACTTCCACGTGGCCTTCCATGAGAGATCACTAATTAAATAGGTAGAGAAGGTTTAACTAAAAAATAAAATAACACACACGCCACCCAGGAAAACGTTCCATACACCATACAATATATGCATAAAGAAACATTCATACAAGATATATGACATTTCCCATTTGATTAAAAAAAAAAAAAATCTACCTATAAGTTCTCTCTCACTGACACATCCTCATCACTACTTAGAAATACACATTCGCCCTCTATGTATGATACAGGAAATATTTATTCTTTCTACTCAGTGAAACATAATCTGACTTAGAACAGTACCAGCACTGTAACTCCAAATTTCATCATATTAGCACTGGATAACTTTAAACATCAAAATTCCCAAACATACATTAGTTAAAATAAACATTCGGGGACGTATTTTGACTCACCATCGTTCTAACATCACTCCTTTTGCATCTTTAAAAGCCAAGCAAATGGATTAGTAATTAGCCAAACATTAAGAAATGCTTTATAATTAATATTCACAGTAGTTCTAAAATACAGGTTATAACTTGCCACTACTTCTCAGTATGCCAATTAGTGAACAGTATATTTAAAATATATATATATTTCAGGGCCATCCATCTATCACTGTAAAATTTCCCCCATCTTAAAGCACTATCAGAATTTCACAACACCACAGTGGAGTTTTCCCAACCCAAAGAAATATCCAAAGAATACAGTGACATGGATAGATTTTGCTATAGTCACGAATATTTCACTGAAATAAATGATCGTGAAAAAGAATTAGAACCAGCTATCAAGAGCTGTCCCACTTTTCCTCTTAAAAATTGCTCTCTTTTTGCAAAGCAAATGGGGTGCCTGTAACATCCTAAGATACTATGCTTGTCCCAGAGCAGGCAGCAATGCTGCTGGCTAGCTGGCACACCTGTACAGAAGTGCAAAACAAGGCTCTTTATGCCAGGAGTGCCAGGCAGAATTTCACTGAGAAGCAAATTCTTACTAACTCAGAGCCACATAACTTGACATACCTATCTGCCATCTCAGTGCTGTTGTAGTGAGAACTATTTTTTGATCTATTTCCAAAATTAATCCCTTAATTAGAAGATAAATCTTGAACACCACCTACCATTTAATGGTTCTTCTACAGCTTTCTGCAAAACATTTAAAAATATATATATATGTATAAAATGCTTTCGTGTTTATTTTTGGCTCGCCACAGTTAAATTACTCTAATTGACATATACAGTAAGTAGTGATTCTACAAAAATGAAAAAAGCTGAAAGTTAATAAAATTGATTATTGAAGTTCTGAAAAAAAAAAAAAAAAAAAAATCAAGAACTGCATTCTCCAGGTCATTTTTTCCCACTACACATCTCATTTTTTCCCAGATGCAATACCTCTAGGTGGCAGCAAAAGGCATGCAGATACTAGTTTTAAGAAGTAATACTGTAACAGATTATTTCTGCAACTTGATCAGTGGTTAGGAATAAAATAGCATGATTAAAAAAAAACAAAACAAAACAAAAGCAAAAAAACTTGTCAAGCATTCAAGTGTTATCTCCTCAGGAGATGGACCAAATAGCTGTGCACTTAGTCTGGTAGGCAATCATCAGAAACACAAGCAAACTGCAGATGTGTTAAAAATTTAATAGGTAATTGATTAAGATTAAGAGATTTCAAAATACACACCTTTTCCCCCTCAGCCTCAAGAAAGTAACAGACATCATTTAAAAAGTGTGCCCCAGTGCCAAAACAAAGCACAGTCCACTGACAGCAAGTTTTTCTTAGTCTTTAGATTACACAGAATAAAAAGGTATTTTCAGAAGTCCTTCACATCTCTATCACCTCAAAGTACAGCAATATATGCTGAATAGTCCTTGATGGAAACAAGCAGCATATTAGCAGACTTAATTTTCCACCAAGTCTTTCCATGACTTCCTTTCTATATCCTCACACAAGTTCATGGGCACAAATTATTGTGACATGAACACTTTGTATTTGACCCTCAACTAACTGCAGCTGCAAAAACACACAGATTTTTAGAGGCTGAACTTCCCAATGACATCAAAGTTTTAAAATTTCTTTAGATTTCATTTCCTTCTCCAATTCATGCACTAACATGGTGTTTAGTACTACATACTAAATTGCAACCATTTCTTTGTCAAATCCTTGCTGCATTGTGAAACCAGCTCATACAGAGAATAGCTCATAAAGAGAAAGGAGTTCCACAAAGGTTTAGCATGTTGGTTCATATCTCAAGGCTTTCTTATAAAATAGGAAGAAAACAAATCTCTCCTTGCCCAGTTTGCTTCCGTTCTACAAGTAAACATGAACATGCTACTTTAAAGGCAGTACTGCATTTTGAAAGAAGTGTTTCTGTAATACACTTCTCAGCTCGTTTTTATAATGGAATGGACTTTGTGCACCTCCTTTCTCTCTTTTTTTTTTTCTTCTTTTTTTCTTTTTCCAGCTTCATGTACTTACCACTTTCCTTCCCTAAGAGACCAATCCTCTGAAATATTATTCCTTAAAATGAAAATGGATGAGAAAAAGCAAAGGAAAAAATCTCTGTTATCTTAACTGTGGTCAGTTCTGTCCCATTGTTAGAAATCATCTTTCTACAATAGTTGTGGAGTGCAGGAGACAGGGCTAAACTTGTCTCAAATGATGTCTGGCAGCCATGAAATGGGATGACTTAGCATTTGTCCTGCTTCCCTGATACAAGGAAGTTTTACTGATTTTCTATAGTTATGCCCTTTTACTTGCTTTCACAAAACTCCAGAAAACAGGCTGTTCACATTTGTGGACCACTAGAAAATACAGTGCAAGTCTATGAAAACAACTGTTTGAGGAATTATTACTCTAGAATCAAAAAATTGACTAAAAAGAGTCTTTAAAAAAAAAAAAACAAGTACTTTTTCATTTATTCTGTGCGACCTAAAGACAGACACACTGCTTTCAGATGGTCTCATCAATATTAAGGGGCATTATGGAGGGGGAAGGGAGGGGATAATCAAGGCAACAGCATTTGCATAGTTGGGAATTTAAGAGAACATTAAAGAATTCTGGAGTAAAAAGCTTTAGAAAAAATTAAGATTTAGTTTTTATATAGGTCACCTGTATAAAAAAATTCAGCAGTAATCCGCATTTGCCATAACAAAAAAGACATTAACCAAAAGTCTTTATAAAATAATGTGAAAAGAGCACATTGCAAAAGGAACATCAAGATTCCCTTCACACTTGCTACCTTTTTGCGACAGCCCTTGAGACTCCATTGGGGCACAACAGTTGGAGTAGCTCTTGGGTATGCCAGCTGCTAGGGTGGCAATTACAGTACTATTGACACACTCAGTAGGGACAGTGAAGACCACCAACTCACTCAACATGAGACGTGTTACACAGCCAGAACTTTTGCTTGCTACCAACCTGGTCTGAATTCGAACTACTGAAGAAAGGCTCAGTATCTCACTATAATCCCCTGAGCCATCTAGTCACCCCAAATTTATTAACTTTAAGCTTACCCTTGGAGGTTGATGATCTCTTATGCGGGAACCTAAAATAATTGCCAAGAAAAAAATTAAGAATTGAGCAGACAGATGAACAAATTCCATGACCAATGGAATAAAAGTATCTACCAATAAAACTTGGAACACAGTAATAACACAAGATTGCAGCTTTCCTTACCCAAAACTACTTAATATGACCTGTATATCCTAACAGCCTCCAAGCACTTTTCTGTTTAGGAGCTGAATATTCTTATCATATGCAATCTGTGAATTAACACAGTTAAGGCATTTAGCTCTAGAAATTAATTATGCTGCACTCAGTTTTGTGATTGTTTGGGATGTTGGAATCTACCTATTACAGTCATGTTCAACCTCTTCAGCCAGCATAATCAAAGTACAAGTGCAAGATTTATGCAGACCATTACCACATAGCATCAAGGAAGTATAAACAAGTAGCTTATAATGTCAATAAAAATTACTTTTATCATTGTTAAAAGGCTAGCTTCACCTCTGTTACATTTTTGACTGGCTTCCATCCATCTTGTATATTAGGCCTTCTGCCTTAATTTTTTCTTTAGTGGAATTCCCATACCCACACATAGATTGCACACACTAAACCTGGAAGACTGCATACGCCAATGCAGACAACCCTGAGCTTACTGTACGTAAGTCAGCACTAGTCTGGAAGCAATGTATCTTCACCTATATAATTCTGTGTCCAAAGTAACACATTGTCTGAAGAACCTTCATGCACAGCTCAAAGCAAATAAAGCTACTCTGCTCTCAGAACCAAACCATAAAGTCCACATAGCATTATGCTGTGGTATGCTAGCCTACAGATGTCTGCACCACATCCCTTTTAACAGCATTGATGTGCTTTTTGGTTACTTAGCAGGCCTGATTGCCTTTTATACCTTTAAGTTTTCTTCTCTTTGAGACCAGATGAATTGACAGGTTTCTGAAACAAAGTATTGCTATTCTTTGCTCCCACTTTTAAAATGAAGCATAAGAAAAACAGGATTTGATAAAATTAAAGGTCTATGTTCAAATCTCCCTTAAATAAAAGTTCCATATAGGCAGTGGAAATCATTAGGCAGACTTTACTTCTTTAAACTCATATTCCGAGTGTATCTGCAATAAGCTTTTGTTTGCACAATCCCACAGACCACTCTATAGAATCCTTGAATTCCTTTTGCTCTTTTAGTTCCTTGCCTCAGCTAGGCAACTGTTTAACTCCAGAACATAGAAACAGCAACTTTTATCCTAGAGCTTAAAACACTCTTACTTAAGAAACCTGGCCGTGTTGACCTCAGGACAGATTATGATGATGAGCTGTATTTAGAATTTTGCACTCAGATTCCCCACAGTCTCCATGAAACAAAGCCAATACCTACACACAGTTAACTTTTCAGTAATTTTTGTTAAACTATGGAATTGTGAGACCACGCCTTATATCTAAATAAGCTATGTGTACCTCCAGAAAGTATAGTACAGAAAATTGTTCCTCTGAATATTTCATTAAAGTGGTTTAAAAAAAAAAAAAGAGCAGAATATTACGTGCTACTTACCCACAAAACACACATAAACCAGACTAAGCAAAGCTCCAATAGCCATAATAGCTAAGCCAGCAATCACAACAGACCCGTGTAACACAGGACAGGCTGTTAAAAACAAGATACAAAGAAATATCATCTGACACAAGTTAAAGCAAACATTTTCAGATAGAACTGAATACTGAAATAAGTAAGCCTGATAAAAACAGAAGTAATCTAATTCATCTTTCAAAGCTATCCCAGAACTATTTCTGCATCTCTTTTTCTGCATATGTTCTTTAATTATACAAAGGCTTTTACTGATTCATCCTGGTAATAGTTTAGCTGTAATATTCTGTCATTCACTGCAATTGAAGACATTATTTCATTATTTAATTTTTCAATTTAAGCTTACATCTTCAATCCCAATTGTTTAAAACTATAATGGCATTACAGAATACAATACTATTATTGATAAAACAGTGAAAAAATGAATTTAAAAGGGGAAGAAGGGAGAAGAATACGTAGATCTGAAGTAAATCTGCCAAAGATAATAGGAATGCTTCAAGTTTACAACAACACCCCAGAGCAGAAATTGGCTGTTACAACCCAACCAGATCCCATTTCAGAAACTTCTTGTTCTCTGATCTTTATGATCCATGTTTCCTGGGACATGGAATCACTGCAACTACTTGTGAGCTCCTCAAGAGGAGAAGGAAGGGAGAGGACAAAGGAAGGGGTAGAAGGGAGAAGGGGGGTTGCTATGTGCTGTGTTTAGCTGGTGTTCCTTTTCAACAGGGATTATTTTTCAAGGCTGAAACAAAATGCCAGCCATTACTAAACTTTAACAGTTCAAGATTCCTTCCTAATTTGCTGTTTCTGAAACAGTGCAAGGCAAATGCAATGATAGGCATTCCCAGCAATTCAGTTATCACTCATGTACCGAGCAGAGATTAGCAAGAGATTTATTCATCTGAGTATGAGAAACTGATTATGGCTCTATTTGGGTTTCTGGGGGGGTTGTAGGCCACAGTAAGAATAATGTAATAATAAAAGTCAATAGCGGTTTGGGGTGACTCTTTAGTGTTCTCAGTATTGCAAAATAAATAAATGTATAAAGTGTTTTTCTTTGTTTATTTTTTGTTTGTTTGATTTTAAAGGCAGCTGCTCATAGGATGCAGTCATGCTGGATATAGCCATACTAATGAAACCAGTGTATGTAATAGTGCCTTTGGGCTATTCTTCCTTCATCAGATAAAACAGCATTAACACAGTAGTCCTAAAGTATAGTTACAAGAGTTCTATTGCTAAAACACAATGTAGTGAAGCCATTCTGACAGCATTCTAGTGTTACCAAAAAACATTCCCATCAGGTATAGACAAAAGGTAAAAACACACTTTTACAGAAGATAAACTTCTTACCTGAGACACACAGTGCAAAACCAGCCACAGCAGTTATATAACCAAGAGATTCCAAACCTATCAGAGCATATGCTGTTTTTGACAGACTATCCAAAACTGGGAAAGGGGGGGAGAGAAAAAAAACCTGTAATTTTAAAGATTAACTATAGGGAAACGAAAGCTAGATCATTCACACAAAGCTAGGAATCAGGTTCTCCTAAATCCCAGGCTTAGCCAGCCAGTGTTTACAAAACAAGCTAAGCAAGTTACTCCGGGCTTTTTTTCCTTAAAGCATTTTTTTTTAATATCTATCTATCTATATATTTATTTATTTATATTTATATATTTTTATATATATAAACCATAGGCATAAAAAAAAAAACAACAATAAAACCCCACCATTTTGAGAGTTAATTATTCATCCCAGTTCCAAGACCCAGAAAGGAAGAGCAGAAAACACTTAGACATCCTACACTAAATCCTGTTTTCCAGGAAGATAACTTATACCTCTTCCCTGTAACACCTGAGCCAAACAAAATCAGGATAAACATGTTGTTTTGAGATAGTAGGAAGGTCAGAAACCCAGCACGTTATCATAGCACCTATTTATGAAGGATGAAAATATCATGCAGGTTATGTGAGTTGAGGGGGAGTGTGTATCTATCTATCACTGTATCTATCAGTATATTTTTGAGCTGGTGAATAAACAAATGCTCACCCATTCCAAATAGAAGGTATTGAAGTGGCAATAAGATCACAGTAGGGACTACAATTAAACCAAGTCCAGCTCGACTTCCTGGAGTATAGCCATCTGCAAACATTTGTATGTAAATTAGTAAAACAGAAATCCTTGGCTGGAATAAAGCACAAGCAATGTAAGTAAATCATCAGTTTTGTCAAATTTTTAGGGTCCCAGAAAGATACCACTTTAGCACTAGAAGTCACTCCCTAGCCCCTGATATTCACCTGAGACAGCAGGACAGAAAATTTGTAATCTCTATCACTCTATGGCCATGGCCACCTTGAGGGCCTGAAAATCATAATACTGTTTTTATTTTATTCTATAATTTTATTATCATCTACTAATTTTAAAATGGAATAATTAGCACTAAACTAGGGCAGAGGTTGAATTGTGCTTATTCCCGTCAACTAGAAAGACAATTTTATTAAACTTACCTGGTACAAAAAGAATAACACCTACAACAGCAACAATTGTGAAGATGCCACATGCTATAATAATGCTGATTTTCTTGTGAAGTACAGTTTCAAATTTTGATGCTTAAAGACAAAATGAAGAGAAATAGAGAAACTCATCAGACATTAAGATTCTCTCACAAGAACACACAGATCTTCTGATTTTTTAGGAGTTTGTTTCTTGACGACAATCCTAGTCATAACTATAATCATTAAGATCTCATTTATTTTGTTTGATATGGTTAATATCATATCATATGGCTTATATCAATGAAACCTGGCACTGGTGCTTTAGTTAAATTCTTAATCCTGCCTTCTACCAATCCAGGCCAAATGCTATCAAAATCACTTCAGGACATGATACAGGTTAATTCAGTCAGATGCACTATTGATACTTAAATAGCGTTATAAAGAATTTGTTATTCAGGTGAATACTAAACAGCAATTTAGAAAGTCCAAGTTTAATTCCCTTCTCAGTGACACTGTGTGATCTTAGATGCATCATTTCAGTTCCCACAGGAACAGGGTGATGATTCCCTCTCACTGGGATGCTTTGAGCATGAATACGCTACAAATGATTTACATGTTCAGAAGCCATACATAGGATTAATTTGCAGTAAAACTGCACTGTTGAATGGCCGCTATCTCAGAAATGCCTCATTCCAATGGAGGGTTTCAAACCAGTAGCACTTGAGGGGCCTTTGGAAAAGAAGAAACATTACAAATGCATTGTAATCACTAGCTGTGTTTGTTTCTGCCTTATGTGTTGTTACAACTAAGACAAAAAAGGCACAGCTTGTTCCAAGCTTGAAAAATCTGAAGAAAATCCCCAATAACTTTGGTTTATGTTGAACTAAAACGTAAATTGGTAGTCATCAACAAAAACTGAACACACAGAGGAAGTAACTTCAAAAAGAATAATGAGGACTTTTTACTGAATTAACATCCTACTTCAATACCTTGCATTAGCACAAAAACAAACAAACAAACAAAAAAAACCTATCACCTGGACAGACTAAATATTTTGGAGGGTACGTGCAAAAAAGCTTTAATACTACTCTATTGAAGGGTTACAAAATGACCTCTCTTGTAACTAAAACTCCATCTTTCATTGTATTCATGTTGCCTAAAACAATAGGACCCAAATTTAATACAAGTTAGAGACAGCATGCATACTTTTCCTCAGTGAAGTCAGAGAGCTTGCAATAAAGTGCAAAGGCACAATAAAATTCAAGCAGGCTCAACTTACGCCTATAAAACAACAGTGCTTTTTAATGGATGTATCTATGCGTATTTCAGAACAACTATTATTATCCTATCAAATGCTGAAAATGCGCAAGCTCTGGATATAAATACAAGGCAATGATGATTCCCGAACATTACAGAACAAGTCAGAGTCTTAAACCATTATAAACAATAATGAAAATCAGGAATCTAACATTCAGAAACAAAATCGTTAAAAGAAAAAGATTAGTTTTCAACCTCTGACCAATAACCTTTGAAGAATCACAGACCACTTTTAGAGGTTTATAAAAAGATAATAAAGAAAATTACATTTAGATGGCTGAATATGTAACTGATTACTACAAAATGTTCCGAGTGTGATACTTCTTATATTAAAAAGAAAATTTTTAGAAGTCTACAAATTGAAAAAGGCTGAAAATCACCAAGACTGACATAACACATGGCACCACAGGGAAGAATCTGAAACCAGACTAAGACACAAAGCTCTCTCACACATGAGGGATACTAGCATATGAAGAATGCCTAAGACACTGCTGAATGATTCTTTTCTGAAAACTTTTACTAGGATCACTGGTGTCAGTGTTAAATTACAACTAAGCTAGTGCTAAAAATCTAGTGTATAATTTTACTCTAAGAGAGCACCACCTTTCTCTAATATTGACTTTATAACCATAAAATGAAATATGCTTCTGTTTTTAGCATGGTTCAATAATGTCATGGTGAAGCAACAGTGAAAAAACACTTTCTTGCTCTAATCAATGACTGCAGACATCACCAATTACACCCTGCAAAAATTATAATCTACATGCACACTCATGAATAAAAGCTTATAATTTGCAACAGTACTGACAGCAGAAACATCACTACAAAGCAGACTGAGCGCTAAACACAGACCTTTTAGGCCATGCTCTGTGTTGCAAAGACATACAGTTGCTGAAGATCTTAACCCCAGAAAGCAACCCCTGGCCTCCAGTAAAGTAGGGCAGATTGACCCAGATCCCACTGCTCAGGGCTAGCCCCACCTACAGACTAGTGCCTGGACCCACACTGCATAACTTTGGCACCATGTGACACCCTGAAGCCCCAAAACACAGATCTTATTGATGAGGTCATGTTTTTTTTCAGTTTAAAGGTCCCAAACTCTGCAAGTGCTACTGCAACCTGCCACACTAGTGTTTTTGTAACTCAATGCCAGAAGTGTACAATACATGCCCCGAAAGGGTCTGTGAAAGAGGGCAAAGCCTGCTGAAAGGGGGTTGGAAGACTACACAGGGCAAGAGTGTAGCTGGGGGGTACTCTTACTGACAATGCCTGCAAGTAACAGCACTTACTATGAACTATCCTCAGAACTGTATTTGACTTTAGTCTCTCGTGGTACTAGTTGATTCATTCCAAAAGAAAGCCCAAATGTGAACAATGTATATAACACACTGGGGATCTTCAGGAGAGGATTCCGCAGCAAAGCAAAGCTAAGTTATTTGACAGAGCAGACATACCTCTGTATATTATCCAGATCAATTCTACCACACATCTTTTATATGTAAGCACCTTTCATTTTACATGGCTGCCTTTATACAAATGATTTTAGGGCAAATCACAGTTGCAAAGAATTAAAAGGTCAATACTTACCAATAACACTTAACTGAGCCCAACAAAAAATAATAGCTAAGAATAGCAACACTATGATGCAAGCACTTTCCACTGGAAGAAACCATGATCCTAGGGAATAAACAAAGAAATATGATAGGAAGAATACAAAAACTGATGTTACTAGCTTTACATTTAGTGCTCCTTTTAGGTTATACTCTAGAATGTTCAATACTATATTTAATGGTTAGTCTGTTAAAACTTTTAATGCTATAAAAGCTATGACTTCTACCTATTGAATTTTTACTCTAATCTTGTGAGTGACAGCTTATTTTTTGCACATTTTAGTTACTGTAACATTTCCCAAACTGTAGATCTTAATCTCCAGAGCAGCAGAGGATATGTGTATGTTATTGTCTGGCAGTACAAGCTAGCGAGCTTGTGGAATTACATATGGCACAGCAGATCAGCAAAGCAATGTATGTAGGCTAATCAGGGAAGGTGGCATGACCTGTGAAGTCCAATTTGGTGTTTCTCCAGTTATTTTATTCTAGCTCCAACAACTATAATACTACTATAAAATACTCAAACAAATTCAGATGTGTGATATAGAATACAGGAGCTAATCTAAATGAGAGGAAAACACTGCTTTGTTAATTTTAGAAATCACACATTCTCCTTTATGTCTTCCCACCATCATCCACTTGGCTTTCTTTCCTTGCATCTCAGATGCCTTAGGCTGCCCAGTCATCCATGCTGTAAGATCATGCAAGCCGCCTTCCAACATGCATACAGTTATTCCTAAAATATCCCCCCGCTGAACCAGAAAATACAGCTGGTTCTTGCATCTCTGCTTATAACATTATTTAGATTCATTCTCTGGAATTCAATGTTTACCCTTCTTACATTATACTTGCCACTGTTCTTCTGCCTCCACGCTTACTTCTAAAGAGATTTCTCATCTTCTTTTTGATGTATACTACTCATATGTACCCTCTATACTTAAAAATTGTATCTGCAGCTCCAGAAACATGGAATTAAGTAGCAATACCTCACAGCTTTCAATGCCAAGTATCTTGAAGAGAGTTTGAAGCTCATGCATTCCATAAAAAGCAACCTTAAGTAGAATGGAAATTAAGAATTTTGACTTTACCTAATGGGGTCAGCTCAATCGTCTACTAGTTAGTAGTGTTAGTAATAAAGACTATTGATCAAGATCCATTTTTCTGAAAGAATACTAATGCCTAGAAGGAAGGGAAGCATTATTTCACAACAAGAGGATATGGCTTCCTACACTTTCATCCCTCTCCACCCCCCCCCCCCCCCCAATGAACAGTACTACAAAGCTACACCACAACTTTTACAGGTTACTCAGAGCAAGGATGCTAAAGATTAGATGCAACTACAGGTGTGCATTTCAGGCTCATTTTTTCCTCATATCATAAGCAGCCTTCTCTTTGCATTTGACATTTTCAAATTCTTGTTTAAATCAGTCTTCCGGCTCAAAATCTTTCATTCACATTTCTCACCCAGTATCTGTATTCAGATCTAATCCAATGAAGTAATTCTTATAATGTCAGTTTGGCATTTGACTGGAGTTTTATTCATCTGCTACAATTCAGCACAGGGTCACCGCAATATCCAGAAGTGGCACACACCATTTGTACATGTGCCACTGCACTAGAATGTTGCACCATGGGGAACACACCTGTTAACAGACAGTGCATCTACCGGTATTTCAGAATCTGCCTTGAAATGACTGATCCCACATATTAGTAATAACGTAACCATGGCAGCAATGGGCTCAACACAAATCCACTGTAACTCCTGCACAGGTGCATGGGTTAGTCCCCAAACTGATCACAAACCTGAGACTGAGAGTTTGTGGCCCATGTTTACTGCTACTCTTAAGTTGCACCCTTTTGTAGTAAGGGGCTACAAAAATGTTTCTTTCTGAAAATATTTAGTACTACTCATAAGGACTATGGGTCACTTTAAAAAATAGGGTCTGTAGCCATAATGAGCATATAAAAATCAAGGAAAGGTACATATAAACACAAATGTAGGAGATGGGAAGCTAAGCCTAGCAAGCACGCCACTTCACTCTGTGCTAGAACTGTCAGAGAAACTGGTATTGGTACAGGATTCCAAGAAATTAGCACTGTAGTCAACACTTCATTAGTTTGACAGTTCTGAATTGATGGAAATGTGGATGCTGGGAAACATAATTATAATATATTTTTTTCCCCTCCAGGGTCATAGAAGAGATGCTGTGGTCACAACACAAATAAAAGGAAACAAGAAAGACACTAGAGGAGGACAGATGGAGGAACATTTTTCAGCTTCCTTATCACCAAAAGAAACCTAGGGTTAATAAACTGCTTCTCATTTATATTTGCAAAAAAGCAGCTAGTATTGAACAGTAACTTTAACACACAGTTGTCTTTCTCTGGATAAGCTGAATCCTACTGGCAAATCCTAGTGATTTAACTGATAATTATTCATGGATTAAAAGCATCTGGAAACAGAGCCTGAAAAGTAACTTTGCTTCCTCTGCAGCATTTATGGATGACATTACCGGGTATTCTGAACACAAAAAGCAGTCATGAAGCCTGGTGTCTGCTAGGACTTCAGCATTCAACATGGGACCTCCAATTAAGGTGGTCCAGTCTCAGAATGTAAAAGTGCTTTGTATACGGAAATGCTTGCAATGTTCCCAGTACATGCAAACTGCGCATAAAAGGAACAGCAGAATACATTCTCCTGGTAACACACTGCCCTTATTCTTGTGCTTCATAGCAATAAAGTAAATTCCTGGCCAAAAATACTATTTTGGGAGCCGGTATAAAGAAATCAGCTCCAAACTAACTCTCTTTTTACTAGTAAGATACTTGATCAGAAAAGATTGTGTCCAAAGATGAGTGCAGAGGTATAGAAGTCAGCAGACATGGATCTGATCCTTACTTTGCTACTGATTTCCTATGTAAATGTAAAGTGAACTAGAAAACAGTTATCTTTTATAATATTACCTCTGTAAAAAGATCAGTTGGAACATATTACTAGCGATAACATGAGTTGACTGCTCAGAAATGACAGAGTGAAGACTGGTATAGGACGATCATTATTCATTAACCCTTTTTAAAACTCACTTACTATGCTTTCTTGTATTAACATATTGTCTCAAGAATCTCTTTAGAATATTGGAGCACAGAGCCTGAAAAATTACGCAAAAAATTTTAAAGAAAGAACAAGTGACTGTTTTACCTTCAGTTAAACCCTCAAACATATGACTAAATTTTACATTTTCTAACATATGTTCTCAAACCTAACATGACCTCGCCACTATAAATTTTTCACCAACCACAATTTTCCTCTGGTGTTGAGATATTTTCCTCGCCGCAACTGACAACTAGAAAATGAAATTAGAAAAATTATATCAGTTTTCTGCTTTGTAGTCTTTATACCTCTTTCAAAGCTAAAGTTCTAAACACAGAGAAAGGTAAAAAGAAAAAACAATAGTAGAACTGTACTCTGCATCATGTAAAGTGTTTTATTACTTTAATTATTGACCTTCTGAAAAAAAAAATCACCTGAACAGAACACCCACTCTTCAATTAACCTTCATTAACAATGGCATAGTTTACTTGCAAGTGTGACTTGATTCTGCTACCTGCTCAGGCCTTGCTTCCTCTTCTAGAGCTGAACACTGAATGACAAAAACATCATCCGAGAAGGCTGAGTAAAGCTTGAGAGGAAGCTTTAACACAAGGAAGGAAACTGCCTATTCTTCTTTCCATTTTTTTGGCAGCATTCTAAGAACTGAATAATTTTGTAGCATCCTCACTCTTTCAGTGGCTGCATCCCTCTCAATCTGTTTGATATTCAGAAATGTTTTAATGACAAATGATAGCAAAAACTTCATGGGACAATTCTACAGTGCACAGGGCAAGATTTTGTGTGCTATTTATCTGTAACACATCCAGTGCTTCTGAGAAACCTTCCAGAAGCAAGAATCAAGACTACTGTGCAGAACAGATAAACAGTGCACACGTTCAGTGAAACTGTTGCTTCTGCAGAATACTAGACAGATGGTGCAGGTATAGCAGATCCCATTACTCAATAGCTAAGGCACTGCAGCATATGGGCTGCCTCTGACAAGAAGACAAGGTAAAATGGCTTACTAAATGAGAAACTCATCACTTAGTCACCATTATTTTAGTTTAACACTGTCTGTTCAAAGGAGACATTTAATGCTGGGCAACATTAACAAGTTACCATCTGGCAGCAGTGATTTCAACCTCACTGAAAAATAGCATACCTTTAGATTAAGTTTTAGAATTTACACAAAATTTCTATTAGTTCTATCTGTAATTTTTCCAGCATAGCTAAAGAAGGCAAGATGCATTTCTTTAAACAAAAAGTCTCTGTAGCCACTGTGAAATAGCTCATGGATGTATACATCTCAGTATTATAAAGACATCGAGTATGCTTCAGTATATAATACAGTAACATAAGGGTGCTGAAATTATCACCAACTATGTAACCCAAAAGATGTGGGAAAGCATAATTTTATATTAGACAAACACTCTTCAGACATTAGTATATAATCAAAAAACTTGTTCAGCTATTTCCCACAGAAGCACTCCCCTCTAACTTAAAACAAAATAACTAAAATTAGCATTCAAGTCAGAAGAGACTGAAGAACTGTATCCTACATTCTTGGCATTTTCAATTTCAAGTAGTATATTGTCATAGTTCTCTTTCCCATAAGATCTTGCTTGTTTTCTTTCCCAGTAGGCTCTAAAATAATGGCAGACAACTTACCTGTACTGTTCCTAAGCTCAACCGTAGTTTCTCCTTCTCTGTTTGATTCTGTCACTTCACAACTGTAATTTCCAACAATTGCTTCTTCCTTGTCAAGTAATATAGAGGCAACACCCTTGGATAAATCCAATTCAGATACTAACTTAGCTGATGAAAACATGGGATCCCTGACAGCCTGCCGCGTTCCATCAAAAGAAAAAAATAATTTTCCTTGTATTTTCCACTTAACGTACATGACCTTTTTATTGTTCGTTTGCAGATTAGTCACAATGCAAGGTAAGAGGATACTTTTATTACAGATATTTCTTTCAACAAACGTGGTTGGACTAAACAGCAATTGGGCAGAACCTAGAAAGAAAAATGAAAATCAACACATTCAGAATTATTTCTTAATATACAAGACAAGAAACAAACAGGAAAAAAATAATAATTACAACAGGTGACTTGGGAAAACAAAACCAACTCTCCTGCAAAACCCCTAAAACAGAATATCAGGCTTTAAAGGGGCAACAAAAAAAGGCATTATTATAGTTTATCACAGCCCTATTCACAGGGCTTATTCATTCTCACAACTAGATAATGTACAAATTCTATAACCTATCATAAATAGAAAACAGTAATAAAAGTTTGTGCTGCAGCCCAGTTGGACGTCTCCCCTAAAACATGTGCCATACACAGAAAAATACTGCACTAAGGCCTAGTTTCTGCAAAGCATATATGTAACATTAAGCCCAGGCAGTGTCACTGATGTTCAAATTTCTGCTACTGGTCACTCAGGTATCTAGAAAAGGAGGTACAGCGCTATCAGTTCTAGATAAGCATCCTTTATAGTTCATTAACAACACAGGGAAAAAACTACTCTGTTGGGATTTCTACTTTTACGCTTCCTAGAGAAGGAAGGCAAGACAGCTCAGTTAAAAAATGAAGAGATTTGTCATTTGTTCCTTCTGAACTCTGAAGGTGGAGCCAAATCCCCATAGGTTTAGAACATTTCTTGCAAGTTCTCCCCTTCCTTTCTGATAAAGGAAGTGCACACACAACAGTACAGACTAAATAAGATTCTTGCTTATTTAGTATTAGAGTATATAGATAACAGAATTGAAAGTGGAGAGTTTGCAACAAGAAACATCCTGTATTATAAACCACTGTGATTAATGCTACTAACTGTACCATTCAGTGAAAGTACTGAAAAAACATCACATAATATTATCACTTTGATTAGCACTGCCGGTTTTTACCCTTTCTCTCCCATCTTGCACCTCTGTTCTAAAACAGTATTACTGATCACTGTTTCAATAAACTGCTAAATTCAATTCTGAGATTTTATCCGAAAGTAAGATCCATTCATCAGTTCGAAAACACAATTTTAACATCAGTATTAAAATTACACCAAGAACCTTAAAAAAGAGGGTAATTAAACTAGCCTGATTGCAAAGTATGAAGGATTTGAATTCTTTATTTTCTGTATTTTTCATCATTTGTGCAAAACCATAGTTTAGTTCCATCCATAATTATCTTAATAGCTATAGCTCCCAAAAGTCCCAGTGACTTTAACCAAAGAGCTTGATTATACTTCCCAATAAAACCACAGACAGGAAAAAATAGGAACAGTAAAACAAGAACACAGCCCCTAACACTGTAAGCACACAGACTTACAAACTGGAGTGGATCCAGTGACTTCAGTGGGACTACTGATATTCTCATGTTTAAAACAACTCCAAATTCTGGTATGTATTTCATGACTAAATTCAATTAGGGAGAAAAAAAAATGATACAAGTAGTCTTTATTTGCAGTAGTTCAAGTTTTTCAGAGCAACAGTCCTGAATCAAATTTAAAAAGTACTGAACTTTGAAACATACTGCTTTAATACTATCACACAAGTCACTGGGTCACTACTCTATATCACAAGCTTACACTAAACTGATTAATATGTATTATGCATGATAGCACTGTGCAACGACAACAGAATTATTCTCCATTTTACAAACTGTGGTGCATTTTAAAACTGTACCTCAAAAAACAGAAGTAATAAAAGCAGCCAAAAGGGAAATGGTACCCCAAACCACACATTTATCAGAGAATATGTAAAAATTACTTCTAAAATCCTTTAGCGAGGCTTATAAAAATAAATGCACAAAATTAAAAACTGTAGTGCTTCAGTGGTTCTTTCTCCTGAGATAAATTCCACATGTTTTATTTTAATACTATCTTACAGTAAAAGGTTTCTGTTTTGGGTTTTCTTTTTGCCTTTTTCTTTAGAACTGGCACATTTATACTTTGTGGGAACAATTTATTCTCCACTAGCTCCACCTCATTGAGAAATGCTGACTTGCAGTTAAAGGAAGCAACTATACTTCGAAATATTTACCAAAGCATATTAAAAAACAACCATCTTGAAGGAAAAAATGCCCCCCAAAAATTGGTCATGATTTTCTCACTAGTATTAAGCTCATCAACATTTACAGCATAGTGATTCAACATGAAAATCCTACAAAAATACGACTATTCATATGTTTAAAAAATAAGGATTTAAAATTAGCTGAACATGATATAATACAGGATAACCACTTCTAGATCTAACCATCTTAATGGAAGGTTAGAGCAGACGAGCAGCACTGAACGGTGGGGGTCTCTATGTTACTGATTCCACTAATTTGCTGTTGTGTAGTCTATGAGAACTGGCACATTTTGCCTGAAGCAAAGCAAGAAGCACTTATGTGAACTTCTCCACCAGCAGAGCGCTCAGGAAAGAAGGAGCAAGTGTGCAGACAGCCACCAACAGAAGCACAGAGACAAGTATCTGGGGGTACTGTCCTGAAATCTAACGGCATTAGTAGAAGAGGGTACCTACTATCTCACTAAACGGAACTGGACCGCTTGCTGCACACGATATTGCTACTATCAACTTCTGACATTCTTCTTGCGATATGAGGAAGTCCCTAGACCCTTTATGCAATGGTTCCCGAATTCTGCAGGCACTGGGCTACTAGGCGGCTACTAGCCTCAAACTTTCTCATGGATTATCCAACTTAGACACATAAAGGCGACCATTTCACAGACTCATGGAAAGGGTTTTGGGAAATTTGTTTCTGGAGAATGTGCAGTTGTGAACCTGCCACAGAAAAGATGTTTCAAATGATATAAGCAATGCAAGTTCAGGAATATTGTACAATGTCTAAAATTAGCTGAACTTGCTAGCTGGACCTGCTGAATACACGGATTTCTTTCTCACTGAATTCAAAAGATTGTAGGGCACTCAACATTTAAGTCAAGCTGCTTCTAACCCAGGAACCCAAACATTAATTTGATCCTGGCTTTAAACAGGTAGGTTTGGAAATCCTGCCTATAGGTATAAGAACAAGGTAACATCTTGTGACTTCAGTGAAAGTATTTTAACTTTTTTAACCCCCCCCCCCCCCGCCAATTGAGTATCTTCCTGAGGCAGGGAAAACAGATTAGATTGCTAGGTGCCGTTTACACATCAATGATACCTAAACTTTTTATATTAGGAATTGCTGTCAACCTTAGAAATTATATAGCAGACCACCAATTCGATCACCATTTTTCCCGAGAAAACACAGTAACGCTAAGCTGCCCTAATGCTACAACGACCAGGAAGACACGGAGCTTCGCGCCGACCCCGGTCCCTCCTCTTCCCCCATCGCTTCCCAAAGGCGCCGCCACCCACCCGAGCCGCGGGAGGATGAGGAAAGCGGCAAGGCGCAGCGCCAGGGCAGCCCGCCGACCCCGCAACCCGCGGCGAGGCACTGCCAAGCAGCCCGCAGGCGCCCCGTGTCACACCTCGGCTCTGCCACAGCCCACGGCAGCCGGGAGCCCCGGGCAGCACCGCCGGGAACCTCCAGGCCAACCGGAGGGAGCTACCGCCTCTCCCCTCGCCGCCACGGCAGCGCGGCCAGCGGCCGCTCCGCGCCTCTCCGCCCCCGCGCAGCCCCGGGCCGCCGCCCCTCCCCCCTCGCCCAACGGCCGAGGGGCGCGCGGGCAGGCGGGTCTCTCCTCCCTCCCTCCCTCCCTCCCTGCCGCGGAGCCCCCTCGCCGCCCCCGGCAGGGCGCCTGCACCGCAATCCGGGGCAGGCGGGCGGAGGGAGGGGAGGGAAGGTGTCACGGTCCCCGCCCCCACAAATCCAGCCGCCGGGGTCGGAAAGACGCGGCAGAGGGCGGCGGCGGCGGCAGCAGCGACGACGACGACAACTCACCGGCGCCCGCGGCGCTCAGCAGCACCCAAGCCCCCAGCAGCCACATGGCGGAGCGGCGGCGGCGGAGAGCGCGGCGAGGACGCGCTACAGCCTCAGCAACTCCTCGCCGCAGCAGGCGGGCGGAGCGCGGCGGAGCGGGAGGGGGGGGCGGTGCGCGGAAGGGGGGGGCGCAGTCCCGCCGCTGATTGGCTGCGGCCTCCCCCGCGCGCCGCCGGCCGCGGGGGCGGAGCCGCGCGTCCCTGTTCCCTCGCCCCCGCCAGTGCAGTGACGGAGGAAACCGCCCGCGGGCGGCCGTTGGGCGCCGCCGCTTCCCTGCCCTCGCCGTTTCCTGGCAGCGGGCGCAGCTACCGCTGCGCTTCCTGGCCGGGGAAGGGACGTGGTGGCGGCGGCCGCAGCTGCGGGTCCCCGGGCCAGCGGGACCCGCTGACCTCCGGAAGGAGCCGGGCCCTGCGCTGGGAGCAGGCTGGGCGCCGCTGGCTGCGCTCGTCGGCCCCACTCCCTTCGCCCTCCTGCCCTCCCACCCAGAGAAACCAAAACAGCCCGCAGGAATGGCTTAAGCAGACTTGTTTAAGTAGTTATCACGGCGTATTTTCCTTGTCCATCTGGTGCTTGAGCTTTGGGGTTATATATATATATATATTTTATACATATATATTTTTTTTCCACACACACAAAACCAAAAGTTCTGTATTTTTTTTGAGTAGTGGCCGAATAAAATGGCTGAGGCTGCGAGGAGAAAGGTGCCAAGTCTGGTAAAAGATGAGCCCTGACAGTGCTGTTCCCAACTCCATTTTCCCCAAATGGCTTGCTGATAGTTTAATCGATTTTAAACGCAGTAACAAAACAACACCCTTTTGGAGGGCTTCCTCTTTAATATGTGCAAATGTTTCCTGTGCCCTGTTTGTTTTGCATCTGTATGAAAGATCCATTCAGCTGAGCGGGGAACTGGCTGTGCAAGCGCAGACCAAAACCAAGAATACACTGCTGCACAGATCCTCAGCGGAAGGGAGGGAAGGGGAGGAGAGCGATGACACACGTTTTCTATTTCAGTTCCCACTTTTGGTTAATCACCTTACGTTTTACTTGTAAATAATGTAGAGGAAGGGAGAAAAGCCTTTCTCATTGTAGCTGAAAGCCATATTGAAAACTCGCTCCTGCCAAATGACATTTGTGTTTCTCGCAGAAAAAATCTGCATGATTTCCCCCTTCCTGATCCTTGCATGCATGCAGATCTGCAGAACTATAAAGCCAATGAGATGTTCACAGTGCGATCCGTAGATTATCCGAGCTTCTAAGCACGAATGGCGTCTCAGGTGGGACGGGAGCAGCTTGCCTTTGGTGCTGGCAGGCGTTTTTGCTGGCCTGACCGCCGGGGTTGGCCTTTGCAGGGAAACGCACCTTTCTGAGGTTTTGCAAAGAGTCAACTGCAACTGGCAATCAGTTTGAACTCAGACATTGCACAGAGAGAGAGAAAAAATAAACAAACCACTGAATGACAGGAAAACTCTGGCATCTGAAGCTCTCCACAAAGGTGGAGGACGATCAAAGACTGATTCAGCAGCACTTCATTTCACATCATCAAGCAATAGCTGCCTGCCAGGGGGAAAATTGCTGTGGTTCTCACAACAGCCAATGCCAAAGCACTTGGTATTTTGACAGTTTTCAGTTTGCTTGCGCAAGGCAGCTAATGGTGAAGCTATTACAGAAATGTGAGGAATAATTTGCTCTAGCTAAAATGGAAATACAAGGTTTCTGAAGAAAATGCAAAACAGATGAAAACACAAAAGAATTTGTAAGTGATCTAAGACTGAGACCACCATAACTCTGCTCATTTGTTGTTGCCTCTCAATTAAAAGCAAGGGTAAATTCTCTCTTTAGCTTGTTCCTTCATTTAGAATAATACACAGCTGACCATAAAACAAAAGTTTATTCACATGAAATAGCCCCTTTTAGGACCTTCCTGTTTCAGAAGAGATCTCAAAAATTTGGATCTATATTTGCACCCTAAACGCATACTCTGTTCTCAGACGTGACGTGTTGATAAAGCATTAAAAAAGGACATTAAACACACACACACACTACACACACACACACACACACACACACACACACACACACACACACATATATATACGTATATATAAATGTTTTTAAAAGTCCCAAAGTTCAACAGAGGATGAATTAGTGAAAGCCAGGATAGAATCAAAATTCAGTGAGAAACTGAATTTCCGTATTTTTAATGCCTCACATGGTCTTACTACATTTTTTTTTTCAGCTGTGACGTTAACATTGGCTTGGAGGGTTCTTTTTCTTCTTTCTTTTTTTTCCCCATTCTGAGGATCACTGTATTCTCTTAAATTCTTCCCCCAACCCTCCTTAAGTGATTAATGGATACCTCTGCCTTGACTACTGTGTTTGTTTTCTTCAGATATTTATAAAGTACTCAGAGATCCTCCAGCAGTCATGTTTAGTAAAAAGCCTTTAGCAGTGGATGCCATCTGACTCCAAAAGCGATGGAGGGAGCTGGCATGAAGCAGCTGATCCTGCTCCTGGCGGACTGATCTGGACGATGCTCACTGGAGGCCAGAAAAAAACAGGCTCAGGAAGAAGAAACAGGAGGGCAGCAGCAAAGACATGGCTGCTTCAGTCGTAGTTCATGTGTTTGTGTCCAGACTAAATGCCAGCATGTTGAGAGCTGCAGGCAGGCACTGGGGCACACTGTCAGCTCTGTGGAGATTTGCACAGCGTGTTATCTGTAAGAAACCTGGGGAAATGCTCTACTCCCGCTGCAAAGAGGAGAAGGCTACAGCTGCAGCACCCATTTGTTGCTGTTGCTAAGGTAGCGTATAACACACCCACACTAGCCTAAAAGCAACACAGTGCACACAGGAAATTTCTTACAGCCAGGGATCTCTTGAGAGAGCATTGTTTTATATTGGGTGCTGTCTCCTATATTACTGAATCGAATTGCACAAATCCCAGAAAGATAACTCTATGTGCATGCAACTCCCCTGATTTTTGGGAGCAGTGGCTTCTAGCTAGCTGTGCCTCTGCAATACTCTGTCTTCTACTGCTGAGAAAGGAAGGTCTGCAATGCCTCTACTTACTGGTAGTTTCAGGAAGCTAGATTATGCAGCACGAGGCAGTTCTGATGCTTCTGGCCTACTGAGAGAAATGTTACGCAGTTTTTTTCTTCTTTTCTTTCTTGCTTTTTTTTTCTTGCTTTTCTTTCTACGATAGGTATGCAAAGCGAACCCTGTTATAATAAAAGAGCTGTGTGCTTGCAACCACTTTCTCTAACATCCCTGTGACAATTTTCATCTGCTCTTGCCCTGAAGAACTATGCGTTTCTCTTCACCCAGTGCCTGAATGCTCTGGAAGCTTGTGCGGGAACACCTCCCAGAAGCTGTGAAAACCATTGAGCCATCTCAGACTTGCATATTGAATCTAAGTGCTTCTAAAACAATGGCTAATCATATATTTTGAAAACTGTATGAGTCCCTCATTTATGCTTTGTGAGGAGGCACCCTTTTGGTCCTTAAATGAGATACCTACAAGAGTCCCACTGCTGGGCAGTGATCTGCCATGTTAGACTGGTTTACTGCTCCTTGGAGCCCCATTGATTGTTATCTGGGGTTGGCGAGTGAAGCTGCTGTAGACATGACTACCCTACACAAGCCAACATCCAGGAGGCAGCTGACGTCCAGAGCTTTCAGGAAAAGTCTGAAGAGTGACATGAAAGCCTGCATGCCTAAAGCAAAGGGTATCTGTAATTACGATTTGTCAAACTGACTGTGAGTGCTGTCTCCCCTAGCAAGAAATGCAGTGGCCAGTCCACCATCTGTATTCATGGGCTCATTTGACATACATGCTGTCCTGTATCATAACACTCACAGAAACAACCCCATATCCAGAAGTCACAGTATAACAGTAACATGATAGGTAATATTTGTTCTCCCTTTAGCACCACAAAGCATTCACAAAGGAGCATAGTGTTAACCCACTTTTTTTTTCCATCTGGAAACTGAGGCATGCTGAGGCTGAATAAACTGGCTAAGGTTGCATAATCGGCCAGTGGCAGAGCTGAGAATAGACTCTGTATCCATTTCTCCAGGTCCAAAATCTAACTCTCAGACCAGTCTTGGGGGCATAGGCACACTACCAAAGCAATACATCACAGCTCTATAGAATGTGACATTTTTAGTACAGGCTCAACCCCAAACCCTTATTATAGTTCTAAAAAAAAAAGAAAGAAAAAAGAAAATAAAGGAATAGCAACAATATTTCTTCTTCTGAGAGATCCTGCCTGGCCAAGAGGGTAAAAATGGGATTAAAGTGACATTTATAAATATTAATGGGACTCCAAGCACTAGCATGCTAAAAAAGTTCCAAAAGAAGAGCAAAGCCTGAATTAACTTTGAGTAATAGTTGCTGATGAGCTAGTCAAAAATAAAACAGTACTGTGAAAAAGTGTTAACCTTTCACAGTTGTGTTGGCTTGATAGGACTAAGGTACAATCACTTTTCTTTCCTTTCAAAACTAAATATTTTAAGGAAAAAAACATTCAGGTGGACATGTGCCTCTCTCTCTCTCTCTCTCTCTGTCATTCTCTCTGTCTCCTCATGCTTTGTATCCAAGTGCAGTAGCATGACCAACGTCCAGGCATAAGAATTCCCTATTTTTATTTTTATTTTGCATTCTCTACTCACATGCCACCTGCTTGATGGGATTCATCAAGCATCTTATTCCTTTAGTAACTTTGGGGCCACGGAAAACTCAGCCTGTGAAAAATTCTCTTTTGCCACGAAGGCTGCTGAATTCAGTGAGAAATTTTGCAATTGAGATCACTGTGCACAAGATCAGATCTCTGCTTCTTGTTGCCTTCCCTAAACATCTGCTATGAGCCACTGTCGGAGACAGCTAGGTAGACTGTCAGTCTGACCCAGGACACTATAGCTTTTGTGCTCTTACCTGTATTTATTGCACGCCCAAACCAGATGAGGTTTGACAGAGGCTGAACCTAAAGAGCAAAAGATTTGCATATCTAACCTTCTTTCGCAGGCTGATAAAGAGAGCCTGCGGTTCTGTGCATGCTCTGGTCCAGGTAACATGGTGTTGCCCAGACAGGACTTGGCAGATCAGCTGCTCCGCTGTCAATGAACTGGTGGCAACAGAGCAACTGGCTTCAGTGTTATCTGCAGGTGTCCTCCACTTACATGAGGCTCCTGGAGAACTGGATCAGATTATCAGTAAGCTTATGGAAATTACATGTTGTGGTATTTTGGTGCTGAAGAGGCTCTTCATTCACCCTAGGCATTTTGACCCATTCAAGAAAGTTCTGTGGTAGTGAAGCAATGTTTGATTCTAGGGAATGGTTTTATTGAAGGAAAGCTATAATTTCCTACTCAGTTCTCTACAGCAGTTCCAGAAATCTCTCATTTCAGCCAGGATTGGCTCAGATAGAGGGTCAGTTATTCCAAAGTATTTAGGAAGCAAGGTTCCTAGTTTTAAACCTATTTAAAGACATGACTTCCCATGCAATGAAATCATAGTGTCTTCTGATTTCAGTGAGAATTAAACTCTATGTATCTTAAAAAAGCTGGGTTCAGTCACGTAAATACATTTACAAACCTGGCCCTAGCAGCTTTCACTGATGTATCATCGGCAGGTCCGTGAACACATAAAACTCGCTGTCCAACATGTCACAAGTATTTACTAGCCACACATGTAGTAAGTCTGTTCAGTTAGTTACAGCACGTTGCAAATCGGTCCTCCCCAGAAGTGCCCACCAACGCAGCCCCTCTGCCACTACAAGTTTTACAATCTCAAGCCAAGCACAAAATAGTGCCACTGCCTGCTTCAAAACAGCCACATCTTTTCCCTCCATCACAGCTGGCAGACAGAAGGTTTTAGCAGAAGACAATGTAGGAAAAAACACCAAGGAAGAGATGGATGCTCCTTGCAAGGATTGAATAGCAATGCAGAGCCATTTGCTTTAAAGTGCTTGCTAGGTTTGCTGAATACATTTTTCACTGGGAAGCAATCGGCCTCAGAAAGTGAAGTAAGGGAGAGGGAGGATGAAAGATGTCTCCAGGAGCTGCGGCTGTAAGAAAGATGTGAGGAGTGGAGTTACCGCAGTCTCTGCTCCTGTGAACTCATGATCCCGGTGCCTGCTCTCCCTCTGCACTGCAGTGACTGCCACTGCAATGATGTCCCCTATAAAATAGCCAGTGAGTAAGAGGCGGTAGGCACATCTCACGGGCTGTTTTGGAGGTGCATGCGTGCCGACTAGTCTCTGGTGCCTGCGAACTGACTAGCTGGCCGCCTCTGCCTGGAACATGGATCCGCTGAGGTCTCCCAAACCTCCTCACCATGGCATGTGCTCAGCATGGCCCTGTGCCCTGTCCTCTCCCTCCTCTCCCCTACCCCCAACCCAGCCTGCTGCTGTCTTTCACAAAATGCATAGGAATACAGTTATCATTGAAACTTCTGCCTCTAGGGATCTTTTTTCTTCAGAGATAATTAAAATTGGCCATGGCAGTTAAAAACTTATTGGGGGAGACAGATGACAGACAGCACAATCCCATAAGCTTGCCCCTGAGAAAATAAAGCTAAAACCCATTTATCATCCTATCTGGGAACACAGGGCCTTGCTTTGAAGAGCCAGCCTGTGAAAACATGGAGAGAAGACTGCTGTGCTCACAGACTAAATATGTGGTAGGTAACCAAGCCCAAGTAATCTCTTTGCAGGAGAATGGCACTGTAGTAATTACAATAATACCATTTCTCTCATCTGAGCAATGCATAGCTAGGGACATATCTCCCTCTTCAGAGGTGGTGATTGAGGTCTCAAGGGGGTAATTAAGTGGCTGGAAGCACATGGGGCTAAACAGTGACTGGGCCACAGACATAAAAATGTAAGCATGTCTGTAAAGCCTACTTTATGGCACTGGGATCCCAAGCTGCACTAGAAGTCACTTATTTCTGGAGCAAGTCATTAATTGCACTCTCAGGAGAGAGGTGCAAAAATGTTGATTGCTAGGTATCCCTCTGCATCACAAAGCCTCACAGAGCTGTCTTTGGTCTGACAGCTCACACATCACCCCCGGAAGGAGCCTGCGCCCTGATCACGCTGCTTCTGCTTCGTAGTGGAGCCCAGACAAGGACTCCACGGTGCTCGTCCTCGCTCCTTCTTGGTTGAGCTGCTGCATATATGGAGCCAATGAATCCTTTTCTCGAGCTTGGCAGGATAATCCATCCACCCTGCCTGCAGTCCAAATACACATTTCAGCCAAATGGTTTCAACATCTGGCCTCTCTTTAGGCTGGATGGGTTTCTAATGGTATGTGAATTGGGCCTGGTGGGGCAGGGGGAAGAGAGGAGGATTGCTCTTAGTACTAATTTAAAACTTTCAAACAATTCATACCATTCCGGAGATATATTTAAGAAAATGAAAGCTGACTGAGGAGACTGTTTATCCTATGGAAGTTACTGATTACCCAATACATGCAAGCAGATGATTAGCTCAAATACATTGAAGCATGTTTGGATCTAATGGTATTTACATAAATATGAAGAGAAATATTGCTAGCATGCAGTCAGTTGTATGGGGAAGGGCTGAGGAAGGGGGGAAGAATGATGGGAGAGATAAGAACAGAGGGATTTCATAAAACATTTGCTATAGCTCTAGTCTCCAGGATTACAAATAACCCTCCAAACTCGCATACGTAGAACAGCAGCTGTAATATGCTTCATTGAGGGATGATGGCAGCAGTCTAACCAACCTAATAGCACCGGCAGAAGGGAAAATATTGGCCAAGAAGCACTCACTATCCCAAACACTTAGAAAAAAAGGTACAGGACATGTTTTGTGTCCACAGAAAGGAAGACAAAGTTGCATTTGGCTTCCCCTAGTTCCTTGGGAACTATTCATCCATAGTGCTCTTCCCTGCACTAGCAGCTTAAAATGTTTGTTCAACTCTGTAAAGCAAGAAGGTGGGTGCAAATTCACTACTGCCATGCCCCACATGCAGCCACATTAATGTCAACAGCAGTGACCACTGCTGACACTATTATTTCGCTTGGCCTGGTATGTTCATTTCACTGACAAACTCTTCTGCCTTTGGATGAAATTTTGGCTTGTTTCTACTTTTTTTTTTTTTTTTAATAGTCTCCTTGGCTCCCAACAGCTTTGTCTGGTTAGATTTCCCCTTCTGGCTAAAAAAAGAAATTAGACTGATCTCTTCTGGCAGCTGTGAAATGGTTGCATATTGTGTACATTTTCTTGATGAGCTTGCATGAAATGGATTTTGTTTTTCTTTTGATGGATCTACCATCAAAAGGTGGAGGTGGGATCATTAAACTGTTTCTCTGGAAGGGCTTCTCAAGATTGAGTTCACAAGTAAGATTCACCAATACTGGAATAATTAGTAGGCTATTTTATTTTTAGGTATTATGTACTGTTGCCTGCTTGTTGCTTGGCAAAACTCTTTACTCAGGCAGGAGCTGTTCATGGCTAATTTGGAATCACAGGCTCTGGCCTCATGTGGTGCAGCTGGACAACCAGCTGAAGCTGATTTAACTGTGGATTGCCAGCAAAAGACCCCTGTAGCTTCCTCTCCTCTGCTTTGCATTCTCATTCTTCCCAAGGGACGGTGCAGAGCAAGCAGTAGAAAGGTGTGGACAAGGAAACAAAAATGGGAAAATGGACCTTTCCACCACAGCCTCTCATTAGATCAGCTCAAGCTGGTGGTGAAACTGAAGTCCTGGGTTTGCACGTGCGGTGCTGCCCCAGTGACTGCCAGCGGGATGCTGTGGCTCCACATGGGCTTCGTCCCCCTTCCAGCTGTAGAGCTGAGCAGCTATTGAAGCTGGGGCTTACGAGGCTTTCTGAGACATTACCATCTCCAGCTTGGTGGATCTGCCTCAGAGCCCTGGACCCAGGAGTCTTCCCAGGAGGACTGGCCCAGGCCTGGGGCATGGGGATGTTTGGCCGGTGCATGGCTCTGGGGCATTGTGCCAGGGATGCAGGCAGGAGTCCAGCTCAACACTAGCTTGAATGCTGCAACTCACTTGTTTCAAATGAAACATTTCAGTGGGCATTTTTCCACCTCTTTTGTTACACAGGAGTATTTCCAACCAGCTTGTCTTCAAGTTGGAGTAGGGACAAAAAGGAAACCAGAAGTTATTTTCCGAATTGAATGAAGCAACTTTAAATTTAGCTCGTCTCACATCCAGGAGCAGGTCTTCAGTGGATATTTTTCCAGCTAAATTTGATTGGAATATAACTGCCTTCACACCTGATATACCTGAAGTGGTAATTGTGAGGTTCTGCTCTTTGACACCCGAGCTGAACTTGCAAGCTGAAACACGGAAGTATTCAACAGGAACACCACTGGAGTTTTTGCTGGTGAACTGAAAAACTACAAAACACAGCTTTCGTTTTGTTTTAAATTTCGCTATTGCCTGTAAAAATTATGTTGGACGTATACTGTTAAGGAACAAAATCCTTTTTATCTGCAGAGTAACAGCAGATAAATGCAGTTCATGTCCAAATAAGGAGGAAAAAAGCAAGGCGATAAAAATAGTGCCCTGGAAAGGGTTACTGTAAGAATTTTTTTACCCTTTCCCCTCAAGATAGTAGCCAAACAATGACAAATTTATCCAGGCTTGTAGCTGTTACAAGTAGGGTCTTACTTGTAGTCTTGCATCAGTTTATACTGCTCTTAACTAGTTCTTTGTGGCTGCAGCAGATATGTAATATCTCCCTGCATAACAATTGGAACAGTTCCAGCTATTCAGAGACCAGAACTGAAAGAGCAACTAACAAATGAGGTCTATGTGAAAAAACAGCATTACTACAGCATATTCAGCTCACTGGGCTCTGCCTTCCTCCTCCTCCCCCCTCCTCTTTTTCCTTTTATTATTTCCTTTACTTGTATATCTGTTTCTGAAGTTGCTTAGCCTCCGTCCTCATCTAACCTTTTGACTTCCCCCAAATTTTTCTCCTTATTTCCTTCGATTCTCCTTGTGGCTTTTGCACATCAAAGCTAGTTCCGGTAAACAGAAGTTTTGTTTGTTTTGTCAGTGTGTGCTCGGGGCTGGGGCGTGGGGGTGTATGACAACTTATGTCAGCTTATGTTAAGGCCGTAGCAAACTAATTTCACACCAGTTTGTTCTTCCCACCCCCACTGCCTTCTTTTCCCTCTTCCTTCAAGCAAGCTGTTCCTCTTTCCTAGCAACTGCGCCTCCCTCCTCTTTACTCTCATTGCAAATATACTTGCTCCAGTGCTTTTGCTTCCCTGCTAACTTCCTCCCTAATACAGCTACCTTCTGCCCCTTTACATCACAGAAACAGCCTCATCCAGGTACTAATGACTTCTCCCAAGCAGCAGCTTTCCTATTTCCTTTTTGACTCCTTTCTCTACATGAGCACATCTGATTCTTTCCTCATGTTCATACTTCCCATTTGCTCCTCTGGCTTTTGTCCTCTGAGTCCATCCTCCATGTGAATGATCTCAGCTAGCATGTTGAGATCCTTAGCCTTGCCTTCCCTTCAGTCTGCACGCTTGCACGGTTTCGGGTGCCCTTAGGGTCTCTCCTCCATTTTCAGCTCACTCTGAGGCAGAGGTGCTGGATATGAGGTCTGTGGTTCGGGGCTGGCCATGGAGAGCAACACCCTTTCTTGCCTGAAGCAACTTTTCCTAGAAACCCACAGTTTTTTCCTCCTGACATGGTGAGGTGTACGCCCAGTAAGGTGGTTTTGAGAACTGGGGAAGAGCAAGGTGCTGTTCAGTGATATGAGTGATATAACCTCCCTAGTTGGTGTGTGCCGGGAACAGAAATCAGCAGGAAGGCTTAAACACCATAGGTCATGATATGTCCTGGTATGTGCAATGCAAAATAGTCACTCAAAGAATATGACTCATTTTGGCTATTTAACTGTATAAGTGATTTGTCAGGGCCCTAATGACTCAGTCTGAAAACTTCCCTGGAACATCCTCACTGCAAAGCTTGTGAAAGGTGAGGTCACTGCTAAAATTAGCCCCAAACTGAGTCTACTACTAGGAGGCAGTCTTGAATGAAAGGGGACCCTGAGGGCTGACAGCTGTAATCCAACACAGGGTGAAAAGCACCAGCAAGTGACTTCCAGTACTAACCTGACCACCCACTGGAAACAGAAGCCTTCTTGTTTGGCTTTTGTTTTCAAATGGCCAATAAGAACAGATAAGCACTGGCACCATTGTCTGTAATAAATGTGTTTTCACCCAGTGGAAGACTGTGGTGTGTTGTAAACAATTACTGTACTGATTAAAGCATAATCAATCACAGGGTGCAATAAAAGATATACTTGCCAAAGCATCCTTTAAAGATCAGGACATATATAGTGGAGCTAGCACACTTCAGACAGTGAAAAGGAGATTATCATCATTCTCCAGGATGAAATACAAAATGGAGTGTTGTGCAAAGATTTCATAGCCCCTTACTGTGGTTGCATTTGCTGTGTCACAGCAAAATTCTGTCTTCCACTTGCCAGAAGGTCCCTCCTAAGTTACTCTAATATACTAGCATTTTATATTCCAAGTAACCAAAAGATAAATGCCATGCTTCTTCTGAGATGCAGATCCATTTTACTGGTATGCATGGAGATATCTTTCTGTAGGCTATGGGTCCTGTCCACTTCTTTGTTCCTGCAGCTTTATATTGGGGTCACTCTGCTAAACAAGGAACAGCAAATCCAGAGGTTCAAAGACACCCCTAAATATATGGCCACAGGTTAACAACCTGGGGCTAAAGGGAATATTACAGCATTCCAAAGGCTTCACTCATCCTGTGGCCATTTCTCCTTCTCTTGCACACCATGGACAGAACAGCCTTATTTCACAAGCAAAAGGTTCCCGCTTTCTAACCAAACCTTCTGCTTTTAAAGGCTGAGTTAAGCTGCTTCAAAACTCTGGGCATAACTACAGCTCTTTAAGATGTGTATGAGAACAAAGTTTCTTTGCAGAAGCAGGTGGTTGAAATATGAGGGGTTTTGAAAGCCTGCAACACAAATACGTCTCTCCTCCAGACCAAGAGAAAAGAAGATCCATCCAGAGTTCTGAGGGCTTCAGGGAGAAAGGTTACAGCTTTTGGAAACATGTGAAGAGTGAGACAGTGAGGACCTGAAAAAAAACTGAGGGAGAAAAGTTAATCCTGACTCAGAAGCATGGGTAGCCTGACCCTGAGAACAAGCCAAAAGAGCAAGTAATAGGTCTGCCTACAGGAGACTTGAATTTGTGAGCAGGTTGTGTGTTTTATTTGCTGTTTTAATTCTTTCTGGGCACAGAAGTAACTTCCTGGCTTGATAACCATTTTCTCCTCCTCCTTATTACGGCAGTCAATAAGACACTGATTTTGGATTAGCTGCTTTTATCAGAAGGGTGACAACTATCATGGACTTTCCCTTTCCTTTTACTGTGTAGTTGTGATAGCAGGTTAGGTCTGCCCTCCCTCCTACAGTCTGTGAGAGCAGCAGGGGACTCTTAAATACTTAATAGAGCAGCTAAGGTTCATATGCCAGGATAGGTGGGTCCAACTTACTGCTCCTGCTCTCCTCTTGACACCCAGATCAAAATGATGTCAGTAGGCCTGCTGCCTCCCAGCAGTGGGTGCTTACATGTGACACCCTCCAGAGCTGCACCACATAGTTTACATCCAGGTTACCATAAATTCAGACAGACTAACCACATCAGTTATCATCAGGTCACGTTGTCAAACTTTTCTTTGCAACCACGTAAGCTGGGGCTGTCAACATTTAGGACAAACAGTCAAAATAGCAAAAGAGTTTGAGAACTACACTGGAAGCAGTTTTCAGCAGAGACTGAATATGCACTATAACTATAGCAAGGTTTTTTTGTCAGCACAACTATGAAAGACAAAGGTAGGAGTGTTGAAGAAAACCTCACAACACTGCCATGTCTGCACAACTTTTAAATGTAGACCAAACTCTAAAAACGTACATTTTTACTGAAAACTAAAGAGTGTAATGTAATCAGTCAATCTTCTGTTGCTAGGCACAGGAGAGAATCTGGTTCTGCCTTGCTGTGTTACACTGTTTGAGGTCAAGGAGAATTTGCTTTATGCCTGCAGTGCTAGTTTGGCTCATGTCTGTATGAACAGTCTCTAAATGTTTGCAGAAAACATTCTAACTATGAAATGCAAAATCTCTGTCATTACATATCTGAAAGGAATCATCATCATGGAGGAGTTAGCTGCACATCTAAGAGTGATGAGAAATGGAGGACTAATTAGAAGCAATGAAGGAAATATAACTAAGTGAAGGCAAATTTTCTATATTTAAGCTAAGAGACTATGGAAGAGCTTTTCAAAGGATGCTTTTTCATTCCATCAGTTTGAATTTGTTACCTATTTATCAGTCCTGCATACAACAGAGAGAAAATCTAATTGACCTTTAATTGCATATCTTTTCTAACACAGTTGTCTGTAATTCTGTTTTTCAGTACAGATTTCACAAACCCATACTTAATGTAAGTACATTCTTGCTAAAGCAGAAATGTCAGAGTATTGGAGTACTTTCAGCAATAAAACATGTTCCCAAAGTATACCTTTTTGGCCCAGGAACAAAGTTGTCTCAGCACAATAGTTTTTATTCTTTGTTGCCATACGGTACATCTGAAGATGATGAAAAATCCCAAGTATGTTATATAGGGCATAATATGGGCATTCTACTGAAAGCTGTAATGAAATGGCTGCTAGACAGATTAGTGCATAATTAGTGAATGGTACTCTTAAGATCATAGAGTTTTCATTGTTTTTACTGTTGTTTGATAGCATTTGTCAAACTCAGCAGAAATCCCTCTTGCCATCATACTGGGAACTTGTGCACTTCCTCTAGCAAAGAAAACAATGATCAACAGATTGTAAAACCTCTTTAAACCTTCTATGACATTTTTTGGCTCTAGTTTCCTGCAAAATTTCACAATCGCCTGTCTCACTTGGTCTGACTAATGGCTTGTATTCTCTCCCAGATGGGTTCTTTGAAAGGAGGTAACACGATCATGGACCAGCAATACTGACAGAAGGATAGAGAAATCTCTCAAAAACCTTACTAGAAAGTATATATATCCCTTTCTCCCCCCTGCCCCAAGATACATATAGTAAGAAACTTCAGCCCTAAAACTAGAGCAGAGGAGCAGGGACAGGAAAACTAGCCCAAGGGATGGCTACAATTCACAGCTTAATTCTTCAGGCTACTGCCGAATAACACTAAGATGTTGTTTAAAGTATTGCCATCCCTTGAAAGCCATGGAAACAGGAAAATATTTTGAATGAACAATTATGATTATTGAGTCAAGAAGAATATTGTTAAAAATAATTATTCTGTACTTCTGACCTTAAAATATTCACCTTTGTTAATTTTTACAACAGAGAATTAAGAGACGTGAATGACTAGCATGTCTCAGCCACTTCTGGCACAGAGTATTGCGGTATAAGCCCTCTTAATTACTTAGGATCAGGAACGAAAAATAACAAAGTCAAACTGTATACGATAAGCAACAGACTAGCATTATTCAAATTGATATTTGCTCTCAATAAAAACTTCCTCAACCCCACTCATGCCAGTGTTGCCTGTGAATAATTATTTCCAAAAGCATAGGGCTGTTCCTAGGAATCTGAAAGACATTTCCAGTAATGCCAAGCCCTGGAGCAACAATCAAGCGTTAGCTAACATTTGACAAAACCATGGTAATTGTGTTTGTTGAATGAAGAAATACATTGAGAGGAGGAAACAGCAGATAAAAAATCTTCTGCAACCTCATAACCTTCTGTGGAAACTCCCCACCTTTGAACAGCACGCATGCTGGCTCTCCTATCATGTTTACTTAAGCTTACAGGTACTGATGTTATAGGTCAGGATTTTCCCAAGTTTTATTTCAAGCCTTTCTCAGAAAACACCCAGCCATTTCAAAAAACTTTAATACATCAATGTGAAAGGGGAAAGCAGTGAGGCTGCAGGAGCTGGGACAGAGTATTCTCAGTGATGTTTTTATGCTGCCAAAGTCGACTGCTAGTTTCAGCAAACTGACAGGCAGGCGTGTTCAACGCATGTGCACATGCACGTGCAGCTGCACTGTGGGGGCACACTGCAGCATTGACATTCAGGGAGCGGGATGAGCGCCAGCATCAAAAGAAACAGCTTCACACTAATTTCTTATTTTTTAATTAACATTTGTCAAATTTGGATAGAAGCCCAGACTGCAAAATTTGAATGCAAAATTCAAAGATCTCAGAAGCTGGAAATGTTCACATGCAGGCTCTTGATTCATGCTTAGCCCTATTTATATGTCATGCAAAGATGACTTAATTGCTCTTACTGTAATTCATAGTAATATTCATGGTGATTTTCTTGTATGTCACAGTGCATTGCAGAGAGATACTCCAAGAAAGTGCCAGTGTTTAACAGTAGATGGACATTTGTTTTCCTTTTCAAGAAAGACTTTTTTCCAAAGTTCCCCTCTTTCAGGGTGGGGAGGGGGAAAGACTTTTAACACTATCTGCAGAAAAGAGTAGGAGTGCTTTGACCAGATCTGGGAGCTGTTTATAACACATTTAGCAGTTTCTAAAACTCATGTGAACTTTCAATTCACTTTCTCTGCACAGCATTCGCTGCAACTAACTTGTGTCATCACTGAAATACTGAATTCTTGGCATATGATGGAAAAAACATTATTCAACTCTTGCTACTTCAGTGTTAAGTCGCTCAATCCAGTTCTAATATAAAGAATCTCCTGTGGAGTAAGAGGTAAAAATCCAGTCCTTACTTAGCATTCTTCACCAGCAGAGCACATATTATTCAGCAAATCATGCTATCCGCTGACCTTAGAAGAGAATGAGGATTAGAATGGAGTATTATATTTATTACCTTCGTACTTTAATCATCTTGGCATCACTCTCAAACACCCTAAATGGGCTGCAAACAGCACCTTCACTACAGTAACAGTATTAAGTCTATTCCCAGTTCCTAGTAGGATACTTAGATCCGTTCCATTCTAGCCTAGAGATTAGAGAGCCCCAGAGATGCTGTATACTAGGTAAGACACTGAATCAGGTTATGAGGTTCAGAGGGATTTCAGAGCAGCAGAAACCCTAAGTAATGCATTGCTAGCCTTCCTCTGGAGCTTTGGGGAGTACATGCAGGAGAAAGCTGGCTACTGATGAGCTTTACCCAGTCACACATTTCCAAGAACCGAGTCTCAGTTTGTTAGGACCACATATAGGACTAAACTATTGCAATCCTCATGGCAAGGATGATGATGGCTTCTCTGACCAGACGCAGCGAAAGAAACTCCTGTTCTTCCTCCATCTGCACTACTTACGGACCCATCTACAGCTAGCTTCTAAACGACACCGTGCCTCCACGCCGGTCAGGAAGGTGAAAACAATAATGGACTTTGGAAGAGGAGAGCTCTGCCTAGGAGTTAAGTGTTAGGAATAGTACTTCTGCCCCCAAATATTCTTCAGAAGATAGGGGACTTTTATAGCACACCCCAGCTTCACATGTACCCTACTACATCCTATCCCCTACATCTTAGGGACACCTTAATTCCATTAGTCTTCAGTTCTGACCTTGTGTTAGATACAAGTGTTGTAGGAAATAATGTGATTTAGTTTTAATGTGGCATCTGCTTCCTGCGTTGATCCAGCAGTGGAATAATTACACGGATAATTGCTTTTTTAGAACAGCCTTTCAGACTTCTCATGGCAGACCCCATTGCTCTCCTCATGCTTTCAAGGAAGGTGGTGTGGCTACTTGCTGGCTCAGCAGATTGCTTTCAAAGCAGGGTCAAGTGATTTTACTGCTCCTTGGGCAAATGCTATTCTTTGCTAGATGAAAATTAAGGGCCACATATCACTCTCATGACAACAAAAGTGTCATGCTTAGATCAATGCAGTGTCAGACAGTACTGTGAAAAATAATGTAAAATAATTACATAAAATTAGCACACAGTAGTTTAGAATTACTTTGGCATAAAGGACACTAGCTTCCCTTCTGGAGATCTTTCTACCACATTAGAGTTTTTTTTTTTTTTTTTTTTAAATACAGGAAGAGTCTTGATTCACATAAGGGAAGGTTTTTATTAATTTTATTTGTTGTATTAGCACAAAGGAGGAGTTTTGGGGGAAAGAATTTACATAAACAGCATTTATACAGCACACCATTTTCAATCCAAAAGCATCTGTGTGCTTTGCAGGCAATGCAGAAGGGATTGCTTTATCCTAAATTGAAATAAACCTGCTGAAGTAAATATGCAGTAGCAACACCACCTTACAAAAGGAACATGAATAACTTTTCTAATTTAAGCTGGATGTGGGAGGATATAGGTAGGCAGCAAAAGAGGTTGGAAACTGATTTCCAGTGTGTTTCATAGAGACTGTTGGCAGCTGCTTGCACAGGTAAATTATAATATCCAGCATTTACACATAGCTTTTCACTTATTAAAATCTGGTGGGGGAGTTGTTTTTTGTTTTTGTTTTGGGGGGTTTGGGTTCTTGCAAATGAAATACTGAAGCACAAAGTTGAGAAACTTGCCACCCATGGTACTGACTGGCTGTAAGTCAAGTGTCTTGACTTTTACACAGGACAGATCCATTGTTTCTAGAAAAAGCAAATTCATCAGGTCAGCGGTATTTAAGTGAGACAAATTGTTGCAAGATGAATGCAATTACCTACAGAAGTTAGGGGAGGAATTTGATATAACTGGAATTGTAACAGTTTTGTCTACAGCTTACAAACAGTGCTAATCCAAAGCATGTACTGGTACGTTAATAAGGCTTGTTCTTCACTCCACACTCCTTCATTACCTTATATCCTCTAGAATCACTTCCTACTTCATGTTTACCAAGAGAGAGTGAGCTCACTGTTGCCATTACATTTCCGGCCCTTTCTCCCTACATTTTTATTCTCATTCCATATTACACATCTAGATTCGGCAACATTTCTGCCTGATAGAGATCAAAATTAGGTGTTCTGACACAATGACAGAAATCAAGAATAATCCAAATGAAGTCAGTGGGGCTCTACTACATGCTGTAAATGAAAGCAACATTTGACTCAATGCTAATACAAAGTGATTCTGAAATACAGTGATGATACCAAAAAGAAAAACAGAAAGGCAGCCGTGATCTCCTAATAGCAGTTTTCACATTCGCTGGCCTTTGTGTAGATTTCCTTTTCATTGCTTCTGTTACAGGCAATGTAAAAATAAAAATAACTAAAAAAACATCCATGTCAGAGGACTACTCAAAAAGAAAAACAAATAGTGAGGAATGGGGTTGTGCATTCACAAAGTTGTGTAGGGCTCAGCTGCAGCTCTGAACTGCCCTTGGAGCACACCAAGATTGTTCCAGCACTAGTGGGGAGTGTGTCATGTTGTGTTGTCTCTCCCCCCTCCACCCCCCACAACTATTGTCTAATTTCTGCTTTGCACCTTTGTCCTTACAGAAACATAACAGTGAAGTTACTTACGTTACCAACACATCAAGGTCAGAATAAATTCAAGGCTTTACTACAAATACAGGGAAAAGAATCTTGGCTCATTTAATTCATAACTTGGGTATACAATAGTGATATATACAGAACCTTTCCTGCTTCATCCTAATTATGAATAATTATCAATACTCAGAATTTCAGAGAAATATCAGCAGAACAGCTCTTGCCTGAAACATTACATATCCACCCGCCATAGGGCTAAGGAAAAGAGCCACTCCAGGAGTAAACCAAAGTCATGCAGGGCTGGGAACAGAGCCCATGTTTCATGTGAATGTCAAATGCAGTAAGCACTAGATCACACTCATCTTCACTGATCATACACAAAGATCTTCCCGGAGTCATGATGCTAACCAGTGATTGACCTTCAACCACAGTCTGATTTTCAGTGGGACCCAGTGACCTGAAGTCAACATCTTAGATTACTATGCTCAGTTCATAAACTTCAAGTGGAAGCAACAATTTACTTTGACTTGCAGCTGAAATCAAATTTGATGCAGGCTTTTAGAAAGGGTAATGCTGTATTATTTCAATATCAGCAATTAAATACTTTATATTAAATATATATAAATGGCAATAATAGACATTTTAAATTTCTTTCAATTCCTCTGCAAGCAATTTTCTTCCAGCACTGTAGAATATCTAATCAGGTTTAAAGAGTACAGGCTATGTCAGTAAAATTCTATACACTTTCACACTACTTTACATTCTACAGTGAAGTAGACATGTTCATTAATAAGAATTTATTAGTATATTTGTAAGATATCTGCAATAAATCTTTAAAGCAAAAAACTAAACATGGATCCATGTTGAGTCCAAAGTGTGCATAATGTTACTTAAAAGTGCACAAACCAGCACCTTGTTAAAAAACAAGCAAACAAAAAACCAAAAAACCCCCCAAAACAACCAAAATAGAAAAACAAAAGGAAAAAAATCCAAAATAACAGAAAAGCAAATGATGGAAAACTGTACTTTGGGCAAACCAAATCAGTTCCAAACAATTTTAATAGGCACCTACTGTGGTTTCTGGAATCATTGTTGCATGCATATCTCTAGTCATATTTGATTTCTCTTTTAGCTTTGACTGGAGTAAGGTATGTTCCATTACACCAATTCGTATGTCCATCTGAATAGTTTCTTGCTTCAATTTTGTTAAGGCCTGTTTAATCTTCACTAGAGGAGCTGTTCAAAAAGAGATAAATAGTGCATCTTTCTGTCAACTGACTTAACACAAAAAAGCATTATTTTCCTATAATTCACTCCTTAAAATTGAATGAACAAAAGGGTGTTCTACTCTAGAGACATGATTGTACTGATACATCATTTTTAATATGCAAGATACTTTAAAGATGAAAATAGGCAGTGACAATTTTGCTATCTTCCTGACATCTTGGATCTGCATAAAGATGTGCATAAACATTAGGATAGGTTTGTCAATGATGTATTTTGCTCAGCTGTAAGCCTCATCCTCGTAGCTGACTTGGGGTTTGGTAGAGAACAGAAGACACCTTCAACAGGAGGTCCTCTTTACCTGTGAAAAAGCTATTAAAATGTTTTGTGCTCCACACTTAATTTCTAGTCCCTCACTTCCAACTAGTATCATCCTAGAGATGCTGCTGCATCATGTTGATCCTTATGATTTTAGGCTTTGGAGTTTATCCTGATCCTTGGCCACGCTGTAATACAAAAAGGGTGTTGTGAGGTAGGTGAATAGCTCCTTCACACTGAAGTGACAGCGCACAAAATTTACTTACAAAACAACAGCTGTGACTATTTAAGTAAATTAGCTGTAGTGGTTACAGCTAAATACAGATACAGCCTGTATATTTAGCCATACTATAATGTGCATCAATTTGTTTCTGCATTCACACTCCTTATAGAGTTGAAACAGAATTCCTTCATCAGAAAAAAATAAACCACCAAACCCTGAGTCTGAGACAAACTAATTCAAATAGCTACATAGTTTTACATATTGAAAAAGTTCATCACAAACACCAAAATGAATTTTTTGATTCCAGCCAGCCTTATCAGGGAATCTAATAGCTACTGCCAGTAACAATTTGAGAATTAACTGGGCTTGAACCTGCAAATGTGTGAACTGCCTCCAGTAAGTTACCAATTATTCAAATCAGAGCCCCCAAAGTTTTGTCTTAAATTTTACAGATAATTTACCAAAGGGAGGAAATGCTGGCATCCCTAGCTTCCACAAACCTACGTAACCTTTTGAAAGAGGCTAAGACTCCTAATTTGCTTAGACACTTTAAAAATTTTTAATACTGATATTTTAGACTAGTCCCTCACTCTGTTTATTTTTCTTTAATAGAGGACCAATTATGTATCCATCACCTGAGAAAACAGGTGCTTTGTTTGAGGCAAGAAACATACTCACCACCATCAGTCATGCTGCTTCCTTTCTCTTCCATTTCCTGTTTTACTCTCTCTAATACTTCCGTAATCTTAAATTAGAGAAGATTTTCCTAATTAAACCAGATGAATGTCAAGTTAAAAAACAAAACAAAACACTCTCCTGAATGACTGCATTCATTAAAAAAAAAAGTCTTAATTGCTGTATACGGAGAAACAATTTTTTTCAACTATGATGAAAATTTTAATTAACCTTTAAGTAAATGTGGTAAAAATTAAGGCAAAAATTGTAACAGGTTGGCCAGGCAGCATGATATTACTGAGAATCTGCGCTTCCCAAAGCAATAGAAAGAACAGTGGAAGTGTTGCAGTGCAAAACCATACGATATCGTCGCAGACCAGGATTCACCAAATGACCATGACGACTGCCCTTCTCCTGGAAATGGCAGGGCTTCAGCAGGTGATGGTGGAACCCTGAGAAATGGCACTGCAGGAAAAGACGAAGCAGCAGCAAAGTCTGCTGGCATGGGTATAGGTATGTGAAATGCATGTATGAAGAATAAAATACATTTCAGCACTGACTATCAACCAGTGTGCCTCTATAGACAATGAAGAAAAGCAACTATATGATTCTAAGCCACAGTCAAGGTAATTATTTAATATTTTTGGCTGTAATATAAAAATGAAAAGCCTTTCATTAAGGCTTCAGTAAGCCTTTTCAGTTAAAAACAAGCAAACAAACAACCCCCCCCCCCCCCCACGTCACTACATTTTTATTGCGTGCCTACAGTGTTATCCATATCGCCTAGTGGGCTGAGACTTGATCACATCTTTGAGAGCAAGTCTGTGGTAATATCCATTATGTCTAGTTTAGCTCAGATATGCACCACTATATTAAACTAGTTCAAAGTCTACCAGCCTGTAACATATTTTTCTTTACTAATCTGCCAACAATTTCCAAAGCACAAAAACATTTTAAATCTGAAATCATAGAGTACTCTCTTTTTCAAAATTACTACTTGGAGAGTAAAATAGAAAGAAGCTCTAATTCTGCGGAAGCCACACACTAAGAAATCTTTGACAGAAAATTTTTGTTAAGCTGCTATGATTATTACCTACTTAAAGTCTCAAATCTCTTTTATGATTTCCAACAAGTTCTTAAGCCATGGTCTATTACATGACTATTTCAGACATATTAGCATCTAATAAATAAAGTGGACTTTTCAAATCCAAACAACAGAACTGTTAAAAAAAATTCTGAATTGGACAAATGATTGAAATATTTGGAAATCTGAAAGTAAATATGAATGAAAAGCCATGAAACTCAAAAACTTGGGGCAATTAGGAGTCTGGGTTTGGGGTTTTTCTATTTGTCACAACATGGATTTAAAAAAAATTACCTGAAAAACAGTACTAAATAGTAGCATAATTTGACTGGCATCAAAAAGTTACTATTTAGTCAAATAATGTTTCAAATGCTTGGAAGGTGAAAATTTCTTATTTTTTGTGTTCAGTTTTAGCAAAATAAGAGTTGAGCTTTTCTTCTTCCATAGACTTTATAGACGCGACTTGATTAATTCTCCACAATTCTAGGAGAGAGGCTATAACATACAGAACATTTACCCTCATTTACAAATTGGGGAAATTAGGAGAGCTCACAAATAGTTTGCCCAAGTTCACAAGTTAAAATCAATGGCAGCCTGGGATGAAAATTCAGGAATTGGACTTTCACTAAACAAACACATTAAGCTTTAACACAAGAACATATCAGAAAAAACTAAGTTTATAAAACTGCAAACACTGAACATCAAGTCTCTGAAATTTATTTTAAAATAAGCAGAATGCAAATTATGTGAAGATGTGTTTTACCTCTGAAAGCACTTTAATCCTTTCAGTTACTCCTCCACTTCCCTCCTGGTACTTTTCTCTAGCCTGGAAGGAAGCAAATTTTTTGCTGTAATGATAAAGCTGAAGACATACATGCATATAGCTCACAGAATTTATTACACCAGAACTTGCTGTCATGGGTCACAAGCCCAGAAGTTCTCCCACAGAGTCCCAACAACATTAACAGGGCAATACATATGAGGATGGGCTTGAAACATCAGCCTGTGCAATGATTATCATTCAGAAATTTAAAGCAGTTTTAAAAATTTTGAGTAACAGCCCTAATGCATATACAGTAAGAAGTAGGTTTTCCTAATTATTTACATGCGAGGACACAAACACACAGAAAATTTGTAATGGAGACAGAACCTAATACTGAAATCCAGAATACTTTCTCCTCAACGGTAAATTACTCTCTTGAAGTTTCAGTTTATGACTCAAGTAGACAATGTAAGCTGCTGTTTCTTTAGCTGCAAACAAATCAAAAGATACTGCTGCAGCAATCTTTTTCAAGGTGTTATGAAAAATAACTTTGAGAATATTTTATATATTCTGAAATTATGTTTGCAGTCATTCTACAGTGAACCCTCTCTCCGCTACCCCATATACCTGGAAATCAGGAGACATCAAAAATCATCATGCATCAACACATTTTTACTTGGTTTATTGAACACAATGAGTTTACACAGCAATGTTGCACACAGGTGTTCCTAGTTTATTAACTGAGGTAGGTAACAGTCATATTCGATACTTCAGTTTAACAGCAAGGTAAACAGCAAGCAGAAAAGTCAAATCCCGTTAGTCTTATTTTTATGTGATGCCCAGAAACATGAGCAAAAGGGCTAGCCAAACGGCAGCTTATACAGGACTCCTAACTAGAAAATTAAGAAGCTTCTCAAACAGCAGTCTATTAGGACAAAAACTAAATGAAGTAAAGTGGTAATCAGGGTGCTTTGTGCAAATTAGCGCAAGTAATCAATGTAAGAGATGAGTGCTGGACTGACACTGTAGTTTTTCCACTCATCACAGATGTGTGAACTTCACAGGGAAAGCAGAACTAGCAATTTACTAGCAGCTCAAGACTGGCAACAGATTTACATAATATTCATGCAAAAAACATTTACTTTCCTTTGTAGAATAGCTGAATAAAAATTGCTAATTTAGCTTAACAACTATATAATTTGACAGCCAATCAAGTTTTCCCATGGTTTACATCCAACAGCAGAATTCACAGAACACTCCCCCAATTCTTCTTAATAAGAGTTAATAGAAGTTAATAGAAGAGAAGGCAACCACAACAGGTCTGTGCATTACCTCACTTAACAAGGCTTGTGCTGAACGGTATTCTTGAACCAAATGCTCCAACTGATTGTTGATGTACTTTTCCCTGCTGTTGATCTTTTCCAACGTTCTGCTGATTTCATTATGAAGTTTGTCAAGGTAACCCTAGAAAATCATATTCTGTGGGCTGACAGTATACAGATAACATGTAAAGAGCATTAAAATGATGCTGTAATTCAGAAAGGATATGGAATCCTACAAGTGAGAGAAAAATAGTACAGCACACTATGTATAGCCAATGAAGAATTATTCCCTGATGTCTTCTGTTTCACCCAACTTCAAAATATGTACTTGAGCTGTAATGCTTCCATCATTTCTCCCACAAAATTAATTACAAATGTCACCATCAATAAGTTATTTTAACAGCAGCATTTGACAGTGCTTTGGGTTTTTTTGTTTTTTGTTTTAAATCAACTGTTATTCAGATTGTATTACTCTATTTTGCCCTCTGTAGTCAGGATGTACTTATGCTAATGATATGTTAATGAACTATTATATCCCTGTTAATCCTCAGATATAAAACTCTACTTCCCACAAGATCTCTTTTGCCAGTCCCACTGTCCTTAATCATCATTATCACATATTTCCTTTTTAGTTGTACAGCATTATCTTAAGTAAAATAATATAATTTTCAATCTAGCTCTAAATGCATATCTAATAAAAGAGAAAATAAAAACACTGATACATCAGTGGAATATTCAGCACATACAAGACATACCCTAGTTTCTTTCAAAGCAGATTCAATTCCATCCTTATGCTGATGCATTTGATCTACATGGATCCTCCAATCCTAAAAAAGAGATGCCACAAAGTAAAACACAAGTAAAATACAGCTTTATCCTTCACTGGTTGCTAAAGAAAGGCCGATACGCAACTCAGGGTCAGTCCTCTTGTGTATTATCACCACATATCATTCTGCCACTGCTATGTTCATAGCCAGAGGCACTTGCTTAACATGACAGTTGATAAATCTCCTAAACACCACAATGTGATGCTCAGATCTAGAAACAAACACTGACATGCTCAGCGATAGGACAGTAGCTATGCTTTTTAGAGTCTGTTTGATCTTCATGGAAGTATTTCTGCTAGAAACCACTCTGGGCACAAATATTGAAAATATTGATTATAGCTCTGCTAGCTCAGCTTATTCTTAGGGAGAGAAAAGAAGTGCTTTGAATGTCCAAGACCTACAAATTTCAGAACTATCCAATCTTTCTTTTCTAGTTAAGCCTTACTGTTATCAGGAGGAAGATGGAAAGAAATGAAAGATGCAGCAATAACTAAACTTGTTTTCAATAGTGGGACAAAGCTAGAAGGGAAGAAAATTATTTGCAGCAGCTAGGTCATAGGAAACATACATGGAGTCAGGCATGGGGGAAGACAAAAGGGGCTGTTTTAACTTGACTAGGTAGGCATCTTTTACTTTGAAATCAATTCCAGTCTCAATATTTATCACAAGTTTTCACTTATCAGTCCAGACTTTTACATCCCCAAGACCAAGAGCACAGCTGCAGGCAGTACTTTGAGTTCAGAATGAAGCAGAGTAGCAGCACTTCACAATTAATGTTATTCCAATATTGTGTTTCTGAACATACTAAAAGATTTTTAATCTTTTGGTAGTGTATTGGTCAAGGTGTTAAAAAATAAAGTGATGCTGATAAATCTTTATCACTTGAAATCAAAGTTTAGCAGACTTTCTTGTAAAATAGGTACAAAACAGCAGAACATGGCAGCTGCATACTTAAACATGTGCCTTCCTTCAATCACAAAGAGTTTCCCTGACTTGAAGTGAGGCTATTCTACTCACCTGCATAGGACATGCACAAAACTACCAAAGGACTGGTGCTTCTATCAGATGAGCACATGTGAGCACCTTCAACAGCTGTTCAGCCCATGAGGCTTGCTCAATATTTATAGGCATGCAGCTGCCCACTAGTCTCTTCAGGAATTAAACAAAGGCTAGTAAAGAAAATGTGTGTATGCTGTCTGTAGGGTCTTACATTGGCAGCAGATTCAAGATCCTTTTCTTGGTCTGGTGACAATTGCTAGCAATTTGGCAAATGTTGGAGTTTAAAAAAATAAAATAAACAACAAACACCGCAAAACAAACAACCCCCCTGAAACTTTAAAAATACAATCAATTTTCTAATGCACTCTGTGAAACCATTAACCCTCTCCTGACACAACATATGCATGCACAGCTGAGGAAACTGAATATGATGCTTTTCTTTATAGAAAGAAAAAAGTCAAACTAGAGTGAATATTTTTTCCAGTTATTTCTGAAAGCACAGAAACTAGAAGAAGTAGAATCCTCTTTTCATGTTCATTTTGACACATTCCTTAAAGTCAAGAGATGGTGCATTGAAATGGGAACTAGTAAAACTCAGTTTCTACTGTGGCTTTAATTTTCACTGTACACATTTATCAAGCTTTCATTTCTTAATGTGGGAATCAAGTATCATGTTCTCTGTAACAGGTGAGCTTGCTGAATACCAGTGGAAGGTAGCCAAAACCAGAAGTTTCTTCACATAGAAGAAGGCAACATAGCATAAGACAGGCAAGCAATTTAACATGTATTTGGCAGCTCAGCCTTCTTTTGGCAAGATCAATTATCTTTCATTGAATTCTCTATCACTGCTACAGACTGCTCCACCACCCCAACTATCTGGGCCACTACAAATGAGCAATTTCACTATTGCACCAATCTGCGAGTGCTATACAAGCTCTGAGAAAGAATGCTTGTGGCAGTGCCAGAAAAGGGCACTACACTTTGACTGGCCAAAGGTAGATGTCTGCATCTGAGCTCCTCATTCTAGATTCCTTGGACTGGATTATGGAGAGAAACACACATTTCTAGGAAATGATAAATTTCATCTTGAGGTAGCTAGACAAGTAAAATCAGTCCTAAGAGTATTCCTTTCTTTTTGCTGAATATAAGGACAGCCCATGATGACAAGATCAGACATACAGACCTACTTTACTGACATTTAAAGTTCAGCAAGATGAATTCCATACAATCAACCTTTTATGCGTCTGACAAAACAGTTGCATATTAAGAAGCTCCTCAGTTATCTTCCAGGAAGAGCTATTAATAGCTGCTAGACTGAAGGTATAATTTTTCAAAAGTATGAATTCACTGGAAATGTTTAACGATTTAAGAAGTTTCCACTGAATTCACGTAAATGTATGAAAATAAGGTGCCCTGCTGGTAGCAGGAAAAAAAAAATTATTATATAATATTGGAGAAAACCCTACTGTGAAGTATTTCTTGTAGGGTCAAAGTAAGCAACAAAGGTTCTGAAATGATAGCCCTGGAGAAGATTATTATTTAGAAGACTATTAATAATGATAATAATATAATTATTAACAATTCTGGGCATGACAAAAAAAGAGAATAAATGTAAATGGAAATGTAATCAACACTGCTGATTCAAATCACACTTTATTCACCAAATGTACACACACAAATCCACTCTCACATACCTTATTGTCAGTCCTGACTGTAACTTTCAGCTGTGGAAGTACACGTTCCACTTCCAGATTCCACTCTGCTGCATCTGTTGTGGACTCCAAAATCTCTTCTTGCTTTGTAGAATCACTCATGCCCTGCATTAAAAAAAAAAAAAAAAAAAAAAAAAGTTTTATACAAGAGATAATCATTATACCTAGTGAGAACTGTTGGAAACCACATTACAATGCCTTACAGTGTTTATATCAGTAAAACACTTATATCCAGAAAGATCTAGAACTACAGATATAACTGAATTTTTAATGGCTTTCTTTGAATTCATAAAGATTAGGAATTGAAATAATACGTATCTTTTCTGAACATACATAGAATTTAGAAGAAATGCATATAATAAAAAATTATAATACATTTCAGAAACAACAGGGAAAAATAATAAAAATACATTTAAGAAACTAACGCCACGTTTCTCTAACGGTCTCTGCAAAAACATCTTGCAAATGTTTCCAGCACCCTTGCAGGAGATCACTTTAGAAACTGGCTGTATATTTTTCTTTTAAAATAAGCTAATTCATTTCAGTTGGAATATTTTTCAAGTTTAGGCTCTCCAAGTATTTTCAGAATTAAGTCTAGCATGAATAAATTGGAGCTAAACATGTAAGATCTCTTAAAAGAGGACTGATGAGTAACAACTTACTGATTTGTAAGTTTGTGCCTTTAGAACATTCAGATCGATGAAATTTTCTTCATTGTCTGACTCTTCTTCCTTCAGAAAAGTTGCAAAGCAAGACTTCAGTAATTATTGCATAATCTTTTTTCAAATTTTTTATTTTGCAGGAGTATAGGAAAAGGGGTATTAAATTCCAAATTTATGAACAAACCAAAACATGGAGAGTTTTTGAAAATGGAGCTTGCATTTACTTAAAATCTTCTGAGGACACTCCGCATCTTCTGGTACAAGGAGGCAGATAGAAACTACCTCACATTTCCCTGGAAATGCTACAGGATTAAAAACCAACCAAACAAAAAACATGACATGAGCCATTATCAAGAAGTTACAATACCACAGAACTATTTTGGCGTAACCAAGCCCTAAAACTTTGCCTTTAAAAGAAATAGAAAAAGCCAGACCTGTACACAGTATTCAAGATGAGGTTTGCATCATGAATTTAGATTTGCAGAATGATGCTGTCTTTTACGGAGGTCCAGAACGATGCTTTCTGTTTCGCTCCATTTTTTTTCCTAATAACTCCAAGCAATCAATTTGCTTTCTTGCCCATGACTGAGCATGGTGATGATGGTTTTATAGAATTATCTTTTATAGCCTCAAGATTGCATTTCTCAGTGATCATGATCAGCTCAGAACCTATCACTGCATATGTAAAATCAAAGATATTTTTCCCATGTGTTACCCTCCATTTATCTATGCTGAACTTCACCTGCCATTTTATCACCCAGACACTTCCCCCTTGTGCAGTTTGACCTTCTGTAGTTCTCCTCAGTCAGCCCTTGTCTTTTCCTCTCAAGCCAGCTTTCATTATTCACCCTTTTTCTAAACAATTCTTGAATGCTGCAATAGCACAGGTCTTAGTACAGACACCTTCAGGACTCAATTAGTGAAAACTTGGGAGCTTATTCCTGTACCTTACCTATTTTTTAAACTAACAAGGACCATGTAGTTTATTTTCTTCTGGCATGTTTGGCCCTTAGCCCCCCAGTTCTGTAAGGAATTAATGGTGACTAGATTAGGACTTTCTTCTGCTAAACAAACAATATGTACTTGTGCAGCACACAGAAGAATGTATTACAACACCACTACAAGAACAAAATAGAAGTGCAGTTATCAGAACTGAAGATCAAAACTGAACAGATCTGGCTGGACTAGCTACTGTTCACGTGGTTCCCCAAGACTTATAGGACTAAGCATGTCTGTATCAGCCTCATCAATTTTATCTGAAAGAAGCAAAAACAGAAAAACAATCGAGGAAGCTCATCATTAGCATTTAACCACTAGCAATCCCGCTAAATTCAATTATGCATGCGGGTAATATATTCAGGATGTATCAATATATTGGCAGCAACAATGGATTGGAAATAAATTATTATATCAGCACATAATTAAACCCTGTAGAACCAACAGGGGCTCCAAAATGTGGTCATCTGCATGGTATAAACCTAGTTTGGGGTTTTACAAACTTCAGAGATCTCACTGAATGTTAGCCGTGAAAATCATGGTCTCAGACACAATCTCAGAGCAAATACAGAGGTTCTTTGAAGGGCTTCATCTGTGCTTTAGTTACATGTTTCCTCCCCACTTCCCCATTTAAACCTTAAACCTTAACAAGACACAAGTAAGAGCAGATAGCTGACTGTTTTCATATTTAAAGCTTTTAGCCAACAGTTTTAAGTTTTGAGGCTTGTCAAACACGCAGTATAGAATGCCTCTTTTCTTTCTCATAATTATTCAGACTTTTCCTGTGGGGACTTCATAGCAGATAAAAATGCAACCAGACATTAACACCCACACCCCAGTATTTGCATACTGCATGAAATTTAAGAATAGGCTGGAATTTTTCTTGGATAATAAAAATGAGAAAAATAAGGCAATTCTTAACAAAATTGTGGGGAAAGGAGGAAGAGAAGCAAACTCTTCAGCTTATATGTTTGAGGACTATTGTGGTCCATGAGTTAGGCCACATTCAGAGCCATATGATAACGTTACTGGCACACTACTTCCCACATTTGTGACCTTCAGCTGTTTCCAAGCACTTGAAAAAGCTAGATAGAAAAAAAAGATGGTTCTGGCATATTCTATCCAGTATTGCTGTGCCTAAGACTCCAGAAAATTCTTTTGTCCTCAAATAATTTACTGACCTAGCAAGCGAGCACTCTTCAGGCACAGCTTTGACTATTTTGGTTTCTGATCTATATTTACTTTGCGCAGAATCATCACCTTTTGGTTAAGTCAGATGTGAAACTAACTTCTTTTTGTTATTTCCACTTCAATCATCTTCAACTAGCTTCCCTCTCCCGAAAAGTCTTGTTTAAGTCAGCAGTAAAAAGATGTACTTCTAGGACACCAACAGAGGTTTGTGAAAATGAAAATGCCTCCTTGGGATCACATTATGCCACTAGGCTGCAGACAACGAGAATCCAACTCTCAAAAACAATCTGCTGAGAAAGTCAATCAGCAACAAAACTTCTATTCAACATCCACCCATCACTAAATGCTAAAAACATATTTGAGCTTATAGCCTTATTTCATAAGCTGTTTCACAGACAAGGCAACTTCACTGTAACGATTATAGGTGAACAGGCATAAACAAAAAAGTTGATCCTCAAAAATTGCCATTGTGGTGGAAAAATGTATTTCAAAGCTCTTCAAACTATAATCTATAGGATATAGGAATAATTTATACCTTTTTCTTCACATCAATCATGGTAATTAGAGCACATAGAAAGATGTATTCGCAGTCTGAATGGATGACAGGATATAAACATTTTATTCATAGAATATATTGTGATGAAGTGCCATTATATTGCCCTTCAGAAACAATTCTGTAACTTTTATTTAGGTCATTGCAAGTGTTTTAAAACAAATCTTCAGTCTCTAGAAAAACTTTTTCATCTACCCTACTCCCAAATCTTCAGATCAACTAAGTATCAAAGTTACTGTTTGGTATTTACAGTAAAGTCTGATTTATGACAGTTAGCTCTCTATTAATAAAATGCTGAGCAACTATTTAAACAAATATTAGCCAATTCTGGAAGCCGGGATTGGTTCAAGTGTCATTTAACATCAATAACAGCTTGCCTCAGTAGAAAATAAACAGTTCTGAATCTATGTAATTTTAATGTCTTGTTAGATACTGCCACACTTCATATTAACTATAAATGCTCATTAGCCTATATGTTCTGTCCTGAAGAGTTTATAATCTTATCTAAAAGGAAACAAAAAATCCTACAGAAAAGCTGATGATATAGGAAAGAAGATGCAGGAAAAAAGCGTGAGGAAACAGACAGTAGAAAATACTTCCTAAACAAAGCCAAATAAAATGAATAGTGAGTAAAATTCCCTCATAGTTGACCAATACCAACATAATCAAAACCAGCCAGGTAAACTTACCACAACTTCCTCTTCCAGTTTATTAAGTGTTAATTCTGCATCATCTTCTGTTATTTCTTCTTCTTCTAGCTCTTCTGTTGGATATATTGGTCTGTAAAATGTTCAAAGAACACCAGCTTTTAAACACAGTTAATAAGATGTTATTCTGTAAATTCTCCTAATCAAACAAAAGACTTCATGAGAAATATGGATGATGCAGAATATGACTAGACAGTGATTGGTCTCTCATATATTTAAACAAATAAAATTAATACTCAGCCTCAAAGTCTTTGTTTATCTTGAACTTAGTCTTCAAAGCGAGGGCTAATTATTATGCTAAGCAGTACAGCACATTTGTACTGAAAAGACACCTGGGGATTAACTTTTGATTCATTTTCTCTTCTGGTCTAACTTTATAAAATTCAAGTGCAAGTCTGACAGACTCATTTTTGGCTTACTGAAATCCAAGTACTAAATAGACACAATGGTAAAATATTTCCAAGGTAGAAATTACTTCACTATATCCTGGCAAAACCAATCAGAGGTAGGGGAATGAAATAAAGAGCACTTTTAAACAAATTTTCATATACTTAAAATTATCCTTCATCTAATTTCTCCTGATATTTCCTTCACCTTAAATACTCAAAGTTACTGTAGTCTATTTGCAACACGATTCAAATAGTGTGCATACCTCCAACTTAACAGGTCAAGAATTTAGCTATTGATTAATGGGACCTAAAGGGATATTAATATTTTTCAACTCAACTGTCAGATTAGCAAACAGTTACATATAGGGAAATGAACAAAAAGAGGTAATCAGTCAACCTTTTATAAATTTAGCCTATTAATTACCCAAACTCATCCTTGCCAGTAATGCCACTAAACCGTGTGAATTTGAAAGAGGAATTAATCTGACCCACTGCTTCAAGCCTTGGTGAATTTGTGTTTTGAATCTCACAGAAATATCAAATAAAACATTTCCTATCATTATCACATTTTGTCTGCTATCCTTTACAATTACAATTTACATTTGTTCATTGGAAAATGAGGTATAAGGAAGGAGTCTTAAAAGTGTACTATATACCTTTTCCAGCTAAAGCCAGTGTATTTCAAGGCTTCTTCAGCTAAACAGTCAAGAACATAGCATGCTTGTTCTCCATAACCTGCCTTTAATTTTGAGGGAGGAAAATCCACAGGCCTTCCCTAAAATAAAGAGGTAATGCTGTTTAATAACTGCTACCCATCAATCAGGTTTTCCTCTCAGGAAAGTAATCAGATTTTTCACACTAATACTGAAGCGTCCGCTTCATATGAAGAATTTACCAATTTAATTCACATTCTTTCCCTGTGCCACTCCAGTCAGGCAACAGAAGAGAAAACTGAACAACCCAAGGAACAATCTTAAAGTACCCAGTGAGAGGATACGCACAGGGAGCAGAAGTGTCAGAAGCTGCAAGGGAGCTGGATGGTCAAGCAGATACATGACATGCTGGCAAGGTAATGAACAGCAAAGGAGGAAATCAGGCACTGAGATTCAAATAGCAACCTTTCAACATTGCCTTGTTTGTTCCAGATTTTATTTATAATTTATTACTGTCCTGCAGAATGAACATCTTACTAAGTTACAGTTTTACTCTTTTAGCAAACAGCGTACTTAACATTGTTTAGGAGTGCACCACAGTATAATCTTCCATAAGATCATATTCTAAATATTTTACACCATTTAGGTTTTGATTTTTTATTCAACTGTACATTTTAAAGAGTAGTTAGTGAATTCTCCCTCAGGCAGCCCTCTTAAGTAGATATACCCTCCTGACCTTAAGGGTTTTTTTTAACTATTGAAAAAAATCCCAATAGCTCCTGACAGTTTATGCAAAAAAATATAAACCCAATTCTAAACCATTTCTTTACTATGAGTTATACCATTGACTTCAGCAGGAGCAGGACCATAAGCACTAATTTCTGAGAATTATACTACTATATACAAGCACTATATATGTGGCAATACAAGCAGTGAAACTGATCTAATTCATTTTACAGACTATGGAACAAAACTAATTAGAACCACATATAATACCATAAGACCATTTTTGTAGCACCAAAATTTAGCACATAGGTACTGTTATAAACTTCCAATTAGCTAATTAGCATCACACAAACTTATAGACAGGAAAAAGTCTGTTCGGGAATATACTCAGACAGGGGAGGAAGTGTGATTACTGTTATTTCTGAAGACGATGAACATATTTGAAATACCCTTGGAAAGACAGCATGATAAACACTTACAAATGATCGCAGTTCTGAGAGTATTTTTGATATTATTGCATTGGGATCATCATACTCTTGTGGCTGCTCGAAGGGATGTCCTGATTTAGTGATCAGCCAAGCAGCAAGGGTACAAAACATAAAGAACTGCTCACCAGGATTAGTGGGCAGCGCAAAGTAGTGCCTGTTAAAAAGGAGAAAAAATGGTAAAAAAAGATATTTTGCATTCCTGAAGCAATTCTAAAATTACAGGTCAGCACAGGCTAGGAAAGCAGTTTCGTTAACTGACTTCTCAATGAGTGAGCCACCTGAACTAAATTCAGGATGTCTATTTTCACACACCACTGCAGTAAATTTTCTACATGCAATTCATTTGTTTCCTGTTTTAAGTTATTGTCAACATTAGACTTAGAACCAAAGGGAAACTGGGGTGTCCTCCTCCCTTCCAGCAAGATTAGGCAGCTTCAGTTAAACACCACTGAATTAACATTTCCATATAAGACCAAGTTACTCCTCTAATTTACCTGAACAGTCTTGAAATGAGTTGAGCTCAATTCTGTTCCCACTGACTTTTAGGGATGCAGAATCCACTCCATCATTCCATAAAATGTCACTAAGCAATTAAGGTTCTATAGAAAGGAGTCATTCAAATGTCACTTGCATAACATAATGCATCTTTAAAAGCTCAAAAGAATCAAAAGTCATAGACCCATAATCACCGACACCTTGTGGTCCATGAATGAGATGAGCTGGCTTTGTTTAATCTCAGGCAGTTTTCACAAGGGAAGGGACTTAAAGTGCAAGAGAAAATTTAAATTTAAAACCATCCTAAGAACAGCTTATTAAAATGGCCTGATAACAACTGTCAATGTCACACAGGAAATAATCTACTCTAAAAACAATATGAATATGATCTACTGCTAAAGCTTTATACTTGTACCCATGACACAGGAAGCCAGGGTGGATTTGTCTCATCCACCTCTTATTTACTTTAGAAAAGTTGAAAAATGCATCAGAAATGCTTATTTCTCTCCAGTAAAAGGGGTCTAGACAAATAGCTCAAAGACAAGTATCTGTATTTGGGTCATATATCCTGCCTCATGTTATAAAAAGATAATTCTATTCCTCCAAGTGACCACATGAAAACCTGAATGGCACTTCTGTGGGGAGGAGAGAACAAATTTAACAAAGCCTGGTTGCCTAGAGAGGTGTGTCCTGTGTCTGTTTACAGTCCTCATCCATGCCATTATAGCACAGAAATCCTACCTCCTGTTCCTTCCCTAACATCCCCAAAGATTCTTCCTGACAACAACAATACATCCAGTTCCTTTTGCTCCAAAATCCCCCAAACCCCTTCCCCTTCCCATGTCCCTCAACTACCAGGTGAGCAAGAGGCATCTAAATAAGTGTATAAGCTCAGATCAGGAGCATGCTTTTGAAGTACTTCTTCCACTCTCCCCCACCTACTGTGCTTGGGGTTGCATTACAGAGCAGAGTATACAAACCGGATGTATTCTGGATGAAAGTAAATTGAAAGATGTGGTCCAAGACTGCATCTAATGGGCTGTAACAACAGCCTATTAAATGTCATCAGCAAAAAAAATTAAATTCTTTTCCTTAGAGAGCATAAAAGTAAATTTTTAAAAGCTTTATATTTTTGTTACATTTGACATATTTATTCTCACATCTTCCTATCCTAATTTCTGGTGTATGCACTCCATCTCCCTCATTCTCTTTAAAAGTCTTCACAAATATGCTGTTACAACAGGCCCTCCCATCTTAATTGAAAGAGTAGGATTTTTTAAATCTAAAGTGTTAATTAGCAGTGATATGTCATAGCTATGAATAGACAACAGGTTTTTAAATCAATCTTAATAATAATCCTTCATCTTTGAAAATATCTGAATGCCGGCCTCTTGGCATTGTATATTTTAAACATAACAAACAATATAAAAAGCCCAAACCACCAAGCTGAATATGTGTTCACCTTTGCTAATATAATTTCTGTCTCCTAATAATTGTTATCTTGCCTTAAATAAGACGCCAAAACTGATGGGATCATTTATGTGAGATACATGAAGACTTTTGTAAGATCTGTTGGACTGTCTACTACATCCCAAATGAGAGATCAAACAGAAAAAAAGTGGGGGAAAATAAAGAGGTATTAAATACTCGGGATTTCTTTCTACTAACACTTGGATTTAGCATCTTCGATGTGCATATTCATTGGCACATTTTGATGCCTTTCATTGCAACCAAGAAGGCTATAAACTTTTAAGTCAAGAGTTTCATACTATGCCTTCAACATCTACTGTTTAAGTCTTAACCAAACCAAACTTGAGATGTGGGAACCACAAGCATAGCCAAGATGCAAGTCCACCGACCTGCAACACAGTACTAATAAAGCCCTGAATTACCAGCCCTTCCCACATCCCTGCACAAACTCAGGGCAGTCAGTGCAAAGGGGCACCTGCTCACTGCTTGTAAGGCACCTCAAGCCTTTGCCTCGTGTGACAGCACACAGGAAGGGCACAGGCAACGCCATGCGAGACTCTGAGGCGGTTTTCCTCCTCTCCCCTCCCCAGCTGGGCGTCCTGACAGACCTGAGCCCCCGATTTCCCCGACGGCAGCGGGGATTCCCCGATTTTCCGCTGCCAGGAGGAGGAGAAAGAGGAGGAGGAGGTGGAGGTGGTCCCGGGCGCCCGCGCCGCCAGCAGTGGAGCCCCTGCCCTCCCCGGGCCGCCCCCATCGGGCCCGGTGGGCGCTGCGGCGCTCGGGCCCGCACCTGGAGAGCGGCCGCATGTTGTGGCGCCGCAGCGCCTCCTCCTCGTAGCTGAGCAGCTTCAGCTTCTCCAGCACGTCCTCCATCAGCACGAACATGTGATAAGCCGCGCCCGGACCCCGCTCCGCCGCCTCCTCCCCCCCGCGCTGCTCCCGGCCGCGGCCGCTCCCGGCCTCCTCCGCCATTTTCGCGGACCCCCACCACCACCGCCCGTCGCCAGGGCAACCGGCTCCACCAATCCCCTCGCCGCACTTTCGGCGCGAGCCACCAATGGTGGCGAGGCATGCCCGGCCAGGCATCCAATCACCGCTCCGTTACGGCACAGCGCCGCTTCCCCCCTCCCGGCCCCGCCTCCTGAATTCCGCGGATGAGAGGGAGGGACGAGAAAGCGTCGCGGTCGTCACTTCCGCTCCGTACCCAGGGGGGTGGCGAGGGAACATGGCGTCCTTGTTCAATAGGCGGGGCGGGGGGCGTTTTTTTAAAAACATTTCCGAAGTGCCCCCCTTAGCTGCTTTCCTTTACCTAATAGGTGACCGAGCTTTGCGCTTTTATGCACAAGCAAGGGCTCTCTACGGGGTCTTTGGCTTTGACCTCACAAGCAGTGCTGCAGTTGCGCGCTGAAAGGCTGTGCTCTCTGGGCTTGTGCATAGGAAAGGGGGGTGGAAGCCTAGTCCTTGGAGGAAACCAGGAGACAGGTCGTGTAGGCACAGTCCTACTGTTTACACTTGCTTTGATTTTGGCGGAGCCTGTTCCCTTTTGCTTCCCTTCCCCCCCCCCCTTTTTTTAGTTGTTGCAAGCCCTCTTCCCTAATTTCAGTTGTACTATCGGGTTCTTCTGTTGAAAATCACCTAACATGGTGTTTCAATTGCCCAGAGAAAATGAAGTGCTAGTAAATTACTACTGTTAGAGAGAAGAGAAAATTGGTTATCTAATGCTGCAAGACAGCCTAATGCATGTACTGTTCTTGTTTAAGACTACCAGCTTTCCAAGAACAGCATCATACTGATTTACGTCTTGGTTTATATTTAAGATTGTAAGTTCTTTTTGCCCAGTGTCTGTACAGAATTTACCTCTCAATCCATGAGTGAGATTCGTAAATTACGCATTAATAAAAATACAAGAATTGCCAGTCTTTGTACTGTGGCTACAGCACTTATGCTCTCATAATGCACAGTTGCAATCCCAAAGTGGTATCACTGCTGCTAGTGAAACCACATATTTGGCAATAATTAATTTCTTCTGTTACTCATTTACAGCTTGCAGGAATTATTAAAATGCTCGTTCAATTAAGCCAGGCAGAAAGGTGGTTAAGAGCAAAAGCAGGGAATGCAGAGGCGTGGAAACTTTAGTCTTTATGAGTAGGGGCTGGGACTACTGCATACCTCCACCCCAAAAGCAATGGTATAAAAAAGTTACTTTCTGTTGTGTAATTGGAATGTACTTGCAGATGAAATATATCTGGCATGTGTAGGTGTGGCTGTGAGAGAAGCAGGAAAGAGACACAGTTCCACCATTCTGGAAGAGAAAGCTATATGTTCATTTTATATGAATATATATATATTTTATATATATATATATATATACACACACAACCTATAACCCTGCCTCCGAGAAACACCTGACAATTGACAGGACTCTGAACTTTTGGGCTACTTGTGAAGTCAGAAGAGGTAAAAAAAACAAAAACAAATCTTCTTATAACAACTCTGATGTTATAAATTATGGGTGGGAGGGACTATACATGTATATTGAGGTAAAAACAATATTTTAGGTCTTCTTCCTAAAAAAAGGTGTACATTTAGAATGTGGGAGCCTTCTTCCTGCAGGAGCATTTCTCAACAGCTCAAGTATGCAGTTACGATTTAAGTCATAGAGTTTTAGCAGGGGGAAGGCAGAGGACTGATACTACCTAAAATGGCTCCTGAAGATTTAATTGGAAAACTCTGGAAAGTTAGTATCATTAGGGCTAGTACAGGATTTTATCAGTATGCGATTAACATGTTTTTTCAAAACTTTCCATGTTTGAGTTTCTTGTTTGCTTGCTGATAAAATTCGAAATCCTCTTGCATTTCCAGTTCTCACGAGCGTGTGTGTACTTGCAATGTGCTGTTGTTAAGTTACCTTGATAAGGAATAAATCAGAGTAATTTTTATTAAAGAATAAATAACTTTTTACTTTTGTTTAGCAGTGTTCGGAGAATGTTACAATATGCATGGCTGCTCCAAAAGTGGGTGACTGAGAAAAGTTTATTAAACAGAGATTGGTCCCAGTAACTGTATAAGTGAATGCTCTGATCAGGGTGCTGGTCAAGTGCAAAGTATAGTATGATGCAGTACCTGGTGCATGTGATTTGATCACTGACCGATAAAAAAAAAAATCGCCTTTTGATGTTCTTTTCATGCAGTGGCCAAAACAAGTTTCCTGTTGCTCCTAGCACTGTCTCAGCTGTTTGGCTGACCTACTTGTATGTGTTCTTGGAAGAAGCATTTTAGTGTCTTGCCTTGTTGTCAGGAAACCTGACAGAGCTTCTGCCATCAAATTGAGTCTGTGGTTGTTCTATATGAAGTAAATCCCCTGAAAAGTAGAGCACCAGTAACTCACATTACTGCAGTGATCTTAATTCTAGTTGTGTGCTGTTCTTTTAAATAATTTTGTATTGACATTTCACTATACAGCCACATACAGAGTATGATTTCTTGGTAATGACGGTTAGGTCTGTAGCAAACAGAACACCATGTTTCTTTGGTACCTTGCAGTGGGACTCTCAATATCAGCATACATGTACCTCATACTTATAAGGCCCCAAATTTTGAAAAGCGTATTTGCCAGAGCCTACAATCTTCAAGATTTTCTGCAGAAGCATAGAAAGTGAAATGGTGTTAATGTTCTGGTACAAAGAAAGAAACTGGCAAGTGTTCAGGTAGCTAGTTTTTAGCCTTGAATTAAATTAACTAAAAACTTGAATTTTTCAGAGTTCCTCTTTTGACAGCCATGATTATATAGACCTAGAATGTGACAGATATGAATTACATTTCCCTGATATCCCCTCCCAGCTGTCATTGGCTGAAGGACTTTCTGAATCAGAGTAGAGGTTCTTTTTGCTCAAAAATGAAAATCAGGCAAGGACTAGTGGGATTTTGCTTAATCGTTTTCTAATCCACAGGAATTTTGGCATTCAGAACTTTCTATGGCAGCAGGTTCTGCAGTTTAGCCACGGTATTTATTTCATCCGATGTCATCCTAGTTTCGGCATTAGGGGACTTACTGAATGGTCTTTCCCCTGTTCACCTTCTATTCTACCCTCCGCTACTGTCTCTCTTCTAAATTTCAGGGTCATTAAGAGCATAATCAATTCCTATAAGAAGCTGTTCTGTAACTTAAAGTGACAAACATTTTTCTCAACACACTACAATGGGAAAACCCAAAGCTAAGACTTGTGCTGAACAGGAAAATTTACAGCGAACGAGTTCCAGTTCTGTATTTCACTACAGCATTATAGAGTGCAGTTAGAACAGGCGAGCCAGATGCAGGCCACAAAGACACTGCAGAGGTACTGTTGGATCCGTGTTATTCCCAGAGCATCACTGCCAAACTGCACAAGCTCTCTATTAATAATGTGTCAGAGTGCTTGCTAAAGGGAATTTAGCATTGACTACAGTTCCTGAAATTCAAGCATCAAGCATGATGTATTGCATTAATCAAGTCTGGAGATGATGGACAAGTGGGCAAATGTGTTGGCCAGGAAAACATAATGCACACCACTTGCCAGTGCAAAGACAGATATTAGCAATTACTGGGCATAACTATCATGGATTAAAAAAATTATAGATCATAAGTCTTTGTTTCAGTCTTGCACCTTCTCTGTCTCAGGTTTAATGTTTTGGTGCCACCTTATTTTGTTTTCAAATAAAATTGAGATTACATAAAATAATCAGCCTAGCTCTACAAAAGAAACAATGTGCAAATACCTTATGAAGTAAGATTTGCATCTGTTACTAATACACTTAAACACACCAGTCAAAATTGTTTGTTATTGTTAAAAGAACTGGTTAGCAAGCTTGGCTAAACCTGTGCCCTGGGTAAGTTAGGAAAGCTACCTATAGCTGTCCTTTGGGGAGGGGAGAAGGAGTAGGGGGAGCTCTTTGCCTCTTCTAAGGCTATTTTATTCATAGGGTAATTTCTCCACCATGATGTTGTATTTTAGAATACTGCACCTGGGTGGAGGAATTGTGTGGTCTAGCAGTTACAATAAGATTATTAATTTCTAATTCTGTGTGTGCGAGCTTCCTCAGTTTATTGTCGTTCAGCTGACAAGCCAGATTTGAAGGGAGAACCTCCTCTTTCTTCTCCTCCTCCTCCTCATGCATATTTCTACCCTAGATTTCTGTGTATACATTTTTGGAAGTCCAGCCTATGCCCTTTCAATCGAGTGAAGAGCAAAACATGAAAAGTTCTTTATATCTGCAATTTTTGAAAATGCAGGCAAATTTCCGCATCACAGAAAGATAAATGTTGCAGTAATCAGGGGCCTATTTTAGAAACTAGGAAAATCTGGCTTGTTAAGGGACTTCTTACATTTTCTTGGAAACAACACTTGACCATTTTTCCTCAGTGTCATATTTATGAATTGTGATAATTAACGTTCACTAACCCTATAAGAACACTGAGGGTAAACACATTTAAAATAAATAGAATCTTTAAATCTGCAAGGGATTATGTGATGATGAGAGATCCTCATTCATTGTAAGATATATAACATTACTTAAAGACCTTACAGCTGAAAATCTAAGCCTAAACTGTTACGAACAAATACCTGTTACAAAGGCCTACAGTCCTTGAAATACTATACGAAGAAAATTATGTGATTAGCATAAGCCTTTTACCTGCATTTAAACAGGTTTTCTTCCCCTTCTTTTATGTTGTCAGTTAGAAGTGGGTCTACTATCAACCAAAGAAGACATGACAGAACAGAAGATATCATCTCTTCTCATCTATTTCTTTCATATATGCTCTACTGTTTGGGGTAGGTTTTAGACATTTTGTTTATGAAAAATGATAAGACAACTACTACTTTTTTTTTGATAGTGAATTAAGTGAAGCACTGTTAAAGTAATAATGGTAAAGAATGAATCTGTGTTAAGGTAAAGCACTCTTGAAGCAAAAGAAGACTGTTTGGAAGGTCACTGCACAAATGGCCGTGGTCATTGAACACACTGAGCGCCCCGGCTGTGCTCCACCTTTCTGCTAGTGGTCACCTTCACACGGCTCAGCTGGTGGAGTCCATTGTGCGACTGCTCAGCAGCCACTTCTGTACAAAGTCAGCTAGCTTGGTCATTGTCAGCTAATACTGAAAATGATTTGAAGTAAATTGATTCACTTTGCACTGAAGTGGCTGAGGAAAAGCAATCCGGACTGTCCCAGGAGGCTGTGACAGAGTTCCATGACAGCAGTTGTGGTGGTGAAGCCATTTTAAGAAGTTGCACGATTGCATCCTGTTTTTTTTTTTTGTGATGATACAACCATTTGGAACTATGTGAGGTTTATTTGTAACCCAGATCATTGCAATGTGGCCATATGATGGTTTAAGTGAATGGCAAACTGCAGCCTGAGGGTGGGGACTCCTTCAACTGGTTTATGTTGGTGGTATTTTTGTGGTACTTTTGGAAATCATTTGAAGCTCAGGTGCTAAGGTGAAAGCATGCTTGTTTGCATATAGGTGTGTGTGAGGTTATAGGTGTTTAGTCTGTTTACCTACTTAAACTGATTACAAGTTCGAAGACCAGAGCCCTGCATTATAATACTAAGTGGAATAAAGTGGAGTAAAGACATCATTGTTGCTCCTCCCTTCCTGTCCCAGAGACCTGTGCTGAGGATTACAGAAAATCCTTAAAAGAGCATGTTGTTGAAGCCAGCAGTAGGAGTGTTCTACTTGCCAGAGCATTTTTGTCAGGGGAAAGGAGGAGCAGAAATATATATGTAGACTGGATTTAATCTAATTTATTCAGTAACATTTATGTGCTTTAGGTTCTACAGAACAGAAAACAGTAACGGGACAGTTTTCTAGAGATTGCATCCTCCCTTGCTTTTTTCCACCTGGTAATGATGTAGTAATTTACTGGAAGAAAAATGACAAAAATGTGCACAGCTACTACTACCAGAGGGATCAACTAGGAAGCCAAGACATGGACTACAGAAACAGAACGCTCCTTTTTCACGAGGACATCAGTACTGGAAATGCCTCCTTGAAACTGAGTAACCTGACCTTTACTGATGGGGGCCTTTATCATTGCTATGTGGGAACACAGCAAACTAAAACAGAAGAGGATGTCGTGCTGCACGTTAGAGGTCAGTAAGACATCAAAACTGCTTGGATTGCACCAATAGAATTTGGATTACACCATATTATTTGTCACATGGAACTGAAATTCTCCAACCCAACAGAGCACCTTTTTGGCCTGCTAGTGTTCCCATGCAATTCATTTTCTCTGTTGAAAAATCACAGTGCAGAGTTTGTTCTCATAACCTACTGCATGGTGATTTCTAAAGAGTAATGAGATAGCGTACGTGAGTTTTAAATACATAATGTGGATTCTCAGAACAGTATAAACCCCAGCATTGACAGTAAATAATGCTATACTGTCTTCTGAAACAAAACAGATTAAATTTCTTTCTCAGTTATGTTCATTTGCCCCAATAATATTTCAAAAGTCCAATCACTTCAAATTAAAAAGTATTTTGAAAGTAATAGGACTTCTTTATATTTACAGTTTTCCCTTATTATGCACTGGAATACCGAAAGACAGACACAGAAAGGATGCTGAAGTGCTCTGCCTTTCTTACTTATCCAGTGCCACATATAAATTGGACACAAGGCAACACATTGATCCAACAAACAGATCCAGAGGAGACCAGGGTTGGAATTCTCTATACTGTTAGAAGTGTCCAGAACATTGCAAACACATCTGCCTCTTACCAGTGTCATATTTACCTCGCTGATGAAGAGTGGACTGCTGAATGGAAGATGGAAGGTAGGAACGAACTACAGTCGCTTCCTGTGCCATTACTGGATCACTGGCTTTTTTCTGAACTTCTTTTCCTTTTCAGTTTCATGTTCTGAGAGGTGCATAATAATTGATCTTTGCACTCTATTGAGCCGAGCCAAGATACATGAAAGCCTTAGTGTACATGTGGGTTATGCAAGGGAGGGGAAGGTTTGACTGCTGCTATAGATACCTATGTTCCTTGCTCAGTCCATTCCCTATTCTTTGCCTGAGTTTGTTCAGTACCGTTTGATTTTTTCTTTTTACTCAAAGTGCGTTCTTACGCGCCCAGGTTCAGTGTTGAGGGAGCAAGAGAAGGAAGAGCAGCAAGCACTGTTCAGATTTGGGCAAACAGCAGCTTATTTGTTAGTTAAGGAAGAGCAGCGCTGTGAAATTTAAAGTCCCCATTTTGTCCTGCTCGTGCAATCCCAGGTATTCACTGGAAATACAGTTCGGTAAGTAACTGGAGCTTTTCAACCTCACGTATCTCTTAGGAAATATTTCTTAATTGGACCAACAGCAATGCAAGAGCAGTTCCCTTGTCAGATACGCTTGGCTGCCTCCATTGCCCTGATTTCTCCCTAACGTACCCAGAACTCTGTCAGTTCCCAATCTGATATACACACTTTCAGACAAGCACATTGTTTTTAATTTACAATAGCGCGCAATTATGGTAGGTTTCAAGTATGGTATCATATTAGGTAACAAGTGCACTATAAATGTCTCTTATTAATTTGTCCTTCTGAACTGGAAGAGAAAATGCTACATTTTATTACATTTTTGTTTGAATTTACGCAAATCCATCTATTGTCTCAATGGAACCCTTTGAGAATATACTGCTTTCATTTTCCTTAGATAATAGCAGCATGGGGTACAGTTTTGTTTTGCTTTCCCCTAATGGCTTTCAGCCCCACTCCAACCAAGCCTGGGTATACCATGTCAAAATAACGTACTAGTTTCCTCTCCAGTGGGCTGCCAGCCACCACAGCCTGCTCTGTGCTTTTCCTTCCTTTGCAGCAAATCCCTGCAGTTAAATTGATAGTTGTGCTGTGTTATTAATTCATCCTATGTTAGTATTTTATACAATCATTAGACATTAGTGCCCATTACCTGCCCTTTCCCTCCCTTCTTTTTTTAAAAGCCATTCATTGAATGTAAGTGTTCAGCACAGATAAAGGACTTAAGGCTGCTGTATCTAAAAGTTATTTCTAACTAAATATAGTATTTTTAAACTAAATATAATCATTTTATTACTTTAATAAAGCAAACTGTGTTTTAACAGCTTTGTTCTTTCAGTATGCAGGTATCTGATTAGTTGCATTTTCTCTCCACTCCTTACACTTAGAATTTCATGCTGCTTTAAACAGTATATTCAGACTAGGCTGAATCACTTTTATTAGTGTCTCCCAGAAACTGAAACCAATTAGAAGAGAAATAGTCAAATGAAAACAAAACCAGTTTTCATAAGTAGAGACTAATACCAATCAGAATTTTCTTGTAGGTTTGTTCTGAAAAGCCCCTGCATTTCTTAATATCTCTCTTAAAAAAAAAATCCAAATTCAGATATTTGTAGAAGCTTACGGTAATGTTCGAATACAATATCAAAATAATGAAATATGTTTTTAGAATTGTAGTACAATCAATCAGTTTAAATTTCAGAAAAATTTAAATAGCTTTTAAAATATTTTCCAAAATATTCCTGAGGGTTTTTCAATTATCTGTTTCAGAGCAACTGTCCAGTGTGGAAGGAAATAGCACTGCAATTCCTTGTGAATACATTGATTACACTTCTTCACACACTGAAGGTTTCAGCGTTGTCTGGACAATAAACAGAAATGCAGTCATTTCAGTCCTGGCCTCCTTCAATGGTACATCTCACTCTTACCAGCCACGAGCTCAAATTAACCAAGCTGACTTTTCACTGATGTTAAGTAATCTTACTGCAAACGACGGTGGAGAATATCTTTGTAATATTTCAACACCTCGCTACACAAAACTTATTGTGAGAACTTTGCATGTTGGTAAGTCACTGCTGTCTCCACATCAGAGGATGGGAGCTAGTGAGGGGAATGCAGAGGGTCAATCAGAAATCTGTAAAATATTGAGAAAAAACATCTTGCACAATAGATACAAGTGGGTAGAAGAGATATGGTATTAGAGTTGTCCTAGGGGAAAAAAATGTTACCTAAAATGTATTTATTTAAAGACTGGAAGATTGTATTTCTTCAATCAACAGCTTATTATGGTCAAAGGTTTGAAAACTGGTGAATGCCATCATTTCCTGCTGACTGCATTCAGAACTGAGAGCTCAGAGCAACTTACAGAATCACCTTCTAAATGCTGTGTTAATAGCAAATACAGAGCTTTAAAGGTAGTGGGGAGCACGCAGGGAAGCCCAAAAATGTGGTATAAATTTGCTCTACAGTTTTTCCTGCTGAAGAAACCTTGTTGAGGAGAACACACAGTTGTTGATATTTTTAAAGCTTTTTTTTTTTTAAGACTTAGAAATACATATGTTTGTATGCATGCTTAAGTTCTATGAGCTGTAGTAGATTTGCAGCTGTGAACTCTTAGCTACAGTTATTTCATTATCTCCAGTTTCAAGGAGAGTTGCTGATTGAATTTCCCACCTGTTGAAAATTCTTACTGAAGATTAAAAATTTACTTCAGCTTTTTAAAATTATAGTGAAAACAAATTACAAATTCGTTCAAAAATAGTATGCTGTTTGGGATGCTGCCTCCTTGAACTGGCAGTTCGAAGGTAGAAACAGGAAAACCATTCAACCAATAGCACATAGGAATCTTAAGCAATTATTTGCAATCACCTAAAAGCCTGAAAGAAAAAATGGTATAGAGCTCACCATTTAGTTTTTTAAGCAAGAAGAGAATTTGAAACAAGTCAGTAGTATGGCTTGAAAAATAAAGGCAACATAGCAGAAAAGGGAATAGAATAAGTAATAATAACTGCAAATTGTTGTGTTCCCTCCCCTCCCCCCCATGATAGCTTAGTTTCAGTCTACAAACTTGATTAGGGCTATGTTTTAAAACATTTCACTGGTATGTAGTATATTTTAAATGGCAATGGGTATATGCAATCTGAAGGAGGAGGAGAGTTATTTTAAAGAAAACTGTTCTGTCAGACACTTCCTTGCAGCTCAAAATCCAGCATCATCTTCCTTATCCTGTAAACCTAATATTGTACCTCTGAAGCAGAGGGTACAGGACACCCCCAAGGCGTTACACACCCAACTGATGCTCCTAACTTAGGTGTGCAGTCCATCAGGCTCTCTGTAAATTTACTGGAGAGAGAGAGGGAACAGAGGAAAGGGAAAGCTAGCTCTCCAGTCCAAATTTGTTCAGAATTGTCTTTTACAAATGCCTTTCTCTAGCCCCTCGCTGCAGAGGGACCTTACAGCAGCTGTGGATGATATAAATCCTCTCCTTAGTGGCTAAATTATTGTGCCACTCAGAATTTTTCTACTCATGGACCAGAAATGCATTATATGGAATTGGGAAAACATTTATCAAAGAGATTAGCATCCTCGTGGCAGCACAGAATGAAAGCATAGGGTAAGTGGATATAGACAGTAGGGCATAAGTATAATGTATAGTGGTAATAGCACAGCAGCTGCTCAACCATCACTAAGATTTCCAAGCATACTGTAAAGGAGACTTTTATGGGAAAAATTAGATGGATTTGCAATATTTACAGAGGTCTTCCCTTGTGTAAAGGAAGGTCCCAGCTCTACCAAAAGAGCTGACAAGATGTAAGCATACATCTGCATGTGGGGAGAGAACCAAGCTAAGAACAATGACTAGATTAAATGCTTTGGCAATTTAATTTTTCATGGCTGGACAGCCATAGGGAGTTTTCAGAGAAGTGAAGAATTTTAAAAAAATTTTTCAAAGGACGCAGCAGCAGAAAGGAAACCTAAAGTGGAAGAAACGTCCATTTAAAAAAAAAAAAAAGAAAATAAAGGAATGAGTCCTGTGAGTCTGAGTGGTTTCAGGTTGTTGAAATCTGCTGGAGTGATGAGGGGCTCAGTACCATATAGGACCGACCTCTACTAGACTGGGCTCTTCTCTGTGGAGGCTGTTACCACTTCAGGATCTGCTGCTTCTTGTGCTCACCTGGACTGCATGGTTGCATCATAAAGTTGGGAAATGTTTTAGATGAAAGTTGCAAATATTTCACAATAGAAATCATAAAATCTGTGGTCCAGGCTCAGTAGCGCTTACTGGGTTGTTCTGTAGGCAATCAGTAGTACTATTAATGGCACATAGCACTATACCTGGAGACAGTGTTTACCAGACCAGGCAATTAATTGTTTTTAAATACCGCTTGAATTAAGAAGTCCTCAAATAATATTATCTGAGAACATACAGAATTCTGTGTCAGTGTAGTTAAGTAAAATAATCTGCTTTCAGCTATTCACACTTAAGTCATTAAAGTATCAATTTAAAGTCTTTACTTATACTATAGTCAAGTAATTTGGCCATTATTGCATTATTAACATCAAAAAGAAACTGAGAGGTTCTCCCTAAATCATAGTTTTAAAATTATAAATAAAAGAAAAATCATGGCTTGATATACTTATTGAACAATAGCGAACATCATTACTTTTGCAGTGTAAGAACTTAACTCTTTGGTATTTATATTTTTAAAGAAAGTTCAAATAATTCAGATACCACCTGGAAAATTGTGGTAGGAGTGATGATTCCAGTGGCTGTGATAGGAGCCTGTGGCTATTGCTACTTTAAGGTACGTACAGTCATTAGGGGGGTTATTTTTGAATGTACTATTAAGATGAAATTCAGACCTTGAATGTTTCACCGAAACATAAATTTGATTTCTATAGCTTAAAAGCATGCAAATAAAAACTGAAAATGTAAAATGAGAAATATCTAAGCATAAGAAAATTGTCCTCATGTTTGCTCTTTGCTTTGGCCAGAAGCCCTCCTTGGTACTTCTACACAATAGTATTTTAGTTGTAACAATGTGAGCGTGCCTTTCCCTTGACCAGATGTTCTCCTATGCTTTATGAAAAGATCAGAAAGTTGGTTACCCTTCACAAATATCTTTTGATAAGCTGCTTTAAAAATAATCAAACATTGTTTAATTTTCTCTTATTTAAGGAAAAAAAAAAACCCAAACACAAAGACCCTCAAACAGTGCACAGACCTAGTCTGCAGTGGGGCCAAAAATTATATCCAATTCCCATGCTGCAATAAAGACAACTGCTTGCATATCTCTGTAATTTCTTTGCCTCAAATTTTTTCATTCCTCAGCCTAACTCCTGAGCTGGTCAGAATTCAAGGCTATTTGGACCTATTTGCTTTTGGGCCTTACTCCCTCTCTTCCATCCACACCATCTCATCCATCTTACTTTTGCACTAAACGCTTGTGGTGAACAGAGCTCAACCTCTAGGCTTCCAAGTTATTCCGTGACAATGGATTTCATGCTCATGCATTGGTAAGAGGCTGGATCTGTTTTACAGAATTCTCTGTCCTTCCTTTGCATTTATAGTGAGTATTCTTAAACAAAACCAAAACAAAAAAAGAACAGCTTTTGCTCTTATTTTTTAAGGTAAAACTTCCTGTGGTTGACAGCATGGCCCTAACCGTAGAGAGAGCTACCTTTGCACTCCTCTGGGCTGTAAGATTTTGACTGCCCAAATTTGGAAAGCTTCAGGAGACATTTTACAGTGGTTACCATGAGATGATAAATATGCATCAGCAAACAAACGCTAAAATGGTTGAGTCTCAATCTTTTCTCATTTTGCCCCCATGTTCTTGCACGTTTCTTTTTAGTCAGTTGTAACTCTAATCAACTTTTGAGATGCAGCTGTTCCAGTTCATTGAAAAACCTTAGACACCAAAGCTTGAAAGAATTTAGACAAGATTCCCTTAACTTGGGACTTTTTGACACTTTTAACATTCCATAATCAGAGGAAGCAGAACAGCTTACAGGTTAACACAGTTCTGTTGTACTGATGGAGGCATGGATGGAAGAAACAGGAATGTTTCTGCACTCTTACATGGATGCTTCTTTTACTCAGCTAATGTTGAAACAGAAAATACTCTTACCTCTATAAGGAACATGTCTTTTTCTGTTCCTACCAGAAGATTAATTTTACACATCACTAGTTCTTACAAACATTTCTGCTTTGGCTAGAATTGCAAGAAAAGAAGAGAAGTCATCTGAGCACCTTGACATACCAAAAGGAAAAACCCTCTCTGCAAACACAGATGCTCCTGAGATTGCTGCTAAAAACGAAGCTTGAAGAACAAAGACTTCCTTGACCTACCGGGCTGAGTTACAGCCGGAAGCAAATGGAAATGTAATTATCTGAGCAGCAGTATCAAGCAAAGAAACTGACGGAAAGAATGTGCAAATCAACTGACATTTGTGTGTGGTGAGTCTGAATGAAAGATTGGGACTTGGGTATCCTAAAAAGAAAATAAAATTTCACAGAAGAAAAAGATTCGGTTTTGAGGGTTTTTTTTCCCAGTGTAAAGGGAAGAGACTGCTTGCTATTTTGCTGTCCTACAAAACTTGTGCAGATGCTGGCTGGCAGGACAGATGTAAGCAGCAAGTGGCTATGGATTTTAAGGGCTCTCCTCTGCATAAGTTTAATCTATGCTGCTTTAGCTATCTGCACGTAAAGGACAGAAGGCTGTGAAGCATGGTTGGATTCACCCTTGGTTTTGATTTTGTCAGAGAGCTGCCAATTAAGATTTGTTCCAACATAATGAAATGGGCAGTTGGCAGAATGTAATCTCTTATTGATCCTTGGGGCTAGGCAAAATAGAAATACAAAGAAATAAATGGAATACACTAAACGGTTTCTTTGGATTTTCACTTGATATTTATTTCTGTAAGTAAGTGCCTATTTTTTCCTAATTATGCTTTCAGTTGTGCAGCTGATTATATGAAGCATCTTCTCATATCTGCCAACTCGGACGGTATTTATTCCTCTTCATGAACCTGAAATGCAGTTGAGAGAGATAGTATACATCTGTTAAAAAGGAAAGCATTGAGAGGGTTTTAGAGTAAGTTTTTCAAGCGAGCGATAAAAGCTTCTGCTCCCTAACCTTTCTGCTCCTATGGCATTACCAAGTTATATCTGAAGTAGACCAGCACTAACCTAGCATGTTATATTGAAGCTAGCTAGCCTTTCCTGTCTTACTTCAGCCAACAATATGGATCTCTTGTCCCAGTGCTAGGGTATGTATATCCCTTTGATAGCAGATGACTTTTATACAGCACTGTTACAGTGTACAATGCTGTTCTCTTTGAACAACACACGCTTGCCAGAGTTTCCAGGGATACGGGTACTAGTAGCATTACACAAGCTATTTCAAAGTGCTACACTATTAAAAATAATTTAAAAAGTCTCTTCAGTGCCTTTCCATCCCCAAAGAGGATGAGTCATGGCTCCTGGGATAGCATTTGCTGCCTGAATGTGAGGATGTTTCCTGGTAGCTGCTGCCATTACTGCCGCAGTTCTTTTTCTGTGGAGATGGCACCTCTGCGTGTACCACTGAGTTCATCCTCTGACAGGGCAATACTCTGCTATGAGCCAGAACTAAGAGTCTGGCAACACCAAATCTATCTGACAATTAAAAATAGGCATCCACTCCTCTGACTTCTGTGTGTTTGAGGCAGAACCAGGGTACTAGTAAGAGATAGGTAGTAAATTACACTCTTTAACTAACTTGTAAAAAATTAGCTGCTCCCATAGTTTACCTATTTCAGTATCTGTGTGAAGGCATGGCTTTGTGAAATTATATGAGTTTTTGTTTGTTTTGTAGGACTGCAATAATTTGCAGAAAAAAATAAATATGTGAAATGTTTACTTTTAAAAGCCGTAAAACATCCTGTGAGCTTCAGTTGCAGTACTGCTTCCATCATACGTAAATGTATGAAACACCAGATCTTCAACTAGTTTTATGTAGATCTGCTGTGGTCAGTGGAGCTAGTCATTTATATCAGTTAAAGGTGATTCTCTTCATGCAATATAAAAGCAGAAACTGGAGGTTTTATTCCTCTCACAGAATGGTGGATACAGCAGAGAAAAGGAGGTGATGGGATCATAGATCCAGTGTGATTAAAATAACAAAATGATTTAGAAAGGGTTCTTTTCTCTGACTTGACTAAGGACCTGTCACGCCTGTAAAAATTCTAAGACATTAAGCATGGGAGTTTATGTCACACTTACAAATGAAATAGGTAAAACAATGATCCAGCTTCTACAAGTAATGGCCCCACACTTACTTGTCCTGGTTCCCATCAGGCAAGCAAGCATAGATAAGCAAAGGTTTGCTTTCAGTTCCAAACCAAGTTCCTGGGCACCTTTCATTTTCATTAATATTACTCTACTACCCTTCTGCCCAAGTGCAAAACAGCACAGATATATTTCTAATTATTAATGATTTCCCAGCACCCAAATGGCTAATCACTGATATTTTCTTTTCATCCGGCCCTTAAAATCAACACGTCTTCATTGAAAGAGCAGCATTAGAGTATATGGCAATCTGCTAGTGCAGTTATCCCCAGGCTGTATCACGTACATAGGAATTTACATCATCAGAGGGAAAAGGGATGGAGGTTTTTAATATCCCTTGTAAAAAAATCAGTTCTGGGGTATGGCTGCTGAGCAACAAAGGTTGAATGACAACACTGAGGGGATGGATCTTTCACTTCTCATGAGCCTCAGATTGCTTTCCTAAAGAGTTACCCTAATGTAAAAATAAAGTGTAGATTGAAACAAAAATACAGTAAAGAACATTTTTTTGCACTCCATGCTATTTTAAGAGATGCAACAGATCTTCATGCATACATTGTATGCACTAATGTGTATTAAACAGTCACATTTATGCCATATGTTATAAGCATACCTTTTTCATGCCAATATCTCTTGACTTGCTCCTCAGCTTATTAACTTGTGATTCAGCTATTTCAGCCCTTTCTTCAGCATCATCCAGGTCATGTTGCTGTTTTCTGTACTTGGAAAGGTACAGATTGGCTTGTGCTTCCTGGTGAGAGAAAACAGTGAGGCTGATTTCCTCCTCTCCATGTGAAATAAAGCCCTCAATTGCAACCAGGACAGAAAGTGCTCAACGTGACTTGGCAACGGCCATATAGGAACCGCTTGCCTCTTGGAGGACTGAGTTTGTCACTTTACAGGTTTGAGGTTTCCAGTGGCACTCTTCATTTTAAGTAAGTAAATTGGGAGGCTCTCCACCTGCCTCCTGAGGGATTAGTAAGGGGAATAAGTTGTGGCCCCCTTCCCTCCCCCCCCCACCTCAGCAAATTACACTGCAATCTTAAGATAAAACTGAACACCTTTTCTTAAATACAATCACCATATATGCTATATATTTTATATATTATAAATACATGTGTAAAGACATAGTTTATACAAATATAAACACAAACACAAAATGTGTATTTGTACCGAAAGCTTCTACTGCTAGAGACTGTGGTCACAGGACAATGAATTTCTCAAAGAAAAAAAAGCCCAAATAGTTACTCACAGCTTCTTCTGCTTGGTGCTTGTAGCTCTTCACTTTTAATTGTAGCTTGTCAATCAGATCCTGCATCCTGGCTAGATTCTTCTTATCTTCTTCTGACTGTACCAAAACACCACTGAATGCGTTAATAGAGTACAAAGGTCTAAAGCATCTCCCACAGTCAAGTAGTTATGGGTGGCATATATATTTTGGAAAAGTATAGTTTGAAATACAAACACACCATACTGTGATCACCCTGTGTATAGATGAGAAAAATATCTATAGGTAGGTTGGTTGGGGATGTGTGTAAACTTGGAGGCTGAGGACTAAAAGAAAAAGCAGCCTCCCCATTTATACATATGTAAATCTGTATACACACACGCATACAGATGTACGTACATAGATACACAGAGTTCCTGCTCAGGGTTGAGGAGCACTCTTGTTGTTACAAAAGGCATCATTATTGAGAGAAACAGACTGATGGGCAAGCCTAAAATGCATTTAATTTACTTCTTTTTAAAATTTGGAGGCATTTTTGTTCAAAGGAGCCAGGTTTAAGCTCTCACAGTCCATAAAAGGAAGGACCTGCTAATTCTGCCTACTTGTGCATGAGCATTGTATTCTGAGAAAACAACCTTCAGCCTCTGTGTGGGAAAGTCAAAGTAAAATAACAGGTAGGAAACTAAAAAAAAAAAAAAACAAACAACCCTCCTTAAGCAGATGGATGGGATTATTTTCCTAAGAATGCTGTTGGAAGTGAGAGGATCAGTGCTCTGCACTGAAGATTTTTTCCGAAAGACAAGCAGCAGCTGTTAGCAAACCTGCTAGAGGCTTAGCCCAGGCCTTGCTGCTCAGCACCAGGTGGCTGAGCCCTGGGACTTGACAGTTCTGCACTGTGTGATGCATTAGAGGTAAGAAACAAGGAGCCAGGCTTATGGTTGCCCCACCAAGAAACCAGAAAGGACATTTGTAAAAGTCTGGGGGAGAAATTTACCCTGCTGACCTCCCTGCTGCATTTTTATTTCCCCCCTTTGTTGAAGTCATGCTTGTTAAGCCAACTGACTCAGATTTGCGAGTGGAGGAGTTACTGGGAATCAGACCATTTTCCTTGGATTTTACATGGAGGCTAAAGCTGATACTTAGTAGTGGCCTCTAAAATTGGCACCCAGCTGTTGCTGTTCACAGTCAGTTGCCATCCCTGCAGAAGAGCCACGCACATGGGCTGATCCTAACCATTAAAATTGGCACACCAGCACTTAAGTGCACGTAGGAATGTCGACTATCCAAGCCAGGGACAAAAGTTAGCTGAATCCTTTTGACTCCTTTTAGTAACATCAGCACAGCTGAGAGACAGCTGGGCTCTTTCTTCTCGTGCAGAAGATGCAGGTTGTCATCTAAGGCTGCTCCACATTAGCGCTGTGCTGAAACTGCGCACACCCCAGCAGTAACGGGCCTTCTAGCATTAGCAGCAATTGGTCAGGCAAAAAAATGGTTGTCCTAGAGAGATGTTCCTCCCATCCCTAAAAATCCCCACAATGAGAAAACTCTGGGTAATGTGGTCCTTTAGTGAAATACAGATGCAGCTGCAGACTGGGAGAATGCATTTCTTTCCAGGGACCTAGTGGTTAGCGCAGTCCGCACAATACCTGGTAAGTCAGCTCTTTTATGCGCCTCTCAAACTTGCGGGCTCCTTTTTGGGCATCTGAATTACGGCGGAGTTCATTCTCAAGGTCATTCTCCAGCTCACGAACCTGCAAAAGGAAAAAAAAAACCCTTTCCATTATGCCATATATTTAAAGCAACAGATAATTTAGTTCACAGTTCAAGCAGTGCTTGTTTTTGCAGGATCTCCATAGAGCTGAATTTCAGGAACAGATCAAAATGTAGCCTTTCTGTGCTGCTTTTTCATAAATGTATGTAAGCTGCACCAGCAGTCAGAGAGCCCACCTGGAACGAGATGCTCTACATACAGAAGTGAAGGCCAAAGAAAGTTTAAGTGAAGCATGCATTGGAGAAACTTTTCCTATTTTTTCAGATCTTGTGTCCCCTCCCTCCCCCAGCTTTTTTTTTTTTTTTTTTTTTTTTTTTTTAAGTCATGGGCTTGGTCATCTGCTGTGCAACAATAGCTTCTTGTAACTGGATGATGAAGGGAAAACATGCCTCTGAGAACTGCTCACTTGCGTTTTGTGCAACAGAGGAAAGAGTTCACAGTAGAATTTACTGGGCTCTCTGAACTCACCAGGTGGCCCCAGGGCACCTGCCTGGTCCCAGCTCTGTAAGGCAGGAGATAGCAGTCCATACTTTGATCACAAACTTACCCTCGATTCCAGTTTCTGGATCTGCTTCTTGCCACCTTTCAGGGCTATTTGTTCTGCTTCATCCAGTCTCTTCTGGAGGTCTTTAATGGTCTGCTCCATGTTCTTCTTCATTCTCTCCAAGTGAGCACTAGTATCTTGCTCCTTTTTAAGCTCTTCAGCCATCATTGCTGCCTGAGAAATCAACCAAACTTTACAGCAGCTTTATTATGCTCTTGAATTATGATTCAGAAGAAATGAAGGAAGATCTACTACGTGGATCATTCATTGTACCCAAAGCTCCAGAGAATATTCTGTGTGCATGCGTCCTGCCCAGAGAGACTGCAGTACACACAGATAACCCTGTAGATCTTTTCCTTCTCCATATTCTAATGCTATGATTTAAGATCCAGCTTTCTCTCTCTCTCTTTTTTTTTTTTTTGCAGTATCTGTGCTATATAATGTCCTCATTTATAATGCTTAGAAGTAAACCTGTGCTGTTCGCTACAGACATTTTACTTAGAACTTACTCAGAATCTGATCTTGGAGTTTGGAGCTTGTCAGAGGCGGTGAATTAAAACAACTGGCAGACTGAAGTTCCCCTGCACAGCCATAGACTAGCACTGCCTGAGCAACTACAAGAGCAGAACTGTTTTCCCAGTCTGTGCTGGGATGAGAAGCTCAGTTTCAATATCTTGCACAGTCCCTGACCTTTCTGCTAGACCCGTAACGAGGGTGCCAATTAGCTCATTTCTGATTTGACACATGTCCCTGCCACCAAGAGCTGTTTTCAGATTTTGTATCCATTACTGAGCAATCCTTGGACGGCAGCAAACATTACAGCCCAGACTGGAGCTGAATCAATGACGTCTAGTGTCTTCTCTCTGGCAGGCAGTAATAGCACTGTCAGCTGAGAAGCAGTAAAGAGCATGGTACTAGAATAGCTTTGTCAAGAACTTCAGACATGTAACTCATGGAAACCTCCTGTTCTACATTTCTTTCTGTCTGTTGGTATGATGTGATACTCTGACTGAACTCTGAAAGCATGGATTTCTCCAGGTTTGTGGGAAAAGAAACTATACTAGCCCAACTGATATCTTCCCTAGAAGAAGAATGCACTCAGCCTCTCTTCCTGGGATTTTAGACCCCATGTTTTTCCAACAGATACCTAGTTTTAGGATGCCTCATTTGGGATTCACTAATTTTCCTTCACCCATCAGATTCTTTTTCTATGTACACCGCTGCCAGGAGATCGGCTAGTGTTAGCTCAGCCTATCCAGGTATAAGATTTACCTAATTCAAAGGTGACATAACCTAAGACTTTGAGGATCAGTGGAATCTGCCTTCTTGAAAAAAATAAAAGATCAGGAAGAGGTTTTCCTCTCTTTTTACCTCCACCCTGTTTTATTCTGTAGTTTTACCAGTTACCTCCAGATAGCTGTGGAGCACATGGGATACATCAGGTTTGCGAGTTTGTAACAAGCACAGAAATGGAGACCTGAGGCTTGCTTACTTGGTTGCAAGAAAAAAAGTGAGCAAGGAACCAGCCCACTTACATCTGTGATTGCTTTCTTAGCTTTTTCCTCTGCATTCCGGCACTCCTGAATCGATTCCTCCACTTCGTTCTGCATCTGAGTAATGTCACCCTCCAGCTTCTTCTTTTGATTGATTAGGCTTGTGTTCTTTTGTTAATTTTCCCCCAAAGGAAAAGTGGAAAAGGAAGAGGAATGATTATTAGATACATAACTTCTCTAAGTACCACAGCAAACCCAGGCTTACTGATTTTTGCAGCCCCTGGATTACACAGAGCAATATTTGGGAAGGGAGACCCATGTATGTGGTAAGGACTGGGCTTTACTGTGTAGCTTAGTTTCAGATTGAGTGAGTATTAAAGGTATTCTCAAAGTTGTAAATATTTAGATTTTGAAAAAGCATAAAATAATAAACAAGAGGCTGAAATAGCAGAATGAATTAGGCTGTTCATCTTGGGAAACTAATGATCCGTAATCAGTTAGTCTAAGAGGTAATTGAAACAAAAATGCCATCTCATCAATGCGCTGCAGGAAGCATTACAAAACAGCCAGCCTGTAGCACATTTTCATTGCCTTCTGACAATTATTTGGTGAGAAGCAGTTTTGGTTTTGTAGCAAAAATGCAGGCAGGTCAAGATATACTATACTGTGACCCTGTAAAAACTGCAGTCTCTATTGTGACAGAGTGGTTAAACAAGCCCAAAGGCTTAGCGCCTTCTCTGAACTTTCTTCTCTTCTGATGGTCCCACATTAATGAAGGTTTATCATGTAGCAGAGAGGTCTTTGCTGGGGGGTGTTTCCTGCCCCGCACAATATATCTATTGAGAGAACTCAGACTCTGCAAGTTTCATTGCTGACTACCAAAACAGCTGTGCAATCGTCTGCACAAAAACGTCATGTGTGCTGGTTCTCCAAAGTAATGGCTCACTATCCAGGCCACGGCTTAGCTAAAGCAGGAAGCTGTGGTTTAACAGCACGAAGAAAGGAAATAAATCAATATACTCTTGTTACCTTCCATCATTATTTCTTCTGGGACTTATTTAGAGCAGTTGGGTGAATCAAATCCAGCTAACTTTATAGGAATGAGGTGGCATGTCTGCAGAGTGAGATATTTCCTCTCCCCTCTTTTTCTCCCTTAACAGAGGGTAAGGAAGCATGTGACTTATGATGGCCATGGGAAACAGAGTTCATGTCTGTACAGAGACTGGTCAGTGCTTAATCGACAAGACTCAATAAAACCCAATGAGGGAGAGAGTGCAGAGAAAGCAAACCTGGGTGTGAAGCAGGTTCACACGTTCAGTGGCCTCCAGCAGTTCATGCTCAGCCAGCTTCCTTGCCCGTTCAGTCTGGTCCAGCAAAGCCCTCAGCTCATCCAGCTCTGACTGGAGAAGAGTGTTCCTCCTGTCAGAGACTGCCAGCTGCTCCTTCAGATCTTCATTCACATGTCCTGAGTCATCCAGCTGCACCTGAAGCTCCTAGAACAAAGCAGCCATTTATTTTTATTTTTATTTCTTTTTTTTTTTTTAAATCAGCAGCACCATGCAACTCCATTTCCAGCCACTGTGCTTACAAGACAGAACCCCAGACTGTAGAGGTTGCATGGGGCTCACCTCAGGAGGTCTTTAAGAAGATAACTTAGAGAAAGGCTTCCTCCACACTATGAACTGTATAGCTTTTCTGGTATGTGGTGCAATGAGGAAAAACCTGAGTGTTCAAACTTGTCAGTGCTGGCAGTTCTGCCCAAGGCAGAAGCAGCTGCATAGGCATGAGAGAGACATGAGGCAGGTGGTGATTTAAGAGGTCTCTTAGCAAAGCTTTTTAGCTTTGCTTTTTTTCTTTTTTTTCTTTTTTTTTTAACTGTTACAAATGTTGAAACAGATGACAAAGCTGAATGTACACATGCTCCCTGTACTCCAGCCAACCTGACTTCCTCTCCACTTTTGAAGGACTTGCAAGTGTGCAAGAAAAGATTTTTGGTACCTCGAACTGTAGCTTTCTGCCCCTACAGGGGTTTTATGATTGGAGCTTGTATGCAAGTCTTTACTCTTTAAAGGAGTACCTTTATTTGTGTCTGCAGGACACGTGCAGACTTTGTTGCTTCTGCGGCATGCCTGTTAGCATGGCTGAGCTGGATTTCCATCTCATTGAGGTCCCCTTCCATCTTCTTCTTCAGCCGGATGGCTTCATTTCTGCTCCGGGATTCAGAATCAAGGGTGGACTGCAGTGAATCTATGGCACGCTGCTGATTTCTCCTGATTTTGGAACAATATAAAAGGGACATTAAAGGTAAAGGGAGTCATTTTCCTCCCTGTAGAAGAATGTAGAATCACACACAAGAATACTTTACTTTCTGAAAGTGTCTCATTTCTAGAAATACTAGTATATTTCTGAATGACATGTACAGTGCTGGTTAATAGTGTCTTACTGCCATCTAACTGGCTGCTGTGTTTCACACCCTCAGCTAACTCCTGATTTGTAAGCACCTATAGCATCCTTCTCCCCTGTTTCCTTTGGCAATATTACAGCAAAGAATTATCTCAGATCTCTTATGAGCTCAAGCAAGTGCAGTTTTGAACATAACAAGAAGCACTTAAAGCTTAGCAGTCACTTACCAAGATATTTACTGAGTCATTTAGCGGGATGTTTTACATCTCAGCCTTTTTATGAAGGCATTAGGGAAGAGGATTAATCAAACTGAAGGTAGATAGCCACATTCAAACTAATCACCCTATGCTCCCTCTATAGTAAATGGCACTTGTAAGGTACCATTTATCTCACCTTAAATTAGATATCTAAACACATATTTCCTATGTTTAATTAGAAGAGGAATAGTTCAGGAATAGAAATCTGCATTATGGACCTCTAAAATTAGAAGAGATTAAGCTCTCTCTAATTAACAGTTTAGTTCCCCTGAAAAGGTAGGTTAGTGTCAACATAAAGATGGAGACAGATATAGACAGACGCATATTTTTCCTGACTTTGTAACAGTTTGAACAGAGAGGCCTGAATTTTAGGCTCCAAAACCCATGATGGAAGTTTTGCCTTCTTCCAACTAGAAAGTAACTCAAAGCACGAAGTAAAACTCATGGAGTGAAAGTTATTTATCTCACTGCTGGCCAAGTTCTGCTGATAGTGTAGGAGTTCTGGGAAATTCACTGAGTCAACAAGGAAAACCTTGAGGGACTTTTCGCTTCAGCAAGACACTGAACTGTGCCCTAGATTCCTAAGGAGCAATGCAGCCAGTCTGCTGAACAATTAAGCAGTAAAACATTGATATCAAAGCTGAGACACAAAGCACTAATCAGGATGGCTTGTCTTGGGATTTCTGGAATACAGATATCTGCAGGACGTCAGAAGATATTCTGCGAAACATTGGCCAAAACACTGTTTATGAAACCGTGGACATGACAACATTTGTATCTGCAAAGGCCAAAGAGGACTTGGATTTCCTACTGCCCTGCCCTTTACCCTGTAAACAATGATGTGGTTCTTGGATTAACTCTGCAACACGGACAAATTCAACTCGAGTTTTCTGAAAGACTGAAGACAGACATGGCTAAAAATCTGGCCTATCATAGCATAATATTAAAAAAGCATAGCTCTTCAGACAAGAGTTTGTACAGGGAGGAGGAGGGGATGGACAAGGGACAAAAGACGTTGTGTTTCTGTTATCTAATTACTTTCCATTATTCCTTTTATCCCTTTCACCTGCAAGCTCTTCTCCTTTTATAGTCATACTTTCTGCATCTCTGCAATTCTCACTGCTTACCCGAAGGAGGTAAACATGATTGCAAGTGCCTCATCACAATCAGTGAGGCTACAGCTGCATAAATTAACCAAACGCAGGGTTAAAGATCGCCTTTAGATAGCACAGGTTTGAGCACCACTGATGTAGTTGTGGTGCTCTTGCCTGTGGTACCTTTGGGAGGCATCATCCTAGGGGATTAGGAGGAGGCACTAAGCTAGAGTCGCTTGGCTCCATATTACAGACACAAAGACTTGACGGCTTTTGGGTCTGCTCTATGACCCTGGTTGTGCCAGTCAATGTATGTTACTGCTGCTACATGATATGTATGATGGGTTTATGTGGACACTGGCAGTGACTGAACTGACAGGAAGATTTGAACTGTGAAACATTAGTGTGGTAGACAATCCTTTGGCAAATAACCAGAGCTGTTTTGGTTTCTGGCCCAGACAGCATCTCCTTTTTCCTGGCATAAGGACCTGTGGTACATTTGGCTGGCTTGGGCCTTGAGAAAATTTCTGATCTTTTGAGATTTCCCCCTTAATAGAACATGCTGCTTTCTGCACAGTACCTTATATTTTCCATTTCTTCATCCTTTTCTGACAGTTTCCTTTCAAAGTCTGCTTTAAGTTGGGAAAGTTCAAGTTGAAAACGAAGGGTCTTACTTTCTTCATGCTCCAGAGCTCCCTAAAACAGAAAGCACCAAAATCTTGCAGACCAGAAATTGCCATTTTTTCTTCACATCACTAGCTACTGCCCAAAGAGGATCCCTTTATACTTTTCTTCCTGTTCACAGCAGCACTGTTTCATCTCTGCCTGTCTCTAGGCAAGGACACGAGTCGCTTATATAGCAAAACAATGCGTTTATTTGCCTTTTAATGCAACTTGGCAGCTGGGAAACTGAGTAGCAAGCTCCTCAGAGTACCTGTTGTCAGACAGTCCTCAGCTCACACAAGAATACCTTATGCCTTGCTAGCATGGTTTTGTTATCAACAGACGCCCCCAGCTCTGCACCCCCCCTGCACAGGCACCCTCTGGAAATCCATGGGCTCTAAGGGATATGCAAAAGCTAAAACAAGGTTATTGTTGAGAGGCTGAGGAGGCCCACACATCCACTGGCACCTAAAGGTGTCTGCAAATCACAGAGTGCTGAACACCTCCAGTGTACACAGTCTCATTAGGCAGCATGGCTTTAAGGAAAGTAATGATAGAAATCAGCTCTATATGATTAAATACAAAACTATTTTCTCCCCTCTTTCCAATTAAAATGAAGGAAACTCTATGGAACCAGGGAGATTTGTTCCAATGTCTTTGTTCTTATATTTTTTCTCATATACTGAGGTCAAGAACTGAGGAATGTGACAAGAGTCTTTAGTTAAATAATGGGGCCTCTGACTTCCAGGTTTTACATAAACCAAGCTCAGTGGCTCACTGCTGCTCACATCAAACAGGGAAGGAAAGCAGAACTGAACACCATATATTTTAGAAGTGCTCTCTGAAGGGTAAAATCACATAGGCTTAGCTATATTTCCCTCAAGAGATGTTGGAAACAGAATGGAGTAACTGAAGACGAAGCTATACAAAAACATTGCTAATCTCTGGCTATCGTGCACCAGCTACAGGCCAATTGCATGAACACTTCACACCAAGGACCCCCAATGTATTAAGGAGAACAGCACACAGAAGTACCGTGTCACCAGTGGTGACTGCCAGAAACCCAAACTCATAAGGAAGGGGAAAAAAAAATCTGCATTAAACTATTTCTTTCGCAGATAAAGTAAGATACATCATCACTTTACTTTCATTAGTTTCTAATTTCCCTGAGCTTTAGGAAGGCATTCCACACAATTCATGAAAGTAAAGTGTGCCTGTTAGAGCCCTCAGGAACAGATGTATTCTTTCTAATGAGAGAAGTTTATTGATGGAGCATATAATCACCCTTCACATCTCAGAGCTGTGGAAAAAAGACATGCTATTTCCTCCGCTCTGATCATGACACCTGTTTATTTGGTCATGAAATCCCTGCAACGTATAAAGCATCCTGTAACAGACAAAAGAATTTGCACAGTATTTAAAGTATTAACAGATCCCAGTCACTGGATGATGTTCATTTTAGCAAACATTAGAGTAAATTCTAATGAAATGCAGTCTTTGCTAAAAATCCCTTGCTATGTGCTGTCTTGCTTCTAGCCAGCAACAACTACACCACTTCTTAGCTCTGCAATGCACCAAACTTTCAAAAAACTGACAACCTAACCCTTTAAATAAATAGCCAGGGTTTTCAGCTGGCCTGTCATAAATTCTGTATTACTGTTTCTTTCTTGGAAACTGGGATGGGGCATCCCTCTGGAATATATGCATGCTTGTCACTATACAAATTAATGCAGTCATGTTAAGTGTTTTTACCAAACTTCCCTGGGAGTCAAAAATTTTCTAAATGACCTATTTTCATTTGGTTTCAGAGACTGATACCTCTTTTTTTTTATTTTAGGCTGGCTGTGGTATGCAACACAATATCTGAGACCTTATTTAATTTATCAGGAGGTCTGGGTTTTTGTTCTCAAAGATCAGAAGTGGGGAATTTGCTGATGGAAACTAGATATTAGAAATATCTGATAAAATACTATAAGACCACCAATCTCAGCAATTCCCGTTTCCTCAAAGACTGGCAATACTCCAAGCTGAAGCAAGTGAGAAGGGCTGGATTTTCAGGAGGTGGGCAGAGGATTTCTGAGCTTCCTGAAAGAAAAAAAGAAAAAAGAATCCCCAGGACACCCCATTTGAAAGGACCTCCCTTTGATGGTCTTAGAACTGAAAGCTGCAATAGTCACCAGTGACTTGAAGACTTTGGCGAGCAAGCCTGGAGGAGCTGGGTGCAGAGAAGTTCCACTTGCTAACAGTCAAAACATTTGCTCTGTTGCTCAGAGGATAAGAAAGGAAGGAAAATCATGACAAAGACAGCCTTTCCCTTTCCTTTGAACTTTCTTTCCTTACCTCTGCTTCTTCTAGAGCCAGCTGAACTTCTGACTTTTCTTGTTCAACTTGTTTCTTGATTTTTTCTATTTCATGGAAGTTCTTGTTTCCTTCACTAATCTGATTGGTCAGATCAGAAATCTCCTCTGAAACAAAAAGGATGGATGGATTTAGCGATTCAAGTGTCCAAAACATACTATGATTCACAGAGCGTGACTACAGGACCTCTGTCTGAAATTACTACCTCAAGGGCTTGTCTATACACAAGCACTGCCTTACTTCAACTACGGCAGCTTTGTTTACCTGACCAACTTGAAAGTGCAGACTTTCCCGTAAATGCTTTTTTGTAGTGGTTATAGAGGTTCAGCTTTTGTCTGTGATTTGCAGGCAAAGAACACTGCTCTGTTTTGGGAGCTATCTAAGCTTTCTCCATTGCGCCTTTGTTATCTCTCTTGGTCCTCACCTGAGACTAGCACCTCTGCCAGTGGTGGTGGTGGGCTCACTTTCCATGCCCCTCCCATTGATGGGATCGATGAAAAAGGTGCTGGTTATAATTAGAAATTTACTTTTGATGATGTGAATTGCTCTTCATTGGTGTAAAGAGTGTGGGTTGTACTGCCAGTGAAAAGCTACTGAGACTTTTCTTAAAAAGCCTTCCTATATCCTTTAAATAAGAATTCATGTTTTAAACATAACTCTAGGCAACAAGTGTCAGATTGTACAGCTCTAATCAAATAGTAACAGCCAGGGCAATGAATCCCAAAGGACTGACACAGATCAAAAAACTGTTCAAAATCTGCTAATTAGAGCAGATTGAGTAGCACAAGGTATTGGTTACAAGAGAATGATCTGAAACTCTTTACTGAACAGTCAATTCCAGTTTGTTAAGTGATCTATTAGTATAGCCACTGTTAGCAACAATGCACTGTGCTTTGTACAGTGAAGTTCTGTACAGACTTGCTTGTTAGGCATGATAGAAAAGCCCCCAATGACTTCTTTACTCCTGTAGAGATACTCTACACCAAGCAAGGCTAAGCTTCATCGGCAGGTGAGTGAAGGGAAGCTTGCAGTCCTTTGGCTGTACCATTTTTTGTGATTAAAACCTTCATTGCCAGCATCAGGCAGTGCCTCCAAAAACATCTGAAATCTTGTCTCAGGGATGAGAGGAATTTCTTTCCCCAGAGCTGTTACAGGGCACCTGCAACCCTACAGCTGTCCTCAAGTGTGGTGCTCTCACACTGACCACTGAGCCTGAATGAAGCCTACCTTGGAGGTTCTTGTTTTCCCTTTTCAGTGTCTCCAGATGGTCCAGTGTCTCCTCATAAGCATTCTTCAACTTGAACAATTCAGTGCTGAGGCTACGGGCCTCCTTCTGGGAAGCCTCCAGCTCAGCCTGTGACTCTTCGTACTTCTGCTTCCAGTCATTGATGATCTTGTCAAATCCACGCTGTTTCTTGTCCAGGGAGGCAGCTGCCGAGTTGGCCTTTTCTAGGTCAATCATCATGTCTTCCAGCTCATTCTGCAGCCTATGCTTTGTCTTTTCCAGAGAAGAGCACTTGGCATTGGCTGCCTCAATTGCTTCCTCAGCTTCTTGAAGGCGAGCGGCAAGCTTTTTCCTACCAGGTGAGAAGAAACAGTACAGTGACTGAAAGGAACCACTGCCATGTTATCCAGCAAGACTGACACCAAAGCACTATCTCAATAATTTAGCTTCCAAAGGGGAAATGGGGCTTTTAGAGAGAGGAAACTGTGGTAGACAAAAAATTGCTTAAATTGTGAATGCTGACAAGCTGCAGCTGTGTGTGTGTGTGTGTGTGTGTGTGTGTGTGTGTGTGTGTGTCTGTGTGTGTGTCTGTGTGTGTCTGTGTATATCTGAATCTGAACTTCTGATCTCTCAAGTAGAAGCCTGCTACTTGCTATAGCTCCGACCAGTATGGTCTGGCTGTAAATTTTGATAACGCCTGGACTAAGCAGAAGTGGCATGTCCTGAATCCTCCAGCTAATAAAGAGACATGACCCAGAACCACTAATTAGGAGGCTGACCACGCATTGTGCTTTTGTACATAGTCTATTCAGATTGGGAAGACTGCAGCGTTGGGATTCTGCAAAGAAGAAGGGGTCCTGGAAAGAAAAAAAGGGGTCCAAGAAAGAAGATGAAGATGCTAGCTGGAGGAATTATCTTGGAAGTGGGCAAGGATCCTGCAGATCAGAAAGATGCATGGAGACAAATGCTGGGGGATGCTCGGAGACCTTGGCTAGTAACACCCAAGAGCAGTAACTGTGAGCAGCTGCACAGCATGAACTGAAATGAGTTTCTGACCTACTTTTCTAGTTCAGCAGTGATCTCCCTGCCGGGGAGGGAAGTTAAGACCTAGGGAATGTGCTGCTGGGCCAGGGGCAAAGCAAGTGAGTGTGTGAGATAATCAAGTAGAGTAAAAGCTTGATCTTGCTGGTACTTAACTAAACCTCAGTATCCAGATCCCCTACTGCGTGGACAGAGACTCAGCAGAAATGTTGACCCATTCAAGCAATGAAAGGAACAGAAAAAGGACATTCGTGAATGACATGAATGAGCCAGAAGGCCCTTTCCAACTGTATCGCCCTATTTCCTTATTGCCATAATAAGTCACACAGAGCTCAGTCCCCCCAACCAGGGACAGGATGAAGTCTGTGTAACCCACTTACTTGGCATCTTCCAGCTCCTCAGTTCTCTGAATGGCATCGGTCTCGTACTTTGTTCTCCACTGTGCCACTTCTGCGTTTCCCTTGGAGAGAGCCCGCTGCAGCTCTGCCTTGGCTTCTTGCTCCTCCTCATACTGCTCCCGCAAGAGATCACAGTCATGCCTAGCTGCTTGCAGGGCATGAGCCAGGGCATTCTTGGACTGCAGGGATAGAAAGGTCACAGCAAAACCTGAATAAACAGCCCCTAGGAATTCAAATGGAGACCAAAGTCTGTTTCTTTTTGCCTCTGGCCATGACATCCCTGACAAGTGAGGGTAAGAAGTGTATGAAATTACCTAAGAAAACCTCTCCTGGTGATGTGCTCAGCAATCTATCAAGACTGAAGATACTCGTAACACCTTTGAAGAAGCATCAAAACTTTTAAGATGCAAGATCTGAGATTTTGAGTATACTACTGAGTAAATTTTATTTACCACTTATGGACATTGATCACTCCAAGATTTTTCTCCTCCTGTGACTTGTCTCAGTCCGAGGCAGGAGTTTATAATCAGCATAATTACCAAGAAGCATTCTCACTCCCATATCTCATTTCAGCTTTTATCCAGGCTACAAATGAATGTGAACAGTTTTTCCCATTCCATCTCAACCAATGGGACACAGTCAAAGCATTACCTTGGTTTCCTCTTCTAGCTGTCTCCTAAGTTCTTCAATCTGTTGTGTGAATGATGTTTTCCCCCGGGACAGCTGACTTATCAGTGACTCCTTCTCTTCCAGCTGTCTTATAAACTCACCTGCCAAGGGATTTAACCAAAAAAAAGTAAGAACAGGAAGTGGCACACTCCTACTGAAAAAAAAGCAAAGTCCCAGTTATCCAATTCTGCTGAGCAAAGGAACCAATAGTAATTGTGGCTGACCTTGTGAGCTTTCCTCCAAACTTGTAACCATCACACGCTCCACTAGGATAGTTTTCCTTATTTTTTTCTTTTATTTGTACTGCCATTAGCTAAGCTCATTAATTTTAGTTCAGCTCATGGATCAGCCTAGACCAATGCCTACTTTCATGTGTGGTTGCAGCTGATTTTGTTCATACTTTTCTACGCTATTTTATATTGCTTTTCCACAGATGACTTTTCAGAGGGCTCCAAAGCAACCTGAGAACCTCACAATTGACAGTGTACAGAACAGAGGGATACATAAGAAAAGATATTTACAAGAATGGCATCACTGCAGGGTGGAAACCACAGCCTTATAGGAGTAGAAAGAACTAACTATAAAATAGGAAATGAAATATATGCATCTTGAAAATACACAGAAAGTTAGTCTAGCAGAACAGTGAAATCTGATGAGGATGCAGAAATCAAATAGTTCTACTCTGGTTAAAAAAGTAGCAAGCGCTTAGAGCATATGGGGTATTTTTGGTTTGGTGTGAATGCCTTCTAGAGTGCAATGCTCAAGTTGACACTTGAAAAGATAGTATTCACACAGACAACAGTGCTATACCAACTCCTTAGTCTTCCCTCTAGCATTGCTAAACAGATGTGGTGTAACATTGTTCCTGAAACTGGGTGCTTAGCCAGCGCATCCATTTCAGTTCATGAAATGGTAGTACAGCATGCTGGTAAGTATGGTTATAGGTTGTTTTTTTTTAAGCCAGTCCAAGGCAAGGTTCCCCTCTCCAAGGTTATAAGAATGTTGAAGACAGACAAGTAAAAAGACACTGAGCTACAGCTCCATTCAGCAATCCTAATCCAGCCACCTTCAAAGCAGATGTCATCACGTAATACATCACACTGACATTGAGACACATTTGATATACTGTTTTCCAGTAACTTATTGGGGCTGAACTTTCACATACCATTCTCACTCTGAAGTTTTGTCTTTTGGGTAGTGAGATCATTCATAAGGCGAGTCATTTCCTCCAGTTTAGTTTTTGTCTCGTTCAAATGATCTTCATAAGTCCGACAAAGTTTCTCTGCATTTGCCTAACAGGAATCAGAAGAAAACATGTACCAAGCTGTAGCTTTCCAAAGCCGAGAGGAAAAGTCATCTTTTATTTGCCTTTCAGGGAAATGACAGATAACAAAGACACAAATACCATTTTCATCACCAGCAAATAAGGTATTATAAGGTAGAGGATAAGACCTACTCTTCTTAAGCGTTAGAGCAAGAACACTTATATCATGTTCTGTTGACAACCTGGTTTAAGGAAGAATTTTACCTAGTAAGTACTACTCTTCCATTTGCCACTGGAGCAAGACAACAGTGAAAAGCATCTTCGAGAAACTCTGAGTGAGTAGAATTTGAGTAAAGAATTTGGGATATAGTTCAGCTTTAAAAGTGACTGAGAAGAAATGATTTCCCCCCCGCCCCATCCCATCCCAGATGTGTGTCTGTACACGTGTGCTTAATGTTTTTCAAGATCAAGCTCATGAAAGGCAGAGGCTACAGGGGAACATCGACATCCTTTGTTCTTAGTGTGTTTTTTGTCAGTACCTCTTAAAGCACTTCACAAAGCAGATCAAAATCTTGTCACTGTTTTGAAGATGGGACACTGGAGTCAAGAGAGGAAAACCTGCCTGCTGTCACCTAGGAGGACAGCAGCAAAGCAGGAAATAGAAGCCCCGTGAATAGCGACCCAGGCCAGGGGTCTCCCCATTATGTCACCCTGCCCCATTTGTTTTCCTGTGACTGGGTTCTGAACTGAAGTATCAGAGTGAAAAGGTTCCACAAGAATGTCAAAAGCAATCACATGCCCATGAAATTCAGGCATAAGCCTCCCTCTTAATTGCTAGATGGGGAAATCACCTCCAATGAAAATTGCTTTACTGATTCTGGTTTAATTGCCATTTATCATAAATTAAGTTTGATGACAACTTTCTAACGCTCAGAATGCTGAAATCTGTTTTCTTCCATTTTATTGGAAGGACTTTTTGGAGTGCTCTGAATGCTACCAAGACTATCTATGCAGGAAACAAAATCCACAATTCATCCATAGGAAGTAAAAACACATGCAATGGTTCTGCAAGCTTTTGCTTGCCCTCCTTGCTAACATGACTCCAACCTGTGAACTATGGGCAGGATTGAGAGGACCTTGTTGGAGATGGGAGATGTCCAGCTTTGCATGGCATCCCCTCTGTCATCACTAGGCTGGGGGAGCACAGTTTAAGTGATATAGTTGTGTGCTTTGAAATATGCGGATGTAATATGGAGATGACTGGGTCTTGGGATGCTCTATATATTTTAGACAGACCAGCTCAATTGCCATCCCATCTCCAGGTAATGAGGGTTATAGCACCTTCTGGGAAGGGGTGACGCTGTACAGACAAGCCCCCCCAGATTGCAAGGCACTGCCTTCTGAAACACTCCAGCCCTACCAGGTGTCCGGGGAAACCTTCAGACCAGCCTTGGCTACATGTGACCTTTGCGGGGTAGGGAAACCTCAGGCCGCTTACTTTTCCCTTGACCATCTGCTCCATGTTGGATGATAGATCATCCACTTCCATCTTCAGCTCGCTCTTCTCTTTCTCCAGTTTCTGCTTGACCCGCTGCAGGTTGTCCAGTTGCTCCCCCATCTCAGCCACGCTGTCTGCATGCTTCTTCCTCAGGGTGGCAGCTGTGGCTTCATAGTGAAGCGTGGCCTCCTCGAGGTCCCGCCGCAGCTTCAGGAACTCTGCCTCACGTTTCTTGTTCATCTCTAGCTGAGCAGCAGTGGCTCCCCCAGCCTCCTCAAGTCGCTCACTTAATTCCTCCAGCTCTCGGGCCAAATCTGATCTCTGTTTTTCCACCTTGGCTCGAGCAGCTCTTTCCGCTTCCAACTCCTCTTCTAGTTCTTCTATACGAGCCTATCAAAGAGACACAAGTACCTTTGTGTTACCTCCATAATGATTCCTACCTGAAGACCTTGAAGCACCTAACAAATAGTCGAATCCACTGCCAGCCCACACCTTACAACTTATGAACAGATACTAAGGCACAGCAGTTAAAGGACTTGCCTAATTATGCCAATAAATCAGATTCTGAGTTGGAGTAAGACTGATGAGTTGCAGCTTTCTCAGTAGATATTTTCTCCTACAAGCTGTAGTTCAAGATATTTAGGTCAAGAACATAAAAGAGGTTACTTGTAGCAGGAGGGAGGAGTAGCAATTAATTGTAATTGAAGGGGACTGTAAGAGTTCTCCTTGCTCCCATTTTAATAGCTATGTGACAGAAGTAACCTCACTGTAGGAGTTTTAAGGTGAGGATTTCAAATACAGCATTATGTAGAATTGCATGAATAATGGATATATTGCACTGGGGGTAGTCTTTTTTTGAAAAAGTTATTTTGACCAACCAATGCTCCATATTCAAATTATCAGAATGTTCTTTATTTCCACTTTAATTGTAGGTCATTTTTAACATAGAAACTATAATAAAATTAGAAGCTGATGTTTTTTGTCAAACATTTTGTTTGGACTGCTCTGACTGTATTTGGCCTTTTCATTTCTGTTGAAAATGTCATGTGCATTTGAGTCCCTTCCTTAAATTTCAAATTCATGCCTATCACTGCTAAACTCCTCCCCTGCACTCCCCTTGCCCCCAGCTTCATGGTTTGGAACAACATGTTATTTGCTTAAAAACAAGATGCCATAGCCTTCCTGCCTCACTTGAAACCACTAGCATTCAGCAGTCATTGGTGGGAAGGAACCACTACAGAGCGAGCATCCTGAGGGAAACAGGAATCAGTCTGGGCAGCTACTGAGTTGCACCACTTTGGGTCTCAAAGCTAACTAACTGGACTGCAGCTACCTGTGAAAATCTGCGCAAAGCACTTCAGTGGGGCACAGAAAGAGACTCCCTCTTAGGTGCAAAAAAATGGGAGAGGCAAGCTGACCTGAAGCTCCTTGATCTTCTTTTGGAGCTGCAACACTATAGCTTGTTCATCTTCTATCTTGGAATTCAGCTGGCTCACTTCAAATTCTTTCCTGCCAAGGAAAGGAAAAACCCACTTTGACAATTTGCCCTGTAGCTCAAACAAAGTTAGGTTAATGCAATTTTTTAAAGAGTTGTTCAATAAAACTCCTAACATATCTAAGCAGAAATTGAAAGAGCAAACCTCATGTACTGCTACATGTATAAAAACACGTCTTCCTCTGAATAGTGCTAAGCTAAGACCCTGGATGCATTTGTGTGATTATATTCTGTGGTTCTTTATGTCTTACACAAGTAATGTTATTTTCAGAATCAGTGGAAAAAATACTTTTAAAATACTTTTAAGAGAGTGAGGTCTTTCAACAACACAGTCATAGCTTGTTAGGATGATTTTAGGGACTTCAGCTTTCTCCTCTAAGCAACGAAAAACATAAGTATATATTTTTTAATGTTGATAAGTATAATCAGTTCTAATATTTCAGGTATAATGTGCACCAGTAACAAAGCAACTTTCCCTCCCTCCTTGACTATACACTCTCTCCTTTGAGATGGAATTTCCTTTTAGCCACATCAGAGCAGAATGATGCACCTGAAGTGACAGTGGTAACTGTGCTGCTTTATTTTGTACAACAGAAAAGGTCTCTTACTTCTTCAGCTTTTCTTCCATCTGCAGCTTATCATTCTCCAAGTCCATGACACTTTCTTGGGTCAGCTTCAAATCCCCTTCCAGTTTGCGTTTTGCCCTTTCCAGATCCATCCTCACTTTCTTCTCTTGTTCAAGTGAGCCCTCAAGCTTTAGAAATGAAGTCATTTCTTAAATATATTGAGCACAGATGGTTTACAACAGCCAGAAGCATACTAGGCCCAGCTTTGTGCTGAGCTCTTGCAAGTGCTGTAGCAGAAGCACGTAAGTACAAGAGTCCGATTTTACATTTTTTGTTTTCTTGTAGCCAATGGCCTGTACAAAGAACATATGAGCTAAAGAAATATAACATAAGGGCTACTCCATGATTTATGACAGTGCAAGTATTACAGTTCTCTTGGTAGCAGAGCTCTGTTTGACTACATGCCAATTACAGTGAAAATGCAACTGAGTAGTGGATTTTCCCTCATTATTGCACTCCTTTCAAAGGCTTAACTACAGGGAGAAGTTTTTACACAGTTGCTGTAATTATACTTTTTTTTTTTCCAGACAGTATTACATGGACTGTATTTATACATCCTTGATCATTTACAAAAGGACAGAAATACATTTCAAAGCTTTGTGACATTTCAGACTCATGAAAACTGTAAATGGTGTACAAACAAGCCTGGAGAAAAATTAAGGCAGAGCCAGCTTACATCATCCACTTGTTGTTCCAGTTTCAGTTTAGCTTTGCTCAGTGTGTTGACCTTGTCCTCCTCTGCTTGTAGGTCATCCAGAACTTGCTGGTGAGCTTCCTGCAAGGACTTCTTCTCCTTAGTAAGTTTGCTGATGTTCTCGTCAAGAGTTGCCATTTCTTCTGTCAGATTTTTGACCTGTGTGAGAGAGGAAGCAGTGATGGATGTATTTGTAAGACTTTGGAGTGACAGGTTATCATAAAGCTTAAAGGACTGCCTATACTGAATGTGTATGCAGGAAAAGGGTTGAAGGAAAGGGGATTTTTTTTCTTCCCCCGTTTTTGGCATTTTGAGTGAAACTGCCGTCAAGGGAGCCAGGAAGTGCCAATTCTTCTTGCGGGTGTTTTTCTTTGAAATGCACTAAATTCTTTTCAATTGCAGCACAACTCACTTCCAAAAAAGAGAAACTCAGGCTCAAACTTAAAAATTTTCCTTCATAAAGTCAAAGACAAATGACTCTGTATATACTCTGACCCTGCAGCACGGCCTGAATGAAGCAGTCAGAAGACTGGTAGCTCTTGTCATTGAGGCAATCCATCCCCAGTCTCTTTTGAAAACATATCCTCAAGTTCTAAAAGTACCTTATTTTCAGTAGCGTGCTTCTCTTTCTCTACTTTTGCAAGTGTTATTTCAAGATCATCAATATCTTTCTTGAGTTCAGAGCACTCATCTTCCAATTTTCTCTTCTTAGAAGTCAGCTCAGAATTCATCTCTTCCTCATCCTCAACCCGCTCTGTCAGTTCTTTGACTTTGGCCTCCAGCTGAATCTTAGATTTAATCAACAAGTCACATCGTTCCTCTGCATCTGCCAGAGTGTCTTGCTCCTGGTGTGGCACAAGGAAGAGGACAGCCATGACTGCCTGACCTTTTTTCTTCCTCACTTGTCCCCTATCCTGTAAGTGGTCACAAAGCCTGACCCAACACTTCACAGCAGCATAAGGAACAACTCCTACTCATAACTTCAAAAGGCAAGAGCAACAATTAATGGAGCAGGATGAGTGGTGAGCATGACAAATCATGCATGCCCCTGTAAGAACACTTCTGTATTTAATTGCCATGGACATTGACCAGGACAAAGCCCTGTAAGATTTGCATCATTAGCCCACCTGGTTATTTCCTAGGACATAAGAATTTCTATTTGCTGTAAGCTTTTGGCAATATTCTGACAAGACCAACAGCTTATCTGCATTGACTTTGCACTAATTCCCTGGTTTGTAAGCCTCTGAGTTTGAAAGAACATCTAACAATTATGCAAACCAAATTAGCTTTGCCTACTCACGGCTTGGAGCTGGAGAAGCAAATCATTCTTCTCCTGAACCAAAGAGACTTGCTTTTCTTCAAGTTCCTTTCTCCTGGCTTCAGATTTTTCCAGAGCCTCCTTCAGTTTCAAGAACTCTTCCTTCATATTGGCCATCTCCTTTTCAGTTTCTGCAGACTTCAGAAGAGGTTTGATCTTAAAGAAAAGCTTCATCCAGGGCCAATTCTTCACAGCCATAAAAGCACGGATATTCCACTGAATTACAAGAAGAGCATCCCTGGTTTAAGAAGAAAATAAACAAAATCCCCTAAAGCTTAGCCTGAATTGAGAAAGTGAGGTTTTTTTTTTTCATCCTCAGCCACCTTTACTGCTCTGTTTTCAGTAATATTAGAAATTGTACTAGGTTCTAAAATACGCAAGAAAGTTCCTCCATATCCATAGGAAGAATTTCCAAATCTGATTTTTATGAGAGTGGTGGGCAACTAATACATGGTTGCTATTATTTTTATCATATGTCCATGTTAAACCTTTAATTCAGGATTAGCAAGCATCTTAAGTGCTGTAATAATGGCTCTATTCAACATATAATTAAATCATAATGACCATTATCTGCTAAGACTTAAGAGGGTACCTTCATACCTGCGCTCTACTATCTTCTGAAACTCAATTCGCATCAGTCTGCCACGCGCTCTTGCTTGGATCATCGTTAAGATCTTTGCAAGTCTCTCATCCCTCATTTCTTCTAGATGACCCAAGAGACCAGCCTTGAAGAACACCTGACAGGTGCACAGATGTTATTTGACCATAAAGAATTATTTTATTTGACAGTACATCAGCAGTTACACAGACTTTATTGCAATTGCCCAGAAGAGTGGTATTTTTACTGGCACATTTATAAAGCAGAAGAAAATAGATGGCCCAATACTACTTGCATCAGGGACTGCATTGTACAGTTTCCCAACTGTTTTAAAACTGGGTCTCATCTTCTCAGTTTTGAGCAGGCCAGGCTATCCTATTGCCACATTACACAATACCTTTCAACTGTGGCAGGGTTCAAACCAGGTCAACTGAACCACAGCTCCCAGCTCGCAGATCCCTGTGAATGAGATCATGTCATAATTGCACATGGCCTCATTTCAAAAGCTGCAGTTGATCTTGTGGTCCATGTATGTTTGAGCCTATCTATACTACATAAGCTGTTGTTTTACTGGGGGACATGGACGATCAGCTGCTCCTTTGTTTGCTTGTAGTGCTGCTGCAATAAAAGCTTTGTGGGAGCTTAAGCTCGAGAAACACAATTCCTCTAGCACAGCTTAAAATTTAGTATCAATTTGCTGCTATATTGCTGGCTCCTTGTATTATTAACTGTTCACTACCACCACTAGAAATTTCATAATGTCCTATTCTGCACATTACATTCATCTCCTTCCTCTTTACATAGTCATTGATGGACTCTTCTGGTTACCTTGGTGTGTCCAAAACGATACTGGTTATGGTCAATATCTAAAGATGACAGCAATTTTTCAGAAGCTTTTCTGCTATCCACAAATTTATCCTCTGGGATTGCACCTGGATTCAGAATGCGGTACCTGTTAATAACAGATTAACAATGAATAAAACTGGCCTAGATTCTGCTTTATTCAAAACTAAAAATATCACCTAGAGTAATTTCCTACATCATATCTACACAGACACAAGCAAGAGCAGAATTCTGCCTTCCATGTTCAGACAATCTGTATGGAAAATAAACTGGAATGGAATAAAATACCTCAAATAAAAAAGAGAAGACGTGCTTTGTTTATTTTGACTGATAGGGTAGGACAGGAGACAACACAGCTTGGCATTACCTTTGTTTGAAGTCAGCGTAAAGCACCCTGTTTGGGAAACCCTTTCGGCAAATGCGGATGCCTTCCAGAACACCATTACAGCGGAGCTGATGCAAGACAAGGAAAGCATCCATTTCACCTACGGGGAAAAACAAAGCTAAACTAAATGGGGATCTTCCATAGCGCTAATCTTCATCTCGTTGAGGGAATTAGAAAATGTAAGGTGTCATCTCCTAAAAAAGCAACTCTATTTGATAAGGTGGACAACACAGACAGTATTTAAGTACAGTCTGGTGACTTGGAAGTAAATATTGAAATGACATTTTAAGATTGCTGTGTTTTCCATACCTGGAGTTTTTGTTTCATTGGGGATAATGCATCGTACAAAGTGAGGGGCTGTAGATCTTAGGTTAGTCATCAGCTTATTTAAATTTTCCTAGAAAACACATATTAAAAACACAATTAGCTTTAATGCTTCAGTGGAATTCCAATTATTCATTTCTTTGATTTGTTGGCAGTTAAGTTTAAGGTCATCTCCCTGAACAGTCCCAACAAAACGATAAGCTTAGCAAAATCATTACAGAGAAATGTGTTCAAATAAACCAAATATTAGTCAACTCTATTTTAGGAATCCACATCAGTTTTAGCAAAGTCCTAAAGAGACAGGTGTTTTACTCACAATCCCGGACATCAGAACCAATATGACCAGCAAGCAAGATGCAATGTCATCCTGCAGACCATTTCTGTAAAGCTATGCTTTTATACCTTTTTCTCTTACACTAACTGAAAGTCTCTTACACTAACTAAAGGACATATTATTCATGTAGTGGTGTGTGATAATGTATTGATATATTGATGACTAACTTCATTAACACACGTTGCTGACATCAAATCTTGTTTAATCATAAAATTCCATAGTGAGCATTAGGACTCCCTCTTCCCACTGCACTATCTCAATTAGGTTTTTGTCCCATCTTGTCTGAACTATGACTTCATACCATCTACTATGAGTATTAAGTTCCTTTCACCTAGTGAAACTCTGATTTGAACTGCATTTTTGCCTTGTGACTTCCTCGCCCAGTGAAGATAAATCAGCTTTCCCATTTGTTCTTCATAAAAGCTAGGTTTTTGTCCTCCTGTCCCAACATTTTCCTTTTATTGATCTTAATCAGACATCTTCCAGACAGGCAGCAAACAGCTTAGAGGAAATCAAGCGTTCAGTCCCTGCCAGTGATCACCAAACTCTGTGAAATGTCTTTTGTCTAGTATGTGGAAAATAGAGAAGATTCAAGGTGGAATATGATGTCATCAGCAGACTGTTCAAACTGAAAATTTCTCATATGTTAGCCAGAATCATAAATGAAACAACAGGAGCTGGGTACTTAGCAGCTCCTTGTGTCCTGGAAAATGGGTTTCTATTTACGGATTATTAAACCGTTGTCTACAAACACTTTCTTCAGCTATCTTCACACTTCTTCAGCTGTATCTACACGGGCAAGATACAGGTCTCAATTTCCAGTGATTTCACTTCATGAGGAGTAACTCCTAACAAGATAAAATGACATAACTAGGGGAAGACAACTATCTCCTTCCTCACCTGAACTTTAGCTACATTACAGCTTCCTCAGTGTTACCCTGTAAGAAATTTCAGTAATGGCAAATATAGCTCCATTTTTCCCCAGAAACGACACAAGTGACAGCTCCCACCAGGAGTGCATTCCAGTCCTAGAAGGATGGAATTACTCAGGGGAAAAAAAGAAGGGTTATTCTCCACTGCATTCTACGACTTTTGTTTTCCATGGTTACTCTAATTTTAGGATCCAGTTACAAACAGTAAGCAAACAAGGACTAGCAAACAACTTGTAAACACTTCCAGTTCCAAAGACATGCATGAAGCAACAAGCCACAAAATAAAAGTAGTTCACAAAATTTGTGATACTTTCTCAAATATAATACAAATCCCATATTCTACTGAATACTCAAAGAAGAGAAAACCAAACAGCCCATCACACATGCAGTTTTAATAACAATTTACTCATTTAGTCAAGGCCAGTATCCCAGGCCCAGAATGAAAATCTGTTATGAGATTTCGATTTCATTTAGGACAGTCCTTAACATTCCTCTTCAGTGTATTGAGTCTTAACTCAAACTAGGAGGTGGGGTGGGAGAAACAAACCTTGTGTAGCGAGGACACTGTTTGAAAAGAAGCACCTTTCTTGCGTTTCTTTTCTCCGCCCTGATCAGCTAAGAAGAAAAATGAAATAAAAAGTCACATTTTTTATCTTAATGTGGGGTGCAAGGCATGGCAGAGGAGACAGACAAACCTTTCCAAAAGCACAACTTCATTTGAAAGAAAGGCATAGCAAATGACTTGCATGGCTGTGATTGCTCAAATATTATACAAAAATTTCTGAACTTGTGTTATATATCACAAGTTTGCCGTTCTCTGTCCATACTCATGTTTTTTGTCAAAGACTACTGTAAGCTTTCTGGATTACATTTTCATTTCAGATCCAAACAACGTCACTCATTATGCAGAAAGTCCATAAATATGAATAAGGCAAAAATAGCTTTTAAGAAAATAGAGTAGCTTGTAGTTCATTAAAAAACTGATAGGTGAGACAATGCAGAAAAAGCAAAAGAAAAAGCTAAAGAAAAGTAATGCTTAGGGAGACTTTGTACTATGCAATTGAAATCATAGCTTCCACATATCTGTTCTGGAGACACTGGAGCTGTGTAAGTAACATTTGTCCAGAATAGAGGGAAAGCGAGAGTATTTTTCTTGTGACTTTAGATCCTGTAGCTTTGTATCCCCTGAATTTTGCTTAAAGCTTCAGTCAAACTCACTCAGATCCTCAAAGAGGATGCTAATTTTTGACACGACCTTATGAAGTTTCACCATACTTGAGCCAAACACTACCCCAAAAATGTTCAGCAATTGCTGTAGCTTTCTAAATACTGGACTATTAGGTCATTCCCAGGAGGTCTGCATTCTTTCACCTGTCAACAGCAGCCAGCATAAAAAGAGAAGTGAAGGGTGCAATGTGTTTGATGCAATTATCAAAAACTTCTCCCCCTTTGAAAGTGACACTGCCAAGCCTGGAAGAGGCTAATCTGGACAAGCTGCTCTTTTCTCCTGACACTAAAGAAAAGCCAGGTAGTATTCTGACAAGCAGGAATATCCACAGGCAAATATGCAATTAGTAACTTGCAAGAATTTGCTAGTGGCAGGATTTTTGTTATTTATATTCAGCTCCATTTCTTATCCACATTATGAAGTCTGCAGTCTGCTTACTTCTCAGAAAGTATCTTACGATTCATGACAGCAACATCTATAGAAATGAGGTTACTAATAAATAGGCTGTAAGTGATTGCAACTTCAGGACATAAGAGCTACATCTTTGTAATGAATGCCAGTCTTATTTACTTAACAGCAATTTTATGGATGCTTGCTACTTGTCTTCCCACAAATAAAACAGTTGTATATAATGCAGACAGCTTAAATATGTCCTCAGACATACATCAGTCTTGTCAAAGGAGAAACCAACAGCAACAGAAAAAGAATGTTTATTCTTGCAACCTTCTGCTGCTTTTGCCAAGCTGGACTAGTGCTCAGTTACCTTACAGGCTCCCTGCCAATAGTCTGACAAAATATTCCAAAGGTCTCTCTCAGAGTTTATATTTCTTATTGAATTGAGGATGGCTAGCAAGGAGGGCTACAGTGTGGGAAACAAGAGCTGTTCTTGTTCTTCTGCTTTTATGTATGGAAGCTTTTGTGCATCACTTGTCTGCATATCTGAACATTTGCATGCTCAAACCCCCATCGCAGCGTTCACAACACACAAATCCTTGCCAGAATTGCCCAGAGGTTTTACATGTACAAACTAGCTGAGTTAATCACCTCCTTAAGATAACATGGTAAACTCATACAGATCCTGCACACATCTGAACAATTAGCCAGTGCCTCATTTAGCATTGCATCAACTGCAGTTTAGAGTCTTGTTTTGTTTTTTAAATTCATTGCCAGGCATGCATCCCAGAAATGAAAAAAAACCCACGTGAGCCAATTCTGCTTACCGCTGTCAGCACCAACGTAACTTTCAAACAGGCTTGCCAGCAGTTTATTGGATGATTTCTGGAAAATACCTACTACAGTTTCATTAAGTGGATCTTTGTTCTTCTCAAGCCACCCAATGATGTTATAGGGCACCTACAGCAAGCAACGTATTAAAAACATAAATTAGAGGTTGCAAATGTTCTCCTTCAGGGGCACCAGTAGTTCTTTATGGTTTGGCTTAAAGCCAATGACATATTGTGAAGTGCTGCTTCAGAGTGGTATCAGGCATTTGATTTTTCATCACTTCCCATCCAATTCTCTGCTTCCAAATTCCCAGATTTCTCTTCCTAATAATTACCATCTGAATCCTGCACACTCCTTCCAAGCTTTCCAGTCCCTGCATCCTCTCATAGTCTCCATGTGGTCAGCTGGAAAGATCCCACATTTGATAAATGACCCAGGAACCCTACTTGTAACTGCTGAACTATAAAATACACAAGTAATAATTTCACTTTGCAACAGCACACAACACTGGAATAATTAAGATATTCTGTTAGAAACTTCATGATTAAAAATCTAATTCCTGGGCTTTGCCACAGCTCTGTTTAGTAGGCAAATAAGTTCCACTCTCAGTATCACATGGGGATATAAATATTCATTTTCTTTTCTGAGTACATTAACATCTACACATAAAGAGCAAAATGGACATTATTTCTCTTAATGAATAGAAAATTAGCTTAACATTTGATTATATTTTGAAAGCAACATAAATAGCATCAGGCAGGTTCTAGCTCTACTCTCTTGAGGCTTCATATAAACTCTGTTTTTTATTGCATTCTCCTCAAATTATTTCTGCCCATGTGGTCTGAAAACTCAGCTTTGAAACTGGGTAAGTTTTGGCTCAGGTAGCTCAGTGCTGGATTCTTCTTGATCCCATCATCAGCCGTCCTTTTAGCTAAACCTCCACAGCAGAATCAACCACCTTTTCCTTGGCTATTTTAACATACTGGTCCTAACATGAGCAAAAAGGGATGTGAAATATGTTTTTTTTCTTTTCTTTCTTTTTTTTTTTTTTTTGAAATCACAGAAGTTAGGTAGAGATGACTCAGTTCATTTGTACAGGGAACCAAGATGGAAAGCAAGATGCTGCCGCTGTTTAATCACTAATCTGACCCTGATTACTGGAAAACCATTCAGAAAAACCATTATCAGCCCTCCTCAGTTTGTTTCCTTTTATCTGTGTGTCCAAGGACCATATATCTTGAAGTTTGGTAGCATCTTAATACGTTGCAAAACCTATGCAGAGAAAGTAGAAGTCTGCTCTTACTTCTAACTGTTCCTTTCTTCCCCTTTTCTTCCTTCCCACTGTTTCCCCTCCCTTCTGCACTATGGGCTAAACCCCACCTGGAAAACCTCTAATATAGATCTACCCTCCAGCAGAGGAACTTACTGCACCGGCATAATGAAGCAGCTCAAAGTGAGCTTCATATTTCCTTTTCTTGTCAGGCCTGGGTTTCTGGAAGTTAGGTGACTTGCCGAGATGATTGTCATAGAGTTTAGCTTTGAACGTCATATCTGTAGCTTTTGGGAACATACATTCCTCTTCAAGGATAGACAGGATTCCCAGTGGCTGTTAATTTAAAAAGATTTTTGTAAGAAAATGTTTAGGCTACCTGCTTTCAAAATCTGTGCAGTCTTTAAGTTTGATCTGGTGGAATTTTAGGCCTGCAAGATTTCTTCTTATACTGGTGAGGAATCCCTTGATTAGTCTGTTAAAGTGGTAACCACACCTTTGACTATTCAGTATGACATTTGTGCCTTAGGATGCTTTATGATGACTTCCAGAAGTGGTTTGATTTATTTCTCAAGGCAGTTGGACCAACTCATATTTTATCATTCATCCATCAGGGCAAGATGGACTAACTTAAGGGTGCACAAATGGTTTGAAGGGGCTGGGATCACATGCATAGAAATCCTACCACTGGAGAACAAAGTGATCAAGTACATGAGCACTTAATAATCAGCCCTCTAACTCCAGCTGTTCCAAAAGCCTTGCTAATACAAGACTCAAAATTTAATTTTTCCTCACAGGTCAGCAGAGATTACATACCATGCCAAGAAGAGATGGCAGAAAGAGATATAGCAAGGACACCTATCCCCACCAGGATCACATTATACTCATAAGGAGGGGGAAAGGAAAGGCATAGCCCATTCTGGGGAAGAGACTGGAGGGAGGCAATAGCTTAAGTCTAGGAAGAGCCTGAAGGACGTTGTACATCACCCTGTAATGCAATGTAAGAATCAGGGCCTCATGGGGGGAGGTACAGGGCACATGGCTGAAATACAGCATTTGTCCTGAAAAGCTGACAAGCAAGTCTGACATTAAGCATATGCGGAACAAGGTAGATGGGAGAAAAGGGGGAATAAGGAAAGAGAAGGAAGAGAAAGTAAGATTACACAGCTATATAGATAAACAGTTACAACACGTTTACTATTGGTTCTGTATGGCAAACTTACTGAGGTAAAGGCAAGTAACCACAAATACTGATTTTCCTTTAAATCTGTTTTGTGTGTTGGAAGGTGAAAAACTTGTCCTGCTGTTTATTCACCACGGTTGCTCCTATCACTAGGATTTGAGAACATTTCTAAGGGACCATCACAAATAAAAAACAATTCAGTAAATACCTCTTAGCACTCCTGTACATACCTTCTCAATTAGATCAATGCAGGCCTGCAGGTCCATGCCAAAATCAATGAAGACCCATTCAATGCCTTCCTTTTTATACTCTTCTTGCTCCAGGACGAACATGTGATGATTGAAAAACTGTTGCAGTTTTTCATTAGTGTAATTGATGCAAAGTTGCTCAAAGCTGTTAAACTGCAGAAAGGGACAAAAAGAGAAGCATTTGCACACAGTTAACTATGGCAAGGGTTTCGTGGAAAAGCAAGGAGGAAACTGTTTACATCTAAAACCTCCTAAACAGTAACTGACTGAGAAACTACCAGCGTAATACTGGAGGCAAAGGAGGAGGGAGCTCAGTAGCAGGCTGCCACCTGCCTCACATGCAGTCCCCCCGCAGCAGGAGGATACCCAGATTTGCTCAGGTCTCCGGCTGAGGAAGGGCAGCATCCTTTCCTTCAGCAGCATGCCACACCAGTCCTGTCAAGCAGAGCCTAGGCACTCTGCTCCACTGCAGAGCAGCATGCAGCAGTAACAGCATTAAACGCTAGCCTTCAGGAATGGATTCTGAGAAACAGAAGTTGCAAAGTGCTGTTCTCACATATACCTGTTTACAATGATCATACAAAGTGGGAGAAATATTACACCCTATAAAAGGTGCTTTCTCTCAGAGAGGAAGATTGGGCGTAATACATTCTCCTAAAACACAGCCCAAAGCATATGAGATGTTGTCTTTGTTAAAGGTTGCCAGCCTCTTCCCTCCCCAGGAGCTATCAGCATGTCCAGTTGTGCTAAATGCTGAGTGTTGTCTACATCTGTTCACTCCAAAATCTTGCGAAATTACACAGACTATTTTCTTTTCAGCTTTCTAGGCTGTTTGCCTTCTGTGCAGTTAGAAAAAGAAAGCCCCACCCAAGAGCTATTGATCAGTATCTTTCACAACCTTCCCCCAAGTCCTCATGCGTTAATACTCACATCAAAGATTTCAAATCCAGCAATGTCCAGGACTCCGATGAAGAATTGTCTGGGCAGCTTAGTGTCCAAGGTCTTGTTGATACGGACCACCAGCCATTTGAACATTCGGTCATACACTGCCTTGGATAAGGCCCCAACAGCATACAAAACCTAAAATATATGTTTCAGAAAAACAGTAGGTGGAACAGAATTCATTATGGAACACAAGGTTTTCAGTACGGCAGCCTTTTTCAATCCCTGCTTGGGCTTTAACTGAAATTTCACAATGGTTCATATAATCACCAATGCCTATTTAATACAACACACAGTTTCTCCTATTATCTGTGCTCAGTTTTCTTCAAATTACTGTTATGTATGTATGTGTCAGTCATATATATGCTCACATGTACATAAAGTATTAGTAAAGCACCTTATGGGGAGCAGTTGGGCAGCAAGTTGCAAATGGTTTAATCCCTTATGTTGCCATGGAAGTTAGATACCATAAAACTTGTGGGCCTGACACCAGCTGTGATGTCCAAGAAGTCCAGAACTACTGTAAGAATAGGGAAGCTCTGTGCTCAAGTAACTTATTGTGATTTGCTTTCAATTTGTGAGGGAAGCTATGGGACTTTGGACTTGTATCTCAAATGCATAAGCAGGAGGTTGAAAGAGCAATCAAAACAATAAGCAGGGAACATAACTAAATGGCGCTGGTGCCATTCAGCCTGCCAAATACTCAACTATACCAATAGGATATAGCTGTCTCCAGCAGTTTGCTGGTTACTGACTCATACCACAACCTGTCTTCAGACAGCAATTTTTATCATAACCAAAATGCTGAAGCCTCATCTATGATACCACTAGGACATTTCAGAAAAGCAGCACTGCTAATCCAGGGACTTCTGTTTCATAAATTAAGAGGTACTTCTAAGTGGATATTGCCTGTAGGCAATTGAGGTCACACAGAGCTTAAAATTACATGAATGATGAATGAGTGAATAAACTATGGCTCAGCTCTCCTAGTTAACTATTCAGATCCAGAATTAGATACCAGTTCCCATGTGGTTTTGCTGTGTCTAGCTTCCTTGAGTGGCTGCAACTAACACATCACTGAAACAATCTTATCAAAGGCAGTAAGGCAGTACTGGCTGCTGTTCCTCTGTTGGTCTCTTTGCTGTCTACCAGTTTCTCCTTCCATTATTCTCTGTTCCCCAAGTTTGGGGATATAACAAGAGAATACGTACCAGAGGATCCACTGTTTATGTAACACAGACACACGTAAATATTTCTAGCAGCTGTCTCTCTATTTGGGACATGAGAGTCGAATCCTCAGGGCTTGCAGGACAGGCACCCAAATGCTCTGAAAGTTTCTTCTTACCTGTTCAACACTTTGACCTTTGGTCACATACTCGTTTCCAACTTTCACTCTAGGGTGCAATAAACCCTTAACCAAATCAGAGGAGTTGATTCCCATTAGGTAGGCAGCTTTGTCAGCACCTGAGAAAGAGAAACAAGATTTCAGCTGGCTTTGAATTACTACTTGAAAACGTGTGTAGCCAAAAAAATGTTAAGCACTTCCACTTCCTAAGAAAAACTGGATAACTTTGCTCTTATGATGATTTATGTTAGGTGTGCCTGTGCTCTACCCTGTGGTAGAGAAGCTCAGCTTAGACCCTATTTGCTGCAAAAATCATACCTGAGAAACTCTTCAGCTTTAGGGAAAACAACAGGTCTTTGCATTGATCATAGACAGTTCAAAAAATTTAAAAAACTACTTCAGGTGCTTGAGGGAGTTCCTCCTCCTTCAAGCAAAGAAGCAAGACCTGAAGACACTAAAGAGAGAGTGAAGGCAACAACTTTTGACATTTTGTTCATATGGTCACAAAAACATAGAGCCTGTGAATATTCATTGGGTTGCTCAGACTGTGTCTATTCAGCTTCTGCTAAATTAGTTCACCCATCACTGTATAAGCCCTACTACAAATAAAATACAGCACTCTTGGCTGAGCAAGGAGTACATTGTGCAAGATCAAGGCAACAAGGACCTGTTTCTTCCTCAACAGAATGTCCCTCAAAATACATGCCAGGCTTTTAACAGTAAGGAGCAATGTTAGGTGTTATTCTTACTTTCAGTGCCATCAGCCTCTGCCTGTTCTTCTCTGGGTCTTTGCTTGAATTTCATGTTCCCAAAGTGCATGATTGCACCTGTGAGCTTGTAGGCACCAGACTTCTCATCTTGCACAAATCCCAAGATGTCCATGGCTTGCTGTGAAAAGGAAACACCAGGATATTTTGTCATTTGCCTCTTCAGTAACAATGACGTCTTGCAGCCCCACAATCTACCTTTGTATGGCAGATATTACTAACCTCCCAATGGGTGTTACCTGACAAAGCAGCCACTGGCACAGCCTGGGTGCCCAGCAGTGACTGGGGAGCAATGGGAGAGCTTCCATTATGTAGCATTTTATACACCAGAGTGATAAGAACATTGTGCCCATGGACATTACATGGAGCAAGACCACATTCAAAAGCATAGCAGTTTATCAATATTCTCACACTTCATATTATGAAAGCAACTGAGACCCATTTCTACTTCTATTTAGTCTAAAAATTTCAGTGACAGAAATTAGGCTCCTGCCAGCACTTTTCCTCCCCACACGCGCCTACTAAGCAAAATGTCATATCAGTACAGGCTTACATCTGTTGCCATCAATTCTTCTCCATCATCCAAGTTGTCCACTGTAACTACGCCTTGTGAGCAAAAGTGGTAGTCATATGGGTTGGTAGATACCAGTAGCATATCTGTAAAAGAACTGCCAGGGTCAAAACTGCCATCCATTTAGGATATCCCAACAAAACGGAGATTGAAAAGATTAATGCTGACATACATTTGTCTCTATACAAACATGCGTGCAACACTTTTTACAACTGCAGGGCAGCAACTAACTCTTATTCTACTATTCCAGTCTGAAGACCAAGATTTAGAGAAAAAGTGAATAACAAGGATATGTGGATACTGCATACACATCTACAAAAGGATGTTTTGCAATATGCCAAGGTCATCATTTCCTGTATAGCCCTACTTGTCTGCCTTGCCTGGCTCTAGGGGTAAAAATCCCATCCAAATACAGAGGAGAAAAAAGATTTTAGTATGATCCAAGACAGTGACAATGGGCATGGTACCCTCCATTTACATGAGATTCCCCAAAAAATGAGTTTCAGGACTCTTTGGAGAAGACACTCAGCTCTCAATCAATACAAGTCTGAACAAACTTCTCCACTTCTTTCCTCCTTCCTTTTCCTTCATATCAAAAACAAAAAGTGAAGTTGTTTTATAAAAAGCTGGCTGGCTCCACAACAACAGGCAAGTCCTGCTTCCCTGCTTCCTTAAGTCAACAAGAAGTTTCACCCATACTCAGCAGACCAAGCTTTGGTCTAGATTTCAGCCTTTTATATATATATATATATATATATATATATATATATACACGTGTTTGTGTGTCTGTATGTACATATATATGCCTACCAATATAGGTATATATAAAAATCATACTCTCTATATGTCTTATATGTTACTTTGCTATGTAGCCAAAGTTATATTTATTATATAGACTTACCTACATTTATATTTATATATTTGTCTATATTTATACTTATCTATATTTAGATATGTACATATTTATATATAAGTATATATATTTCTTGTATATAAAACAAAGCCACCACTGATTTCAACCTCTTCAAGAGCCTGAAGATGTGCTTCTGCTGGCAAGTAGGGTGTGTGCTGGTGTGGATTATACAGATGGAAAGTTTATGAGAAGGAGCACATTTTCCCAGCATAGAGATTCTCACAAAAATCTTAGTGCAGCACTTCCTTGAAGTCTTTCTCCTAATCTTTGTTAATTAGGCCACATAAAAGCTAAGAAGGCTAGGGATTTAGGGACTTGACCACACACTGTCAGGATAATAAGACTTCAAAACAGATTATGATTGCTATGGCTTAGCAGCAGTTTAGTGCAGCAATAAAACGATTCTTCAGTATGTTTTACAAAGTGTTTCTTCAGAGCACAGGTTAATCAAAACACATTACTTGGAGAAAGAGTTAGAGAAATAACTAGTGAAGGTTTTTTCAAAGCACTGGGAGATGGGAGCAGAGATCTCATCTGCTGTCTGTTCTTCTCCAGCAGGTCTATGGGACCACGTTCAAGCAGGGGGAAACCTGGAAGGTGGTCTCTCATGTAATGAGCTCTGTGCAGCTTTTCATATTCTCCCTTGCTATGCAGCATGACAGGATGCCAGTTCTAGCATTTGGGGCAGAAACAGAGAATAAGTTTTTCTTTATGGACCTTTAATCAGTCTCCTTATATGTAAAGTCAGGATGCTAAAGGCTTTATTGCCATAAATGCTTTTTGAGGCTTGAGCATTTTCCAGATATTTTGAGGCTTTAGACTACACAAATTCAGTGTGCTGCTTTTTGCCTTTATAATGTTATATTTTAAAAGTCGTGTCTAAGTCTCCATTCCCTTATTCCATTCTGCAATATCACTTCATTGTAAAGGGTACCTGCACCTGTGTATCATGGAAAAATTGGCTTTATTAGTGCCATCAGAACACCACCTTTTAAAAATCTATTTGTCAGTGGAAGTTCATTTTTGACAAGTGGAAGCATAAGACCCTTTTTGAACATAGCCAGTTTCCCCCAAGCACCCTCTTCAGCCACTGCCTATTCAGCTAAAGGTTGGTTCTTGCAAGATGTGCATCCAACTAATGCTTACCCAGCAACTCTGGTTTCTTTCCAGACAGGATTTGATAGAAGATGTGATAGTCTCTTTCACCTGGTTGCTGGAAAATCACTCGGGATTTCTCCAGTAAATCTAGTCACATAGTGAAAAAATCAGTGAGAAAGATTCTCTAAGGTTTCAGATGAGAAATTGTATTTTTAGAAGAAGACAAGAGCTTGTTGCTTACAAATCTCAATATCAGCAGATGACAGCTTGCCTGTGGTTCCAAAATGGATTCGGATAAATTTTCCCTAATTCACATGGAAGAATATTCTAATTAATGTATACAGTGTACACAAAGGAAACAAAGGATGCTACTTAAAGGGAGTGATTTGGTCAAAAAATTCAGTTTATGCAAACTCCTTGACTTTTCGCAGGCAGGTTTTCGACAAGAAATATTAAACAATGATATTGCACTTTTCTAAGCCTAAAGCTATACACACTGCTATGTAATCAGCTTGTGGGGAAAGGATAACAGTGTCCTTCTCTGCCAGGCTAAGTCACAGGGGAACCTACATAGCTTTCAGTTTCATGATGCAGCTTTACTGTAAAGCAGGACTCAGGGCAATAAGCTTGGTCATGAGACACACGGTCTGGACTCCTCCACATTTGCAATCTTGACCTGTATGCACTACTTATGTCAGTGAGGTCTGTGCTTTTTATACCACTCAGCCCACAAAATTTGCATATTTGTCCACAGAATTCCAGAAAACCTCTGAGTAGATTTAATCCAATTTATCATATTAAAATGCACTGGCTTTTTTTTTTTTTTTTTTTTTTTTTTTTTTTTTTGATATTCATTTCCATTCCAGCTGACAAACTCCTCATACAGTTGTGTGGTTTCCCACAGGTGCTTACAACCTCTGACCTTTTCCACTTCTTCAAATCTCACTTTTAAGCGGGTTTCTGAGGGAAACATGGGCTACAAACTTGGACTGTCATCCTCACACCATTTCTTTAGAACTTCTCAGCCAACATCAACCCCATGTGGCAGAGAGGCAGAGCTCCCAAGGAGATTTCTCTCCTGCAAGCCTAATGAAAATGAGGAGAGATGCCCAAGTTAATGACAGCACCGAGGAACAAGCAGGGGTGGCTTACTCAGCCAAAAAAAAAGTAAATGACATGGATGAAACATAGCTGTCTGTGTGTTTGCAGAGGGGGAAGGTGTGAGAGAGAGCAGGGCAACTGTGCTATGTTTCAGACAGAGAGAAAGGAGCGATATTGTGGGGAGAGGGAACAAGCTAGGCTAATGGAAAACATGGTAGGAAAATAAGGCTATGCAGGAGATGCAGTCCTGGGGAGGAGCTGCCATTGCTGTGGGAAGTCAGGGGATGTGAAGGGCTTCATAAAACCAGGCTTTGTTCATTCCAGATCATGGAACAGTTTAAACAGCTATTCAGGGTGGCTCTTTTTCTCTTGTTTTTTTTTTTGTTTTTTTTTTTTTTTTAATCCTTCCTATAGTTTTTCCTGCTCAAGTACCACTTTGCTGTTCTTTACCTGTGTAGGAATCCAACTATTCTAATGGATGAAACAAGAAGCAATTCATGAAAAGATTATTACAGAGATGTTATTAACTAGCCCTTGCTGAACAAGACATCATTACACTCTGGACTTACAAAACGCGAGGAGTTGTCATTTCTCAGGGTTTTGGCATTTCCAAAAGCTTCGAGGGCTGGGTTTGCTTGAATGATTTGATCCTCCAAGGTTCCCTAGAAATCAAGGTTGAAATACTGCTGAGAAACCTGCAGGCTAAAAATTCAGCTGGCAACTATGGCAGCCATGCATTTCACTTATAGTGGGAACTATCTGGAGCAAAGTGATTTAGCTCCCCACTAGGGGCAGGCACAGCGTTAACAGCCTAATGGCAACATCAGCAGTCAATAATGAGTGCTTAAAAGGCCTCAAACGTTCAGCTGCTCTCTACTGTTTTGCTTTGTGTATTTTATATTTTATGCCATCTGCATACAAATGAAGCAACCATGTCTTTCAGTGTACCCTGGTGCGTGCGGGGACATCCAAGCGCAGGTGGGTAGGAGAGGGGCTATTGAAGAAAGTGACAAGCGTTGAAAAGAAATGCATTAGTTTTGAAAGAACTCAGCGCTTGTACCGTTTGGCATTTTCAGAGATTAGCTGCCACTCCCACTAACTCCAGTTCGCTGAAGTAAACTGCTTTAACAGCTTGGGCCCCAGGGAACACTTCCACTGGGGAACCACGTGAAGAGCAATGCTGAGGTTCACGAAATGCATCAACAGAGCTTGATACCATTTGCACGTGCAAAAGATAAAGTAGTTAAGCTGACTGCTTACCCCAGTTCTGGTAGCCGGTTGCTATCAAAAGAGGAACAGAAGAAAAAAAGAAACAGAACGTGAGTACTAACATGAAGGACATCACAGAAGACGCAGATTAGCAAGGTTGGAGATCTAGCTGGCATCTATGTAGCAAGCAGTAGGATTGTTTTTGCATCAAAAAAACACTGCAGCTGTTACTTTATGTTCCCTGCACATCACAAAATAGCCAAGTGCTGTTCCTACTCAGCTTGTTATTTTTACCTCTAGTCCAGACGTCTACCTGGTTTTGCTCTAGAGGTGTTCCACAAGAAGCCAAAAGACAAACTGGACACAGAAAAGAGGTTGGTACTGGGTGATAAGAATAAAAGGACATAAATGCAAATGGACAAGCTTTAGACAACTAGATCTTGCTGCACTTGGACTTTTGGACTCTTTGTAAAAAGGAGTGATAAAGAAGATAAAATGTGACCTCAGCTGACAATCTATTAGGAAAAGCATCCAACTGCAGTATCTATTATTTGCACAATTATTCCATGAGCACATCTGATTTTAGCCACCAAAATGAGCACCAACCTCACTGGGCATAAAAGGCTCACTCTTGAGCACTCAGCTATTTGTTAAGAGAGCTTTGCAGGCCACAGATGAATGCATATCAAATTTTGGTGACGTCAGTAATGTGCGCAGAATCCCGGACTGGCTGAAATTTTGGCCTTAGAGGAACTATAGAGTTCGTAGGAATCATTTAATTTGCCATAAAAGTGTGTTGAGCCTCCAAGTGCAATGAAACACTTAGTGAATAGCTCATAGCAATACAAGATAAAAAGCAACATGAATATAATATTCACTGTAACCTTAGAGTGCACTTAAAAGCAGAACAGCACTTATCCAAAGGGAAATACAGAAAAGCTAATTGAAAATCTCTTGCCAAAACATTCTTTTTTTGCAGACGAAAAAGCTTTTCAACAAAACAGACATTTTGATGAGAAAGCTCTGCTTTTCAGCACTAGGTTCTCTGTGAAAAAAATCCATGAATTTTTTAAATCCTCAGAGTCTCCCCACCTTTTGACCAGCTTTAACACATTTGCAAACGTATTTAACATTACCAAAACTGAAACTCCTAGAAAAAGAGAGGGAACAACAAGCAGTTGTTCAAAATCACGAGTGGTTTGGCTGCTCCATCTGGAGCACAGCAAGTTCAGAACTACTTTGGCTTTCTACCTTCAGACTCAGTGATGCCACTTACAGAGGCAGCAATATCTTTCCCAAAGTAAAGGGGAAAAATACTTTTATTAACCACGTCTTTTGAGGTGTAGCACATGATCTGGTGTTTGGGATACAGACTTGCGAGGTTTGTTGTACACAATAGAAAAGTCTTGGAAGTTTGAAATGCTGGCAGACTTACACTCTTTTTACCAGGTTCCCCCAGGGCTGCCACTGTGGCAAAGTACTGAATGACACGTTTCGTGTTGACAGTCTTGCCAGCGCCGGATTCTCCACTAAGGGAAAAAAGAAGGGAACAATGATGTTGCTCAACCAGCTGTAATTCATCCTTTTACCTGCCAGTCCCACCAGCTCCTCCCTCTGCACAGGCACTTCTCTGAGATGCTGACAGTGATTTCTGCAATCTGTTGTTTGGTTATTCCAGAGGAAATCACATCAAATCAACTGAATGAACAGAGGTGAATGCCTGTGATAACAGCTACCAATTCTTCGTGCTACTGGTCTCAGAAATCTAATACGAACTCACATTACATTGAACATCCTTAAGGGCATGAAGTTTTATTACAAACAACCAGACTCAGGCACTGAGGTATACTTAAGTACAGCTAATGAGTTGGAAAACATTCAGAAAACCTGCAGTACTTTCCCAGCATTATCCAGGAGCAGTTGAGAACAGTGTAAAGAGACAAATACACCCAGCTCTCCATCTTTTATGCTTGCCAGCAAGTGATGTGCCTCTTCTTTTCTGCCTTGGTCATCTCCATCGCTACATTCAATTGTCTACCCAATGCTCTTAAATATATTTTGCAGCAAGGGCAACCACACTGAGAAAGGGTCTTCTGTGAGCAAACCAGGCACACACAGCAAGGACAACCCTGGAACAAGCTTCTTTTAACTGCCTGCTGAGCCTTTTTCATGCACTTGGAACAAACACCAAACAGGGACCAGAAAGCAGGCCAGCTCTGTCAGAGGCTTAGCTACTCCTTTCCCAGGGGGCTCAGTGTAACTATCAGATGGCCAAAAGGCCAGTTACTTGACTTGGATCAAGTTCCAGACAAATTAGCTGAGCTTTCACCAGCAAACTTGTACTTCAGTTGATTTTTTTCTTCTTTTTAAAGTTTTTTTTTTTTGGGGGGGGGAACAGAGTCTCAAATCTGTCAAAAAAGAAATACTTACGTAATCAGCATAGACTGATTTTCCCGATCTGAGGAGAAATAAAAAAGGCAAGTAAATGAGGCAAAGTCAGTAGGCTGTACAAATTGCTTATTATCACTGCAAATCAGTACCAACTATTCCAGAATCATTCCCAAGAGGATAGGAAAGAATCATAAGAAGCAGAGATGGAAAGATAAAAATAAGTATCATCTACTCCAACCTCCATCAGTGCAAGTTCTGCCCTGAATCCTCCTCTATATTTTAAGTCAGTATTAAAAACCTGCCAATCAGGAACATTCCCATATTTCTGGGAAACTATAACAACTGGCAGTAATTTCCTGTCAGCAAAATGTTTCTTTTCTGACTCTTGAATATATCTTTGCTTACATCTGACCTTTCTGCTCCTGTATTACTGGACCAACTCAAACAATTTTACTATTTGTTCACTAACTGTTCCTTTCTATGTATACTCATCTTTCACTAGACACACTGCTGACGCAAAGTTTTATAGTCTCCCTATTGTTAATGGCTTGAGCAGAAACAAGTGTTTATAATAACACTTTGCAACCGTAATATATTATTAACCAAGTTCAACAAATGCTAAAATGAGAACAACTTCCCAAACCATGGAGGTTAAATTCCTCCATACTTTTTTAATTCCATTCATCACATGTTACAACAAGAGTTAATTTGACCCAGCTTGGCCGTATTCCACCCTTATCTGACAAAACAGCATCTCTTTGCAGCCACAGGTACATCAGGATGCCCCTTTCCCCTGGCCACTTCTGCCTGCTCACAGCTGTGGCACTTTCCATGCTATTAAAGCCGGGTGGCAGCAGCATGTGTCCCCCTAATTCTCTTTGGGATTTATCTCTGCAACCTCGTAGGGCCTGGTGTAAGTACATCACTGCTGCCCTCTGCTGATAAATTCTCTTCGCAGTCATTTAAGGGTCAGGACAGGAAGACTTCTCACAAAAATCCAGAGTTGATTCCCACAAGGCAAGTGCCAGGACCCTAGGGCAGTCAGTGTAATCCTGATGCACAAAGCCACATCAAGTCTGAGCAAATGATGTGCATGCAGCAGCCTGAATAGCTGGCTCCAGGTTCTTCGTTCATACAAATATTACAACAGATACTATCAGACCCTTTTTTTTAATTGCCTCTGGGTTAAGACTGTGGCAGAAGAGTTTGGAACAGCTTTACATTAATTCACCAGATGCTGAGCCGTCTCGAATGAGGATGCCTCTTCTGTAGAAATATTTGAATAGGCAAGTTTCACATCTGCTTTTAATGAATGTAGGTAACTTACGAGCATTAGAACACTGAACATAAACTGATAGTAAAGTTGGGAATATACTTACAGCCTTTCCGAGGCTAGCCCATTTCAATTACAAACCAAGTCGGATGATCTCAGACCAGACAGCTAGGAACTGTAGGCCTTACAGATAAGCAGTGCACAGAGCTTACGGTTACCAGAACTACCACAGGGACAGTGAGAAAAAAAAAAAAAATTACTCATGCAGACTCCTAAACCCCCGTTCCTGGTGGAGTATTTGCATATTTGGTGCTGAGGGCTTGCACTGCAAATGCTCTCATGAAGCTCTATCCCATATCCGTCATGTAAGCTAAAGAAAGTGAAACCAAACTTGAAAGCAAACAGTGCTACTTACTACGCAGCATGTCATGGTATGCGTTATCAGCGATGGAGAAGATGTGAGGAGGAGCCTCCGAGCGTCTCTTGCCTTTGTATGCAGCAACCACCTCCGGCTTGTAGACAGGCAACCACTTGTAGGGATTTATAGTCACACAGAATAAACCTGAATAGGTCTAGAAAGGGACCCGAAATAAGAGCGAAAAAAAATTCTAAAAGAATGGAAAAAAGTAGTGTTTGCCGGTTTCAAAAATGAATACCCATCTGATTTTATAGCATGCCTTTGATATGTATTTCTAAAGCCACTGATCTGCCATGTGCTTCCTATTGGCAACAAATGATATTAAAATGACAGATAATAAACAGTTTTCCAGAGGCGAAAAATATTTTCAAGATGACAAGCAAACAGGAGCAGCCCCTTCAGCAGAACAAAGAAGCAGCACAGACCATCTTCTGGGTCCAAGCTTTTTACCTTGTTCCTCTACAAGAGTTGTTTCCTCTTGAAAATAAGAATTATGGAGGAAGGAAAAATTGCAGCTTTCCTGCCTGAACTCCATTCTTAGGAAGGGAAATTTGGGAGAAACAGTCTCCCATTATTAATTTGATGTGAGCACCTTGGGGCAAATTTCAGCTGGATGTTCAAAAAGAAAACAACTTCATAGTGTTATTCCCCAAAGCTGCAGAGTGTTTTTAGCTTTTGGAGAAACATAGTTGGTAAAAACCTATCTCTATAATCATTCTTTGAGCTATCTATATTAATTAGCTAGGGCCCAGCAGTTCTGAGGAAGAATGAGTTTCCAGCTGTAGATCTGGAGAACTGGTGTTAGCTGTTAACTTTTCAGGTACTTAGTCTGGGTTGAAACAGAAGTCTTTAAAGAAACTGAGATATTATATAGGCAAAAGCACCACGTACATATTGTTTAAGGAGCTCAATTACATTCTAAAAGCTTCAGGTGAAATGCAGGGGCCTTTCCTAAATGCAGCATTAGGACCTGCTACACAATGGCTTTTGCATGAGTCCTTGAGTCTTAGAGTAGAACTTTCTACAAGGAAAAGAAAACGACTAGTGGACTGATAACTGGATTCAGGCAAGACAACAAATTTCATTGTCTAGCTGTACTGACCTCCAAGACAAAGCCATGTGTTAGGGCCCTACATGACCATACTGGGGTTATTAGATAGATGCAGAAAGTGTATGATGATTGGAGTTTAAATAAGCAAAGGGTGGTTTCCTTCTTTGGTCAAACCCAAAAACTAGAACAGGGACTGGCTAGAATATACACACATCACTCTCACTGACTTTGGACACAACTGGATACAGCAAACTTAGGGCAAAATTTGGCCTCATGAAACTAGATGCTACTGAAGCTTGTTCTGGTGCTGACAGAAATTATGTTAATGCTTTCTTGGGGAAGACACAGAGTAAGGGAAGAGTCCAGAGCAAAACAAGATAGATATCAGCACTGAAAATGAAGAGAACTAAAGATAGAAAGGTTCATAATTAAATGAAGTTATATGTGTACTCTAAGCCTGAGGCACTGTTTTTTTAACAAGGAAATCTCCATGGCTAGTAATAACATGGATTAATAGTATGAGTGGAGAAAAGAAACTAGGTGTCCAGGAGGCTTTGACTGTAAAATATATCCAGTGACACCACTTTGCAAGATAAAGAAGCAAAAACCGAGAACAAGAACACCATCTTATTCATTTACTGTTGTCTGTCTGTATTCAGACACAAACCAAACGCAAGCAGTGTTTTCCTGAAGAAATGAGCAAGACTGCCAATTTTGTGGCATAACAAAGTTGTAAATTGAATATGAAGAACACAACATGGTCAAACGTCACAACATTTGGAATGCAGATTTCTAAATATACCAACTAATGACCCTTACATAGATCATCCAGTTGCTGTAGCGCTTTCTCAGGTTGTACAGCACTGACGCCTCATTCAGGTGGGTCAACATAGCCATATCCTCAATCATGTCAAATTTGGGTGGGTTCATTGACTGCACGTCATCTTCTTTTATAGTTATGGTCTGCCAAGAGAGATAGGAATGACACCGCTGGAAAACACTGAGATCCTATGTTGCTGCACGCACCTTATAGGAGAACCTATTTTCCCCATAGAGGGAAATTCTTTCGCTCAAACATGCATAACACCATTTGCTCTCACAGATAGCAGAAGAATGAGGGAAGGCTGAGGTGATTAAAATAAGGACTATAACTGTACGACTGTGACACATGCTAACTACAGCATGGGATTTTACCTACCGTCTCCTCATTTCTTCCTGCAGGATCAAAACCAGAACTGGTTGGTTGCATACCTCTGCTCACAGATTGCCAACTGCTGTGCAGTGACTAACACTCTTTTAGACTCAACTGTGTTTTTATTTTCCCTTGGTTGTTTTTGGTATGTCATTTTCATATGTCATCAGGGCTTCTCATTCACAGCCTGTGTCATGAATGGTTTGAATCAGGTAACAGCACTTAAACTGTTACGTATTTTCTGGAGCTTAGCACTCAGGCCTCATTAGTCACTGGTCAGACAAAAAAGGTTTCGTACCCTTCCATCTGTTGTCTCAACAGTCACTTTGCCATTGCTAGTTTCTATAATTTCAGCTTCAACATAAGCTTTCTTTTCATCAGGAACCCAACATTTCTTCTTCCCTGTGAAATTAAGGAGACAGAGGGTTCAGTCTTCAGGAAAATAGTAACACCATGCCCAATTTTAAGTTAGATTTCTAAGGTTACTTCTCCAAGCGTACAAAACCCCTGGGGCCACAACAAATGTGCAATACTATGGGGGCTGCATGCCAAAACAGAAGGTACAGGGCTCCCAAATGTTGTTTCTCCTTTGAAATGACAACTTGTCATCCTGAGGTCCTTCCAGCACAAGATGTCAAAATATTTCACAAACGCTGCCTAAGCCTCAGCCTCCATAGGAAATTCATAATCATCATCAGTGTGCAGACAGAGGAACTGAGAGCCAAGCCCAAATTAAGCTGTTCGCCAAAAGTCACACAGAAAATTGCTATGTGAATGAGGAATACAACCCACATTTTTTGCCTGCCAGCTATCAGATTTAACTTTATGTCTGCACATTCTTCTAGTTTGTCTTGAAGAACAGTAATATTAATAACTGTGCATTGTTATGTATACTTCTTTTTAGAAGCTTGGAGTAGCTGCACTAGACTTTAGGCGGCTTGCTTGTAATAGCAGCTATTACTGTGCTTATTGGTATATTCATACTTACTATTACACCTCAAAGCTCACATAGATCCATTTCATGAAAATTAACTTATGGAAAGCTGGAATCTAAGATCGCAGATTGTCATACAGAGGGCAAGTCCAGCAGACATACAGATACAATTTAAAGAGACATCTAGTCACGCCACAGAATTTCTTTCATTGTAGGAACATCAGTGTGAGGCACTTTTCTCTCAAATTGGCAAAGAAAAAGGAGTGATTTCTACTTTAGCAGAGCAGTTCATATAGATCTGAACTTCCAAAACTAGTTAATTACTTATTCAACAGAAGTTAAACTTATATAAATTAATATTAGCTAATAATAAATTAACTAAGATAATATAGATCAACTAGAATTATTTTCTAGTTAATACTACCTGAGGGCTTTTTATTGCCTTGTGGAATAAAGAAATCAAAGCTTGATTAAATCAGCTACCTCAAACAACAGCAACAACACAGCAGTGACAACACAGGCCTCACAGCCTGGTTAGCTCTGCATTCCCACAACCATGCTATGGATGTAACCCTTATTCAGGTTAGCCAGCCCCTGTCAGAGTAAAAGACAGGGCAACTCACCATCAAAGGCGACGGTCTGGGCCATCATCAGCTCCCTCTCGCTCTTTCGGAGGAAGGGAGTAGCCTCCCCAAATTCCGTCATGTCCATCATCTTGGCAAGATTTCAAGGTAGCACAGCCCAATAAGGGGAAAGAAAGGGACCTGGTCTACCAAAGAAGAGGGGGGAAGAAGATCTACTTCTTGGTCCATCTGGTGCAACACAAAACACCCAGCACCATGTGGCAGGTGGCTGCAGTACAAGTGATGACTAATTTCAAATGCAAATACCTAACACAGGTTTAGGGCTATACTGCACCCTCAGTCAAACCCTTCGCTTGCCCTGGCTTAGTTAAAGTCAGTCAGATCCTGTGTGGTTCAAAACCCTGACATGGATCACAGTTATCTCCATGGGAGAATTTAATCTCTTCTTTATGGCACAAATGGTGCTTAAGAGCAATTGGCAAAAGGAACCACTTGATGCTGTGATTTTGAAAATCTCTTAGCGGCAGCCTGTCCTGCCCTGTTTCAAATCCCCCAGGAGCTGGCGCCACTATCTTGAGCACTCTAGCGTGTCTTCTTGGGGTTTTGCCACATGGCCCCTTCACGTGTCAACTCAGCAGGCGTTTTCTGGAAATCCCAGAGCGAGAGTGCACTACTGCAAACTCAAAATTGTTATGGGCTGTGCTTAACGCCACTTAGCGCGGCTCCGGGAAAGTGTACTTGAGCTTGTGTCAGGCAATGCTGGCAAAGAAACCAGGCTACCTCCAGCGCAGCCCTCTGACTGCATGAATTAGCCCTGCGTGAAACCAGGACTGAGGCGGCAGGGGGAGACTGGGGGCTGGCACAGCTCCCCAGGTGCTGCGACCTCCAAATTCACCAGTGTGGGTATCCCTGCACAGCCACCACAGCACTGGTGCAAAGGCTTGCGAGCTTTCCAGATTGATCTGGGCTTTTTAGCCCAGCTTAATATCTACGCTTGCCTTTCAAATGACGAGGCCATGGTGCCTGGGAGCCTTTTACCATGAAAGCCATGGCAGGGTACTCTTGCGTAAGTGAGACCAATTTGCTGGTTTGTACTGCCAAGCGCTAAAGAGCTAATTGGTTATGCCATGACAGGCTTATTTTTATTGTTTGGAAAGGAGACAGTCAGCTCGAGTCAGCAGCACTTTATATAATGAAAACTTTTTAAACACACCATGTGGTCTCAAAGAAAAATTACCCTTTAAACAGCTATGTCCTGACTATATTTATTTACACGGCTATATCTATTTTAAAGATGCAGGATTTTACAAGTAGGCCAAACTAAGCTGTACTGAACAACAGTGAAACTGATGGCTTTTCACTAGGAATTCATTTGATTGCTATATTCTTATGGCTTAACTTCTATAATGATTATAGAAATAAATTCTCTCTGTATATATACACCCATACATACACATTTTTATTAGTATTTGTATATACACATATATGTAATGTGTATATATGTGTGTACATATATATACATGTATATATATGTGTGTGTGCACGTGTGTATATATATGTATACACACACCACAGTGTGTGAAGTATTCTTGCTCACAGTGCTGTCCAGGGAATTGTTTTAGAAGTCCCACAGCCCAAAGGTTTCCACCTCCCCCAAATTTAACAGAATTTCTTCAGACTTTTTTTTTCTTTCAAACTGAGGTACCATTTGATTACTATTCAAAGCCGCACAAGTGATCCTCAGATATTACCTCTTCCCTCATTTTATTCATTATGCCATGTCCAGAGCAAGCGGACAAACTTTCAAGACTCCTATCAAAACAGACGCTGTAGTCTTTTTAAATTTAGTTTCATTTTCAATTTCTAACAAAATCCATGCAATGACAAATCTCCTCATCAACTGGGGCAGTTTTTTCAGCGCATTCCTCCTGGGGAATGCAAAGCCCAAAGGCAGCAAAACTGCCAAATGCTTTACATCCACCCCACTCCCCCAGTTTGCAGGACGAACTGGAGATCTGCTGTCTTGTTGCTGTAGCACCAAAACAACTTTCTTCCCCAGAACTCGCCTTAACTTCTTTCTTTCTGAAGATTAAGAGCCTGCACAAGCACAGTTCACACCAATTATTTTAACATTGTCAGAGCTGACAAAAACCCCAGCTGGAGAGACAACTGAAAACTAGCATGGAAGTGTCTCTCTCCCATGGGGCACAGGTGTGGTACCATGGCAGGAAGGGACCTGTCTTAGCACTGGCAGAGCAGTGAAATTACGTCAGTTCATACATCTAAACAGAGCAGTAGTAGAGCATGCAAGTGTTAGTTCACATCACATGTGCAAAAATAAGAGGAGCCACTCCAATATTAATCTTGAGGACTCAGCACAGATTCTCACAAGTCCAAATATACATTAAACTGTTCTAAACTGTTTCTGCTTCGTGGGGTTTTGCTCCATTGGTAGACCTCTTAGGGACACTTACTCAGCTATTACCTTCTGTTTTTTTGTGGGGTATTTTTTTCCATATATGTTCAGGGCCAATGATTATAGCAAGCATATTATGGTGCAAAAACGCTTTGATTCATCTGGGATCATCCATCTTTTCTAACTCCAAGCATATGAGATTACTGAAGACAGAGGTGAGAGTCCAAGAAGCACCCATTCTGTAGGTGCCTAGGAGTCAATGAGAAAAACCCTTTGCAAGATAAGAGAAACTGGTAAAGTCTGTGGTCATAGTATTATTTTTAAAGGGTAGCATAGTCAGGAAATACAAGGTAAAACTAAACGCTTTGACTTTCCTTTTGATCTGTCCTGACAAATAACAAAAAGAGCCTTCACTTGCATGTGAACTTTGAAAGATCCTTGAAAACACCTACTCCCTGTAGAAAAGTGTTATAGTTACAGAAAATTAAGTGGCATGCCCAGGACCACCACCAGTTTGGTGGTGGATTCAAACGCGGAAAGCAGGGACCTCATCTTTCTTCAATGTGGCTGTTGGAAGAGCTCGCACAGTGCACCTGGCCCACCTGCTATAGCAACAAAAGTGGGTATCTCGCACATTTGAAAGAGAACCCAATCATTATTGTAGCTCAGTTTGGGTTAAAGAACTCCTTAAAGAACTCCTTGCAGCACTTAGAACAGTGAACTGCGTAATTTGTCATCTTTTGCAGATGATAGAGAGGACAGAAAATACAGCTTGCGTGTACTGGCCAATCAGTTGCATAATTACGAGGGACTTGCTGCTTTCATGAACGTCTTGCCTGAAGAAAGGTATATTTGCCATTCTAGCATTCAAACTGCATCCTAGGACCGACGGTGTTATACATTTAGTGAAAATACCACTGAAACCTTAAGCTGTTAGTGACATGAAAACTACGGTAAAGCGTTAGAGCCCAGCCAGTGACACACATGGAGAAGCGAAAGAGGTCGGTACTCACCCTGGAGAGCACACAGAAAGTATCACAGCTCTGCCCAGCCCACACTTTATATACACCTATCTCAAGGTCACCAGTGATAACTTTTTAAAGGCATCAGCAGCTTTCCTTTGTGCCTATATTTGTCGCCCGGCTCCCCGATGAGGAGACAAGGCCGGCTCAGGGAACATGTGCGGCTGGGCCCTGGCTGAGGGGGAGGGCAGGAATGTCGGCAGGAGCAGTGGGCTCCGCGTGTGCTTCCCCTCGCCGCCTCATTCTTGCTCCGTGACTTCATGGAAGAAACTTCTCCTGCTTCCACGCTGTGTTTTCACAGTGGCGAGTATTTCTTTTCTTTGTGCCTAAGAACTTAATTACCATTGGCCAGGGCAGGGTGGGAGAGTGGGGAAAAATTTGGACTATTCAGATGCAATTCCCCAAGAAAGGCAAAATCAAAGCTTCTTGCATGAGGGACAAGTGATTTTCAAGGGAAGCCGGTTACATGAGCCGAACACTGTCCTCAAGTGACAGAGCCGGGAGGAGAGTTCTCAAGTCACAGTCCAGCACCTTGAAGCCCCTTGCTTGGCCCTGGAGAATCAGAACCAAGTCCATAGGCTCAGGTTTGGACTACACAGGCATTCCCCAGTTTATGAAAAAGGCAAGAATAGGGCGGAAGTTTAAGAATACACTGATTCTGTCTGGAAAGTGAATCACAGATAATGAATAAAGTAGGCATCAATTTTAGCGAGAGTTTTGCTTCAGGAAACTCATTTTTGAGACTGAGCTTGAGCAATATCTGGCCTTCTCATCATAAACCCATTTTTCCAATAAAAGAAATGCCATAAGTAGCTCAGGTCTCATTTCATTTCAGCCCATAAATAGCAAAACAACTGACACATCCAGACTGATTTGATTTCACCAGCGTATGTAAATATATAGGCTTCATTTGGTTTCAGAAGGAACTGAATACACAAACAGAGGAAAATAAATATTGTGGATAATGCTAGCTGGCCACAAGGAAAGACAATATATTAGGGCTATAGAAAACTCACTTCCAAGGAAGCAAGGGTGAGGAGGGAGGGAGCTCACCCACAGCTTCATCAAATTCTTAGATACCCGCAGGAACAAGTGGTTTGGTTTGTGACCAGACAAGAATAAAAATGTTTGCATACTGAATCTGCTATTTTTAAAGCTGTTGTGCTGATGACTGGACAGTGACAGGTTGCACAGACAAAGGAGGTTTGTAAGAAAAAGGAGGGGTTTATAGAAGAGATGCTTAAAGACAGGAGATTGATGTGGCAAGTCTAAGGATCTGAGTGCTTCACTGACATTATATTTTTAGTTGTCAGGGAATGCTACCAAGCAACAGAGAAGCACTACCCCTTCGCTAGAGCCATGTCCACCTCCAGATGGATTTAAGTTGAGGAGAGGATCCTTTGTTAAAGCTAGAGGTGAGAGTTTCAGTGTACTGTGCTGTTAGGACACATCTGCACAAGGAACCTATGCTTGAGCAGAAGACGAACCGTGCACGTCACTCCCCAGTGCCTGACTGGCTGTTGTGCTCTTCTCTCACCTTTCCTTAAATCAGAATCACTTCCGACCCTTCCGAGCCTGCTGCTTTAGAGATACTCCGTGCCCTTCAGCAGGGATGTCTTTTGATGTACGATTTAACCCACCTGCTCTGTAAGACTGCAGTGAGAGGTGAGGTTTTTTTCCACTTAAATAAGCATCACTACTGATTTGCAAGTAAGAAAGGGAGGCTAAGGGTGAGGTAAGAACATTGCCTGAGACCACTGACAAAAACCACAGCAGAACTGCATTACCCCCTTAGAGGCTTCTGGTAAACTGAACATAGGACAAAAATGTAGCAATGGTTTCCTTATCTGTCCCCACCTCTCTCGATTTCCTGTTCCAGATTGCTTGTGTTGGGGCCTCACGGGTGGCTCCAGTACTTGATGCTTCACCTTTCTGTTTTGAATTTGGCTACAAGCAAAATGGAGCTAGTGATCTTGGCATAGGCTGTTTTGGTGAATAATGAATGATTCTGTAGAACTCAAGTAGCAGCTCCTGGTCACATAATTCAGAACAAGGTGGATCACACACATCACTTGGATTTACAGACGCCGTTAACCTGCTGCTGAAGACTGTGAATATGATTATTTCACACCATGAGGATATAATGCACTCACACTCTGCCCTCTTGCTCCTTTCTCACTCTGCCAGTAGCTTTACTTCTAGACACAATATTACCATTATTACCTACTTTGCTTGGAAGAAAGCATCTTTTACAAATACTCTGCTATCACTTACACATTTTCTGTACCGCAAATATTCAGTTTTTGTCAATCCTGCATGAACACTACAGTCTCTCTCCCATACCTCCATTTTCTTTTTTGGGGCTGCAAACAACTGTTTTAGCAGCTGATGCCAATGCACTTGCCATGTTTATGTCACTTGAAAAGTGACACAGACAGCACTGAGTCAAACACGATCAATTAATTTTCCTTGCTAGCCTGACATGAATTGGCACTGCACATCTGTTATTTCTGCCTTTCTGGAGTCTATTTGCTTTGTTTTAATATGAACCAGGATACACAGCACATTTCCCCTAGATTAAATTTGCATCAGTGACAACTAAAGACATTTGTCTCTCGCAGGGGCTACTTTTAGAAAGGTTAATGCTGGTCACCGTTTCTGGGGAAACGAGGAACTTTGATAAGAAGCCCTTGTGACTAACCTATTTTTAATAACATTACATATTGGAAAAGAATGCAATAACATTTATCTGTTCCAGACAAAGATAGTGTCAATATTGTGGTCTTATTTAGGAAAGCTGGCATGTTGGATCTGTAAAAGCCCATTTCCAACACCTCTCTATTTTCTTGAGGAAAAAAAAAAAAAAGAACCAACTGTTTTGACAAAATCTGGCCTTTATAATATTCTTAATAAAGTGTTCACTTTAATATCCTGGCACACCTGAAAAGCAAGATCCGTGACATAGGAGGACACTATTTCAAGAAACAGATGTTTGGAGAAAATGTCTTCTGAGTCATGATCCTCTGGACTGCTCCAAAACAAGCAGAAAGAGTATCCCTCAGCTAAATGAGATTGAGAACTTACCATTTACCTTAGGGTTGTCTGGTCACTGCTCCTTGCTGCTGCTGCTGCACTCTCCATTTAAAAGACAAGTGGGAAAGAGTTAAAATGAACTAGCCAGGGTGCCCTTCGAAAAAGGTCATCCACGCGGGAATAGTTTCAGGAGAAGAAAAACATGAACATCTTAACCAGCAGCAAATCCAAGCCCATTCTGTATGACTGGATATATTTTCTCTTGCAAAGAATTACGGTTTAATTCTTGAAGTGGTTGGTGCCCCAAAGAGAAATTGAAGGGGGAGAGGAGCTTAGCTTTAAAAATAGTTGCACTCTGCTACATCTCTAAAGGATGAGAAAACTGGGGCTAAACAGTACATCTAAAGTATGTTTCAGATGGCTAGACTCATGTTACTAGAACTACAGATTTTCTGGATTTTGCAAGCCCTCGTGCTTCCCTTGCTCCAGCACACATTAGATTGCGAACACAAATGTCCACAGCCTGAAGAGGTATCAGTAACTTCTGTTCACACTCCTTTCTGAATAATCATTTTTAATAGTGTCCATCATTTAATTCTTTACTGACAGCTACAGTGTGGTGTGCAAATTTGAAGTTCTGTATGGAGAGCATCTGCTTCTGAGCAAATGCGCCTGAAGAAATAATTTCTAAGTCCCTCAAAAATTTTAAAGTGCTTTTTAAACCACTAAAACGCATGATCTGTTGCCATCAGTATGCAGATGCCTGAAACCAAATACCTCTTCCTGCTTTGAACAGCTTAAAATCACTAGTGACTGCAGAGAATCAACATGCGCAGCCACGGAGGAGAGCAGCCTAACCTATTAGCTTCATAGGGCACAGAAGCCTTCATGCCGCCGCGGCGCTTTCGGCAGGCCTCCGTCTGTCATCCTGCGCCAGACACCGAGCGCCACGCTGCACCAACACACTCCCTTCCTAACCCAGGCCAGGAGAATAAACATTTCAGAGCCATCATTAGTCCCTCTCCCCCGCTGACATTTGATCATTAACGGTATCTTAAGAACGCTTTAATAGGTCAGGGTTTTAATGGGCGAGCTCAGCTTCTGGCAGCGAGACTGACAGCTCTTTGAGAGCAGATTACTGGTGCTGATAAATCCATCGCAGACTGACTCGCAGCCCTAGGAAAAACAGAAAGGCAAAAACAGTAAGAAGTGAGCCTAATTAAATGAGGGGTCTCAACTCTCTAGTTCTGGAGGCACACTGAGGAAGGGAAGGAAGGTCTTTCATCAGGCTCATTCTTACTCTTCTCTCTCCAACAGCTGATGCTGCCCTATTCCGCCAAAGAAAATTTGTCAGTCTCCAATAATTCTGAGTGTCCTAACTTGCCTGTCAGGTCAGAGAATAGGCAATGATATGTTTTTGGATTTGGTGGGCACCCTTTTAGTAACAGCTTTCACATCCTGCCATTTTAATTGCCCTTAGTGAGACCTTTTTTTCTCCTCTCCCCTTAAACTGTTCTACATTACCTGTAATGACTAGAGAAAGGTAGGGGGGGTAAAGGCCATAATAGTTCATGTAAGTAGTTCAAGTTATTCTTTTCAGTATTCATTAACTAAGCATTTATTTGTGCAGCACTTCATTAAAATTACTGTAGCCCCTTCACCAATTTTATTATGCCCTTCTGAGGTTAATAGTCAGCAGTGCTTTAGCCTCAATCAATACAGAAAACAAAAATCCATGATTTTCTCCCTGGGGTTTGTATTACACAACCTAGCTCAGAAGACAGGGGACTCCATTACCCCTACTTCAGCCCATAACTATGATATGCTCTCTGCTCAAGCAGTTTGCAAACCACATTTCCTATTTTGATACACAGCACTGCCCTAAAACACTTCTAGGCCTTCAAACACAGCATATTCCAGCTCTCCACAACATATTCCAGCTCTTGGTGACAAGTTCTTCATGACAACTTGCTTTTGTTGTTTTAAGTCTTTTTGTATTTCAGCTTCAAGTATTTAAAGCCTTTCTTTCAGGCATGAGCAGAGTTAGGTACAGTCCTTGCTAATCTTTTTTTTTTTTTTTTTTTTTTAACTTCTGTGGAGGTTGCTTTTTAGAGCAGGCAAGGGGAGAGAGAAGTCATTTATGCTTTTTCAGACATGAGCAATTTTTCAATTCCCCCCCCCCTCCCCTTTTTTAACCAAGTCTTAACTTGACTTTTTGTCAAGGACTGTTTGTCTTGTAGCTGTGTTTAGCTAATGCCTATTGCCAACTGTGCTAAAAAAAAATTCAGTGACAACTTAATCTGTGAAATAATTGCCTTGTGGGGATACTTTATCATCATTACAAGTGCCAACAAAAAAAACCTCTGTGTGACTGACATTGATACTAAATATCAAGAAGCCATTGCAGGAAGGAAACTATGATTTTTCAGTATTTACATTCTGTAAGTAAAGACAAGATACTGTGTCTTTCCAAGTACAGCTTTGCCAAGCTGATCACCTCAGCCAGGAAGCTCAGGCAGCAGTGTTTCTTGAAAAAACAAGCCCAGTTTTTTAAACTCTATTTCCAGAAAGATTGCTTTCTGCCATGAGCTTGAAAAAGCACACGTCTGTGCTTTTCACATATTCTAATATCCTTAAACTTCACCGACAACAAGCATCAGCGCCTCCAAATACGAACATGACCTCCTTCTCCCCAGTGCTAACGTTCTGGAGCAACTGGCTGATGTGTGTGTGTATATATGTAAATATATATATTTATATCTGCGTATGTGTGCACACGTGTGTAAGCATATATATACATAAATACACACTCATATACATATATATGCAAATCTCTCCCAACTACGAAGTCCCACACTTATAGCTTAATATTAGTTAGAATGAGCTTTTCCCTTAGAGACTTGCATAGCTGATCCTGGGAATTTGTGCTGTGCAGCAGCTCAGCCGTAGCTGATTCCACCTCCGCAACACTCCTCCCTTTCACATTGCCAGGCTCCAAAAAGCCTCCCTACCGCTCAGGTTCAACATCATGAAAACATACAGTCTTAAACTAGAGCTGAAATGCCACCACCAGCAAAATGTCCAAATTGCAAGGCAATGCTCCTAAGCAGAACCTTAAGCTCAGCCTTCTGCATATGGCATTTATATTTTCCTGAATGAGCACATCACGTCCAAAATCAAATTAGTTTCCAAAAAGATATGACAGGATAAGGTCAGAAAGGAGGAAATGTTGAGCTCCAGCATGCCAAGCTGCTATGAACGCCTGCTGCTTCTTTGCAGTTTGGGTACAAAGCAGAGAACAATGCACCAAGCTGTCAGTAGTTACAGGAGAGGCCACGGTGAGTAGGGGCCACGCTGGGCAGTCCAGAAGAACATGAGTCTGCACAACCCCAGGCGGACAGAGTCCTTTGGAGAGAGGCACCTGAGATTTCTGGTCAGGTTAGATGCATAATTCCCTTTAGAGTCAAACAGGCTCCCCACTAGCAGCTTATCCTTCTGTAACAGAATTGATTTCAAATGTCTCTTTTTGTAATTGAAATACATATTGTGTCTTTATAGGACAAAATTAAGCAGATGAAAAAAACAAAAATCAGATTATACACTTAAGACTTATTGCACAGAGCCAAAGTAACCTGCCATATAGATAGTTTTAAGCACTTCAGTCTCACACAATGGTCTCAAAAAGAAAAGGGAAAGAAGAAAAGAAATAATGTATCTGGTATGATGATGTATAGGCAGATTGCTGTAGACACTGAGCAAGAATGGGAAACAAGCCCTACCTCAGTGGGTGTCTCTGAAGCTTCACTTTAAATACTGATAGCTCAGAGGCATAAAAATACCAAACAACTCAAGTAGGTTGGTGGTTCTGTCAAATAACGTGTTGAATTTTCATCAAAATTCGTTCAAAGGAAAGCCTCAGGTTTTGATCTAAGAAGCATTTCCCACAGAAATGTCTCACCAACAGCTCAACCTGTTCACCAAAAGAGCACTTCAGAATAGTCTTGATTTGCTTGTTGCTGTACTGCCCTGTGGAAGCCTGTGGTTGTTCATCTCACCTCTCCAAATCCTGTTCTGCGGGTCAGGCTCCTGTGCCTTGCCACTGCCAGAGGAGAGAATGGGATCCTAACACCAACTCCCGCAAGGCAACAAAGTAACATTTTTATTTATATAGCTATAGAAAGAGGTATATACATTTCTTTTAATTATGACTGACATTTTTCAGAGAAGCAAAATGTGCAGCAGAAGGTTTAGCTGCAAAATTTGACACAGAACTGTGACAAAAATATGGGCTATTTTGAGGTACAAAAACATGCTATTAAAAACAAAAAAAAGGAAAATTTATTTTTTAAGCTGGAGTTTTCTGCTTCTTGCCTGTGAGGATATATTGGTCCTGGTAGAAACTCTCGTCCTTCTCATCATACTGCATTTGAGAAACAGGGATTTTCCAAAGCAGAAAAAAAATCACTCTCACCTCCCATGCTCACCCAAATATGAACTAGAACCTCAGATAAGGAAGTGCTGAGCTTAAGTGCAGATGATTTCCATTGCATTTCTGGCTTGGTCTGGATACTTTCATTCATCCACTGCTGACAAGCATCTGTGCCTCAAGATCCTGCAATGTATCTATCCTCAGAAAAATCACTGTGATATAGAAGTTATTGATACCTTTCTAGGAAAGGGAAACTGATTGTCTGAGGCAAAGATAAAGGCTAAATCCATGTAAACAATGAGGCATTTAATTCCCAGTGCTTTCTCTGTGTGAGATACCCATATAAGAACTGAAGGCAAGTCATTTTTGCCAGACCAATTTAGACTGAAGCAAGGATAAAAATCAAGATATGAGAGAGATTTTAGACACTGAAAGTATAAGGAGCGATAGCACTGAGTGGCACTATTGTTCAAAACAGAATAGGCAAAATACATTCAAAGATAATGACAATAGCTTTTATATCTCAAGTTAAATCTCAGAAAAACTAGAGTCATTCTTGACTGGACACACAAACTTGAGTTGTAGCTGCTTGCAGCTTGTAATCAGAAAAATATTCCTAGCTTACACTGGAACTACTAGCGTTTCTATTGCATTTGTTGATATCACTTGAAATTCCTGTTAGCTTTAATGTGAACTACAAACTAATGTCACACCATGTTTGTGTTCCTTAAGGTTTTGGGGGGGAGACAACACACAATTTGGAATATGAGACCACATGGTATGATTCATTTCAACAAGAGAAGGAATCACAAGGCAGAAAGACAGATCTCTTCCATAAAAATAATAAAACAGAAACTGCTTAAAAGAGGTTCCAACAACGGGCCACAATTCTGTCCCATACCCATGCTATGCAAACAGGTCTTACTGACTTAGGGCACTGTGCATGCAGTGTTCAAACAAGACAGAAAATAAGTACTTTTGCAACCAGAAAAGACAGCTTCAAGTTTTGTTTTAGCAGGCATTATAAACGATAATACAAATAAGAGAAGTGCTCGCTTTTATACAGGTTATGAAAGTGAGGTTGCAAGAGGGCAAATTAAACAAAATCTTCCACTCTTTCTTCTTATTCCCTATCTTGCAGTCTGTTTTTTTAGCCGTAACAACATGTGACATGTCACACGGGGCTCTGCTGAGTTGAGCTCCAGACCTCTGACACTAAGCCACTGGTAAAGCCATAACATACAAAAAAGCCATCCAAGACCTTCACAATAACCAGGCTTTGGGAAGCTGCGATGCCTGCCTTAATCCAGCTGTCTATCTCCATCAAAAGTCTTCCAACACTGTTATCACAACCAGAAACGAAAAGGCATTAGCAAAGGAAAGATTTCTTTGTGCAGTGCTCTTTCATTAAATAGGGTTTGTGTCCGCCTTCCACTTTCCGGCCCAGCGACAACAGGCTGAGACAGGAGGGCACGTGTATATGAGTGCATGCGTAAGGACGGCCAGCCAGCCATGAAAGCCGTTCATAACTCCGTGCATTCAAAGAACGAGCCAAGTGACAGACATTTAGTCATTTAATGTCACCCCATCATTTAATTTTCCTCAGCATCAGCTCCTTTCTCTCCCTTCCCTCAATGAAGGCAAGACAATCTGGGAGCTAGGCCATAACCTCCCTGCACACCGTTCGCTTTTTGGACTCTGTGGAAGTACATGTTTTCACAACCTGACAAAACATATTAAACACATTAAACACTGACATCTTAATTTATCATTCTCAAGATGAAGCACTTGTCATGTCTATCAGAACTTCTTTTTTGGTATTTGAGGTCTGTAAAGCTTCTGAGCCAGAAAGGATTAGGGCTTAAAAAAAAAAAAAAAAAAAAAAAAAAAAAAAAAAAAAAAAACCTGAAAGTTTTGCACAAACTGATAATAGGAACAGATTGTTAGTATTAAAAATTTAAGTACACTCAGGATATCCCATTCTCCTGCACAGATAGTATTTCAGCCGGTCTAACTAAATCCAGCCTGGTATTTACATGTTCATCTCAAAGAAAAATACACTTTAAGAACAGAATTACAGGAGGAAAAGATATGACAAGGATGCTGCCATTATCCTAAAACCAAGCATCACCAATCCAGGAAGTTAAGAGATTAGACAAAAAGCAATCTGAATAAATGAAAGGAACATACAGTTGAGGTGCTCAAACAGTCTTAACACTGCCGTACAGTGAGGACAGATTCTGATTAAGGCATTTAAGTATTTGCATTCCTAGCTTCTTTTAAAGCTAATTTCACCTTTCTGAAGTCCCTGAGTTAGTAATCTTCAGCACTGACTCATTTCAACAGGCTTCTTTTTCTCTGGGAAGCTTCCACTTCAGAGTGGCTGCGGGGACACTGAACGAGAAGCAGGGCTGGGCCCTGCCCGAGGTTTCTGGCATTCTGGGGAAGCAAGCGCCAAACAGCAGGGCACTAGTTTAAGGGCAGAGTTACTGGTACACTGTGCAAGCTCAAGACAACCGCTGATTGCCAGTCCTCTAAGTAGGCTTGCAACAACTTTGCAGACCTGCAGCAAGAGTTCAAGTCTACTCACAGCTCCGGCTTTTAGCTTGCAGCAGTTGGCTTTGGGCTTTCTTGAAAGGGAAATCTTGTGCAAAGCAAGGGTACAGGGAACCTACTCTCCAAGTCCTGCCAGCACCAAACTTTTGGCGTTCTCTGTGGTTCTGCCTCGTTTCCACCAGCAGCCAAGGTTTCAGCGGTATGAAGGACAATTCATGCAGTACTACGCAAGTTACTCAACCGTTAAACCATTCAAGCTTGAAAGACTAAAAGCTAGGAGGCACAGTTAATCCACTAGTGAAAGTGTATGTGTGCTGTCTCCCCTTAAGAGTGGCATTTCAGCCAGTAAAGTGCTTGCTGGCAAATCATCTGCGGAAGTGTGGTAATAAGTTGCATTATCTCTAATATCACAGTGGACCTATTTAAGAATTTTTAGCCTGCCTGTACCCTACACATAATCATAACATTAAATACAGTAGTTGCTAATAACTTAGCTTAATTACTAGCTGATGTCTTCATATATATGCAGGCACAAGGTTTCAATTATTTTTAATTATATGGAAAAGTTTCAAGTGCCTGTTTTATTCCATTAAGATCATTCAGAACTCAGTGAAAAACACAAAATGCTTAATTCTTTAAATAAAAGTTTTTAATTAATTTGAACTCAGACTAATTAAAAGATTTGCAGATTCCATGAAGAAATGCTATTCCATTTTCAAACAGCAAGTCCTTAAGACTGCAGATAATATGCTCTATTCTCCATTCAGATTAAAGATTTAACCCCTACTTTAAGAGAAAAAAACCCTCAAGCTTAACAGTGGAATTACAACCAATAGCAAGTAATAAAAGTGCTTCATAGGTCTGGGCTCTAAGTTACAATCTCTTGAGAATACCTAAGTCCATTGCTGCCACTCATAAAAATCAAGGCACTGGAAACAGGAACAAGAACTTTAGCCAGAGGTAACAGCCTTTGCTTAACCCTCCGCACCTGCCAAACACTTGTCTGTTTGCGCAGCGCTGTATAAAAGGGGAAATCAATGCCCTCAACTATGGTGGCCATCGACAGTCATCCTGCAACAAAATAAGGGAAATAATTAGCTAGATACCCCACAGAAACACTAGCTTCAATGGGACTGGATAACTCCAAAAAAGGAAGATAAAATATTTTACTTAAGACTTATTTTTTTCAGCTACAAATCTAATGATTGTGCTATGGATCTCTCCCCACCAGCAATTACTCTTATCCTGATCAATTCCAACCATATTTGACAACAGGAAAGCGTCTCTGGGGACATTCCTACATGTCAGTAGCTGGCTAGAAGCTGGACTCTCAAATTAGTGCCTCGCTAAAGCCAAGGCAGGCAGAAGTCAGTCTTTCCATGTTCCATATGGAATTGCCTGGCTGGCCACCCAGCACCTCCGTATTTAAGAGCCAACATCATTACATGCTGTGGCTGCCCCAGTGAGGGCATCACTGGGGGCACAAAGGGACAGAAGCTGAGGTCACTTTTGTGTAGAACAAAACAGGGCTTGAGGAAGGCAAAAGACCTGATCCCACTTGCGTCAGTTTTGCTGCTTTCAGCACGTTCTACTTTTAAATGTGTGAAAAATCACCAAGTCCTTGATTGGCACAAACAAAGGTGGATGTTCGGCATGACAGCTTCGCACAGCTGCTGGCAATAAGCTTCCTTCATATATAAATATAGCTAATGTATACAGTGATTGTTGGCTTGATTTCTCTATTTAGAGTGAGTAATGCATATAGCCATAGTAACCAGCTCCCGCCGCTGAGTTATCCTTCTCTTCTGAAGTTGAACTATTTGTGCCTGAATCTGTAAAGAAGCTTACGTTTTTCCTGATTGGAAGAATAACTGAGGGAAAGCTGGCTTCACAGTTCTGCAGTGCTCTGCAGAAGTGACATGGAGTGACCTTGGCTATTGTTCTCTAAGTGGTTTTCCAGCATGTCACATGCATCTGTTACCCATTTATCGACCCACTTGAATCTATAGAAACCAGCCAGTATTCTTTGTTAAACAGGGTTATTAAAAATGCAACATCAATGCACAGTAATATCTCCAAACTAAATTCCTAATCAAAGTATAAATAGCCTTAAGGTGTTAGATAACTTTTCAATGAGTTAAGAGTTTCACAGCAAAATGGGTGTATAGCCAGCATTTACACTAGCACTCTGTTTCCCTCAAAGATATTGCATCTGAGAACATTTAGTATTTAATGTTTTAAAGATAGAAGCGTCCCAAAGACTTTAACACAAGATGAAAAAATCCAATTTCATTTGCATACATCAGCATTCGGGAAGTGTTGACACCTGAGCTCTGAACTCAAGTCCCAGACCTAGGCTTTATTCCTTTCTAAATGCGTAAAAATAAACACACATCCTCTAACCCTCTATAGAGACATAAATGAAAACACTGCAGAGAAGGAAGTACACACATACTGTGAAGAACAGCACCGAGCAGCAAAGATTACCACAAAAGAACGTGTGACAAAGTACTGCTTCGGTTGTTGAGCTTTCTGTAGTAAATGGTGTTTCTTATATTTAAAATTAATGATTCAGGTGGCAAATTGGACTACAGGCCTGCACCTGGAAGAGGGGAAAAGCCTGCCTCTATCCCCAGAAAGCACTAAAGAGATTGCAGAGACCTTGGCATGCGGGAATAATACGTAGAGACTCAGAACAAGCTCAAAGCTGTTGTGATTTCCTACAGTTACACAGCACATTACTGTGTGGGAGTGGAGCTGGCCACATGCATGAACTGTGGAAAGCGACTGATTTTAGCCAGCAGTAAAAAAGGCTTGACCTAAATTGCTGAGCTTAACTTTGCCTTGGGCTAAAGACAAGTGCATAAGGAGTTACCTTAGCTCAGCTGACACTCAGTAGCCCATTGACTCATACCGACTTGTTTGTATTCCTTTACCCACAAAAGGAGTGAAAAGAGGAGCTATGGCTCTACAAAACACATTTATTAGTAGAGTCAGACCAGTGCTAAAGACATTGGGGTGTAGCATCAGTGCAGCACTAAGTGCTGTGGGGAGGGAGGCAAGAGGACAGAGACAATTCCTCTGCCAAAGTATTTCTGAGCTGGCATTACCACTAAGTTATGAGGCATCATTGTAACCATCTAACAAAAAATTACTAGTTCATATCAGGGTATGAATGGTGATTTGTTTAATATTTCAGTCCAGAAGAGATCCCCTCCCTTCGAGCACGTGTCTTTATTTAATTTGCCTGAGACTGCTGATACTTAATGAGTCTGGGAGAAATCCAGGAAAATGTTATCACTGAACAACAGCCAGAGACTAATGCCAGACTTAGCTACCTGATTTAAAATTTTTTCACACTTCAGCACCACAAAGAATGGAAAATACTTACCAAAGATTAACACCTCTCTCTCTCTCTCTCTCTCTACTAATCTCTTTAAGATATCTACCTCAAGTTCTGAGAAACTGAATAATTTTTTTTTTTTTTTGGGGGGGGGGGGTAAGGGTGGAGGAAACACTCCAGTTTCTGTAACGCAAGTCATCTCATGTTTCTTAGCTTGTGGGGGGGGGGGGGGAAATCATGAAATCACTTAAGCATCCTGCCTATTCAAAAGCTTTTTTTTTTTTTTTTTGCTGTTTTTTAAGTTGCAGACATCACAACTGGTATTAAAATTCTTATAGGAACTCAGGATACTGACATTTTAAACACTTTTGCTCTAACCTGAAACTTATTGACATAAAAGGTCATTTTTGTCTCAACAGGATATTAAGAAAAGATAGAAGAGACTTTGGGAGTATCACCCTCCTATATAACAGTGATATGGTCTCCTGGAGAACTTCTGTATCTCAGGATTGGCACTCACTTGGCCTCAGCCAAAAGGCTTTTCGTCCTCTGCTAACAGTCTTTTGCAATCCTCCTTGTGGGCAGACTTGGTAAGCTAGTAAAATTTTATCTGCAGTTTAGGGCTAGCTTCTGCCCTCTCTTCTCACCAACTCATGAATAAACATGACAGTATCAGGCTCTGAGTAGTTAGATTCATCATAAACAAGGCTTGGAAGCTGGAGGGGAAGGAAAAAAAAGGGGGGGGGTTAAAAAAAAGCAAGTACTCTAGGCTGCAGAAGCAGAACTAAAATTGGAGGCTGTGCAACCTCACTTCAGCACCTGTGTGCGTAAGCGCTCTGCTTCTAGTGATGTGATTAGATGCTATTTTTCCCCTGGGGCTCTGCTTCATTCTGCATACAAGATAGGCCTGCGTGGGGAGGAAGGCAAAGTCAGGTGGTGAAGAGACACTGCTATCTGCATGTCCCTTTTCACTGTGTTGCAGAAGCTGCCTTCTGCATGAGTCAGAAGTGAGAAAAGAAAGATGATTTTAAGATTCAAGTAATTGCTTGCTGCCTTAGTATGCCAGAAAGCTTCATCACAGAGTACCTGTTCAATGGCAGGCAAGCCATTTACACTAACCTTTAGACAGACAACCACTATATAACTAGTTTTATTTTCTAAATAACTAGGTTGAAACCCCTTGGGCTTGCAAAAGCCTTCTGATTTTCATGGAAATGCTGACTGGAAGTACACAGAAGTGCTGGTGCTGTAACAAATCCATCAAGAACTATACTTTGAAGAGGGGATTTTTTTATACATATATAAACATATATTCATACACAGATGTGTGAGAGATGCAACAAATGGAGGCTTTCAGCATTTCAAATAACGATCCCCAAATTAGCAGATACTCTACCTCAATCTGTCTCTTGATCATCTGTTGGCAACATGAGGGTAAAATCACAGAGGTACTGTATGAAGATATTGTAAAGATAAGTACCATAAAGAAATGAATGAGTCTAAGAAAGGGGGTATCCATTAGATATTTATTGGCAAAGGTCTTTTGCATGTACACAAGGGCAGAGTCTCAAAAGCAGCATCTGTCTGGGCAGTTGCAGGCTGCAGCCATGTTCTGCCCATGCACAGGGAGGTATGTGCAACATTTATCCTGGTATTCCAAAGAGTCAAGTAGCCTGTTACATCTCTGGGGACAAAAACAGTCACCTCAGAGGGTAGCATGCATCAACCAGCCCCAAAATTGGGCTGAGCACACCATGCCTAAAAATACATAGCTCTTCAGCCGAAGACATTAAACGGGTCAAGGAGTGACAACAGCCACACCTGCAGAGAGGGTACTATTACCCAGCCTCTTAACCCTCCAAAAATAAAATCACTTCTGCTCTTGCCAATGAAAGATATAAAGGAGTTTACTCGGCCTTTGCAGAACATAAGCAAGGCAACAGCACAATACCATATATACAATACCACATACTGAAGAACTCAGTGCTGAAGCAAACCGTTAGACTGATACTAAAATGGACACAATAGCTCTCAGAGAATTCCTATTGCCTTCGAAAGTCACAGCAAGGGAGTTATACACAGGATGAGGTGAATCAGTACAAGTAGGAAAATTCAAGGCTTTTTTTGCAACCTAGATCCAAATTCAATTGCTAGCTATGTGATAAAAATAAACCAAAGATGTTTTTCTAAGCTCAATCCTCAGGAGATAAAAAGAGAAACAATTAAAGCACTTGATATGACACATAAGCAAGCAGCAGCGGTTCCCGACCTTTTTTTGCCCCACTCTAAGATTAAACAAAATATATTGTAACTGAGCAGCACAGGATTTTTTTTTTCCAGGGCTTATCATAAGCCTCTGGATTTTTAAATTACAATACTTTACTTCCTTCAAAGGCTACAGAACTTTCTGGCTGTACCATAAGACGCAGCTGAAATGCAACACTTGAGTATCAATACAAACAAACAATACACACAGATATATTATTCTAAAGCACAACCCAGCCAAAACAACAGCTGCTTACTAGCAAAATTAGTTTTTAATAACTTAATACAGTGCAAAACCATAAAACACATTGTTAGCTCAGTTACTCTGAAGAAGAATTTAACTGTGATACACTATTTGCTCTCTCACATAAAGGCTTTACTATGTATGGAGAAATCAAGGGCTAGCTCTTCCTGCTATGTGGGAAATCCCAGCATTACAGAGTGTTTGGTTTCCATGCAGAGATAACTTTTTCAGAGATATACTTTGGCTCAGAGGAACAGGATCCCACAAAATTTAATCATAATATTTTAAGTGACAACCCACAGGCTAGAGTTAGAACAAAGACTCTGTATCATGAGACAACCATATTAAAAGAAAACTGCAATCAACTATTATACTATAGTAGGTTAACCACAGAAATTTGGGATTTTCCATTCCTATTAATTTCCTTTAGGCCAGGTGGCATTATTCTCCCTTCTTCCTCATTCCCTTTTTCTCACCCCAGAGAACAAGTAGTACTGGTGACATCTCACAGGGAAGGCCATAGCACAGGCCATCTCCCTAGCTCCCCATGCCACAATAAGGCTTGTGTAAGCCACTTTCATCATGTTTCTCAAACACTGAAGAGTTCATATCTGACACAGGGCTTTAAAAGGAAAAGACATTCTAAAGCCGAACAAACAAACAAGCAGTATGTTCAAAATCCATCTAAACAGTAGTAGCTACAGTGTCTGCTCCCAAGCAATGTTTGCTGTCCTTGGACAGCAGCCAATTTCATCCACACAGCATGTTTTTCAAAGTAGGCCAGCACCTGCACAGCAAGACCGCAAGTTCTGTGGCAAGTGAACTCAGACTTCCTTACTCCCAGCAGAGTGCCTTACTCCCACCACCACCTTTCCTTTTTTTTTTTCCATGCCATATTGAGAGCACATAAATGTGTAAAGGAGAAAGCTGCTGCCCCATTAGCTTTACTGCATTGTTTTCCCTTTTCAGTGGTTTCTCCATAAACCTGCTGTTTAAGAGGGAAGACAGGCACAGAAGGAAGAACACAGCATGCAGTGATGTTGTTGCACATTCCTCCTGAAAAGGGGTACTGGGTCAAACACTAATTTTGAATAAAGACACACTTATCTCACTGGAGAAATGGGCAGAGAGGAACCTCATGAAGTTCAACAAAGGGAAGTGCAAAGTCCTGCACCTGGGGAGGAATAACCCCAGGCACCCAGGCAATAACCCCAGCATTCACTGGGGGCCAGTCAACTGGAGAGCAGCTTTGCAGAGGAATACCTGGTGGTCCTGGTGGACAAGTTAACCATGAGCCAGCAATGCGCCTCGTGATAAACAAGGCCAATGGTATCCTGGGCTGCATTTGGTGAGCATTGTCAGCAGGTCAAGGGAGACGATCCTTACCCTCTACTCAGCTCTGGTGAGGCCACATCTGGAGTACTGTGTCCAGTTCTGGGCTCCCCAATACAAGAGAGACAAGATTATGAAAGGACTGAAGCTTTTCATATACAAGGAAAGGATGAGAGAGATGGGACTCTTTAGCCTGGAGAAGAGAAGGCTCAGAGGGGATTTTATCAAGGCTGATAAAATATTTGACAGGAGAGTGTAAAGACGACAGATTCTTCTCAGTGATGCCCAGAGGCAGGACAAGAGGCAACGGGCACAAACCAAAACACAGGAAATTCTGTCTGAACACAAAAAAACCCACTTCACTGGAAGAAGTTGTCCAGAGAGGTTGTAGAGTCTCCATCCTTGGAGATATTCAAAACTGGATATGACACAGTTCTGGGCAATCTGCTCTAGCTGATCCTGCTTGAACAAGGGGGTTGAACCAGATGATCTCCAGAGGTCCCTTCCAACCATTTTGTGATTCTCTAGTGTACTTTTACATTTACATTTCCAAAGACATGTTCAGGGAAAAAGGTCCATTTTTACAAGCAAAACATCCTCAATGGTTGCTCAGAAAGCAACACAGCCCACCGATACTGAGTTAGAAAGACAGACCATAAACTAGTAGCAACACATTGCTTAAGGGCTCCCAGAATTTGCAAGCTTTCACTTTCAGACAAAAACTAATGCCATTAAAAAAACAAAACATAAAACCACCCCCACACTTTTAAACTCAAACTTGCATTTACAGTTCAGTTAGAAGGCCATACAGGCATAGAAGAGACAGTGTTTCTAACCACATGCACAACACACTAATGCCATAGTAAGACAAGATACTTCCAACCGACCACCAGCTCCTCAATCAAGACTGTCAGTTAATCCCCAGTTCAAAGGACAACATGCCAAAAGAGGACACGAGGCAGTTTCTTATGATAAGTTTAACAGATTGCAAGTATGAGAACCATAGACTTAGCAGACTTATACTGTGCTTTAGCTATACAAACAGAAGTTGGACAAAAATGAGGATCATGCTACTTAGTTATTTCTGTTCTGCAACAGATACCCTCTTTTGTTAGGGTGCCTAACTCTTCCTGCAGAAGCAAGAACAAACCAGACTTGCCATTTTCAGCTTTTCCAAAGCTACATACTTACATAACCAGCTACACAGTTTTCTCTGTGACATAATTCTGAGTCTGACTAGCTGTGCCACTTTCATGCATACTCTCAAGAAAGCAGCCAGTTTAGATCAGATTGGGGCGGAGAGATAGGAATCCGTCACTGAGGATGTAAAACCGGCAGTCTGTTCCCAACTTCATCACCCTGCAGAAGGCAAACTCTGGTGAGAAAGAGTTGGAAGGGAAGTCTGTTTCAGACAGTGAAAAAATCTGAAGATTATTTCAAAAGTAGCCAGATGGGAAGGCATGGAGGAATTTATTTATATATAAACCAACTTTGTAAGGTTGAAAGCATTTCTTGTGAAATATGTACTTGCCTAAAAATACTTGATCTTTGGCTGCCAACAGTAAACTCTGCCTTCACTTCTAAGAAAAAGGAGTAGACAACCTCTCCTTACATCTTCAAAGGAACACTTAAACCAAACCTATAAAGCTGGGCATTGGCAGCTTCAATGGAGTTTTTCCCCCACTTTGACTTATACTTATTCTAGAAAAGTGCACTGTTAGAGAATTCCTGGAGAACTACGCACTTACCTCAGAATCAAGAAAACTGTAATGACAAACAATACATAGTTCCTGGCGAGCTGGTAACTTGAAGCTTTTGGTACTGCTGCAATTTAATGCCATTAAAAAAAATCCATAAGAAGTGGTTTTTAGACTTCCGTACTCAGAATTTTGTATTTTCTTGACACCATCTCTAAATAAATTCTATTACTCAATCTGTATTAAATACTTCCTAAAATCTATCAAAAGTCTTAGCTGCTCATTATGTTGCTTCTTATAAACAGGCTTACTTGCCACCACTTACATTTCAGATCCCTTCCTAATGCACAGTCGTGTTTTCAATTTATATAATGCCCAGGTTCTACTGTTTGTGGAGGATATTAACAATTTTCTTAACTAATCAAGTTAAGAAAATTCCAGCCAAAGTTTCACAACCTCAGGAGAGACCAAGGAGAAGGAGAATGATAAGATGAAGATAACATATCAGATGAGGTAGTGAATGCCAAACTGTTGATCATCTCATTATCCCAAAATACATAAAGAATGAACCAGACTGTACAGCAACAAACACTGCAGGAAAAAGAAATACTGGTTGCACAGCAGGATTCAAACAATGTACAAATGAAGTGTGCAGAGCCACATGATAAATGCAAAACTTTCTCCAAGTTATGTAAGATAAAAGACAGCTACTTCCAGATAATGCAAGTACTAGAGTGCCTGATTTAGAGAGTTGAGGTTGCTCTGCGATAAGACAGCTCGAGTCTCTATATCTGTAAAACAGGCAATTGACACCCTGACATAGCACAGATAATTAAAAATCGACTCTATTGAATAGTTGTTCGTTATGCTGGTGCCAGCTACTCTCAGCACTAAATGAGGGAGCCTGTGGGGGAAATGTAGTCCAATAGCATATTACATACAGCATGTAACAGGAATATGAAAAGTGCACAGGGAAGCTTACTACAGAACTATCTTCAACGTTAATAAAGTCAACCTGCCTAAAAGCAAAAACCAAAGCTATTCCTCTGCATGAATTAAATGTAAAAAAAGCTACAGATTTTTTCTGCAGGGAGAAGAGCTATATGTTTTCAACTAAGTTTTAAACAGACATCAATTTACTTGCTAGTTCCAGTAGCCACTATTCATTTGGAAAACCATTGCCAGCTAAGAAAACACAACTGTTGTCAAAGGAGTTTAATGTGTCCATGCATTTATTTGCTATGCATTCCAACAAAGCTCAGCAACACTTGGCTTAGAGCAATAACATACTGAAGCAGCAGGAAAAAACGCCAATCAATATTCATATACTGTGCTTCTTACTGTGGATTCTATTATGTCAGCTCCACAGATTCATATACCATTTTCTGGGGCCATGAAGCAATAACCTTACTCCAGTAAGCAACTTTCTATTCCCCCCCTCCCATTCCCATTTAAAAAAGCAGAGTCAGACCCGCATTTATCAGTTTAGTTAGTAACACGCTTGACATTTTAATTCTTATTTGAATTCCTTTACATGAACAGTTTTTGGCAGAAAGTTAGCAAAAACGTTTATTTACCCTTTCCTGATGACTAAGGGACTTAAGGAGACATGAATCCCATGTCTGCAAATTTACTTTGACACTCAAACTTATTAACCCATTAAACTGAAGTAAAAATTTATGGCTAATGAAGCTTGCTTTCCTATTTGAGTTTGGGAAAGTCTAACAACAAAAATCCTTACCTCAGCAATTCTGTTAATTTTTTTTTTTTTTTAAACACCTTCCTAAGCAATAACTTGGTTTTATGCAAAAAGGTAGCCAAACTACACTGAGCTGGCAGTTATCCCTGTAATTTACCTCACTTAACAGAACACACAAGACACAGAAAACAGAGCAGTCTTTTATTCCCGCAGTCTTCACAGAGACCAAAACAATGTCTATAATCTTACCTGTGGTTAAGTCATAAGAAATATATTTCAGGAACAGGTTAAAATAGATACAATTCATCTGGTGTTGTGCAATTGCAACTGAATATACAAGGCTCTACTTAGACATGAGTTGAGCAGATTCAGTAATGTAACATCCATTACAAAACTGAAAGACATAAGGCATCTCAGATGTATTAAAATCTAGCCATTGCAAATTAGATACAAATAAGGCAGTAATGCTACAGATAAGGAACATATTAATCACCCAGAACTCTGGTTCAAAATACAGCTATCAATGTAAGAATTTTGCCAACTGCTAAAAGACATATTAGTCATGTCACATTTAAGCTAAGAACATGAAAATGTTTTTCCACTCAAAAAATGCACATCACCAAGTTCTAGTACTAGTCTTTCATAGGAAAGCACATTTTTTAAAAAAGTTATCTTCATAGTTATACTACAAACAGTATATGAAATCCTATTCGTGTACAGCAGAAATGGACAACGCTGACAATAGCTAGTGTGTACCAGATAGGACACACAAAACAAAGTGCAGATCCTTTTAAAGAATGAGAAAAAGTGTTGTTGTACAACTAGGAAAGTATTATATAGTATTCTAACAAAGATTCATATATTTCATATCTCAGCATACTTCCCATAATTGATAGTACTTTCTGATAATCATTCAAGTTTCTATTCTTGCTCAAATTCCTATCACCTCATAATTAGAAACACTTCCACATACTTACTACATGAAACGTGCACCAATAAACTGAAATATAGCTTTCAATGTAACATGTTGTAATTGGTATGATCTATTTTCTTTCTATGTTTGTATCTTAGACATCAGGAAGCAACACTGCACAAATAGTACATGGTATTCAGAAGAGTCAAAATTAACAAGATGAAATGATCAAAATGCTGAACCTTCCTATAATGAAGCATGCTGCATGTCTGACTGCCGATAACAGAATGTACAGGCAAAAAGTCAGTGACTCCTGTTGTCCCTTTGCAGGGTTAGGAATGGTAGTCACAAAGAAACAGCCAAATCCAGCTCCCAGTACAGATGATGGTAGTTCTACAAGACCATCAGAAGACCTATTGGCTATACAATAGCTCAGATTTTTCAAACCAAAGCTTCCAAAATACTAGTTTTTCTTCTCAATTGATAGTCAAGCTACTTAATTTTAGATGATATGAGTCTTTTTAGCCAGAGAATATGCTAACTTCAAGTTTAAAAATCTTTACATATATTTATACATATGTATAAAATACTAAAACCTTAACTACAGAGCCCTACAAACTGAGGTTCACTGTTTCTGCACTTAATTTGCCACCACTTAAACTGTGAATCATTGCTATCATATGGGAATGTTTGTGCAGTTCTTCTTGCTGTAATTTTACAACAGCTTCTTTTTCTTCCAAACGTCCCTCCAACTGGGACTTTTGAACTTCCAGAGAAGATGCCTGCAGAACAAACAAAGTTTTTTCAGTTGATAGAGGAGGAAATCAACATACACAGTGTAGTGAAGGCCGAGTGGCCTGGTGGTGAATTTAAGTAATTAAAACACACAGTTTTAAAATTATAAGCCTGTTTTGGAAACATCTTCCTCAGCTCTTACATAGCTATATATTTGGTGCATGTGAATGACTACAGCCACTGCCACACGTAAAGTTAGATACCAAGGGGAAAGTACCAACCCTCATATTACTATTGTCCTACTTAAGGGACAGAAGTGTTCGTTAGCCATCTGTGTCTTATTTCAAGCCAAAGTTAAATATTTACCAATAACAAGGGAAACATTTGCTATATATTGGAAAATATTGCCTGGAGAGATTAGCTGTGCTACAATTAATAGAAATACCGCAAATGCTTTGCTAGACCACACAGTTCTTTACAATTACTGACCGGTTTGCAGAGAGATGACCCTCTGCCTTGTGAGTTAATAGGAAGCTGAATATACCTCCAGGCAAGGACATGCAGGCTGCACTGAACTTTTCTGGCTTTTGTTTTGTTTTTGATTTTTATTTATTTTTTAAAAAAACCTTACCCTGCTGACTTAATTGTATAGCCAAACTGACACACATCTGTTTTGAAAAGAAAGGTCAATATTTTTTTTTACAGAGATGAGAATAGATATTTTATTAGAATTTCAAAGATTTAAAAAAAAAAAAATCAGATGCATTTTGGTGGGTAGGGGCAGAAGAATGGGGGGGGGGGGGGGAATCCACCTTCTACAGTAGCCAAAACTAGCAACTAAAAAAGAGCATGCTCCATTCTCTCATTTAATACAGCATGTTTTTTCTTCCAGACATTATGTACTCTTATACAATGCCTCATATAGCCCCATTAGAGTCTGAATTTGACTTCTTTTCTCTTAAATTCAGGCTCAGCTATTCAAAACTCAAGAGGTATATAAGATTAAAACTAAGAGTACTTCTTCTCATCCACTACCTATACAGCTCTGGTTTCTTTAGCCACTTCTACTATTGAAATATCAATTCTCCAACTCTATCAGTTATATAGATACTTAAAATTCCAGACTGGAGGGCAGGTGAAAATAATTCTTACCTTGATACTCAGTTCTTTCCTTGCTTGTTCTGTTTTACTTAATTCCTTTCTAAGAACATCTATAGTTTCTTCCATATCTGTTTTTTCTTTCTGCCGAGCTTTCAGTTTTTCTTCCAGAACTTTTATTTTCTGTTGCAAGCCTTAAGAAAGCCAACACATTAAAAGATGGGTTGCCAGACTTAGAATAGAGCTACTTAATTGCTTGTGAAACAACAAGTATTTTTTAGAACCAGCATGGCTGCTAAGTGAATTACGGAGTACTGCCATCTACTGCTAAGTTTTAGTGTCTGTTTTGCAGTCATTTACCAAAGAGTTAAGTTAAATTCTTGTAATTTACAGTTCCTATAGAAAACAGTTTTAATGGACATACCCTAAAAAGATTCTGAAGGAATGTCTGATACTGTGCAGAGATTCAGTGAAATCCACATATACTGGAAAGCCACATTTACCTGTTCTTTCAAACAACAACAAAGTATTTGATTTGTTTCATGCAGTTATCATCTCTGGCTACCTTTAAAACTTAAAAGTTAGCCACTTATCTAGGGCACATAATAAAAACACCTATTTAACCTAGTTAGTTCTGACAGTCCAATGATGTTTAAGCAAGTGGCTTACTTGCTATTTTGCCATCTCTATCCTGTAGCTGTTGTAGTAATTCTTTTCTGTTATCTTCAGTTTCTTTCAACTGTGCAGCAGTCCTAAAATTGCAGAGAAAAATTTTAATGATCAGGGAAGCTAAAATAAAAGACAACAACATTATTGTGCTTTAACAATCCACAATGATTTTTATATCAATTCCAACTTCAGGAGCTTCAAATCAAATCAACACAACTATGAATTTGCAGAGTGTGGGTACAGACAAATTCCCCTCCCCCTTCTGTGAAACAGTTTTATTTCCCTCTGATCAAGGGAAAATGGTAGAAACTACTGAAAAAAAAAAAATCATTCTTAGAGTTAAGCACCAGAAACTGTCTCTCTCTTACAGCCACAAAGCATTCAAAATACCATGACAGAACTGAAATTGTCATTCAACCAGAGTCAGAACTCACTGCCATTAATAATGGAGGATACTGCTTTTTGAGCTCTTAGTATGCTCCTGTACTGACAATACTGTTAGTAAAATCTGTTTCAGAGAAGTGTTATTCTCTGTGTAAACACATCTATGCATAAAGAGTTTCCAATACCAGTCAGGATATCTTCTGGAGTGTCACAGAACAGTTAGAAAAATGACTAGTTCATGAGATTTCACTGTAGCCCATCTGTAAGTCTGCTGCCATCCTAACTAGTTAGGATAATATTTAGTTTCATGATCATTTAATATATAGGCACTGTCATCTCCTATCAGTGTTACAGCTGTAACCTGAACACTTCATACCTCCTGAAGTTAATCTACTTTTTCCAATTATTAGCTAGTCTAATTTCTAAGACATAATTCATCTACATTTTGTCTTGCCTAGATGCCATCTACTGTCACTCTGGCTCACTTGCTTATCCACCTACTATCTACCAGTTTCTTAGTTGTAGCTTCCTGCAAAGTGTGTGTGGTGGTGGTGGTGGTGGTGGTGGGGGAATAGAAAATTGTACATTATTTCCATTGTCCCTATTTCAATTGTGGCAGTCGAAGAATACTTATAGAATAACTGCCCCTCCCCTTCCCCCCCTCCCACCCCCAAAAAGTGACAGCCTCTTTCTCAGAACATGTCCCCAGTTACCCTGAGCTGCGTATACTGCACCACTGAAAATAAGCATACATATTTATTCAGGAGAAAGGAAAATCATCATCATGAAAAAATTGCCACTTGAATCGGAAGTCAGGGCAGTGATCTGGATTGCCCTGACTACTGACAGGGTAAGAGCCAGGAAGGATAAAGCCAACTTTGCAAGTCAAACCAAGAATAGAATTTTATTTTGAAACTGAATACAAGGCATGTCTGTGAGCGTAATTTTGCAGGAGATATCTTTCAAAGTAGTATTAAAGTTTCACAAATAGGAACCATATCCCCTTAGTTACACAGGTGAAAGGTACATCAGACCTATTGTAATCCAGTAGTTTGGGGAAAAAAGTATATTTTGTCCTCAGTGCTAGTCGTATGTTCAAGGAATGAAGTTTTGCACCACAGAGAGAGAATACCAAACATCACTATTTGTGATATAATTTGTTTTTAAATGAAACCATGTATTAGTTTTACTTATTTATTTGCAAACAAAAACCCTAAGTACCTCCCGTGCCAACAGCAATATTTGATATGATTACAGATAAACCTTGCAGGCTAAAAGGAAATATGTGAAAAACTTGGGTGATAATAGTATTTAAGAATTAAAAGAAAAACACCCCCCCAAACCACCCTAAAAACACCACATACACCAAAAACCTGTGTTATTTTCAGCGGTATTTTTATTTCCTACTGTCTCTACAGCCTTTGTGGGGAAACCCTCCCCTCCCCAACTACAGTATAGGAAAGGAAAATAAAAGTGGAAATGACTACTACAGATTTTCACCTAACACACATATCAAGTAACCCTGAAGCTAACTACACATCTCAGATGCTACTTAAAGCACAAATAACTGAAAGATTGAGACTAGAGTGCAATTTAGTTTTACTGGTTATCTTTAAATTGCTTAAAAAAGATTGTGAATTAAACTTACTTGTCATTCTGCTGCTTGAGTGAGTCATTTAGTTTTTTCATTGCTTCTACTTGTTTATTTAGTGAATTGCACGTAATCTGTAGATCTTTATACTGTTTTTCAGTTGTTTCATGCCTACAAATAAGTTAGAGGGTTATATTTAAAAAGAGTAAGTGTTTTTGAAGAGCTTTTACTTTAATAGTTTGTCAGATAAAAAAACTTGACATCTCCTGAGCAAACATCCCACTCAAGCTAAAAGCAAAATTTTTTTATGAACGTAGATGAAAAACAAGCTTCAGTGGACCCCTTACATATCCTTAATAAACATCAGAAAGCAACCTTTCTCCAGCAGAAAACTCTCAGGGACTGACGAATATGCTGATGCCTTTAGAAATTTGGCATATGTAGACTGTTTCAAATTTGCTTTTTGCAGCCATCTTTTAAGGGACCCTTTGAGTCTCTAACCTCTAGTTGTCTGGTGATGCCACAGACTGAAAACACTCCTGAAGACAAACAATGCAACATGCAATCAATTAATAGAAGTCTATGAAGCATATCTCAGGCCCTAAGCAGAGCACTTTCTTCACCTTCCTACCAAAAGCAAAATTCTCTCCCCAATGTCAGTTATTTGAGTATCTAAAGAACAGTATTTAAAGTGTGCAGATTGTTTAGAAAGTAAGTTAAGTTCTTGCTTTATGATCACACTGTAAGGATCACCAAGCTATTTTATTCCTTCTTCAGGAAATTTACAATGGCTAAATACTGGACAGACTGTTTCATTTCACATACAACTAAATCAAATAAATACATGCTCATAGAGCATGTGGCTACACACAATTAAAGCAAAAAAGGCAGCACTTGCCATAGCAACTGTACTAGACACTTATTCAACAAACTCCATAATAGACAGAACAATTCACTTACATGTATTCTGCCGTTCCACCCCCGTGACTCCCTTATGGGTAGTGATATGCCTTCAAAATTGTCTAATACAGTGTTTATTCCTGTTAAGTTAGAATCTTTCTGAATTTTATCAGCTGACACTTAGGGACAAGATCAACTCATATGGGTTGAAAAGGCAAAGCTCTTTTGGCTTTCATTCTCCCAAAGCAGATTTTTTTTTTTTTTTTTATAAAGAGATAAATAGTTTATCCTTGTGCACTTTTTGTGCCTCATATGCCTTTTTTTAGCTTAAGATCCTAAAGAAATAATACATATAAATATCACTGTGGAGACACACTGTGCTTCCGTCCTCCGCACCTCACTTTTACTCAATTCCAGTCAAATTTGCTACAGAAGTGATTACAGGATGAAAGCTCCTGCCTTATACAGACATACTGTATTGGCTGCTTCTCTAGACTATTCACAGCATGTTGTCAAGATGGCATATAAGAGCAAAGAAAGAAGCTGAGAGTATGGCATGACACCATTAGAAAACAAGCACTGTTAGTTGTGTTTCTTCGAAAACAGTTTTTTTTTCATTTTGTTTGGGGTATTTCTTTTTTTTTTTTCTTTCTTTTCTTTTCGGTAAATATACAAAGCTCTTGCCATTTCCCACGCTGGAACTTCAACACCTACAACTTTAGTTCTCAGACTCCGTTTAACATATTAACTTCCTGAATGACTTAAAGGTACCTGAACTATAAGCATGGAAAAAGGGGAATTTTTCACTTTAAACTATGAAGTAGCATGTAATGTTGTCCTTCTAATGTACTTAGCCCAGAAAAATAAAGGGCTTTATCACTCCGGTTGGATATGAAGTATTTGCTTAGAGACCTTAAGCTTCTTACCTCAGAAGAAGATCAATAGAGGATTTTTTCAGTATTTCATGTTCTTCAGCAACTGTTTGTAGTTTTCTGTTGTGTTGAAAGAGCTGTTCAATATCATTTTGTGCCCTTTCAGATTCCACCTGCTGAGCTTTCAGCAAAACATTAAGTTCTTCATTTTTTCGTTCTGCATCCTTCAACATTGCAGCAAGAGTTCTTGCCTTTGAGTGAGGAAAAAACAAAACAATTACAACAAATTGTTTTACAAGCCACTTTGTAATAGGCATGTTTAATATCTAACATCATGTTTGATACCCAATATGATAGGCATATATGTCTCTAATGTTAAAATACCATCAGCTACATTAAGAAAAGGATTTTTCATTGAATATTAGCTAAAAATAAGGCAATTAGCTCATTCTAAATTCCTTTAGCTCCCTTTATAGCCAGTGGGGGGGGGGGGGGGGAGTTTAAGATCCATACATGCATGCTTTTGGTTAAGTCGCTGCCTGAGCTATTGAATCTTTATTATAAACTTTAAAGAATAAAAATGATTATGAGCTTTCAAAGCACACCTCACCTACAAACACTCCAGTAATGCAAGATTTATTTGAAAGTTCATCTTCCTATGAAATATGACAAGTGATTAAAAGGCACAAACAAGAAGCTGTTCTACATGCACAGACAAACGCCACATAGAATTCTGGTAAGGGCTGTTGTTTGTTTTACAGATTAGTATCACTAGGTTAGTTAACACTAATGGTTAACCAATGGTAAAGGTAATCAGTACAGTAGGTTAGTTTTGTTGACTTCCTATAAGGGAAAGAAAGTTAAAGAAAACTGTTCTAAAGAACAATCCAAAGGAAAACAGGATGCTTATAATGACATATTAACATTGTCCTAAATTGCTTAGCTAAGCAGTAGAAAGTTTCACATGTGCCATCACAGTTAAAGCTACCCAGACAAGCACCACTCAGCTTCACCCCAGAATTCCAGAACAAGGGTCCTGCTACTCACCTCGGACTCAGCTTGGGCTCTCTGACACCGGTACTGAGCCATCAGCCTATCAGCCTGAGCCAGCGCCAGCGCCTTTGCCTCCAAAAGGTCTTGCAGCCTGGTTTCTTTGGACTGCCCATTAAAAAAAAAAAAAAAAATTTTTTTTTTTTTTATTAAGAATTTCTGTATGTACAGGCAGGAATGCATCCGCACACACTCTAGGCCATACTCACTGCTAACGCTGACAGCTTCTGCTCGTAAACATCCATTATGTCAGACATCCTCACATCAGCGATTGACTCCTTCATCTGTGGAAAATTTTACAGCAGCAGAAATTAGAAAACATTAAATTTGTAACTACTGGAGACAGGTAATGTGCATCTGAAGAGCTCAGTAGTTTCTCAAGTTGTACCTGATCACTAGCTTTTTAAATTCTTATTTTATCTCTGAAACTATCTGCTCAACTTGCATACACCTGACTTGCAGAAAATCTGTGAATAATTAAGCTAGTTAGGTCAAATAGCAAGAACTGCAGAAGACTATTAGCCAGTCACTATGAAAAGATAACATCACATCCACAATGGTTCCCCTGGGTCTAATCTTTGTTAACTCCTGGAAATTTAATAGGACATCTAAAGTAATTTGCCCTAATGTCAACAGGACAAAATGCACATGGCTAAAAATCCTTGTTTACATTCCTCAGCCTTGTCAACGTCGGGATTATCAGAAAAGACCTTGGACAGTTATTCTGAAAGGACACTATCCAGAACAGAACTTGTTATTCTAATGCATTTGCTTACTAGAGGAAGTTTACCTTGTATGGTACCACAAGCCCTAAGTGCTTATTTAAATACACACTTGAGTCAAGTGAGAATGCCACTTGGTGATTTCAGGATACTCTTCCTTAAACAGTACTAGTATAACAACAATTTTGAGCAGCTGTTCATATACACAGATGCATGACCAAGTGCAAATTATCCCAGCTGTTCGTACAACAAACACCTACGGAAAAGTTATCATCTCTGCACCTTTTAGAACGACTACAAGTTTTTTCTTGGAAATTAACAGTAGCCCCCATGTAACTCCAGTCTACAGCTTATTTCCCTGCCCCTAACACCAGGGGCCAACAATTTCTTTTCTTTCTTGCAAACTTGTCATCTCCATGTCCTTTTAGATAGTAGAAGGAAAGCTTATGTAAGCTCCCTTCACTTTCTCTATTAAAAGATGGTTTTCAAATACATTTTACACACATTTGAGCTTCACACAACATACAGAATGCACCGAGCTGAAGTACTGGACATTTTAAATGAATGCGTATCAGTGTTTAAATAATGCATTTTTAAAGGAAAATTCTACTAATCAGGAGGACTAAGTAATTCACTGAACAATATATCAAAAACATTTTTTCTTCCTTATCAAAAATCTAAGGAGCTGCAGGACATGTCACATTACTGGAAGCTAGTGAACTAATGCTGTAAGGGGCCTGTGGCCACTTTGACTTTTATTAATAAATACACAGCAGTGCATTTACAGACTGTCACATGCAGTACTGAAAAGAATGATCAATAAGAGTATCCAGTGGCAGAGTTAAAAAGGAAGCCAAGGCAAGAGTCACTTGACCTCTTCCACTATTATTCCAGCAACTGCCTAGAAGGGGTAGCTTGCCGAGTTTCATTCTTATCAACGATAACAAAGAGCGAAGGGTCGCAAAGCTAAGGCTGGAGGCAATGGCACTAATATATAGTCACCAAGTCCTTATCAGACACTTCCTGTTCATTCTGTTGATTTGCATACTGTTCTTTTAAGTCAAAAGAAAGCAGTGGCAACAATCCATCACTTTGTCTGGAACAGCTACAAAGCAACTATCTTACTTTGAACAGAAAAAGGAAAATATTCAGCATCTGACAGTATTGGCCCCTAAGAGGGGAACTGTATGCAGTGCCTATTCCAGCATCTCATCTACAATGCATGTTGTTGCAGAGGAAAGCAAAAAACTTTTCTAAAGTAATAATACTGCCTTCACAGGAACACCACAAAGATTAAAATGCAAATGCTAAAGAGCCAGCTACAAGCAACAAAAGGAAAGTGTTAGTATGCCTGTTTAGACGTGCAAGAGATGCACCATACTCTTATAAAGCAGCACAGTCACCTCTATTTTGGCAGGGGGAGGGAAAGGAAGGCACTCCTTGTACCCATCCCAGCAAGCCTACACAGCTGTGGCTACATCTGACATCTGTCTCTGTATCTGACACTTAGAATAGTGTGGACAACTCCACTACAGAAAAGGATCTCAACAAGGAGCCCAGCTTCTGATATAGTACAAAGAACTGTCATTTGAGTTCTGCTCAGGAGCTCAGTAAAAGCAACAGATTCCAAATAGGCAGGAATCCACACTGATCTCAACTGATAAGTTCACTGTAGCCTGAAACTTAGATTTAATTTCTTCAGTAAAGCAGTAAAGTGTCAAATATTTAATAAACATGCATAAATTCTATTAACCTCTAGCCCAGAATGGAGTTTCTGTATTAATTCCTGAATATTTGAAGTTGCTGAATCATCACATGAAGAATGGGATGAAGAACATCTCACTGAAGTAACATTGGTCATGAGTGACTGCATTTGGATTCTTTTTGATGCGTGCTCTGTTTCATGTTGCTTGTAAGCATTATTTGCTGCAATGCTCTCGCCAAGCCTGTATAAACATAAAGGTTGTTAAAGAAAATTTGCTACAGATACCATTGCGAGAGTTAAAGATACGAACAATTTCATAACATAACTGCTCTCTCATTGAAAACATGAGGCTATTGAAATAACTCCATTTGCATTATCACATAACATTAAGATACAGTACACCCAAACTATCTAGAGATACTGAAAGGAGTAAAAATGAAAAAGGTCAGTCATCTACTGAAGATCTACCACATTCATGTTTAAAAAGCTTTGTAACCTGCCATGCAACACCTCCAGAAACAAGTGCAGCATTTCACCAGAAATTGCTCTTCAGCTATTCTTGAGCAGAAGAAAAACTGTCCCTTCTTTGTCTGAGAAACAGGATTACTTAACATTTATTATTCAGCTCAATCAGGCCACTGTTTGTAAGTAGCAGGACAGACGTGGTATTTAGCAGGAAATGATTTTTATCAATCAAAGATCAAAAGATTGAATCATCAAAAAACAGGGTGCTACCAAAAAACCCCCTCCATTTTTGCTTGTCTTGGATGCTGCTTTAAAATGTTTCATGAAATATACCACATTTCATAAGTTTTAACTATAATTAACCTCATGAAGTTGAACAAAGGCAAGTGCAGGCTCCTGCACCTAGGGAGGAATAACCCCATGCAGCAGTACAGGTTGGGGGCTGATCTGCTGGAAAGCAGCGCTGCAGAGAAGGACCTGGGAGTGCTGGTGGACACCAAGTTGACCACAAGCCAGCAATGTGCCCTTGTGGCCAAGAAGGCCAATGGTATCCTGGGCTGCATCAGGAAGAATGTTGCCAGCAGGTCGAGGGAGGTGATTCTCCCCCTCTACTCAGCCCTGGTGAGGCCACATCTGGAGTACTGTGTCCAGTTCTGGGCTCCCCAGTACAAGAGACACTACTACTGGAACAAGTCCAGCCAAGGGCTACGAAGATGATTAAGGGACTAGAGCATCTCTCTTATGAGGAAAGGCTGAGAGAGCAGGGCCTGTTTAGCCTGGAGAAGAGAAGGCTGAGAGGGGATCTTATTAAGATCTACAAGAATCAAGAGGATGGGGCCAGACTCTTCAGTAGTGCCCAGTGACAGGACAAGAGGCAACGGGCACAAACTGAAACACAGACAGTTCCATCTGAACATGAGGAAAAACTTCACTGTGAGGGTGACAGAGCACTGGAACAGGTTGCCCAGAGAGGTTGTGGAGTCTCCTTCTCTGGAGATATTCAAAAGCCGCCTGGACGCACGATCCTGTGCAACATGCTCTAGGTGAGTCTGCTTGAGCAGGGAGGTTGGACTAGATGATCTCCAGAGGTCCCTTTCAACTTCAACCATTCTGTGATAATTCAAGTATGCAAATAAAAAAGGCAATAGGTTCAGAGTCATTTGTATAGAGAAGAGAACACGAAAGTTTAGACAGAATAAGTTAGAGTACCTACAGCCCAGTGTCTGCCATTTCAAGGCAGCTAGTCGTGTCATGTTCTAAATCAGAGAGACTAAGAAGTCAAAATAGCTGATTTTTAAGTGACCATTCAAAATCTTGATAAATTCTTTAATTAAAGTAACCCAAACACTTTATTGAAGAGCTGTCTCAATTGCTTTCTGTCTACATGAACAGAGCCTATATTTAACTTGTGTTTATAGACATGTTATTTCACTATTCCATTGTGTAAAACCAGGCATTTGGGATTGAACAGATCCTCCATTCATTTAACCAGCCTATTTATTACTGGCCATAACATTTTTTATATCCACAAAAATCATAGAGTCATAGAACAGTTGAGGTTGGATGGGACCTCTTGAGCAGAGGATTCAACTAGACCATCTCCAAAGAGGGTCACCTAAAGCAGGTTGCCCAGGACTGAGTCCAGTCAAGTTTTGACTGTCTCCAAGGATGGAGATTCTACAACCTCTCCAATCAACCTGTTCCAGTGTCTGACCACTTGTAAAAGTTTTTTTGTTTTTTGATATAAAACCGAATTTCTTGTATTTCAACTTTTGCCTCTTCTCAGGTCACTGGATACCACTGAGAACAGTCTGTCTCCGTTTTTACACTCTCCCATCAGATATTTATAAACATTGATAAGATCCCCACCCTGAGCCTTCTCTTCTCCAGGTCTCAGCCTTGCCTCATGTGAGAGATGTTCCAGTCCCTTAATCATCTCTGTAGCCCTTCACTGGACTTGCTCTAGTACATCCACAGCACTCCAGATGGTGTCTCCCCAGTGATGAATAGAGGGGAACAATCACCTCCCCTGACCTACTGGCAACACTCTTCCCAATGCAGCCCAGGAGGCTGATGGCCTTTACCAGCTTGTGATCAACTTGATTTCCACCAAGACCCCCAGGTCTTTTTCAGGCAAGCTACTTTCCAGTTGGTTAACCCCCAGTGTGTACTGGGGCAAGAGGTTGTTCCTTCCCAGGTGCAGGACTTGGGATTTCCTTTTACTGAACTTCATGAGATTCCTCTCTGCCCATTTCTCCAGCCTGTCAAGGCTCCTTTGAGTGGCAGTACAACCGTCTGGTGTATCAACTACTCCTCTCAATTTTGTATCATCTGGGAAACTGCTGAGGGTGCACACTGCCCCATCATCCAGGGCATTAATGAAGTTGAACAGTACTGGCCCCAGTATCAACCCCTAGGGGACACCATTAGTGACTGGCCTGCAGCCAGTCTTTGTGCTGCTGACCATGACCCTTTCAGCACAGCAGTTCTGCCAGTTTGCCATCCACCTCATCAGCCACTCATCCAGCCCATATTTCATCAGTTTGTCCATAAGGATGTTATGGGAGATAGCATCAAAAGACTCACTGAAGTCAAGATAAACAACATCCACTGCTCTCCCCTCATCCACTAGGCCAGTCATTTCATGTAGAAGGCTATCAAGATTGATCAAGGACGATTTCCCTTTCATAAGTCTATGCTGACTATTCCCAATCACCTTCTCATCCTTCAGATGTGGAAATGACTTCCAAAAGGATTTGCTCCATCATCTTTCCAGGGATCAAGGTGAGGCTGACAAGCCTGTAGTATCCCAGATCCTGCCTCTGGCCCTTCTTGAAGATTGAGGCAATTATTGCTTTCTTTCAGCCCTCAGGAACTTCCTTTGATTGACCTTTCAAACATAATCGAGAGTGGCCTCACAATGACATCAGCCAGTTCCCTCATAACTTATGGGTGCACCTTGTCAGGGCCCATAGACTTGTGTACGTCCAGTTTGATTAAGTATTTCCTGACCTAATCCTCCTCCACCAAGGGTAAGTCTTCCTTGCTCCAGGCTTCCCCTCCGGCCTCAGGGGCCTGGGATTCCTGAAGGCTGGTTTTCCCAGCAAAGACTGAGGTGAAGGAGGCATTGAGTACCTCAGCCTTTCTGTATCCTTCTGGGCCCCTTCACCATTCAGCATCAGGCCCACATTTTCCCTAGCCTTCCTGCTGATGTACTTGTAGAAGCCTTCCTTGTTACCCTTCGTGTCCTTCGCCAGATACAACTCCAAGTGGGTTTTGGCTTTTCTAATCACATCCCAGCATGCTCAGAGAGCATCTCCATACTCCTCCCACATCACCCATCTTCCTTCCACCTCTTGTATGCTTCCCTTTTATGTTCAAGTCTTATCAGCAGCTCCTTGTTCATCTACACAGACCTCCTGCTGCCCTCGCTTGTTTTCCTGGTCATTAGGATAGACAACTAACAGCTTGGAGATGATCCTTGAATATTAGCCAGCTGTCCTGGACCCCTCTTCTCTCCAGAGAAGTGGGGGAGCCCCTGGGATTCTTCCAAGCAGGTCCATAAACAGGCCAACATCTGCTCTCCTGAAGCCCAGGGCTGTGATCCTGCTTTTTGCCTTGTTCCCTCCTCTCAGGATCCTGAACTCCACCATCTCACAGTCACTTCAGTCACGGCTGCCCCGGACCTTCACATTCCCAACCAGTTCTTCCTTATTTAGAAGTAATCAGGTCCAGCCAAATCCTTCCCTTCATCAGCTCCTTGATCACCTATGTTAGGAAGTTGTCATCAATGCCCTCCAGAAACATGGATTGCATGTGCTCTGCTGTGTTACCCCTCCAGCAGATATCAGGATGATGTCCCTGTTGCTGAGAACCAGGGCCTGCAAACATGAGGCTTCTTCCACTTGTCTGAAGAAGTCCTAATCCACTTCTTCCTGATCAGGTGATCTGTGACTGACACCCACCACAACACCGCCTATTTGAGTTTGCCTGCTAATCTGAATCCATGAGCTCTCAGCTGGCTCATCAGCCATCCCAAGGCAGAGCTCCATGCATTCCCATTGCTCTCTCACATAAAGGGCAACTCTCCCATCTCACCTTTCCAACCAATCCTTCCTGAAGGCCCTGTATCCATCCACCACAGCACTTCAGTTGCCTAAGTCACCCCAACACATCTCCCTGGTACCAATGAGATCATAGCCTAATCATAGATTAGTAGTTTGCATGCAGACTTCCAATTCCTCCTCTTTGTTCCCCATGCTGTGTGCATTATTGTAACAGCATTTCAGAGAGGCACCCTGTCATGCTGATTTCCCAGAAAGCATATGAAAGCTTTCCCCATAATGTGGTCCTATAGGCAATCCCTTTATGAGCATACACTTGGACTGACCCCACTTCAGCCCTGTCTTGTTGATTGCGAGGTCCCTCCTGTTCACATTATCCTTCACTTCTGGCTTACCAACCCGATTTACCACTTCCTCACTTGTTTGTTGGTCCATCCTCTCCCTTCCCTGTCATTCTCAGTTTAAAGCTCTCCTCACCAGGTTGGCAAGGCTGTTGGCAGAGATGCCAACACTCTGCCAGCTTAGTCAGGTGGATCTCGTCTCTTCCTAGCAGTCCTAGATGCTCTGAGTCCAACAGTCAGAGAAACCAAAATCTTGTTCCAAACACCAGGTGTGCAACCAATTGTTGACTCACAGGATCCATCCACTCCTCCCCCTCACCACAGCCCCTCCCCTCCACCAGCAGGATCAAGGAGAACACTATCTGGACCCCTACGCCCTTGATCATTACCCCCAGAGACACACAGTCACACTTGATACTTCCCAGGTCTTCCCTGGCTGTATTGTTGGTGCCCATGTGGAAGAGCAGCAGGGGTAAAAGCCTGAGGGCTAGACAAGCCTCAGCAGACTTTCAACATCATCCTGGATCTGAGCCCCCAGCAAGCCACCCTAGGTGACAGGTCACATCAGCTGATGGGTGCCTCCAGCCTCCTGCAGCAGGGAGCTTCCCACTGTTCATTCTCACTGCTTCCTCCTGGTGCTGCTGTGTGGCTCAGGCTCAGCTGGCACAGATGCTTTGCTGGGCAGAGCTCCCAGCTCCTTCTCTGCTACAAGGGCACTGAATCTATTCTGTAGCTGCAAAACTTCAGGTGGAGTAGAAGCCTTCCTCCCAGTGTCAGGAAACAAGCTCCCAGCCTTTGCTGTCACAGGAATCTCTACTTCCCAAGCCAACAGGCACAGACTCCACCTGCCCCTCCCTCTGCTACAGTTGGGGATATGGCTCTTGAAGCTGCAGGGTCTTGGAGAAGATTTGGCAAATTCCTTTTCATCACATCTGCTGCTTGCATTCTGAGGACCTCCTCCTGTAGCTCCTTTACTTCGCAACACAGATCCTCAACAACTGCACATCTCCCACAGGCTAGAAGACTATCTCCTACTGCCCCAGCCTTAGCAAGAGGCACTAGGTACTCCCTGCAGCTTGAGACTTGCAGAGCTGCATCTTTCTCCAGAAGCTCCATCAGGGTCGAGGCCTCTGACATTACAGATAAAGTTACTCCAACGGCTGCTGGGAACCATGCCCTGGGATATTTTACCATCATTGCTGAGGAAGCGTATGCTGCTCTAAGCAGTTGCTGGCCACTTCTTTGTGCCCTGCTGCACCAACTGCTGGGAAAACTGCTGCATCTGTTGACTACCTTTCAGCTGTGTTCTGGGAACCATGCTCCAGGCCAGCACCTATATAGGGCTCTCCATAGGTCCTGCTGAAAGGGTGCTTGACCCTGATCAAGAATGGGCTAGAAGAAAAGCTCCAAGCACCTGTTGATCTCTTAATAGCTGACAGAGCTTGTTAAAAGCTACTAGAGCTTGCTAGAAGTCATAGCCTGTGGTAGCTATCCTCACCCAGCAGCAGCAGACACCTTGAAGTTCCTGAGGGTGCTCCCAGAAAGGCCCCCCTCCCCACCTGATTATCTCAGACAAAGCCCCCAGAAGATTAAGATCTTGAAGCTGAGTCCAGAAACTGCTCTGCAAACTACTCTCTCAGCTGTCTGTTAGCTGCGCTCAGAGCATTTCACATAATGCTTTGTCCTAAACTAGGTAGTGTGATGTAACTCTAAACTCCAATGAAAATTTCATCTTGTCACAAATTACTCAGTACTTGTTTCTCCTCATCTGTCCGTGAACTGACTCTCAATATCACAAACATACAGTTCATTCACTATTACCCTAGGAAAGCATGCAACACTGGCAAGATAAATAATCTATTAAGTGTTGCTTCTACTACTGACTATTGATGAAAACCCAGCTTTTTATCTTCTCACAGGCTCTTCTCATTAGGTCATCATGCCAATTATTTCAGCTATTCTGAATTAAGGTAATCACTTTTGTCCAAGAATTGCTGCATGGTTTCACACAACCACAATTACAGATGTCTTAACAGTTTACTTGCTAGCAGTTTTTGAATACTCCTTTTTAACCCCATTTTAGATTAGCTTGCAAAATTTATTTTGCATCTGTTTTATTATGTTACAAACATTCATTTACTTGAAAAAAAAACAAATATTTCACTCCTGACATCTATAGCTAACTAGATGCAAGTGCTACTGAAATATACTACTACTTGATAATCGCAACAGCATCAAGGTTTTAAGGATGAAAGTACAATTTTAACAGCCGCAGTTCTAGGCTCTTATCACTGTTCTCAGCACTGCCTTTTTTCAGATTATGGCAGAAAGTACAATTCCCTAGTTTTTTTTGGTAGTTTCTGTACATACCACCATCTTCGAGCTTTCTCAAAAACAACAAGAAAAACACAATAAAACAATTTATGGTTTGGTCAAGTCTTCCCCATCCCCCCCCCCCCCAAAAGAAGTAATTTAGGCACTGTTTCGAGTTAAACCCAATATGTTGCAAATCCTTTGAACCAGAAAAGCAGTTCAAATGCCAAAAAGACATTTGATCTGCAAGTCCTTTGAAACAACTCCCACTTTTGTTTTTAAGAATCTTTGCTAACAAAAAGGAAGCAGTTCCAGTTTGTTTTTCTAGGTTGCAAGAAGTGTGCTTCAACTTTAAGCTAGGTTTTTCCTGTTTTATTACATTTACAGAAATTATGGACTCCATCAAATAAGTTTTTTCAACCTTTTATTTCCCCTATTTAGGAAACCTTAAATCCTGCCCGAACTGCTATCCTGCTTGTGCCTTATCCTATCTGTTCTTTCCTGGAAATCACTGCAAAAGGTTAAATAAAGAGATTCAGCTTTAGGAACTGAAGAACAACATGTCTGACAGTTTGTAGAGAGTCCTCTGACAATCTGGGTATTAAATGCAGTCCAAGTAGAAAGCTCCAAGAACAGAATTCAGACAAGTCAATCCTGAGAGGCAGAATTAAATTACTACAATGCTCTCTAGGATCTGATTCTAACTGATTACCACCAGTGCTTGCACTACTTCTTCTGACCCCAAGAATACTGCTGTCTCTTTAACTGGAGATAAAGAGGAAACAAGAAGATTTTTGTAAGGCTTCTGTTACAAATGAACTGGAAATAATATGCCAAGAAACATGAGTATCCCTACAGCCATAAATGTCAAATTCTACCAAGCTATCACAAAAACAAACTTACACTATGGCAGGAAAATCCGGTAAGGGTGCTGCCTCAAACAGTATTCGAAGTCCAGCTTGCACTTGGTCTCTATGGTCTGATGTTAAAGCAAATGTCAAAGGTGTAATCAAGCGCTGATCCTAAAAGAAACTACTTTGATCAAATACAATGCAAGTCAACAACAAGAAGAAGACATCACAATACACCAAGGCCTATTAGCACAGAAATGCTTTATTCAAAACTGAAGCTACCTTTCCAAAGTTTACCTTTCTAAGTTTCTGAAGCCTGAAATCAATGAAGTAGAAATGACTAAAAATAGTTTGTACTTGGGGGTATTATAAACTTGTTTTCCTATTTAAGTCAAGGCAACAGATAAAAGACTACTTAATTCCTTTAAGTTTTGAAGTACTTGGTTTTAATGATATAAAAAGTCATAAGCTTAAGATATTATTAGAATTTACAGAGAACCTTGGCACTCTCATTACTACCCATTAAATTTCACAATATTATCCATTTTTGAAAGAACCCCCCCCAAGAACAATATGAAATATTTGACAGTCTGAATAAATTTTACATTTACAAAGTGAACTGTTAAGGTGTCATCTGACCAATAGCTACCAGAAGCTGTTTCATCTATGTGAAGTCATAAATTGGGTGGATATACTTAACAGAAACCAACACCACAAATCACTCAAATATATGGCTGTGATAACTTTTTGCTAGTTTACTACCTTTAAAATGTAGTCCTAATGCGGTCTTATACAGACACTCCTTACCAAACAGCTGAATATCATTTCACATGCATTACTGAAATGTGCAAGTGAGTTGAGTAAAAGTAAACTGCTGTTATTTTAGAAGAATTAACAATGGAACAACCTTCAAAAATTGTGCCCAGGGGACTATATTTCCCTGAAAGTTTTACCACTTCAAAGATATGCACACAAAACATTCAGAATTAAAACTACTGCAGTGCTATGACACTCTCCTTCACAGATATGTTTTAAAAGAGATTTTACATCATACCTGTAAAATTTTGTAGAAGCTGACTTCCATACTAGGTACCTCCTGCTTAAGTCTGCTCATAAGATCAAGTGTTTTCAAAATAACATCAGCAGCAAGTTTGCTTTCAATGCAAATGGAAAAGCAAAGTGGAAAAAGAAAAAAGAGTGAGATTTGTCAAATCAGCACTGACAAATAAATTCAGTTGACCCACAAAACAGACAGATACCTCCCCCACAAAATTAAACATGTCTAGCAAGGCACTGATGCCAACACCAAGAGAGATTACTCAGTTCCTTGGACGTGCTACTGAGCTTCCCCAGCATACTAAGGACAGTAACAGTGAAGCCCAAAGAACACTTCCAGCTTGAAAGCTAAGAGGGTTTAATCCCAGGTCAATTACATTTCACTATTGGTTGGCAATATAAGTGCAGCAACTACAGGCTAGACTACATTCTAGCTAATTATACTGAGCTGAAGTGGTTTATACGCCTTTAGTATGCTAATTTTTTCCACATACTGATGTATGATATTTCTGAACTCTAGTTACATAAAATCAAAATGGGAAGCTAGGTGTCATGAGCATTTCAGGTAAGCTTCGACTTGGATAAGATTCAACTACAGCATATGTGTAAAAGTGATCTTAAATCTCATAAGTGGAAGTTAACTTACCTCCAAAACAATATCAGAACATTTAAGCTAGATTTTCTTACTGAACTGAACAGTAACTTTTGCCACAAAAATACCAAATTTGATTCAAAAATACCGAATTACTTGTATTTAAATGGTACTTTTGACTAGAGTATGATTTCCTTTGAAACTATATCACCACTCTCATGCAAGTGTTGCTAAATTCGATTTTAGATGAACATGATTTTAGTGTGCTCACCACAGTTCAGAGTTCACTACCTTTGTCCCAAAACCAGTACCAACCCCACTATAGATAAATTGGTGTTCTATTAGAGATGCACATTGGCTGGCACTCAGCTCCTTTGAGGCATGCATTTTCAGTATGTCATCTCCACACAGCAGTAGACTAAGTTAAGAATAAAACTTAATATAGTCATCTTTAAGTACTGGCACATGAGGTTACATTATCTAATAGTAAAGGAAACAAGCTAGTATACTGAAACATGAGACCCTCCAAATATGCTTTTAAAATCCAATTCTATGAGCCACTTAACAGCCACACTTAATACACAAGCCAAGTAAGCTTCACTTTTCAATTAAAAAGCATATCTATTTGGAAACAGACAACTGGAGGACTAGGGAAATGCAACGGTCTATAAAATCATGAGTGACACAGAAGATGAACAAAAGCAAACAGTCAACCTCTAATACAAGAACTAGTTCTCTTGCTGAGAACTAGTGAAGAGACTTCTTCACAGAAATCCATTTAGGACTGCGTCTTGCAGTTGTGTCCTTTCTGCTACAGGACACTGTGGACATTAACTTCAATAAGGCAACTGGACAAAAGTCATAGAAGCAGAAAAAAAAGAGGAAGAAGAAACGCAGTTCCCCAAATAACTCATAGCTGGAAGCTTGAAAATGACGAGTAGTAGCACCACATTTGCCTTCTCCCCATGCTCTTCCCTAGGTCCAGCCACTGTCAGAGACAGTACGTTAGCCTAGACAGGCCAGAAAGGCCACTCTTACACCTAATGAAGGCAACCCCTTTACAAAGGGAAGAATGTAAAATGGTATCATTTCACATCTATTTTTCCTTGCATTTCACTGATCTGAACTTGCACCACATTTAGCTGGGTGCTTTATACTGTTGAACAGCCACCACATTTTATCCTGCATCACTGTAGTATTCAATTATTTCACAGCAACTAGAAAGCAACTTAAGGTCTTTCAGGATGACAGTCCTAAGCCAAATTATGATGTTGACTGTCATTAAAAGCTATTAAGTGACTCAAGATGGGCATTTCCTCTCATATCTTAGAGCAGCAGATCATAGTAGAGGAATAATAAATTAACTGCCAATAGGCATACAAAAAGGATATTTGTTAGAACACTAATAGCCTTGACCATTCTTTCACACTTTTTCTTCACTAATAGCTCATCCACAATCTGTTCTGGCATCTGAAGATGATCAAGGAGAACAGGCAGCAAAAGATCCACAAAGTGTTCAGCTGAGGCACTGTTGCCGCTATTAATAACATCCTGTAACAAACAAATTTTATGTCAATATTTAAAACCACAGAACAAGAGAACCAAGCCTATTCTACCCTTCTTCCACCAACCTGTCTTCTAGCTTTCCCAAACCACTGCTATTTCAGGTTTGTTTCAAGACTACTCAGTGTGACACTGGAGGAAGTTTAACAAAGAGCACAAAATCAGCAGACACCTTCTCACTTCTACTAGTCCTAACAAAAACAGTTCTTTACTGACAGTTCTGTACCCACCTAATTACTCCATGAACTGCCATACCTTCCACTTACCTTTCAGCATAGATGTATTAAAAAAATAAAAATAAAAAAAAATACACAGCTTGTCTTTAAAAGAAAGCTGATTTACAGCATGTGAAATTCTAGAACAAATTGTACTTCAGATATATATTTTACATGCTATTTTTCAAGTAAAACCGCAAAGATAGATTAAAATTTTAACTGTAACAGCAGATGTTCAGAAATCAATTCAAACACAAAATATAACTGCTAAGCTATTTAAACTCAATTATTAGTTTTGGTACCTCAAAAATCTCCTTGAAGAGCTGCAAAGCTAGAACTGAACAGTCTTCAGAGCCTTCCAATGGTTGGTTTGACAAGTGCACCAATGCAACAGATGGTTCAAAAGTCTTTGAGCGAGCCACAAATCTGGTATTTCCAGAGACTGGCAAGCCAGAGGGTTCCAGTATTGCCTGCCGCAGAGTACGACGCAGTTCCATCACAGAACAGAAGGCAAGTAGCAGTTCTAAGACCTGTGTGAAGTGAAGGGAAGAGTTAAAATATTTAAAAATCAAGTACTTCTACAGCAATTGTAACTCCTATAGCAAAAATCTACAGAGAAATTTAAGTTCCAAGCGGCTCCCCTTGGCATGTTGAAGAAGGTTAGCCAACAGTACTTTGAAGGATAGTTTTCTTTCCTGAAAGTCAAGTGAGCCACAGAAACACAGTTCCTTGGACTGGTGAAGATGAGGCTGGTAACAGCTAGTTTTCAGTGTACTGCTTCCTCATATATATATATATATATATATATAAATATAAATAAAAGTTGCTGCCTAGAAACCAATCAGCAGTAGAAATGCCTCAGCATGCAATCTGAATGAAGAAATCTATGGAAGGGAAATTGTTCCGAGATCTTAATGGATGTGTATGTGCACACTCAGAGATGAAGACAAAGGCCCCCTAGAAAGCTTCATCCTCAACATGCATTTCTAAAATCCACCCCATCGCACCTCCCCCCCCCACCCCCCAAAAAACCACACATACACAGGAGTATTAACATTTACTATTTACTATGAGTTGAAATGCATTCATAAAAAGTTTAAGATTTGTTTCATACATATTCAGCCCAAATATTTTCAGGACATTTCATATTTTAATCTTCAGCAACAGATACCAAATGTGTTTCATTTACACAAGGTGGCAGTGAGGTAAAGGTAAATGCAAAGGTGAACTGTTTAATTCAAAGAGGCATCAATTTGTTCAACTACTATGAGTGAAATAACTTATGGTCTCTGAAACTAATAGCATGGTTTCATGATCATTAGTTCAAAATCTGAGGAGTATTAATTCAATTTTTGGTCAGTCCAGTGACGCACACACTGCATTTCTGGTGCAGTTCTGCGCATTTTTTATTAGCCAAAGCAGAAAAAGGTGCTTATGTTGGCCTTTTGTCTTTATGCCAGTTGTCTGAAAGCAGACATACAACCAACCTCTGCACAGTCAGCCTTGATGGCCTTTTGAACAACTAAGATTTATAGTGGATCAGTGCTGACTTCAAGACTCTTAAGTGATCTACAATTTATTTCCTCATCAACCCTAGTACATAAGAAACCTGCTTTTGACTACAAAAGTGGAACCAGGTTAGGAAGTATGAGCAATTAGCTTTATGCTGAAAAAAGTATAAATACCTTAGCTGATGAATCAGGATCCCTTCCATGAAGAAGATCTAATACTTGCCCAAGGCATGAGGTGAAGTGCTCATATCTACAGCATACATAAGATTTATACCAAGAGATAAATGCAAGTGTCACGTTCCACTTTTCACCCCCAAACACTTCAAGTACAGATTTGACAGTCTTGATAGTTTACACAGATTCAATGATGTAATTTCTATTTAGAGGCTAAACTTTAAAAATACTCTAAAAATGAAAGCAAATTCCTTAAAACAACAGCAACTAAATTCTACCAGCTGGACTTGCAAACCACTAGTCAAGCATTCCACACAACTACTCTGTAGTGCCCTCCACTAAAATTATTACAACTTGGACAATATTATTCTATTTTAAAACACAGCAGGCCTGTGAAATGGCAACATAGCTATTCATCAAGTTGTCTGACCACTAGTACTGGCCAGAGAAATAGAATTACTGGACATAACCACTAAATAATGTTCCTTAAGTGACAATGAAAGGACAGATTTCAGTTCACTCTACTTTTGTATGAAATTGGTAACACAAGAATTCCTTTAGTTTCTAATATAAGATGCTATAAGCAAACAGTAACATTCAAGAAGCACCTAGGAATTTTTTTTCCAGGGTTTGGTTCAGAATACAAATGGCATATAGCCCAACAAAAGCTTAGGAGAAAGATCCTGCATTTTTATAAAGTGAAGTTATACCTGGTAAGAAAATCTGCAATTTTGGGGTTCTTCAGAAGATCCACAAGTAGATCAACAGAATATTTTCTTGTTAGTGTACCATCTCCATTTACAACAATATTGAATATTAGCTGAAAAGTCTGATGGATATTTCGAGCATGAAAGAGCTGAAATGAAGAAGAAAAAGTTACATACAATGTACATACTTACCTTGCACAGGTCTCTTAATAAAATTGGCTGGAATCACAATCTGATTTAGCCACGGTGGCTGTTAATTTTATCTATAACTTAATAGAATAGACTTCAAAGCATCACTTACTTTTTCTCCTACTTCTTCATTTAAAGTAAGACTTGATAACACTGAAAGTGCAAACACAACCACAGTCAAACTACTATGGGCCAGGAAACTTATCAAGGTACGATAGAAACTCTTCACATTATTCTAAAGCAGAAAAGAGAAACACAGGCATTACAGATTTTATTCCATTTTATAAACACACCAAACTTACAGCTAGTACATATTTATAAGTGACACAAATCATGAATAATGATACCAGAATCTTAGAATGATAACAAGTTTTTCTGGGAAATCTATTTTAGTGTTCTGCCAACGTACAACTACTTGGGGGCTGATGTCAATGACTATATCCTCTGTTGAATTTGATCAGTGGAAAATTAAAAGGAATTCCATCATTTTTGCTAAAACATCCCTGCAGAAAGCAAGCTATCAACGAAAATTGACCCTCCCCCACCTCCTCTCTGCTCCGTGATCAGATTTGAAAAGTTTCTCCCTCTTTTTTGCCCTTCTTCCAAGAAATACATACTACAACATTCCCTGCCATGCAGATGAATTTGTATTTCTCGATTATGAGTTATGTTTGCAGCAATTAATGAAGAGATGGGAACTGAGCACCTAACATATGGATGTTTATTTGAAAATTCTGGAGCCCTGACCTGACATCAAGATCAGTGACAATTACTGATTTATCTTTTGAAATCTCTCTTTCTTGATCCAAGTTACTGCTGCTTGCCAGAAATCCTTCCAGTCTTTAGGTTGACATTTAGTTTTTCTGAGGAAGAGACACCCAAATTTTAAGTTCACCTTTCACTCATAGAAAAGAGTTGTGGAAACAGCATGCTTAATGTGAGCTTGTGTAACAGCATAGCAAGGTACAAAAGGAAAGAATAACCAACTTCCTGTTCTACAGATTATTTTCTCCAGTTTGGGAGAAATAACTGCCAGCTCTTGAAAACAAACAGGTCAGGATTGTTATTGCTACAGAAAAGGTGCATAAGAAATACAAAGTTAACTTCACAGAGTTAAATAACTCTCTCTTGTTCTCAACCCAGAGAATCATGCCACAAAAAAAAAAAAAGTTCTTACCAAAGACTTTATTTGAGTTTGAATGGATAAGTTGTGACGACAGAGGTTTGCCAAGAGTCCTAAACACGGTATTGTTAACTCATCTTCAGTGGATTGACTTCCAAAAAAAAAAAAAAGTCTACAAGTTTAAAAGTTTAAACAAATCTGTTCATATTAAAACATCCAGAATTTAATTATAACAAATGTGTGGTTTCGAGTAAGACACCATTCCTCCAAGCAAAGTAAAATTTAGATTTGCAGTCCCCATAATGCGGGCAGCTTTTAATTGAGCATAACAGTAAAAATAAGGTCCTGATTTTCCTGCAAGCACTTTTAATAGTCATCAGACCTCTCACAAGAGATTTGCACAGAATTCATAATATCATAATTCTGTTCCTAATGGCAAGCAGGAATTTTCTCCTGGATTTTGTCTTTGTTAGGCCCCATTTTTGGATTGGGGGAGGGGGCAGGGCCTAAGATGCCAATTCAAACTCAGCCTCTGAAAGTCCCATACTTATTCCATTTGACAATCTGTAACAGTGTTTTTAAAGAAAAATCTCTGGTAACTTCAGAGCAAATATGTCACAATTCATTCTAGAGACCGGATTAGTACAACAAGCTAAAGATCTTGGGAAAATTTAGAAACTTAGCTAGATATTTCCCATAAACAAAGACAACGGAGTATATACTTACACATGATGCATTAGAAATGAAATTAATTCATCAATGTTGGCACCAGCATGAAAAACTTGAACATTGTAGGTTAGCCTCTGCAGCAGCTGAATACTCTGAGGAAATAAAAGTTATTCACATACATCTTTCTTATAGCATCTCATTGAAGAATGTTTCAAGTACAAAAGGTATTTTCCTACAGCTGGAACCAAAAAATAAGTAGCAAGACACTGCAACTAAACTCATTTTCACACTCTGCAACATTAACATTACAATTACACAAGCTGCTGCAAGCACACTGAGTACTTTCCTACTATGTTGATCTGCATGTACTTATTAATCTGTTTGTGCTTTTAATAAGGTTTTATTTTTACAGATAAGTTACTTTTTTTGTCCATCCAATTCTCTCCATTGCTTGGTCAGCAAGTTCTCCATTCGATCAGTGAGAAAGGGGTTTTGTCCTATTGAAACACCTAGAAGCTTCGCCAAAACCCCCAAAACACTTTGCAATCTCTTGCAGAAAGCTTATCTACAATATCTCTCCCACTGACAGGGCAAGTCACCTGAATCCTTAAGTACTCTGGTACTCCTAGTGCTTTGGTAGACATCTAGAACACAAGAAAAGCGTTCTTTACTGGATCCTTAATTAATTTTCCACAGATCAAGGGTAACAGAACTGCTAGCAAATTCATCTGCTGCTTTCCCTCCCCAGAGAAGAGATGTGATCAGAGGTAATTAACAAATGGTAGTCAACAAGTACCTGTTGAAAGCTCAGAGCCAGGTGTAAGAAAGCCTGCACATACTTAAAAACACAGGAATTTTTGCTAGAACCGATGAATGCACAGAAAGGACATATGAAAGTCTGAAGTCTGATTCCAAGACATTGTGTTTTGACTGAAGAATCAATAATGTGTGCACTTGGCTCCTGAGAGAGAGCTTCCTGAAGCACAGCCCTTTCCTTGCATTCACTGTCAGATATCCCTAAGCAGAGGGAAAGAGGCATACAGGCCCAGCAAAAGTTAAATGAGTGAAGGGGAAGCTGTGGCTGCCAGTTCTCATTGAATTTCAGCAACCACCTGTCAATGTACTGACTAGAGAAACAACCTCCAGATTTTTTTGCTATGGACAACACTAGGAAAAATAACTAAGTTTACTTCAGAAAAATTGGAAAATAAGCTTCCAAGCTCTCAGGCAGCAATTTCTTGAAGTAGACAATTGTAGTTTCAAAAAGCAGTTGTTTTTGTGAATTAAAGCACTTGAGAAGTACAAGCAAGAATAAATAAAGAACAAACACCGAACTCCACGTGGTGTTAAAATCCTATCATACTAGCCTCAGACAGCAAAGAAGATATGTAGCTTTGATCAGGTTTCCCTCAACACATTATTTCAGGTAGCACCTTTAAAAAGTTATTGTATGCGTACCGTATAGTATTTGCTGTGCAACAATAACAAAGTATTAAGCACAAGTTCCAGTTACCTGTAATAGGACTGGATCACTAAGGTTGGTAGAACTTCGATGAACCACGCCTACCAGCACACTGGTCAGATTGTAGGTATCCTGAAGAGCTTCTCTAGTCTCATTGTCTAAAGCTAGAATTTAAAAGTATTATTAATAAAAAAACCTATGTAATAGCAAAAGTAACAGTTATATTAGTTAGTGATTTAAGCAGAAGCCAGGAGAGTCAAGGCCTTGGACAAGTTTTTTGGTATATATTTCACAAGTAATTACAAATAAAAATCACAGCTCCTGTACATTTGCATCTATCTCACTTCTTAACTTACATGCAAGTGAAACACCAATACTTTCCCTTAAGATGCATGGACAATGAGGAAACTGCCCCCCTGCTTACCAATAAAGTTTTAGGTCTATTTGAGATCTTGAGTCCCGCACGCTTAAACTTTAACACCAATGATTTTAGTTTCCTTGCTTCATGCTCAGGTGGGAAAGTAGACTAAGACTGGTATCTTGATAGTTACCTAGCAATACAGCGAAACATGAAAAGCCAAATTCTGCTTAGGCAGTCCAGGAAAAGGAGGAGCAAACAAGGATGACAAAAAGTAAGCAATAGATCAGTTGGAGGAGAACCGAATCTTAAAATTTTCCCAGCCTGACAGATGGGGGCAAGGTTGAAACAGCAACAAATCTCTTTTCAGACTAGCCATTTGGAGAAACTCAAAGGAAGCTCAAAAGAGGCTAAGAAACAAGAAGCAGAGCAGAAACAACAGGCCATCCTAAAGGACTCGGATCCCCCCAAACCACTCACACATGATAGGAAACTCCAGACAGAGTGAAGCAAATAGTGAATCTTTCACTATATATGTAGCCTATGTGTGTGTTATGGTAGGCACAGAGTTCCCTAGACAATGAAGTCCCACTTCCATGAAACAGAAGGGGAAAAAAAAAAAAAAGAAAAAAATCCCAAACATCCAGAGAAACAAATGAGAGGCACTAGAGCCTATTCCCTAATCCAGAAACTTGAAGCACATGGGCCAAGGGCACTGGAGACTCTGAACTGCCACCTAACAAGGCCCTCAACTGGAGAACTGAACTGAGGCTATGACAATTGATGTATCATGGTTTCTCCCTCCCTCTGCATCCCCTAGGCAGATTTCTTCACTTCATAAAAATGGTAGTATTTTCAGGCTTGAGAAAAAACACAAAAAACAAGGCAAAACAAAAAACAAAAACCACCCACCAAGGAACCCCCCCACCAAGGAACCCCCAAGAAAATGATTCCTCAGGCTGCTAGCAAAGAAGCAAATTCTGGCAAGCACAATCATTGTTTTTTCCACAGGAAAAACTCCAAATATGTTTCTAATGGTGATTTAACATCTCATCTAGCCTTGTATGTACAGTAGTGCCTCAGTCACTCAACACCGTTAAGACGAAAAACAGTTAATCTTTCACTGCTTATGCTTTTTATAGGAAGTTGATTACACACCACAGACCCAGCACCTGTCTTGTCTTTCCTTTCTCAGACCCAGGCTAAAAAGTTAGATACAAAACTTACCTAGCTGTGATAGCAAAGTAACCACAGACAAGGTTAGAGAAGGGTTTGTATTAGCATCCTCAAGGAGTTCTACTAGGCAAATAAGACATTCACTTGGTAGAATCTGGTTTGAGGCAAATAATCTCGTAAGCTTCAGCCCAGAGATAACCTGGAAAGAAAGGGAGGGGGAGAAAAAAAAAAAAAGCCATTCATACATATACACATACACACGCACACACAGACACACACTTCCCTTCCCTTCCCCCCCCCCCCCGGGTATTCAAACAGTTACTTATCTGCAACAAGGTATTTAGCACAAAAGTCAAAGCATGGAGTTGTATTAGAATTAAAAATCTTTTCCCATATTTGACAGAGAATGTAAGTGCCATTCTAATAGGACACTCATGTTCACATTTGCTGCTGTCTCTAGCTCAGATTTGTTTCTAAACAAACAAACAAAAACACCCCCCCCCCCCCCCAAAAAAAAACCCACACAACACCACACACGCGCACTCTTCATTCCTGTGCACACGTCCCCTTTAGTCTTGGAAAAGGCCTAGTTTATGATGTGGTCTTTTATAACAGAGGGGAGCTTCTTTTGTTTGTTTGCTTGATTACTTGCTTTGTAACAGCTATTTTAACAGCATTCTTTTCAAACTAATAGCTGTAGCAGAACAACACTTTGCATTTCTTCACACATTAAAGTGAATTAATACCAGAGGCTTACTCTTCCCACATATATTTTAGGACAGATAACAGATAGGGTTTATCTATTCTGAAGGAGTAATTAAACATATTGCTCAATACAAACATTTAATGATTAGCCACCTTCAATCAATCCTACAGACCGTTCTACAAAGAAAAGGACTGGAATACAAAGGTATTATTTTGCATAAAGATAAGCAGCAACAGGTAATGCTGCTTTGTGAATACTCTATACTGTAAGCCAGAAAACTTGAACATCTTGAATTCATGGAAGGCATATAAGAAGACGCCAAAAATGACACATCCGCGCAGCAATACAGGTAGACATAAGTTGCACAGGCATAATAGAGCAACATAATGTTGTTTATGCATATCTCCGGTATACATCTTCACAGTAATTAGCCAAAACTCAGCTAAACTGAATACTAATTGCCATATTAACATTAAAACAAACAAACAAACAAACCAACTATATTTGAGAAAGGTACCCTGCAGATTTGGTGATAGATCTTCAGCCGATGTCTCTATTTTTCATCATATTAGGCATACTTACTGAGACAGCTGTATTTAAGCATGAGGCAGTCAGGAAAGACAACACAACTACCTTCTTAGCTGCAAGCATCTTTGAATATACATTGCATGAAACAGGCAAACTCTAGATACAAGATCAGTTTGTCATTCAAACGACATTTTTCAAGTTGTGAAAGCAAATGACATCTGCGGGTCAGAATTTCAGGGGTACGTAAAAATAACAATAAAAAGAGAAACTCATAAGTTATGCTATATGCATAGCATATGTGCATATTGGTATAGAGAATGCATCCGTAGACCTACACATACAGCATAAATTGTTATAATAAAGAATAAGGTAGTAACACGCGGATATTGTTAAACATTTAAATGTTTCTTCTTTCCGACGGCCTCGGCCATGGAGGGCGGGCACTCTGCGGGAGAGGCCGCGGCCAGCCCGGTACGCGCCAACCGACGCCGGCGGCCGTTGCAGGCAGCGGCGGCGCGGGCCGGCCGAGACCCCGCTGCGGCCGCTCATGGCGGAGGGGAGCCAGCCGAGGGCGGACCCGAGGAGGTGCCAAGAGCCACTCGAGCCCTCAAGCTCGAGGGGGCATCACGGCCACCCGCTCCCCGCCGCGCCAGGAGCGGTGCCGTTCTCACCTCCAGACTGCGCTGCAGGAGCGCCGCGTTGGGCGGCGTCTTGGAGGCCCGGTACTGCGCGGCGGCCAGGAGTAGGGACTTCATGCAGCCCGAGGCGTCCATAGTGGCCGGGCTCTCCCGGCGGCGCAGCGCGGCCTCCCCTCAGTCCCCGCTCGTATTTCCCGCCGGTGCCGCCATTTTGCGGGCAGGATCCACTGAGGGGAGCGCCCGCCTACCTCGCCCGCCGCGCGGGGCATGGCGGGAAGGACACCGCCTCCGCCATCTTGCCTTACGGGTGATGGAAGGGGCGGGGAGAAGGCGCCGCTTTTGTGACGTAACAGCGGGACATGCCTACGCGCGGAGCGGCTGCGGCGGGGGCGCGGGCGGCTGTTGGGCACCGCCTGGGGCGGGGTTAGGGGAGGGGGGGACAGGCAGAGGCCGCAGATGTCCGGTGGCGTGTCCTGTCTCGGCTCTCGTCCCGCGCAGGTGGGAGGTCGGAAAGTATCGGCTGACGTCTGAAGCTTCAGCGTGTGCTTTTTTTGGAAACTTCGTGCACAGTTTTTTTTTCTAATGTACTAAGTCTGTGAATAAGTTAGGAACGTGTATATTGACACCTCCTCCCCCCCATTATATTGTTAACAGAACACATACGTTCCTATAAAGTACAGCTGAATAAGTTAGTCTACTTCCACTCCAGGTCCCTGCTGCCTGTTCTAAGTACTCCAGCCTTCGAAAGGTGTGTGCGTCATTTGTCTTCCAGTGTGCTTTGCGTGTCGGAGCTAAGGTCCGGCCAGTGACAAGAGTGTGGGCTGGACTTGCTCTTGAATTGCAATACGGCACTCTGAATCTGAGTCCCACACGCTACTGCCCGCAGCTCAGCGTGGGCACCATTGTGATTATCAATTACAGAGCAGCGCTGCCTGGTGTGTGGTCCCTGTCAGCTGTGAGCAAAAGTCAGTTCAGCCATCGGGAATCACACAGTAGGGCTCATGAGGTGCAGCCCGAGACCCTCTGTGGTCACCTGGCCTTTTCATCAGGTTGAACATCAGTGTGACTAATCACATGCATGACAGCTGTGACTCTTATTACAGAAAAACTATGCAATGATGTAGACTGTTAACAGCCAAGCGAGCGTAGTTTGGATATGTCAACACAGCAGATGCTCAATCTGGTACATGTGATGACCAAGTGTCAGGCAGGCTGCTGAATTCTGCTGGTAGAGAGATGCATCAATGCATTATGTTTCTACAAAGTAAGATTTTTTCCTCCAATAGTACCATTTTTCATGGGTAACTACTTTCTTTTCAATTCATAAATTTTGGACACATATATTAGTAATTTTGGTAATGTCTGGGTTAATTAATATACTTAGTTTTCATCTCCTTCATGCTACAAGCACCAGTTAAGCCTGACATCAGAAACTGTTAGCACTGTAAGTTCACAGTGAAGTCCAAAGCAGTGTAACATCTAAAAGTCCTGCAACAAATACTGGTGAAAAAGATATATAACAAAAAAGAAATATAACTAGTTTTACCCCTATGGAATACATAAACAACTTATGAAAGATACTAAACAAACACTTGGCAAATTTAACTGTCTTCCTTAAGATCACAAACTGAGAAGGAATTGGTACTAATAACAGGGAGAATCAGGGCATATGTTATAGTTCTGGCTTTGGCTGCTAGTTGCATGTCACCTTCAGTACAAAAGTCTGTACTAAATATTTAAAATGAGGGGTTAGATCAAAGCAAATTCTTACAATAAAATAATAAAAATTATGCACATTACAATACAGAGCTAATGGCAGCGGCAAATGAATGTAGTAAATAGTCTCATGTATACATTAAGTATTCAAAAGGATGTGTTAATAACCACACACATGTAAAGCTTGCACTCCTCTAGTAACATACTAGAGCTATTAATTAAAAGTAGTTTAAGCCATTTTCATGTTATTAACTCTGTACAGCATGGATTTATTTACCTTTTTGTTCTAATTTAGATTATTTCGAACTGCAGGATAATACTAGTATTCCTTGGCATATCTATAGCTGAAATGGTTATCTGCTTACCAGCAATGAGGCAACATGAATCATGCACAAAAGAATAGAGTTTGGAATTTTTTAAGCATTGTATAATTTCAACAGAACTTTTATCATCATGTATATCATTTTTATCAACATACATCAGTTCTGCCATAAACTGCTGCTTTATGCACATTCATTTATCATACTTATATTGCTATTTTCTAACAGGTTGTTCATTTTAGCAGGAGACATACTGGACAATTTGCTGACTAAAAAAAACAAAACACACACACATACGCATATGCATGTGTCTGTTAGAAAAAATAATTCTTCTTAATGCCGAAAAAAAAATAATAGCTTGTATTGGGTCTGCTGGAGCAAAAGACAGTTGCTCTGATAGGCTCCAAAAGGAGTTAACTCCAGAAGTATAGATCCACACCTGAGAATGTCCAGCTGATGATAACTGTCTCCAATTGATCTGTTGTGTTGTGGCACAATCTCAAAGGGCAGCTTCCCAAATCCTCAGGTTGCGGATCATTCAGGGTAGGACTTCAACATAATCGTCCTCTTCAATTTCTGTAAAGAAATCAATATAAAAGGCTCTTATTGCAAATCATTCCTCTGTAAGACCACTGTAAACAGGATGGCATGTTGCTAGGCACATATTAATTCAATCTGGTTTCTCAGTATTCTCTCTGCTATGGCAGGCCAACATTTAGGTCCAATGTCCTATAGACTGGCTCCTCCAGACCACTTCCCATATGGAGGAGAAGTCTGCATTGTCTTTCCTGAACCAGCAAGCTCAGCATTTAAAAAGCTGTAGCCACGTAAGAACCATTCTTCATGAGAAAGTCAAATGTAAATCATCTGTAGTCAGTAAATGATATCAACAGCTCAGATTGCTGAGACTATAGCATAACACATCTTTTCTTTTCTAAATATTTCCAATAGGAAAGTCAACTAGGGGAGGAGAGCCTGAAAAACCCTCTTTCTCTCTTAGATCTTTTCAGATTTATTATTTTTTGAGAGCTCAAGGAAAGGGAGAAATTGAATGCTTAGGACTCTGTCTCCCACTGTGGAAACCTACTGTCTCTTCAAGTAGCCACCCTCAGACAAGCTCTTCCTGGGCTAGAAAACAATGGTCAAAATTGGCTAATGATGAGCACCATGACCCCAGTCCTGTGAGCTGTTCCACCGATCACACTGAAACACTCAATCCTGTACATGCCACCATGCCAGCTGCTGGTGCAACACAAGGGACCAGGCCAGGAAAATGATACAGTGCTTGCTTTAGGAAGCCTGCATTTTAGGGAGATGTCCGTCATGACATTAACCTGAGCTCTCCCTGTGAATATGTAACAAAGCAGTCTGAGGGGGAAGTTTGGACTGCTGTACAGTGAAATTTAAATTAAAATTGAATAGCAACAATTCAAAACTATTTTGATTATTTTTAAGAGCCCCTGTTTTTATGACAACAACAAACATTTTGATGGTTAAGGGAAAGTTTTGTTTTCCCCCCTGTGATTCCAGGCCAGGATGCTGTGCATCTCCTGGAAAAGTTGATGCTGCAGGACCAGACAATGAAATGTGTTTTACAGCTGATTTTTCCTAAAATTGTATCTATCGCTGCTGCAATATTTTCCATCTCCCTTGAACAGCAATGACAAGGTAGCATAAAACCTTTTTAGAGCAAACGCGGCATATCTGCCTTAGTGACAGAAGTGATAAAGTAATGTTGGAGAGAATAAAGAAATATCTTTGGTACTGTTTCTCCCAGCAAGGTTGTCATTGCATTGGCTCCTAAAGACACAACTTAGTGCATGAAGGGCTGTGGAGAGCTCAGTCTTTCCTATCATAAGTCTTCTTGACACAGGAGGCACCAGAGCTGTTGCACTGTTGCTGGGTACAAAGAAAGTAAGACAGGAGATATGACTGTAGCACAAGGAGGCTGGCACAGACGAGCTCATTTTATCTAGCATTAGTGTCAAGATATAAATCACACAGAAGATTAGATACCCCAAGAATGTTCTCTTTCATAATAACTGTACTTAATGAAAGAATTTCCTTTCCTCATGCGTGCTGTCACTTTGGCTGGTAGGTACACTTACTCTTTCAGACAGAGGCCCCAGAAGAGGATAGTTGAAGGTTCTTTTGCAGCTTGTGACCTGATGAATACTGCAGCTGAACAACATTCAGTGGCTTTTTTGTGGCAGAGATGCTGGCAAGTTACCACTAGTATCTCTACTCATTCTTCCCAAACTGAGGACGTAAAGGTGACCTGACTATAAATGATGGTATACCACTCCGTGAAAACCTCCATCTTTAACATATCTATTTGAATAATATTTCTGTCACGTAAGAACATTGTATCCTAATTTTATAACTGGGACTTTTGAACAGAAGTTAGCATATGATCACCATTAGTCTAGTTCCAAAGTTGTCTTCCTGAGCACTATATGCCCCTTATTTTCAGCATATTAACTTAGAAGACTACTGATGTTTTAACACAAATCACAATAAACCACAATAAGTTGGCAGGCATTTTTTCTCTCCTAGCATTCCAAAGATAAGTAAGTTAGATTTTGGTATCAAAATATCTTTCAATGGGGGCAGTAAAGGTAATGGACAGCCTCAAGCCTCACTGAAGTACAGGGGCCTGATACCTTTGAGGAACCACATCGGATAAAACTGGTCTTCAGCCTTCTCTAGCCTAGGACCATCAATACTCATGAAGGAGTGAGATACAGGCAGCATCATGCTTTGCCTTCTGTATCTCTTTCAATTTTAACTTGTTAATTTCTAGTGGATGAGGATATGTTGCCTGTGAGCTGGGAATGAGTGGTTTCCCATGAACAAATGAAAAATAGTACATGCAAACTAAATCTAAGCAAAAACGAGCCTTTTTTTTCCTCCACAGGAAAGGTTGTGAATACAATTTTTGGTTCTCAGTGACATTATTGTCAATATTGAAATTTACCATAAAATAAAACTTTCAGAAATATTAGCCTGGATTCAGGTTGTACATCAGTAAGATTGAAATGCTTTATTATGATTTTGACCTCACTTTGTACAACAGAATCAGTCTGGAACAAGGTCATTTTGAACTGAGAAATAAGAACGTGCAAAATGTTCCACCTTTATTGAAATACTCTTTTTCTCTTCTTCTTTCAAGAGAATATTTAATTGAAATTGCTGTATTTCTATAGAACAATCAGGTAGCAACATAATAGTATTTTCTGGCAGAGTCTTTGTTCAGCTGGAAAATTTTAATTGGCTGCAGTAGGGATGAGCTTTTTTAATAAAAATCTTTATATGTCAAATCATTATTTCTTCAAACAGAGGGCAGGTTGTACCAGCAAAAGTGCTTTCCTTCCCAAACTATCAGTAGAGATAGCTGATAGATTTCTGGTTACTGTATACCTTTGCATTGACTTCTGATGAAAGAGGGGAAAAAAAGAAAATAATCAAGATGCTATGTGATTCTGGTATTCACTCTTGTGATGTTCAAAGCCAGCGCATGCTAACAGCACCAAAGAAAGGAACCACCACTAGGAATCTGAATAAGAGCAAGGATTGCAGATTACAGGCACACCTCATTTTACTGAGCTTTGCTTTATTGTGCTTCGCAGTTATTGCGTCTTTGACAAATTGAAGGTTTGTGGCAACCCTGTGTCGAGCAAGTCTATCGGCGCCATTTTTCCAACAGCACGTGCTCACTTCGTGTCTCTGTGTCACGTTTTGGTAATTCTTGCAATATTTCAAACTTTTTCATTATTATTATATCTGTTATGGTGATCTGTGATCAGTGACCTTTGCTGTTACTATTGTAATTGTTTTGGGGTGCCACGACCCGCACCCATATAAGATGGCGAATTTAATTGATAAATGTTGTGTGTGTGCTGACTGCTCCACCGAGCAGTCAGATGGCCATTCCCCCGTCTCTCTCCCTCTCCTCGGGCCTCCCTATTCCCTGAGACACAACAATATTGAAATTAGGCCAATTAATAACCCTACAATGGCCTCTAAGTGTTCAAGTGAAAGGAAGAGTCACACGTCTCTCACTTTAAATCAAAAGCTAGACATGATGAAGCTTAGCAAGGAAGGCACGTCGCAAGCCGAGACAGGCCGAAAGCTTGGCCTCTTGCGCCAAACCGTTAGCCAAGTTGTGAATGCAAAGGAAAAGTCCTTGAAGGAAATTCAAAGTGCTACTCCAGTGAACACACAAATGATAAGAAAGCAAAATAGCCTTACTACTGATATGGAGAAAGTTTTAGTGGTCTGGACAGAAGATCAAACCAGACACAACAGTCCCTTAAGCCAAAGCCTCATTCAGAGCAAGGCCCTAACTCTCCTCAATTCTGTGAAGGCTGAGAGAGGTGAGGAAGCTGCAGAAGAAAAGGTTGAAGCTAGCAGAGGTTGGTTCATGAGGTTTAAGGAAAGAAGCTGTCTCCAGAACATCAAAGTGCCAGGTGAGGCAGTAAGTGCTGATGTAGAAGCTGCAGCAAGTTATCCAGAAGATCTAGCTAAGAGAACTGATGAAGGTGGCTACACTAAACAACAGATTTTCAATGTAGATGAAACAGCCTTCTATTGGAAGCAGATGCCATCTAGGACTTTCGTAGCTGGAGAGGAGAAGTCAATGCCTGGCTTCAAAGGACAGGCTGATAGCAAGAGAACTAGAACTGACAGCAAGAGAAAACTAGAATTAGAAGCGGAGCCCGAAGATGTGACTGAATTGCTGCAATCTCATGATAAAACTGTAACTCATGAGGAGCTGCTTCTTATGGATGAGCAAAGAAAGTGGTTTCTTGAAATGGAATCTACTGCTGGTGAAGAACACGCTGTGAACATTGCTGAAATGACAACAAAGGATTTAGAATAGTACATAAACTTAGTTGATAAAGCGGCAGCAGGGTTTGAGAGGACTGACTCCAATTTTGAAAGAAGCTCTCTTGTGGGTAAAATGCTATCAAACAGCATCACATGCTACAGAGAAATCCTTTGTCAAAGGAAGAGTCAATCGATGCAGCAAACTTCATTGCTGTCTTTTTTTAAGAAATTGCCACAGCCACCCCAACCTTCAGCAACCACCACCCTGATCAGTCAGCAGCCATCAACATTGAGGCAAGACCCTCCATCAGCAAAAAGATTATGACTCGCTGAAGGCTCAGATGATGGTTAGCATTTTTTAGCAATAAAGTATTTTTTAATTAAGGTACGTACATTGTTTTTTTAGACATAATAGCATTGCACACTTAATAGACTACAGTATAGTGTAAACATAACTTTTATATGCACTGGGAAACCAAAAAATTCGTGCAACTTGCTTTATTGCGATATTTGCTTTATTGCGATGGTCTGGAACTGAACCCACAATATCTCCGAGCTATGCCTGTATTTAACTCTTTCCCCTATGCAAGTTTGGCTGAACCTCTCTTTTCCCTGTCTCTCTTTTTACCAAGTAACATTGTTTTCAATCAGTTTCCATGTACCAGCTTTCTGCGGTGCTGGCACCTGTTCCAGGAGCTTTAGTACCATGACACTAGCTGTAAGCTTTATTAGCAGTCTCAGAAAGGCTCAGTTTACAACTATTCTCCTACTCTGACATATGAATCAATATAGAACCTGTGAGGACTGATAAAAGAGGAAGCTGAAGGAAGAGAGAAGAAAGGATGTTGAACTTTTGTCCATGAAAGCTGTGCTCAGAGGATTTATAACTGTTCACCACAGACCTCTAAAAAAAAGACAGAGACCAAACTATATTTCTCACCATCATAAACATCATCTGTGGCTGACTTGAACCTCGAGCTTCTTTGTGGGGGCTTCCGTTTCTTGACTGGGTAGCGAAGGTTTGTTACTAGTCCTTGGTTTGGCTTTTCGTAGGTGTATATTAAATCCTTTAAAGTTCTGAAGGTCCTCTCTGGAACACCTTCAGAAGTCTGTGAGGATGGAAGAAGAAAGTTTGTTTGCAGTTGTATTTCACAGGAGGTCTCCTAAGTGAGAGGAACTGTACATAGCTTATCATTTACCAAGGGACTGTTTTCTAAGCAGATTTGTTGATGGAATGTTGTACTACTCTTAAAACAGTAGGGACACCCATTTGGTGGTGTGGTTATGGCACTAAGTGTAACCTCCCTCACCATCCCAGTCCAAGTGCACTGCAGCCAGGAGGAAGCTGTTTAATGCTCCCTGCCTTCATTGGGATCACAAGCTTCACACTCTAGCAGGAACAAATTTTACCTCCTTCAGTCCTCTAACCACTGTCTGTAACCAACCCCTTATTGCTTTGCAGGCCTGGCTGCATCTCAGATGCTCTCGGTTCCTCCCTTCAGGAATCCCTGACCAGGGATCTAGGACTAACCACCTACTTAAAGCACAATTCTTTTTATTTATCAGTTCAAACATCAGAGAGAGATTTTGGTCAACTGCAGTCCATGTCTTGGAGAATTTCACCCTTCATCACAAGACAAACTTGTTTTTCTCTTAAGTTGCAAAAGAACAGAACCACTTGCTGTCTTTCCAGAAGCCAGGGAACTCATGATGCCCAGGTAAATGTCTCATTTCCTGCATCTGTCCTTCAAGACTTGGTCTGTGCCACAGAAAGGTTTTCTGATGTTGCTGTCCTGGTAAACCACCTGAACACAGATGCAGTCCAGGACAAAAAAAAAAAAAAAAAAAAAAAAGACTCCTTCCTTAAAATACTCAAATGTTGATGAGGGTAATTAAAATAGGTTCGATATGTATTCTGGAGCCTTAAACAATACAAAGTTGTTAGGAATCATATCTCTATCTGATATCAATGAGCTGACCAAAGTTTCTTTTGCAAGCCTAGGTCTGAGTCCCTCAAACTGTCTTTCCCCAAACTGTTCCATGCAATTCAAGCTATTTTTTTTTTCCTGCAGAGGATACCGGATACCCATCCACCACCGCCAGTTCTAGGCAGTATGGTATGTGTTATCAGTCTTGTGACTATTTCTTCCTTATGGTTGCAAATATTTTAAGTAGTACATCAGCTTAAACTATTGACTCAGATATGCACTGAAGCAGTCCATTACAGCAGAGTTTAAAAGGGTGAAAACATTACAAGCTTCCTTCCCATTTTAGAACATGAGTTTGGAGATAATACATTTAATTCCCACTTAAAATACTGATTTCAAACAACTATGAGACAAGAGGAAACCAAAGGTTTTACAAAACTGCTTTTTAACGTGGTTTTACAGAGCCACACTAAACTGCCTCCACAGGGCATATCTTGAGTAATCTGTACAGAGGTTCTCGCAACACTGATACTTTAGGACAGTGACGGACAATAAGCACATTAATCAGCTCGTATTGCAGTGAGGGTCCTACTTCCAATACTAGTCATTAAAAGTGAACAGGGATTTGGTTTCACTTCATTTGCTATCTGGCACAAGAAATTTCTGTTGTCGTTGTTTTTATGCATCCTTTATCTTCCATTCGGCTCTGCATAGACTGGATGCCGCAGCCTCTAGAAAGTTCATGGCTGTGTCTGCCCTGAAAAAACAAACAATGCCCCCTACCCCATCAATATATTATTTCAAGATATTATTTTGGTAAGCCAAAACAATCTGGCTTTAAAATCTTGAAGAACAGAGCTTTCTCTCATATTCTTGGCAGAACCCTGTAAGGATAACTGGTTTATGAAAAAACTGAAAGTGTTTGAGTTATTAGCTGCTGAAAGGCACAGCAGCAAAATCCAGAAGAGTGTCTATAATCCAAAATAGGTTATTTTTTGTCAATAAATCATTCAATTATTCATGGAAAATGATGCTTTTCATGTTCAGTCCAAAGCATTAATAAACAAGAGTTACCACTGTATGACAGCTTGGTGTCTTGTTTATGAAGTGAGTTTGGTGGCCTCATTCCACTTAAATGCTACTTAATTGTTGACAGTCCTGTTGGCTATCCTACTACAAGCAAAGGAGTGATCCAGCATTTTGAAGTATCCTCTCACCTTGCCTCTAGATTAAAGCTTTGTTTGTGTAGGGATTTGACTGATGGAGTCTACTCTGATGCTTATTCCAGCAACGAGCAGCATTATTTGGGGTTGTCACTTCAGTTGCCTCAGAATCACACAGATCTATAGATAGATGTTTTAATCAAAAAGATCATTCCAATATTCAGAAGCCCCTACAAGATGTTGGGTGCAGTGGCAGAGCTTTCCCCCCCAAAAAAAGCCAATTAGATAAAGGAGCAGGTAATGAAAGGGATAGCTGTTTTCAGTGGTATCAAAAAGAAATGGTCAAACCAGAAAATACTTGGTCAACAAATAAGGTTATAAGGGATTTATGCAGAGATAATAGTTACTTCTGAGCTCGTATGCAACAATAAGTATGACATTAAATAGTCAAGAATTGAGTAGGGTAAAAATCAAACTTGGAAATATTTTCTATGGTAATGTGTTCATGTATATTTATTTATTTTTAACCAGGAAAATGTTTTTTAGCACGATCTTTATAGATGAAATGAGAGTTACTTACCTGTATTCTAAAATACCCTTGGTGTTCCCTGAAGATACGATAAGTGTAGATGAGTTCTTGAAAGCTGTGAAAAACAGTTTCATACATTATGCTTTTTATCGGCTCTCAGACTACTGCAGCTACCATAGACTGTTACAGCTGTACCTGACAGTAAGGTTTGATTCTTGTTTGTTTGGTTGGTTTTTACAGCAAACTGCAATACAGTGAAAGACTGAAGCTGAAGAAACAAATCTCAAGGAATGCCTAATGCTAAATACCATCAATTACATACCAGAACTTCACTTGTAAAAATAGCTATGTTAGAAAATACCTGGAAATTTAATTACTCAGTGGGACACTTACAAAGCAAAGTCAATGTCAACTTTACAGCCTAATTTAACAAAAATGAACACTCACCAGCTCTTTAAATGTATCCAAACAGATATTTTCCACTAAGAGCATACAAACTGTACCAAAAGACATTTTATAATTGTTTTTCAAGACTGCCATGAAATAAGGTCATTTTGAACTTTGAGTGTGCCTTCATTTTTCCATTTTATTCATGTATTAGAGCCTTCAAAATACTTCAGATTCTATTAGTCATATGTTTATTTGACTATTTGCTAAAATTAATTATATGTGTTTTTTCCTTAAGCCTCAGAAACCCAAATATTCCTTTATCATACCTACCTCAGATCTAATCCTCTGTACACCACTGTTCAGACCTGTTTAACTTTGGCCCAAATGCACGGCTCTCTTTTTTTGCCCTGAAGAGTTAGGACAGGTATGGTAGACATAGCTAAGAGTGCTGTGTTCAGTCTGCAGCCATTGCACTTTGCTTAGCGCAGATGCTGGTCAACCATATTCAGCTAGCTTATGGACCTCCACATCAGCTAACTGCCTGAGCATTTCTCCAGTTTCTTAGGTGCGTCTCCTGTGCTACATTCTGTACTACTACAGCTGCAATAAAATAGTCCTGGTAAGGCAGAGCAATGAAAATGCTTCAGGTTTATACACCTAGAAGAGGGCTGGATGTCACTGAGAATTTGTATTACTTGTTCTGAGATAGTAAGAAAACACAAAGGAAGAGTCTAGGACTCCACTGTGAGGTGTCGTGTAAAAGACAGAAGAGAGTTCTTGCTCCCGTAGGATGCTTAAGTCCTTGCTCACCATCAGCAGAGTTGCTTCACTACACTGGAAACCACTTTGTGAAAATCTCAGCATGGGAATAAACTGCAGGCAAAGGGGTGACACATGTATCATCAAACTGCAGAATCTCCATCAGTGGTGAAGAAAGGGGAGTCACAGCTTAGCCCACCCTCAGACTCCAAATTGGGTTCTGGTAACCATCAGACCGTCTTTTCACGCTGTAAACAGTGCTAACATGTACCTCTACTTCAAAAATTGTTATACCATTGCTTCTATCTCTACAGTTTAACTAAAACATTTGTTAATGCACAAGCTAAAGTCAAATACACTGCCTCCTCATAACACTGAAAACCCACAGAGGCTAGCAGGAGTCAAACTGGAAGTCGTATGCTTTTCCGTATGTCTGCCCAGAACATTGTAGACAGATAAACACGTCTGCAAGCTACCACATGGCCGTTCTGCTTTGCCAAAAAAAAAGCAAATAAGCAAGCAAGAATGAAAAAAAGCAAGCAAACAAGCAAGCAAGCAAGCAAGCAAGCACCTGCCATAGTGCGGCACCAAGCTTAAGCTTTATGTTAGCACAGAGTGTAGCCAGAGCAGCCTTGCATCTGCTCACAACATACTGTGCGGATGTGCCCTCTGTTGTTTAAGTAGTTCAAACTCATTACACACACCTAAGTATCCCTTCAATTCCTCATCAACCACTATTTCATAAGAGGCCAGTAGCCTTCCTCCCATGTCAGGGACAAATATTTTCCTTTCTTCTCCATGCCCCACAGGGTCTGTTTGTCCCCACTTGCTACTTCTCTCCTTTTCGCTCTATTTCCCTCTCATACCGTAGTTCTCCTTTCTTCTGTCCACAAACCCATAGCACAGCATTTCTCCCTCCCTTTTTCTCCCTTCTCTTCTGATTTGCACCAAAAGCCATGATGTTTTGATTATTGATACAGAACATTTCCTGATATTTTTGAACTAATTAGACGTGAGTGTTAAAAAACTTTCATGTCAAGCTCAAACACAAGCACCCTCAAGAAGAGTGTGAAACATCATGTGGTCAGACAAAAAATGACTCAGAACAGACTTACTGTTTTATAAACTTTGAACACATTAGGAACAGATCTATTATATATGAAAAGTGTAAAACAGGCATCTTGGAAGGAAAGTAAAAGTGCTATTCCCTATAGGACAAGAAAAACAAAATTTTAACCTCAGTGATTAAAATTAAGGATTATAAGTAGTAATTTTCTATGCTCGGCTTGTTCACAGACTTGTCAAATGAATTTGGACAGGACGTTATAGCTTTCTGTCTCAATTTATCTTCTTGCTACAGATAAACTTCCATACAAGCACAAGGCCAACCTTTCATTAAACAGTCATAAAGCACATGGAGAAGGAACTGTTTCATATCTTACCACGAGGTGTTTTTAGTGCCTAAATAGCGCTAAAATGCTACTTACTCATTATTATGGATGCAATAACTGTCAGCTTTGAGTGAGGTTCTTATCACCGTATTTTGTCAGGCTAAGCTATTTTCTCTGGGCTCCCTTTATTGTCTGCGGAGAGACACCAGCATCAGCAGAGAACGATTCATCCATCCTCTGTTTTATAAATTGTCTTTTGCAAACACCATCCTCCACTACAAACTATAAAGAAAGCCTAAGGCAACCAGCATTGATGGAAAACACATGCACACATATTTTGAATCTTTTAATACTGGGGAAGAACTGTCAATGGTAGGAAAGTTGAAATCTTGTCTTTGCATCTATTTTAAAACTTATTAAAAAGTTTAATATTAGAGTACTTACAAAACACACAGACACAAGGCTCCTGCTATGCTTTCACTCTCTCGTATTAAATAGCTACCATTCTTTCCTTTCTTGGTCAGCAGTTCTTCACAAGTTCTTCTTGTTATCTTTCCATGAAAAAATGGGAACTCCATGGACAAATTAAACCAAAGTCTCTTGTCTTTCAAACCAATTCCAGGTCAGAAGCCTGGCATTAGAAGACTTACTCCAAATGCAGGTATCTAGAGATAATTGAAGGTGGAGGTGCTAAGTACATACATGAGTTCATCTATGTTGTTATTACTGACCTTTCTGTAAGACAGTCAGCTAACAGTCTGTACTAAAAGCTTGTGAATGCAGATAAGGAAGGAAAGGGGAAATGGTTGCCTCCACTGGTCAGAGTCCACATCAGAAAGGAAGAGTCTTTTTTCACATTGTAACAACAGCGTTGACATTTAAAGTTGCTCAAAGTCTTACACATAGGGATCTTGATCATTAATTTGAAAAAAATGCCACTTGTTTCATTCCTTTTCTTGTCAGGTTCACCTTCTAACACAGGGTTTTTTATGGGGGTAGGGAGGGGGAGGATAGATTTACTTATTTTTCAAGTTTCAGCAAAAGTTAGTCAGCAATATTTGAGAATGAGATTTTTCAAAACAGGGCATTCTCCCCCCCCCTTTATTTTTAAAGTACAGTTATTTTATCAAGAAGTCTGTTGTCTCTGTGCCATGATGTGAAAATGTAGCAGGAAGGAGAAGGGGATCAGATAGTGCCTTTTGCCACCCCTGGGAAAATACTGTCAGTTCAAGAAGGCCAGATACAACCATGTGTAAAACTGTTGCTCCCTGATGGAGGAAATGCTGTCCAACTCCCTTCAAGGGAGATGCTCTCCCAGCCATTTAAAACTTTCCCTGTTGGAAGTGGAGGATCAGAAGAGGAGCATGCAGACATAGGGAAGCAGGAGATAAGAACTGGGCTGGGCAGTGTTTGTGAAGGGAAGGAAACTGAGGGAGGATCTAAAGATGTGGGGTAAGCTGTGAATCGGATGGTGAAATTGAAAAGAAAACAAGCACTGATAGAGCAGAGTGATTGGGGTTAGGGTTCCGGAGGAAAAAGACAGGGGCAGAGATGGCAGGAGAGACAGAGTCCTCAAAAGAGGGGGGATGGATTTGGGACCGCTGCAGTACAGCTCACTTCTGAGGCCAAAACGAAGACCAGCATCATGAGCATTGGCATGGGTCTTCCTGATTTCAAAACCTGCTGTTTGCACCTTAACCTCCCAGCTCTGATACCTAGAACCAAATCTCCCTGAACTACAAAGTTGTCATGAAGTTTCATGATTTCCCTGTTGCCAAACAGTGCCAGTGACATCCCCCGGCCCAAGGCCAATGACCCCCTGCAAATTCAGTTCACCCAGATGGTGACATCTGGCACCACTGTTGCTGCTTACCCCATTAGTTCCAGGGACACTGGGCTGATGTGGTGCCACTCCAGGAACCAGTCTTGCTGATGATCCACACAGAAGCCAAGGAAATGCCAAAAGATTATATTTGGGTATCTTTTGCCTTCTTTTTCACAAATCCTTCCCCATTTAGGAAAAGCTCCACTAAACCTGCAATGGCAAGTACTCAGCAGTTAGGGAATGCCAGAGTTGTAGCATGCTGCCAGTAAAATCTTAATTCTCCTCCCTTTGTGAAAATGCAATATAATAAAGGATCTGCTGCGATGGTCAAGAAAGTCAATTATATGACTGTATTATTTTTCCATATGAAATCTGCCTCACTTAAGCTACAGCCTGGACTGTGCTACATGAACAAATTAAGGTTGTATAGGGGAGGAGGAAATGGTTTACAGGAACTCTATATTTTTTGTTTAGAATTAAGAGATGAATTTTAGAAAAATAAAATGAATGTTTGCAATGTCCTGAACAGTCTAGTGATGAAACTATAGAAAGTTCCAAAAAAGACTTTGCAATTCTCTCTTTAAACAGAGTTCAGCAAAGGTGTATAACTACACAAGAATTATAGTACAGAAATGAAGTGTGAGACACTGTGACCACTGGCATCCTGGCCACAGAGTGGGAAAAACATCCTGTGGAAGAAAGCATGTAAATAATCACTAAATTAAAAGCAGCAGCATAACACTAGCCAGCAAGGATGGCTATATTTAGGTTGCACATCTAGCTGTAACTTGCATGTATCTTACCCTGACAACTTCCTACACACAAAAATCATATATTAACATATGTGCTTTTAATTGCAAGTTAATCTTGTATCATACTAACAGCGTATTCAGATGACATCTTAGATAAATCAGGTATAAAGCAAATAGATATGGCTTTGTGACAAAGAACTTCGGGAGCTAGAAAAAAGATTCATCTAAAAGAGAAACTCCTAGAAATGGCAGGTCTGAAGGGAAGCGAAAGCTGATTTGCACTGTAGTAATAACAGATTACCATAAATTACCAGCAGTATTCATAGATTACCAATAAAACAACTCCCCACCTCCAAAGGGATAGCAAGAGTGGGGAGAAAATGATCCCTCCTCACCTTGCAAGTGTTCTTAACAGCATGTGGTAAAGATTCTTCATGTTCAAATACAGCTGTATTTTCCTACAGATGATAAAAACTGTTTGGGGCTTTTGTCTATACCTCTTATAAATAAAAAGTTTCTGTGAGGCAGTTTAAGGTGAGTGACTCAGCCAGAAGCCCAGCTCTGAGACGGAACAGCAGCAGCTGCTTAATGCTGCCCTGCTTCAGGCAAGCTCTCTCTCCTCCAAATTGAAAGGAAAGCATATAGAAAACAGCAGCAAACTTCTCTTTCAGGAATGTAATGACTACATGTTCTTCACAGTTTTCTCTGAAGACCCCATTAGCTGGGAACAGAAACAAAATAGAAGCAAATTCAGTAGATCTTGCAGGCTTAAATCTCAAATTTATGCAAATGGAAATGGCAGCCAAGTATCATCTCCTGACTATTTAGTAGAGTGCTCCTCTGATGACAAGAAACCCATGAGAAAGTACTTCAAGAGAAATGAGGGTTGGGGGTTCCTTTCAGCAGCAGCCACCATCTACAGCCTGACCACCTTCCTCCTCAGCAATATTAGGAGCAGTAAGTTCATCCGTGCTCTGCCCTTGCCTTTTCCTTCCCATGGCAGATGCAATATTGGCAGCCAATCCTTAAGTCAGCACATTTCAGTTTTGTCTGTGCTGCTCAGAAGCTTTGAAGTAGCTTCAGGAAAGATATGATGAGATTTGGGACTACACCAAGACCCAAGCAGAGGACATTTGACAAGGGGAAGTGGAGAGGAGGATTTGGGTGGAGGAAACTCACCAGTGGCAGGAAGTGCAATAGGAAGAGAACGTGTGGAAAGCTGATTCTGTGGGGAGCAGCAGCAGCAGCAGCAAAAACCTGGTGGGGGGTGGGAGGGACAGAAATGCAGGGAATGAAACAGCAATGGGAAGGATCCTGAAAAACCATTGAAAGGGGAGAAGCAATGGACCTCAAAAAAAGTGAAAAGATGCTGAAGTAGAATTGGAATATAAAGGAGAGGTTAAATCAAGGGACTTTGATGAGAATGAATTTATCAGAGAGACCTTGCAATGATTTCAAGAGGCACAGCAGGATGAGAAATTTTGGAACAGCAGTTGGGCACTTCAGTGGAGGGAAGGGCTAATAGTGTAGTAGTATAATGGCTAAGGGTTATCAGGAACTTAATGAAAAGTATTTTCATTTTCATTTCTATAGTGTTTGTAGGACTAAAAATAGAAGGGAATAAGTGGACAGGAGTTTGAGAATATTAAGAAGAAACATTTGAAGAGGGAAGACTCAGGTTAGAGGGAGAAAGGAGTTAGCCTGTAGTAAAATAGTTCAGTACTCTGAATAGAGAAAGCTTTTAAGAAGAATGAAATAAGGACAGCAAACCAGTCAAAACTGAGAGAAGGCATTAGTATAAATAAAAGGCACTGGAATGAACACCAATGATTAGTAGACTTGGTAATAAATAACTGAATGTAGTGAAAGATAGTAGCAATCAGCCATGATCACTGATACATGTAATCTCCTTGCTTATTTCAAGATCTGGGAAGCATTCAATACAGTACCGATATCGCACAGTATCAGAGCAACGGTACTTACACAGATGAAAATGACAAATTTTGAGCTTGGTATTCAACTGTGGATGCTTATATTGATGATATTCTGCTCAGTCTTCTTGGTTTCCAAGCCTGAAGCCACCTGAACCAAATCATCTCTAAAATTCTGTGAGTGGGATTTGTGTGCCTAAAAGAGTTCCTGCTGCCATTGTAGACATCCTAGGACATCTGAGATAGATAGCCACACAGCGCTGGCAGATATGACACTGGACTTACATGGGGACACCTGTGCCCTTCTGGAGTGGCAGCTAGAGAGCAGTCAGAATACCTACGGCACCTGAAGTGGCACTAGATGGTGATGAATTAATCCCATAGTGTCTAAGGAAGCCGACTCCTAAACCTGCTTGTTAGAGAATTAGTTTCTGCCCTGCATGCAGAAAATTGAAGGTGAAACCACAAACTTCTTTTCAAGAGGAAGTACAATGAACACAACAGCTCTCTCTTCTGAGGATGGTTTGCGTTTCTCACTATATTTATGCACCTATTTAGCTATTCCCCACCACAGAAATGAGCATTTTCTGCTGTCCTTTTTAGAAACACTTCAGTTTTGATTTCCAGGAGAAAAAGAAATTCCATTTAAGCACAGCACAGAGTCAGAATCTGGGACCACAAGATTTTCTTAGTGGCATGCAGTTGCATAATCAGCTTTGTTAAACTTTAAAGACAACTCAGATTTTGCAATCATCACAGTAGGTTCCTGTTAGGAAGGGAAGGAATTTCCTTTGCCACTAGTCAGGTGGTCTACTTTGTGCAATACACTCAATTTGTTCGGGAGCATGGTCCCATTTCTGATGTACTTCTTTTGGTTGGAGGCAGGGGCAATGATGTGTTTGACATGGCAAGATTAAAGCTTTGCTCTGGTTAATCTAAGAACATTGTTTCAAAAATCTTTGCTATTAGGAAGCGTAATTAGATGGAGAAGGAAGTGTTGTGCTGAGGTTGAGCTTATTCATATATTTTCTGTTCCTTTTGAGGTTTCCAGTATGATCCTTTTACATTATGATACTCATCCGTAGAATTCAAGCAGATCTGAGATTAGGAGGCTGGCTTAGAAGGAAAAATCATAGAAACGTACAACAGAAAAGTCTGGGATGGAGAAAGAGAGGTTATATACACACCATCTGATCTATCACTGCCTAAACCACAAACATGCTTCACTGACCAGATGTAGATACTCTGCATTGTATCTTGCACGTATACATATATATATGCTTTGCTCTGGCACTGGTGGGCTAGTCCAGGACAAAAATGCAAGGCTCAGGCAAAGACAAGACAGGACTTTCAGGCTACAGCCTAGGATACACGCTGATGGAAGCTGAAGCCAGAGGGAGATGTTCTTGTCAGCCACCACACAACACTGAATCTTTACAGTGCGTGCAGGGGTCCTGTAACAGCATATCTCCCTGGGCCAAATTTAGCTGTAAACTCAGGCCAAGTATTTTCCTAACAAGTACTTCTGGCTTAACAAATTTAACGAGTATTTCTGGCTTACACAACCCTGCGTAACCAGGCTACCACCCCAGCTGAGTCTGAGGAGTGGTCAGCAATAAGAGCTGAAGATATTAACTGTAATGAAATCTGTGCATATTTCAGTTTATGGGCCAGGGAAACACACAAAGAGAGCAACACTTGGGTTTCCTCACCCCTGTTCACTAACAAAATTTTCTAGACTGTCTGAGAGGGTCTCGTTTGAATAGGAGAAAACTGAAAGGGGTGTTACCTGCATGACAGGAGCAGAGTCTTTCTCAGCAAATTCAGGATACTGCTTGGCGTAATAACTTCTGTGCATCCAGACTAGAGCCTGGGCTTCTGCTCAGGGCGGAGGAGTCCTTTCTAGGAAGTCGTTGGATTCCTGGCCAGCAAAAATCGCAGTGGGGGAGCTTGTTCTCATTTCTTGCCTACAGCTAGTTCTCAAATTGGCTGTGCTTACAGTGATATAGTTTGAAGCTACTCTAATTCATGCTGAGGACTGTTTGTGACATTAGGAGCTTTTTGTTGCAGAGGCAAAAGACTGAGAACTGTTCCAAGCTCTGTGCAATTTGTGACAAATGGCCCAGGAAGATAATGGCAGTGATGTCCCAAAACAGTACTATGCTGAGTTGTGAATATGGCAATCCGCTGTATGGACTGTCTTGTCAGAGGGCAGGGAAAGGTGCGAGAGAGGCACAGCCAGCTGGGTTCCTCAGTGCCTGTAATGGGGCTTGAGCAATTGAGGCAGTCATGCCCAGCTGAGGCTGTGGGCATTGTCAGTCAAATTTTAGCTACATCAAACCAATCTGTGGCTGTTGCGAATCTGCTCTTAAAGTCATTTCACTCTGCTTCAAAATAGGACTAGGGGTTTTTCCATCATCCACTGAAAGAGATTTCAGAGTCCCTAGGCAGCCTCCCACAGTGATTAACCAGCCTTTTAGATGTTAGACAAAGGGGAAAAAGCTAAGTTATTTTTCCTGCGAGAGTGCCTCTTGGCCTACTCTCAGCTCCATATGGAAAAAAACAACCAAATTATCCCTCCCTAGCAATCTCTTACATTTAAAAACACTTATATCCTCCAGTCAGTCTTCTCTTTTCTTAACTAAATACCATCACTTCCTTCAGCCCATCCTTGCAAGTCATGCTTTCTAACCCTGAATTTGTTCTCTTTGCTTTTCTCTGACCACATGTGTATTTAGCTACTACATCTCTAAATTTGATGCCTATAACTGAGCAAGTCTTTTGACTGGGAGAGCAAAATAGTTAGCTACTATTCATTACATAGAACAGCCATTAATGGGGCACATCATGGTTGACTAACTCTAATTCATTTCTGCCATACTGCTGCCTTTATCATGTTCAGTTTTTCCTTCTGTTAGTATAAAACTTAATGGGAAATTTTTGTAGTAACACCTCAATACATCAAGAACATTTTGAGCTTTGATTCTACTACCTATACAGGCTGCAGCTCTAACACAGCAAAGCTCTTAATAATGATCCTTGTAAGAAAGGGAAAGCTGAGGAAGCACTAGGTTGACTGACAACGTGAGAAGTTGAGCGGTCAGAGAATGATCTAGGTGTGTGTTTAACCCCGATCAAAGATGCAGTCAAAAGAAGCTTGAAAGAAAGCCAGTGCACTTGAAAACTGCCAAAGTTGTGAATAAAACAGGAAGCTGAAGGGCCATTTGTAGCTTGACCAGATAACACACAGATGACACAAGATATGAAAACAGAAAGAAAGCTGAGTTCTAGCCAAGTCTCCTGCAAATTTGAGTTCTTGTTGAGTTATGTTTATAGGCAGTCAAAATACTCTCACTTGCTGTACAAAGTGAACCTATAAAAGCTGGTGCTCTAGTAACAAAATTACATTTAATTTTGCCATATTCACAACTGTAGCATGATGTAGACAGCTCTACACCAGTTTGTGCTTTGACAGTGTACTGTACCTGAGGTCTGCAAAGTTTTTTTTGTGCGTGTGTGTGGTATTTATTGATGGGCAACACTTATTTGAGACCGAAAGGAAATAGTTATGGTGTAAATTCAAGAAGAATATGTGACTGGTGTATCTATTACTTATGGATTGCAGTTAGAGCAATAATAATTCGCAAGGCTCCAGAATTTTTACGTTTGCTTTTTACAGTTGCTTGCCAGTCAAATGTAAATGGATGAAAAAGTAAAAGGATGAAAAGCTCGATTTATAACCCTCTTTACAGATTGTCTGATTTTTAAAATACAAGTTAATTGAAAGTGATCCTCCTTTGGGACCAGACTCTTTTCAGTGGTGGCCAGCGACAGGACGCGAGGCAATGGGCGCAAACTGAAACACAGACAATTCCATCTGAACATGAGGAAAAACTTTTTCACTGTGAGGGTGACAGAGCACTGGAACAGGTTGCCCAGAGAGGTGGTGGAGTCTCCTTCTCTGGAGATATTCAAAATCCGCCTGGACGCACTATCCTGTGCAACGTGCTCTGGGTGAGTCTGCTTGAGCAGGGGGGTTGGACTAGATGATCTCCAGAGGTCCCTTCCAACCTCAGCGATTCTGTGATTCAAAATGAAAACTTCTCTTTGCTAAAATTAGAATTAAAAATTATAGAATCAAGTAATTAAAAAAAGTTACACAACTGTAAAATATATGAATATGTATAAGCATATGTAGTTTTGTTTGTCCAGAAACTATGCAGAATTTTGCTCAAAAATTCAGTTGCAAGATAGAGTCATAAAATAGCATTTTCCTTTTTACCTAGCAGCCCAGTGGTAAGGGTTCTCAATGACCCGTATTCAATTTCTCCCTGAAATTATATTTCCAATTTTTGCATTTAGGTTAATACACTTTTTGCAAAAAAAAAAAAAAAAAAAAAGCCCAAAAAACAGAAAAACTGAGAGAGGAGAAAAATGTTTTTTCATTGACATAAGAGTTTTCAATGGTTTTAAACTGAAGAAACTGGTGGCGTAGACTGGTCCCTCAAAAAGACCATGGGGCCTCCTGAGAGACTTAGGCCAGCCAGGGGAGAACAGACACTCGAGGGATGGGGAATCCCGCCTACACTGGAGCACTTCAGCTGTGCAGCAAAGGCAGAGAAGCAAATCAGCCTGACCTGAAACACATCCAGGTGTTACAGATTTAAGCAGTAAAAAAATCCACCAAAATTCCTGTTTTAGACTTTAGTGAAACCCCATTTCCACCAGAAAAATGATTCCTTGAAGTTCATTCAATCCATCCTAAATAGCTCAGATCTTTGTAATAAGTACCCTTAGACCTATTTTTAGCAATCTAAACTAGTGTGACAACATAGCCTTCAAGACCCAGAAAGCACAGTCTCCAGCTTCATTTTCACAAAAGCAACTCCCTCCCCCCGCTTGATGGTCCTTATTTATGTTAACTGAATAATCAGCTCTTGACTTAGACATTTGCAATCAAGGGTCTCAATCACTCACAAAACAGTTCATGAAATGAAGTAAGAACTCAGTTCACATCACAGTGTCCTAAATGTACTGCCTTCCTGTTAAGAAAGGTGCAACTAAAACTGTGAGAGGTGACAGAACACATTTACAGTTGATCGCGTCTCTATACTCCCGCTACATATTTTGCCCCAAATAACTTCACTATAAAAGTCTCTTTTGTAGCTTCTGCCTTACTATCTGAACACAAGAGTCTGACTGTCTAGTGGTCTGTCATCCTTCAACAGTGACATCCTGTCCTGCCTTCTCCCTTCCCAGTTTCCACTGAGAACTGAAATTGAGGTTCTTAGTGGAAACAGTACTGTTTACTCTTATTTATATTCTCCTAGTCAGCAAATTGCCCCTGTCCTGACCAGACCACTGCATACCTGGCAACTATAGCTTGCCTCTTTGGAAGAAAATCTTGTCTTAGTGTGCTGATGCTTGTGCTTACAAGATAAGTTCATACAGAGCCTTGGCTTGAATGCATATCTTCAAGCAAGGCAAATAGCCATGAATCCCCATACAGGCTTTTACTTGTGGGTGTCAGCTGGACTGAGCTAAATCTAAAGCAAGAACTAAAGTCATAGACATCCTGAAAGAAAGGGGTCTAAACATTAGGTTTGCATGACTCTACAGTAGAATTTGTGGGACATATCAGAAGAACAAGAGTGCACTTGTCAAAAGCAAAGAAAACTTAAGAACTATCCACCTAGGTTTAAACCATCTATATATCTCACCTCCAACAGTAGCAGATATGTAGAAAGTGAAAGAAGTAGAGCACTTTTGTACAAAAGAGGATAAAAACTGTGGAAGGACAGCTAGGATAAGAAAAGGTTCTTATCTGTGAAGATGGGTAGGAAAGGACATGCCCCAGAGTTGGTAGACAGAAAGAATTAGCAAAATTTAGGTGAAGTCTGAATATAGGAGCCTAGAGATGCCCCATTGGTGTCCGTTTTATTGCACTCTGTGATGGAGAAGATGAGGGAAGGAATGCTGTAGGGAAGGCTGGATTGATGGTCAGATATTCCAGAGAATACATCAGGCATTTTAGTTTAGACAGAAAAGTTTAAATTATGAAGATCGTCAGCAAGTTGTTAACAACTTGTAGATGCTTTTGTGGCTGCAGCTAAAATAAGTTAGAAACAGAAACCTCAGTCAGAATTTGCTAGGATTCCTCAAAAAAGCTAGAAAGCAATGAAGAGACTCACTCAAGTTAAGTGCTACAGAAGTATTCTGAGGAGTAAAAAGAAACCCAGGAGACATGGAATCACTGAAACTAAAGGACAAAAAGCTTTCAAGAATCGTGTGCTTTATGATATTGGAAGGGTCTGGCAGGTTAAGAAGAATGAAGATGGAATATTGCTCCTCAGCTCTTACAAACTTTAGAAAGAACAGTTTAAACAGCAAATCACCAGGTAAAAGGGATGGGATTGAGAATTCCACACAATGCATCTGATCAGCTTAGAGATAGGCAAAAGGAACATGTAATGAGGAGGATGCAGAAGGAACCATAAGTGACATCATGGAAGGAGTCCTTAAAAATGAAAGACACAAACCGTGGAAAGAGCAACAGCTGAGTTAAAAGAGTAAGCTACAATCATGCAACACATCAGTGGATAAGGTAAGCCACAGGTGAAGGGAAGGGTGGAGGGTGAGCCACAGATGGGGAAAAAGGAAGGGAACCAGGAGAAAAAGGGTGGGTGAGTGGGACAAAACCCAAATCTTTCCTTAAAACAGAATCAAATGCTGAAGAGAATAATATAAAGGGGAACATATATAAAAGACACTTTAACCATACCTTATTTAAAGACGTATGAACGGGCATTGATCATATATGAAGTAATGCAACAGAGTAGTATGAAGAGTTAGAACTATGACTTTCATATAAGCATAATCCATGAACTAAACTGCAAAACTGTATTTTTATGCTATTTACCTGGGAAGCCACCTCCACTTCTCGGTGAAGAGCATTCTCCCAAACTCCTACCTGTTATTCTATTAGCTTTTGTTTATTTTGCAAAGAATTAGATTACTGTTTAGGAAACTAGATCAACTAGTTTACCTCTTTGGCCAAAATCAGCTCTGTGAGATCTACAAGCTACTTAATGCCCCCTTGTTCTTTTGGGCACCTTTTTTTTTTTTTTTTTTGAACATATCACTCAGTCACCATTTAGTATGGGCATTACAGCATGCTTGGTTTTGAACCACTGAAACAGGCAGGGTCATTTTTTCTGCCATTTGATTTGTAAAGTGGAGGAGAAAAAAAGGACTTAAACTACAGCAGCATGGCTACAACTCACCAGCTCTTACTGATGGAGTTCTCAGTTCTGATTCATTTTGACTCCCTTTGGCAGATAAAGCCTCCTGCTGCTACTGTTGCTACTATGAAATTAATATTCAAACCCAAATGCTCCATCTCACAGCATGAAAGCTGTGTGAAACGATTCCCTGACTTGGTGCCTCTGAAAATAACTGTTGCACTGGTTAAATGAATTATGAACATGGAAGCAGGAATGAAAATTAGCAGCATGAAAATTTCCATTTTCCTTTGGAAATCCAGGAGTTTATCCATAAAGCTTACTTAACTCCTATAGAGGAGAAAAGGATAAGAATATATAACACATAAAGACTGCTATAACCTACATATGGAGATGTGCTGCATTAAAAAGTGGCACAACCACCTTACTACGCAATTTCTGATGGGGACCCTGGCCACCATCCACAGCCTGGCCTGGCTCGACTCACTGGGGGCTGCAGGACGGGGTGCAGGTCAGCAAGGCTCTGCCCTGCTGGTCGGTTTACCCTGCTGGGCTCCCAGCTCCCCCATCTAGGCTGCAGGCAAACTGGATATGAACTTTAAAACCTGATAAACTGAACCGGCAAACTTCAAACCTATCCAGAGATCCAGTCGAAAGGGCTAAGAAAGCTAAGTGGACCATCTGGATTAACAGCAAAACCAGCTTTTACAAACAGGTCTCCTTGCAAATTTGAAGATCATTAGTCTCAAACTAAAAAGCTATTTTTAACAGAGCTATCAGCAAGCTATCAAGTAGATCTTGTTTCTTGTACAACCTCTAAGAGAGCCCAGTTAGACCCTTCAGCTCCACAGCCCTAGCTCTTTGCTACATGCTGTGCATTTTGTTTTAGCTTGGAATTGTCTTGACTACTGAAAAATAAGGAAGGCCTGTCATGCTGATTTTTCACATTGACGTGATTCAACAAATCGCCCTGTCAAACTAAAAGGAGCACCATAGGTTTCCTCAAGATCTTTCATAAAATAACATCTTGCTCGGCTTGTTACAGACAGTACACTACCATTACCTTTAACACTGGGCAAACAGCAGGTAAACTTTGGCTGCTTGAATGGCTTTAGGAAAGTACTCAAATGTTAAACTTTAAAACTCAGAAACATGCAAGAAATTCCTCTCGTAGGGGGAATGATACCAGATTTCTGTTTAATGTTACAGAATTCCTCCAGTTGTTTATTTTGAACAATGACTAAATTACATATAGAAACTAAGAAGGCACCAACGAGGTAGCGGATGTAAAACAACGAAGCAAAGAGGCCTCCTGCCTGTATCCTGTAAGCAAAACACCTATATCTATACCCATGTGAAGACGGAATGGGAGCTTCCTGCCACCCTAAGCCTAGTCCTGCGAAGGGAGATGAGAGAGGGGCCGGGCACCCCCACGGCGCTGCTTGGGGCCAGCCTGGGGGTGGCACCCTGGGGCTGCACAGAGACGGCGTGAATGAAGAGTAGAGGTGTGCCCCTTACCAAGGGCTTCCTTCGGCTCCCAAACCCCCAATGGCCCCAGCATAGCTGCGCTACCAGCTCTCTCGGGAGGGATCGAGGCTTCCTGCGCGTGGCGGTCACCAGGAGACCCCGGCTGTGGCTCTCTGTGCAGGACAGCAATCCTGGGTCAGCTGCGGTAGCCAGCAAGAGGTAAAGAGAAGACAAAAGGAACATTTTCACTAAACCAAAACTGAGCAGCGAGGTCAGGCCGTGACAGCTAACTGCCCTGACCGCACTCTTCACAGGAGCAACAGCAACGCCTCCCCCAGGGGAGGAGTGCTTTCTGCAAGAGGTGCAGGATGCACCCGCTGGAGACCCAGGGTCCATCACAGGCCCAGTGCTGCCTGCCTGGATTTTTCTGCAACCCACACACTATTTTACAGTTATTGTTGAGTTGGCCAATCTCCATTTACACTCTACCAAAAAAAACAAAAAAACCCCAACGAGTTCAAACTTGCAAGGCATCCAAAGAAAACCATGCGTATGTCTTCAAACATCTAGCGTTAAGTAACAAACTGGGGAGGGAGGGGGCTATCATCGCAGGTTTGAAATAGCTTTACAGAGACTGAGCGGGGCAAAGAGCACAGGACTGGCAGCTCGCCCCTGAAGCTGCTGCCTGAGTCCTGACTTCCCTTCACAGCTGCAGGCAAAATGATTTAAACGGACAATTCTCAGGCCTCAACAAAGTCAGATTAGTTTCTTGTCATTACAGGACATTAATCTCTTGAGTTAAAAAAAAAAAAAAGTATTACTGTTCGCCGTTGCTCATCCCAGATTGTTTGTCTCGATCTGTCTGGCAAGTGGCTTTTGCCAAGCATTTGTTCCTGCAGATTAAGGAGCAGGAGTATTGGCCCCCAGTCCCTGGCTCTGCTGTCTGCCTCCAGCATTCGCTTCCTTGGAATAGCTATGAAGTGACGTGCCTGAAAACAGCATGTTGGCCAACACCAAGCAGACATGTTTCCTGATATAACTCTTACTGAGAAGGCTAGAAAATCAAGTCACTTCCTGTCTGAGCCTCCCCCCCCCCCCCCGATGCATACAGCAGGGGAAAGCATATGCCAGCTACATTAGCCTGGGAGTTCAAAGGGATCGTATTGCAAGTGCACAGGGCCCTCTACAATTGCAATGTGTTTTTAAACCGCTGCAATTCAGGTGTGAAAATATTTCAGGGGTTGGGTTTGCTTGCACATCCTTTCTCTGGTTGCAAGTCTTCTTTGCATTTTTGCACTTTACATTAAAAAACCCACAAAACAAAGGGAAGTGATGGCTCCATATTCAAAATCGAGTAACAATAATAATAACAAAGAAAACACTCTTTCAGTGAAGCACTGTTCTCAAGCAGTAGTATATTAAACATAAGTATGCTATCCAAAGACTTCTCTGTTCCTCTAAAATCAGATTTGAAAGCTGTTCAAAATCTCTCTGCAGTCTCTAGATGGCACTGTGACTCTTTATAGAAGATTAATCTAAAATGAGCAACCCCGTTAAAGAAAGTGTTTGCATTGCCAATTGGGTAAGAATTCACAGCTGCCAAGTGACTAGCTTCCTGTTCTTTATATATCAGAGGTGTAATAATAGCTTTATTTATAGTGCTTAATTACTTCTTGGGTCACAACGCAAGCTTATGCTTTGCAAGATAGCCTCTCAAGGTTGTTCACAGTTGACACTGCAAATATAGCCAGCCAGGTATTGTTATGCTTATATGTTCTTTTCTTTTTACTTATAAAGTGAATTAGCTAATTAGGGTCTCACTAGACTAGCATTGAATCTCTGTGCTCTTAGCATGTGGTATCTATAGCCAGCTTGTTGTGTCAAATATAAACACTTACTAAAGGGTTAATTAGCAGTTCACAATTGTTGGGTATGTGTGTGATCAATCAGTGTTAGTGAATTCACTGCCCCTCATCATCTTGCTAAAGGTGTGGAGGAACATATTATCCAGTGCCCTAAATCAGTAGAGATATTATTTTTTCTGCTTCCAGAGCAGAAAAGGAAAGTCTTTTAAAAAGCACTAAAAAAGGAACCAACTTTCCAGTCTACCTGAGTGTTTGTAATTGCCACTTACAGAAATACTAATATAAAAGTAGGTAGTGAGTGATTCACAAACTGCAAACAAGTTCAAGATCATAAGGGTCTTGTATATTATCAGAGAGACTGGTAATTAGTCACTTGATTTACATTGCTAAAAGTCTATAACATTTTTTCCTCAGTGGAAAGCAAAATGATGGTTGTCATTCAGACAGAAGATCAGGCTTAGCATTTCTGGATACTTATTCTGTGTGTTTGGGCTGCAGTTGGACATCAGCTCTAAAAATGTTATAGAATTTGGGGAAAGAAGAATACGGTTTTCTACAGAAAAGCTTAATCTGTTCCAATCCACCCAGAAGACTAATGCATTATATAATCCTCTCTCATTTGTAACAAGTATTTATAAAAGTGGTATGCATTATCATTATATGGGCTTATATAGCACACTACATTTCAACAGGAGATATAGACAAACATTATGATGAACACTCAACAGTAGGAATAAACTTACCTAGTAAAAATGACAAAATCGTTTAAGCTCTGAATTCACATACAAAGATTCCTAAGCTTTATTGCCAGTTCTGCCACTGACTATGTGGCTGCAAATCTGTTTATCTTTCCCAGCTTTAAATCAGATGTTTCTGGTTTGCACAAAGATGATTCACTGCTGTGAAATCAAGGAGAAGCCTAATTCAAGCTCACAGTGCTACACCTGAGGTGTCTGCAAGACTTGGTGTTTGTGATTTCTAAGTACACTCATCAACCGAGCTGATAAGAGGACTAGGAGAAATAATGATCACTGCTGATTTCCTTTGAAGTCCTAGGCAAATCTCTCCACATAGCTCGTTTCTTTACAACAGGGACCAAAGACCCTTACATTGTAAGGACAATCCATACAAATACTGTAAATAAATATCGCCTTCTTATTACTTCATGTCTCAAATCACAGTGGGAAGCTGAGACATATCAACTGCAATATATAATTAGTAAATTCTTGAATAAATTAAGAGAGGAAACTTAAAAAGCTTTAAACAACATAAGGAGCAACAACGTTTTTAAAAAGCAAACTCCTTGGCCTTAACTGATGGCAGATGACACTGTGATATATGCATATATGCACACAGACATTATAGAAGCAGGACAATATCAACTGGTGTTCCCATTCTCATTCCTCTTGCTCAGAGAGATAAGTTTCACTGACTTTGGGCACCACGCACACACACGCACGCACACACACATATATGTGCACACACATGCAGAGCCCCAACAGTGACAGAACAGCCCAGCAAAGCAGGTTTCGAGCACTGCATTTAATTCTGATATCCCTTGAAAATCTTCCTCCAAGATCAGCCTCCTGTTTTTTGACTCCTACAGTGACAATCATCAGAGCAATGAGAAGCTTTAGCAGATGTCTCCATCCTGAGAAAACCCAGTTGGGTGGCCTTTCCTTTGGAAGTGGGCTTGGAAGTTCTCTGGCACAAACTTGCATTACAGATACCTGGCGCCAGGGCACAGGCAAGAGAGGGACGGCCACTTACGGTCCTATGTTGCCAGATGAGAATGATCAAGCCCCAGTTTATGCTGATGCAGCATGGAGCTCTGGCTCATTTCAGGTCTGGCTGTAAACAGCCAACAGCTAAACATATTTGCAGCGGATGAATGGTTTAGGTCAACAACAGTATTTTTTTGTTGTTGTGTAATTCTGCTGCCACACAGGGTGGAATTTCTGATTACACCTGAGAGAGTTTCAAAGTTCAAAAATCCTCTCAAACTACTTGGCCCTATCTGCAATTCAGCTACTATATGACTTACTGAAACAGATGGACGAAGACAGACACAGAGTCAAGCTACAGCAATAAATCAGTTTATAACTGGTGCTTTTCTCAGTGTTGATGAGGCTGTGTTCTGACCTACCTCCCCCTAGAAGAAGTCTGGATTAAATAAGAAGCCAATTTGAAGCATTCTATTAGTATCTTGAAAAATTAATATCACCTTTTTTCCATCCATGTCCAAAAAACAAAAGTAAAAGCATTTCTTGTTTGTGGAATAACAGTTGCTGTTCTTTCAGTCTCAGCTCCCTTTCTGCACCTCTTTGTTCAAAGGCTACAATAGAGAAATTGATGTTGCAGAGCTACACTAAAAAATGGCACTTCAGTTATTCTGCTTCTCATTTATCACCTTGCACTGTACTCCTTGGAAGTCTGCAGATTAATTGCTTTTAATCAGCTATATTATACCAATAAGCTTCAATAAATGACTTGCCAATAGGGTCTACCTTATTTCTAAATGCCATTTACTTACAGATTGAAGTTAAGAGTTAGGCCTGAAATTTAACACTCCGTATTCCAGAACACAATTTCTCATTTGGCTTGTTGCTACATTACAGATAATAAAAACCAAGCTTGTCCTCTGCCAGGGTAGGAAGTATATTTTATCTAGGGTACAGAAAGAACATACAAAGGCAGTTCACAAATGAAGCTTCCAACTTGGTGAAAGTGTAAAAAGTGATTAATAAGGAATAAAAATTGTGTAGAGAAATATTTTTAGGAAAGAAAGCCTTATTTCTAATATACCTTGCCACAAAGTTCAAATTTGGATCCAAACCCACTGATATAAAGGCTCCAGATTTTGTTTTGCTTCTGCAGTCCTGACTGAAAAAAACCAACATAAAACATTTTGTTTCAGTTCAAAGATATCAGAAGATTATATTGTTCCAAGATTCGTTATTTGAGCTATATCAAAACTTTGCTGTGAGAACAGCAATGATGTTTTAACCGTTGTTCTATTTCACAGCAAAATCAATTATCAGCTTATGACCTTTTCTTGCTGCAAACTCCATTTCACAAACGGTTCCAGATTTGCATTGGGATTTGCTTCCATTTTGTTAAGAAAGAAAAAAACCACCCACTTTGCTCCAGCTTGTTACTAAGCAATTACTTGAAAAACATTCTCTGGTTACATAGATGGAAACTGGTATAAGCACACTTCATTTAACTAGATAAAAGTATAAAAACTCCAGCATGTAGACCTTGGTTTTGATTAAGCTGTAACTTTCCTGAGGAAATAAGTGAAAGTAGTTAGAAAATCTGGGGAAGGAATTTCATGGCAACTTGCATCACAGAAAAAGTTATACTACATTTTTGAGCTTGCACTGGCCACAATACGTTTCTTTTTCAGGATCCTCAGGATTAATCCTGGATCAGCTAGTTTAATCCTGGTCTTTCTTACTAGATGACAATTTTTGGTAAACACCCCGGCTAAGCAGAGTTTCTTCAAGTTAGACCAATTTTACCAGCTGGCATGCTGCCATCTTAAAGGAAGCATACAAAGGTAAACTCAGTGCATCAGTAGCAAGCAGCATTGCTTACCTGCGGGCTGAGGACTGGTGCATAATGGCCCTCAGAAGGGGTGAGCAACTGCTTTGTTCTTACATCACTGATGTACGTTTTTTAGCAGACATTGTAGGATTGAGGTGTTACGCAGCTCTGCTCCCAGAGCACATGCCTCATCATGTACCTCAGGCATGGAGACAGGGAAATAGTCAAATTCCTACTCTGGGGAGCTTCTCAGGTATCTACCTGGGCTTGTAAATCACTTGGACTACAGCACTTGGACTGCCCCAGAAAAGCTACATGAGTAGCAAGTTAGCTTTCTACACACAAAATGAGACTTTGGAAGTTTGCACAGATAGCAGCCTTTGTGTACCAATTTTGATCATTTATATAGCAGCACAAAAATCCCACCTAGGTGTCAGTGGAGGAGTGTTAATATTTGTCCTAGCCATCTAATTAAGCACTCCCATGCCAGGTGTTCTGAACGTGGGTCCTGAATATTTCCCTCTTTTTTCTGATAATTCAGATTCAAGTTACTGAGATTTGTCACAGCTGAACATTTGCTATAAGTTAATTCAAATGTTTTTCTTCTTTTCTAGGGGAGAACCTGCATTTTATTCTAGTTTGTCAGAACATTCTTCCCAGTCCCAGGCTTTGCTGGAGCTCTGTAAAACTTGTAAAAAATCAAAGGACTCATTACAAGCTTTCAGCATTTTCACTTGGAACTTTCCCTGGGGCTTTACCCTGGCTTTTACTTGAATTTCATTTTTTCATTTCTTTGCTTACGATGTGATGGGGTTAGCTGAGTGCAAGCAGTTACTGAAAGGCAACAGATTCTTGGAGACCAGCCTATTTACCATGCCCCGAGAGTCTCAGCTATTGTTCGTGGTTCTTTTTCTGTCCGTGTTTTTCCATGTTTGTCTGTAAGAGGTGCCACAGTAGTACAAATTTACTATTTATTTGGATGAGTGCTGTTGAATCACTAATATCTTTTACTTCACCTCCTTTAGCTGCTGCTTCAGCTTTTATGGTTTTCCACCTACTTCTGATCTATTCCATGTTTTGTGCTTCCTTTCACAGAAATCTTTTTCTGTTTCTTTTTGCAGGTATTTGTGGAAGAAACAAGGCTTGCTTTTGGTTGCTTTCCTTCTTTGACACAGATTTTAATATTTATTCATTTGAAAAAACCCGAGCCATGAGTATAGTGATGTTTCTCACATTGCAGCACCAAAAGGAATCAGATTGTGCTCATGCAAGTCCAGTTTTCAAAAAGTGGGGCTCTGCTCTCTGCTACAATTTGAAGTTGTGATAATGCCTGTCCTATTAGCTGTTCGCTCTTTCTGTGCTGTCTGACATTTTGTTTCCTTAAACGTACTTTTTGGTCTGGTGGTACAAAAAGCATGGTCGCTTTTGATGTCAGCTCCTTTGCACTCTAGTACTATGAATGTGAAGTTTGGTCTGTGGGCCACATCCAGATCACACGTGGCTTACCAAAACTCAGTGTGGGTCTTGCTTCCTGCACTGCATACATGTGCTCCCGACTAATTACAAGAGGCATGCCTGCTTCTTGATCACCAGCTAACACTAGCGGATGCAGTAATCATATTCCAAGTGCAGCTCCCAGGTAGGATTTAGCAATAAGCCTTTCACCTTCCAGAGGGACTAGATGACAGCCCATTTGGGCATGGCATAGGTTTAATTAACAGGATTTACGTGGGATCTCAGTAATGAATTTTCTGAGCAAGCAGCAGTCCCTTAGATTAGATGACTTCTTTCTCTTTGATCAGGAAAGAAAAACTTTCTTGCAGTTCTGTCTTACTGCAGTTCAGGAAAATCCAGAGATCTTAGCTTGCCTTTCTTAAAAAAAAAAAGAAAAAAAAAAAAAAAGAGAGAACCCCCCCCTTCATTGCACTGTTGGATTCTTGCACAATTTCCTGTCAGATAGCTAGTTGCTCATTTATACAATTTATACAATTAGCAAAACTAACAAACAGTAAAGCACACACTGTAGCAGTTAACCACTAAACTTCCTCCCCTTCCCTCTCCCCCCCCCCCAAAAAAAAAGTGGGGAAACACCCCTTTGTTGGCTTTCTGGAAAGGCAGGAAGGGAATAAGCAGAGCTGGGGCTTCCAGGACCTTATTTATGTGACAGGGGAGGCCCAGAAGAGACACGATGTCCTAATGTGCTGGGGTGGTGGGGGCAAGACAGAAAGGATCCCAAAATAAAAGCTCTATCTTCTCCATCAGACTGCACTTTGCAGCAGGCTGCTCTGGGAAGAGGAAGGCTCAATTGCAAAAATAGGAAAACTAACAGCTTTGTACAACCTACCCTCGGATTTGATTTGAACGTTCTTCTTTCACTGGTCCATGTGTCACGGCTGGCCTGCATTTGCATACAAGATTCTTCTTTCTTTTTGCTTAGTTCAGAGCAACTATTCTCCATGCTGGTACAGATGTATAAAGGTGTCTTGAGGCACAACTAACTCTTCCAAATACCTGATTATTTTCCTCTTGAAAGGGCTTTTCTCAGTTCCTGGCCTTTACTTCAAGGCTTTTGAGGTTTCCAGGAACACAGGGAAATCCCATCTGACCAAACATATCCTACTCTTAAAGAAGGAACTGTCAGAAGAAGTCTCTTCCGATCATATGGTGCTACGTAGAACATAGCTGAAATAGCAACCAGATACTGTTTGCTTTCTGGTTTGTTACTTCAATCACTTGCAGAGGAAGTATTAACTTCAATTATATCCGTTAAAAGAGGAGAGGTTTTTTGATTGATAAAGTTAGCAATCTGTAATTTAGGCATTAGATTTCTACAAATACAGAAATTCAGTCATAATGTTAGTCATTACTAAATGGAGAGAAAGAATCAATTTTCCTTTTACTCCACTGCAAGTCAGAAGGGGATGTAGGGATTAAATATAAAGGTGCAGAACTGATATAAGGGAAGAAGGCTCCAAGGCATTTGTTCTTGTTAATCTTCTGCAGTAGCAAGTTAATTAATATATTACAATTAATTAACATCTTTCATACTTTTAAGTCTGACACAGGTAGCTACAATCGAATGTCATCTATTTTATAGTGCTTAATGCTGAATCTCTATTTCTGGAGAATGCTTATTGTAGAATCAAATTTTGGAAACTGAATAACAGTATTTGTTTTTAATTGCAGCCGTGACAAAGATCAAAGGCTCCTTTTAAAATGGGTATCAGAGGATCTGTGTGTGTTATACTGATACAGGGTATTCGGGGGACAAAAGCACAACTGCATTCTGTGCAGAGAGAAAGTCTGCCTCCAATATCAAGTCAAGCTCCATTTTGTAACGAAGTAGAAGGAACTCTTTCAAGCAATCACAGTATTTCTTAGAGAAATGCAAACTTATGCATCAGACTGAGGATGCTGGCTAGACTGCTGAATAGTTATTCTTAAAGCACTTGGAGCAAATTCCTTAGTGCTCAGCTTGTTTTGCAAGCATAGAATTCAGCAGCATGTCCTTGAAAATAAGGAGCTAAAACTGTTTGAGAGTCACCCCCAATTTGTCAAGCTAAGCATTAGTTCACATTTTAAGGTGAGTTTGCTAGATGGTCAGTGGGTGCATTTGTCCTATATCAGTTGTGCCTTTGGTCTCCATGCACCTACCCAACCTTTTAAATATCTACTTTGTATTTGGAGTTGCATTGCCTTACATAACCTTGATTACATAACCAAGGTCAAAATAACTCCAAGTGTTAGTCGTGTGTACTATACTTATAGTACAGTATACCACCGTGTGCTTTGAGACAAAGGAAAAGCTTTAAGTAGTAAACAACAAACCACAAAAGCTAAGTGGGTTTCAGTCAGCCTTGCTGGTTGTTACATTCAGCCCTTACAGGTGTTACATGAGGGCCATCTTGCTATATACTGTACGCACAAACCAGTGATTTGAAAGCAGGCACAGTTATCTCATGGAAATTTCCCCGACATGCTTGGGGCACAAAGCCAGTGCATTTCAAAAGTGTGGACCTCAGAAAGAAAGTCCAGCTCAGAGAGAGCAAAGGAGAGCAATACAGCAGAAAACAATTTGTTCATTTGCACAATATTTAAGGCTTCTCAAGCTTTTTCCACATCTCATGCTTCCTTTTTAATAAAGCATGTTCAAGTTTATTACAAAGAGTAATGCAGGATGAGGTTGGAGCACATGCTAAAGAGATATCATGGACAAGCAGGTACACGGCTTAGAACTGTCCCATATTTTTGCTTTTGTTCTGTTAGATTTAGCAGAACGGGATCCTAAGCCGTCAGATTCCCAGGACCATTCAGGAACAGACCTAAACTTTTGCTTATGTTTTATACTTAAACACTGGTTGAAGGAAGAGCCTGGTGTCACAGAAGGCTGTGTGCAGCTCTTTACATTAGAGAGAGTTCCCTAACAACTTTAACACTTTATCACACTACATCTTTCTTCCTGGGCATACAGGTACCGCTGAGGCAGTCTATACACCAGGCTAATTGCTTGAGCTCACTGCAGCATAGACAAGCCAAATATTAAAATATTCTCAGTAAAGCAGGACTATTTGGACTCTTTTTATTCCCTGGTTCAGGACTCACTCTAACAAGTTTTACAATTATTGCCAAAGCACAGAGGATTAAATCATCAAAGAGTCTCTGAGAGGTATCATAAGTTTGAAGTCAGCTCAGAGTTGGGCTACAGAAGTAGAATGTCCCTCAACCAGTCGCACCCTTCAACAGCCATCTCTACACATTGTTCATGACATAAAATTTGCCTGCTAAGACTTACTATCCCTTCACAACTTGGATTACAAAACTCAGTCTCCAGGGAAGACCATGAGGTCAAAGAGAGACAATGTACAGCATTAATGAAATTGAAGACAGTCTCTCTTGCCTTTGGTGAACCCTCCATTTTCTGTTACTAATCTACTGTAATTCCAGGCATTTCTATTTTTAGAGGGAACCTCTTCCAAGAAATAAGTGGCCTCTGGGATTAATGAGGTTTAGCTAATTTACAGTTGGAGTTCTTAACTTCTATTGCTTGCTGAAGGTTGTGTGCGATGCCCTAAACTGGACAGTTTTCCATAAGTTTAACATGCTGGTAGGGGGTGTATTTCTCCCGCAGCATTTTCCTTTGGAACATACAGTATTCATGGCAAGCGATCCCCTCAAAAGGGCACTGCCCACAGGTCACCCTTCTAGACTGCTAAATCCTGGAACAAATGGAGGGAGCCCTGCTAGCGGAGTCCTTGAAGAAACCCCCCAAAGAAACAATCAGAGCATGGTATTTGGTTATATACTAGATCATGCAATCTTATTTTAGCAGGAAGGACAGACAGAATTGCTTATTGAGTCATGATCAAATCAGAGAGGTTTACAAGTAACTAAAACGGTAACCTTCGTATCATTCGTATACTTCCTTACACCAGGAAGCATCAGATACAGCTCACTGAGGTTTATTACCCCAGTGTAAACATTTTAAAAACACAAATTTTGATCAGAAGTTTTCATTACCTGAAGGCCATGAGAGAGTTCAACCACATGCAGGAATAAATTGTACCAGCTGAAAGATGGATTTGCTAATGCAGCTAGCTCATTCAATGTCTAAGTGAAACATTATCTCCCTAAGGCTGTAGGTTGGTTTAAAATTATTTACCTACAGAGTAATTACATCTATGGGCTTATCTCATTTCTCTGCCGCTGTTCATTGCTGTCCTCCTGTGTCTCCCCTCCCCCAACAGCCTCTGTAAGAACAGTCGAGCTTTAAGTTTCCCCTATGGTTAACAATTTTTTTTTTTCTTCAGTGAGAAGCCCTGTCTAAGTGATTGTAAAACTTGTTTGTGTACTCACTGTGTTACTGACAGAGTTAAGGAAAAAAATATTAAGTTCTAGTTCACATTTGCCTGAGAGGTGCAACTTGTCTACATTGGCAGTTATGCTAAAGCAAGGCATTCTCATGTCATGTTGGATTGCTTTACATTTTGTAATTAAGACTTGCTGGAAGAGCTTAGATGTCCTGGGTGAAGGTATGGTCCTGATATTTCTTTTTTTACCAATTTATTTCTTTAACCGCTAGCACTGCCTGAAAGTTACTTGATCATTACTATGGTGATTCTAATCAAGACCAAAGTATTACTATTGCTAGATTTTTTTTATACTAATATCTGTCAGAGGGCAAATATAACTTAGGTGTTATTCTCCTCTAAGAATTTTCAGACATTTTCTTCAGTGAAAGAGGAGGTTTTCAGGATTCTTATGTCAGAAGTTAGTTTACTTATTAATAGGAGTCATTAGGCCAGTTGAATGCTCCTGTTCAATGCTGTAATAATATTTAAACTTTCAAAATAATAGACTGGCTTAAATAACTTTTTAATTTTTCACTGGGTCTATCATGTCAAAATAATACCAAAGCTAAACAATATTTTAAAGAAAGAAGCCTGGTATAGCAGTTGATTAAAAAACCCAACTTGTTAAATGTTTTGTCTGAAAACTGTTTCACCTTTCACCTTTTTGATGAAGAGACCAATTTTAGAATCAAGGAAGTAATTTGCTGTGAATCATATGCAAGTCAAGAATAAAGAAAAACTGTAGAAACAACTTCACTGATTCAAACACATTTGTTTAGTTCCAGAACAAACCATTCATTTATTAAGGTTCATCAAGTGTATAGGATAGAATGGTTTCTTTAAGAGAAATGCAGTGCTTGGTAGTGACATGCAAACATGCAAACATCTACCAAGATTTAGGTGGGGAGGGGTGATGGTGTAATACGCATTTAGGTAACATGGTCTGTGAATGCTGTTCTCAGGAAATGAGGGAATGACAGGTCTGAAACCTCTCTGATCTGAATCTGATTACATATGCATTATTTAGAATATTTCTTCCTGTTCCCAACACTAGGTAGATTTCAGTAGTTAAAAGGCTTTCCTTTGAAATGAATCTTTATCCTAGTAACATTCAAGGCAGAATTAGCTAGTTAGTTGCATGGTGCTGTTTTGTACATAAATGTTCCTCTGTCCATTAAGTACGTACGTATAGCCCAGGAGTAACACTCATTGTGTGCTGAACCGTGGTTATATGTAGGTAGGTAGCTTGCCGCATAAGCATTGGCAGTTTCTGACTAGTAAAGCAGTGCTTGGCAGTCTGGCTTGAGTGTTTCCCTCTTGCACGGTCTGCTGCGGGATTCAGGGTAAGCAGGATCTTGACAGGTGATGATTGCTCTGAATCAAATCCAACAGAGGACTTAAATGTGTCCTTAACTTTAAGCATGCAAATAGCCCTGCAGAGTTTGATATACATACATAAGACAAAACATATGCTACTAAGTGCTTTGCTGAATCATTACCAGAAGGCACAAAACCCTTCAGGATTGCTTCATGAAGGTCTTTTTCCATTGTCCTTAATACTTCTACTGATATTTATGGCAATACCATTTTTAGGACCATTACAGGCTGCAAAGTCTAACAATTTACTCAAGGAAACAAAGTAATTTAAAATTGAAACACATTGTATATTGCATCTTTTGTCACTAGGGAATATATTTAAAACTTGAGTTTGGGGATTTTACATTTTAGAACAAGGATCCCAGAAAGAAAGCTGTTTTGACATGTAGCTAGATACTGGTTTTTAACTTGAATTTTTATTGTGTTTTTTGTTGATCTCTGCACAACCAACATGTCAGAGATCCTTTACTTAAGAAATCAAATTATACCATTTGTTTGTTAAGAGCATCTATTACAGTTTTCATATATGTACACAACTTTGACAGAGCTATATGGACACAATTTAACAAATATAGTTCATTTCACTGTTGTTTCAAAAATAAATATAGCTTTCTTTTTCTGGTACACACCACAACAGAACAGAATGCCATAGGGGACAGGAAGCTGTCCAGCCTGCTTTAGACTTTTCCAGTATAGTTGTGACAGAAATGGTAAGTGACCCCAAGAAAAAAGGTTTTCAGGCTCATAGGGCTCAGAGCAGGACCTTGATGTGGCCAGGCTAGTGCATTAGGTACCTTCCAGCTGGAGTAAGCCCATTCCCAATGAGCAGTCTGTCTCTAGGCCCATGAGACTCCTTCCGTAAACAGCAAATCAACTCCCACGACTACAGTCTAGGATGTTTTTCAACCTTAAGTACTTCTTGCAGCTGAACTGCAAGGCAAAAAGTGTAATTACAACTACCTTATAGGTGTGAAGTGTTTTCACATAGCAGCTATTTGCCAGAGCCATTTCTGTTGTCCACAAACACTGACTGTGATCTTCTATGCCTGGAAGGGAGCCAGGATGTACCTTCATTTAGCTGCAGGGTAACAGGAGTCTTCAGTGATTTTGCAGGTGGCATAGTAACTAGGAGATATTTATTTGTTCCAGGCTGTCTCTCAATTTTTCCAATACCTTTGCCCTCCCTTATCATGCTCTGAGGGTCACTACCACTTCCACTCTACCCTTTCCTTTTCTTACTGGGCTTCTGCAGGAGTGCAGAAAAGAAACCCATCAGTCTGCGGGGTGAAATAACTTAGTAAGTTTTTAGGCAGGAAAGAGTAAAGGTGCAATTAGAGGACAGAGAAATTGGATTCTTCACTCATGCAGCTTTTGCAGAGATACCCAAAAAACCTCACACAGCCCAGCCTATGTTGTCTTTGCAAGTTCCTTCCTGCCAGGAGTAGCTTGAGTGAGCTGTCATTAAAGACGAGGCCTGGCTCCATGCAAATTGAGCTGCCACAGAGGCAGGCTCCTGTACTGAGGTGGCCATCATGAGTCCTATGTGCAGAAGCACGTGTTGGAGAGAAGGCCCTGAAGGTACCCTGTCAGCAAGACGAGTTGGGAAAAGATGACCTTAGCAAAGGGAATATCTCCCTCCACTAGTACCTTATGTCTCTTGTTCTTCCTTTGACCCTCTGCCCTCAGTGAGGGGTGGCATAAACTTTTGGGCAAGAGAGAACTGAAACTTCTGATTTACTGAAACGTGAAGAGGGTTTCAGTAAATTTCTGTATTTTTCTTTTGCAATGACTTGTCACTTCAGCTGCCAATTTTCTCTTTCCTAATTTCCTAGGCATGAAAATAGTTTGCTGGTGATGGTAAGAAGAAAAGTCAAAACTATTTGGTGAAGCAGTCTGAAGTATCTTGGGTTTGATAGGGGAGAAACAAAACCTAAGATTTAATGAAGCATTGAGATGCAACAGGATGCACCCTATTTGGTTCCAGGCAGGCTTTCATTCACCCAAGAAGCACACGCTAGCCAGGAAATTAACTTTTCAAAATCCTGCTGCTTCTAGAAGACAATCAACAAGATGATACTTTGGAGCATTCATACTAGTTAACTTCTCCACTAACTAAAAAATTTTACTTTGTGGAGAAGAGGGTTTCATACCACCTAATTTAGACAGTGTTTTCTTCTCTGAGAATGAAGAGAGATAAGTACCTTCCGCTACTCTCTATCCATTGACGCAATGACCCAGTGAAAGCACTAGCCTTCAGTGTTGACCAGTGAAGGCCTGTGTCTGATATACTTACCAAGGTTAGAATAACCAAGGTTATTTAGGAGTTGCTCAAATGGAGTCTGTAGTGTTTAGCTCTGGTGTCCTGCAATAACATGTTAGCTCAAGCCCCAGTCAGCTGAACAGAGGCTGGACGACTCATCTGTTTAGATTCAGGAGCTGACAGCGGTGCTTATACAAGAATTACAGTCTATTTGCTTTGCTTAGAGGTGACAGATCAGATTATGCTAAGCAAATAGCCTGCTGATGGGATCTAAAGCCACATACAGCCAGCTCCTCTCTTCCCCTTCCCATAACCCCAACAAATTATGAAGAGGGAGGGAGATAAGCTAAAGAAAAGCCAAGACACGCAGGGTATAATTTACCACACCTGAGACCTCTCCAATTTAAAGCAACCTTTAGCTTCCCAAAGAACAAAAAGGTCCACCCAAAACCTCCTCTGCAGTTCATATGACGGCTCTACCTTAAGCCCAGTTTTGAGGGCTGTACCTCCAAAAAATCCTTTAGTCCTGCCTGCCTGCAGGAGCGACATTTTTTTTCCCAGCAGAGTGGAGCCTTCCAGGATTTGCAGTGGTTTGACCTGTTCACTCTAATTTCTTGATTGCTGGTTTAGGCAGTCACAGTGCATTTCTCTGGCCCAGCAGCAGGCCAACAGGACATGGCAGGCAAGACTCAAAAGCTAAGGTAAAGCAGCCATCACCCAGACCACCTTGGCAGCAGCAGAATAACCTGCAAAGGGTAAGACATAGCTTCAGTCCCTTCAGCTGCAAATCTCTCACTTCCTTAAACTTCACCACTACACTTTCACATAGAAGATGGTTAGAAGCATCTCTACTATCATTTTTAATTAACAAGGCTTTAGTTAAATTTGATGGAAGTCATCATGTTTCATGGGACTGACTACTGTCATAGTGCATCTATTACATCAAATCCTCAGGGAACTGCAGTAGAGGAACACACAGTTTGTTGATATCTTTAGAAACCTGAATACCATTTGATTAATGCTCTAGTTCAAGACTGCAATCCTCAAAACATGCCCTCGCATCTCACTGAACCTGAAGTTTCCAGAAAATTTCCTGAAAAATCTAAAATCAAAATCCCACCTTCTCTTATCCTCAGAGATGCTGCCATGATGCCAGGTGAGGCACAGCAGGGCTGAGCTTAGGCTCTAAAAATATTTGTTAGCAATGGGATGAGCAAAGAGCTATTCTGTATTTCAGTTTCTATCTCTAAAAGGGAGGTACTGGCTCCCCTCTGTATCATAGGAGCATCATAAATACATAGGTACTGTAAGATCTGGATACTGCAGAAGAGACGGACCAAACCTTGATATATTTAAAACTATAGGATTTGGGAGGTAACCTGCTTCATGTATGGACTGCAGTCTGTCCTTTTCACACAATCTGAAGAGTGGCTCCTGACGTGGCTCTGAGTCATCCACTGTACTTGCAGAATTGTGGGACAGGCCCCTTTTCCAGTTACTAGCTCATACTTTCAAAACCACTTACGTTAAAATGCCATACATGGAACGTGAAACGCGCAAGTCTCTCCTACCGAACAGCTTCCCTCCTGCAGGCAGGGAACGTTCAAAGTCCATACCAGCTTGCTCCTTTTCCTCTCCTTGATTTAATAAGATATGGGAGGTATTAGTCTGCAACTAATTATGTTTAACTTTCTCCTAAACACTCGGTGTTGTCTTAATACGCAGGCAAAATACAGCAAATTGATCCTCTGGCTTAGAGATAATCTCTGTGTTAGCCTCACATTCTTAAAGCAGTATGTTTTCAACAACAACCTTTCATGGGCTCAAACTTAGTCTGAGACTGCACTTCAGTGTTTAGGGAATCTGTGCAAGTTTTTTATGTTATATTGCTGGATGTCTGTACTTCCTGCATTTCTAGCCCCGAGTTAAAATCAGAGGGTTTTTTTTATTTGTAGTAGGAAAAATGGACTTTTCTTTATAAAAACAACAGCAATATTGATACATTTTACATTTCAGAACATCAGACACAATTTGACTTCCAGAAGCCCAGCTGGACATCTGCATTTGTCCCAGTTTTATGCAAAACTCATTACCTTTACCAGACTTTCAGGTTTGTAAGAGAAATCTGAAATTTGGTAACCCTCCCATAGTTTCAAGTGCCACAACAAGACTTCTAAGCGGTTTTGTAATTTATTTAATAATGATCAGCTGGCCTGTCTCCCTCTTAAGGAAAACTGATGTTTATTAAAATTGATATGTGGATAAGAGTGACTGCTTCAAGGTCACTGTTTGTGGATTATAATTCTGCTTGGAGAACCTCTGGCTATTTCTGAAAACATTAATGAGTTTCAAGATTTTTGCAGTTTTATACACGTTTCAGAGTTTTGAACAGCTGCCCTTTCCCACTTGTTATTTCCTGTTGTGTAGTTCAGAGCATTTTTATTGCATATAGGACTAATGCAGTGCAATTCAGGGAGCCAAACACCAGAAAGAGTCAAACTAAATGACTTACAGACTATCAATAGGATGCAGATTCTTTCTCACCTTTTAGGAAAATAAATGGTGGCGTTTTTTCTGCAGGCTGTTTGCAACATCAGAGAAACCCTACATTTTTATGGGTCACAGTAAATATTTTTATCAGCTCTTGGAACATAAAGTATTGGCTATCTTCAAACACAACCCTTCAATGATTAAAAACTTCATTTAACAGTTCAAAAGGCAATGTGGCATCACAGGCGACTTCTTCCTACTTCATAACTGCATACTGTGTCCTTGCTCCTATGACAGGCCATACCTTTTCTTGGAAGCCCTTTCAGAGTTGGGGCAAGTGGTGGCAGTTTACCTGAGCTATTGTCTCAAACCATTTAAAGACACCATTTACATTTTCTGTTTTCCTAATACTGAGACTAAAACACATTGTGATTTAACCATGAGAGTCCAGGATCTGGGATTCTGGACCTGGGTCTACAGCATCTGTATTTCAAGCCATTCCCTGATGGCAAAGCAACTTCTATACACTTCAAATACCAAGTACAATATTTCTAGGGCATTAATTCAGTTCTATTACAACAGCTAAAATTACAGTCACAAACTGCTTTCCAAATTTCACATGTGCGAGCTTTTAATTTATGCTGGATGCTTGACTCCATTTCACCAGCTTGTTTTTCAGAAAAAGAAATGGAAGCAGAACCTTCTGTAGCACTCCTCCGCAGTCACCCACTACAAAGTAATTTGCAGACATAATAAGGGAGCATGCAAACCAACAACAATTAATTGACAAATAAATCAAAAGCCATTAAAGTGATCTGCAGAACCTTATAAATAAGTGAAAAGCAATTAAAAATGGAAGCATGACATCTGTAATTAAATATCATAAGATAAAAGTTTACATTTGTTATTCCATAAAGCTTTCAGATTAACATTAATGATTATGTTCAACTCTTGGCAAAGTGTACTGATTAAAAAAGGAGAAAGAAATAAATCTGGATTTCCTTTTAGGAAATAAACCCATCTTGATCACAAAAGCGAGAGTTTACTTTTAAACCTCAGTCTCCATGCCAGTTTTCATAAGTTACCTGAAATGCTCCTTCTGTTCTCTGCCTACTTCTTCTTCAATGCCTCTTGCATAAAAAAGTAGTGCTTGTTTTGCCCATAAACATTAAAGTGGTGAACTGAAGTATACCTGTTCTGCAGAAGGATTAATATGCTCTTAGGTCTATTCCGCAGACAGCTGCTTTCTATGCCAGGCCAAATGTACATAACCCTAACCTAAAAATCACCTTTTATTCATTGTAGTGAGTATGCCAGATAAATTTGCAAAAAGATTAATTTTGATCCCTCTCCTTGTTTGTACATTCTCCCAGAACACTGGAATCAGTCACCTTCAAGAGAGCAGATAAGCAGACAGTGCTGTAGTCTCTTAGCTTCTGGTGAAGAAACCTTTTGCTGTTTTTCACTAAAAAAATGTTTGGAAAAGGCAGAGTTTTCCCTATTCAAGAAACTAATGGGAGTAGGAGAGTTTATGGCTATAACATTTGAACAGCTGAATCTGAACTTAGTGATTTCAGAAACACTCAAGACCTTTATCAGTACAAAGACATACAGACTTTCAGGGGGTATTTTCCTGATAAAAAGTACCACCTCACAGTTCATGTAGCATAAGCACTGCTTCATTCAGTTATGGATATTTAGAAGTGTACTTTGCAGTTTTGTGTTAAGCCAGTCATACCATTAATTTACTCTGAAAATAATTCATGATGAAACCTCTAAGCCCTTGAAAAGCTTTGAAACTGGGGATACCTCTCACCATTTGAGGAAAGCAAGAACTATTCAAAGGAATTTCCCACTAAGATGCTAACTTGGAGCTATATTTGTCTAATATTTCTCTAACATGAATCCAAAACTAAGCAGTGATTTGTAATTGTTATCTCACTGAGACCTGCACACACGTAGCATCCCACTGAGGTATGAGCACAAAGCAGGTACCCACCACTTTGCCCACAATGGTCAGTACTAGTGCAAGATGACCAAATGACATTGTGTACTACTGTGCTTGGCTCTGGAAAAAGGCAGGTTATGCAAACTATCTTCACTGGATGAAGAATGGAAAAGGACTTGGAGTATCCAGCTCTGGTGCTTTATCAATGCTAATTTAAGACTATTTTTAGATACTAGAGGCTTAGTTTATGTAGGTACACTAAGATGCGATTGATTCTTTAAGCTAAAATGAAAACCTAGTGCTAATACTGAAACAGTAACTGAAGATCTAGAAAAGAAGATCAAACAGGGACCTTTTATGTGATCTGCGTGCTTTGCATTTCTACAGACTACATCACCATAAAGCAGTCTCCCAGCACAGCTTATGTTAAATATGGCTCGTCTGCACTACTATCTTGTACTTTTGATTTCAAGTCTCTCTCTGAGGCTGAATTTGAAGCCTATCAGCACATGCAGGTCCTAAACGACACCCAGAAGAAATTAACCTTGCCATCTGAGCAGGCACCAGCTGTAACTAAAGCCAACTTCTCCAAAGATAACAGGAAATGCAAGTTCGATGGCAATTTTCTGAGTGGCATAGTCTTCCTGGAAGTGAAGAACCTCCAGCCAAGGGATAAGGAAGTCTACAGGTGCCAGGCAGCACACCCAATACCACCTCCATACCTGGAAGCAAGCAGCAATGGAACATACGTATATGGTAAGATTTTGCATTTAAAGGCTCTTCTCCCTGCCAAATAGCTAAAACATGGGTTGCTTACACAAGAGAGAAAACACAGTTGTTTAGCAGCCAATGAATACAAGCTAAATTCACCATAATCTTAAATCTTCAAGCCTGCAACAGTAGCCACAGATACTGAAATCCTGTGTTTATCTGTAGGCTGACACCGAGCGCGGCCATGAATGATTCCCAAGTCTCCCCACATTCTCATTTGTTGCTCCTGTTTTGGTGCAATAGTGTCCTCTAGTCATAGGTTTATAGTAGGTAACAACCCTACTGCTGCTAGAAATTTTGGCATTGGCACTCACTTATCAAAGCAGCAACGGTTTATGCCTTGGAAACGAAATCCTATATTCCTAGCCAGACTTACGTCCTGCAATCAACAACATTGCATACATACAGCTATTGGTTTAGAGCTTGCAAAAACGTGCTGAGCCCTGCTAATGCGTGCTTTTTATTACTATGAAACTTTAACCAGATGCTCTCAAACAAGGAAGATTTCTGAAGAAAAGGTGTGTACACTTTCTATTCAGAGACATTGATTTTTATACCATTCCTAAAACAGATGTGCATTTTCACCTCCTTCCTGATCTATGGGCCCGATTTGGCACAATGAAACATTTTCATCCAACCCCACTGGGCTGTGCTTGTGGCTTGAGAGATGCTGACATATTTTTAGGCAAGCATGCTCAAGATTGCCCGCACTGGAACACAGTTTCAAAGTTGTGCTACTTTCTGTTTAGGAATAGAAGACACATCGCAAGCTTCTTGTAAGACATGAGACACTAAGTTTGTCATCTGCATTGCGATTGTGGCAAGTTGTATATTTGTCACAGTCTCAGCTATGTTAGTTCATGCATTGATAAGTGTTTTGCTTTAAATTTACGTATGTCCTAAGCAACACAGCAATATTTTATTGACAACAAGATTCTCTTTGCATTGTATTTTCTCCTTATGTGAGGGAAAAACCAGGGTCTCAACTCAGCTTAAAAAGTATTAATAAATTTTTGAAGTCTGTCTTTTTATCTTTATTCTCAGGATGAAATAAAGAAATAGGAAATCTTCAGTCACATTTGAATTTTCAAAAGGTCAGTTAGTTTCTGAGAAAGACCTTGTTCTTGAAAATTAGTAAAGGTGTGATTTACAGGTCCAGGTCACTGGTTCTGGGTTAGATACCTGGGAAAATTTTATAGTTTGCATCTAAAAGGGACACTAACAATTCCATGGTTTGGGATTACTTCAAATCAGTTTTTGGAAGCTTTACAACTCTGAAGTACAAAGAGAGAAAGACACAGTACAGGAAGCAAGTAGTCCAGTAAGGATCCTATTACTGCAATAGTGAGCAAGAGCCAACAACTGCTCATATGCCCTCAACACGCTTCCCTTCATTAGAGAGCTACTAGCCCTATCATTCAGCTGGAGAAGGAGAGGATGGAAACCATTCACTAGACAGAGAAAAAACTGGAACTCAAATATAAACTCCTATGCTGCCACTGTCTCCTTGAGTGCAAATCATTCTCTTCTCTGCCTCAGTTTCCTCTGTGAAGTGGGAGGCAGCAATGAGAGCTCGGCAAATGCTTTGAGCTTCATGAATGAAGAAGCAACAGAGATATAGATATATCCATCCATCCATCAATATATATATATTTATAAATAAATAAATAAATAAATAAATAAAAATATATATATATAAAAAAAATACCAATAACCCCCCAGCAATTATTAGGTGCTCAGGACATTCATCAGAAAAATCTGCCACAAACAGAATTCCCAGGAAACAGGGTTCCCAAGGTGACAGCACACCTTACCACCTCATTCTTGCCCAGTGAATTGCAGGACACATTGAAAAGCAGAGAGAGGCACTCAAAGG